>NC_089873.1:81587500-82260000 GCF_040182565.1 Anser cygnoides | reverse complement strand
ACAGGCCTCTAATTTTGTTTTATATCTTGAGTGCTTACAGTAAATAAGGATATGTCAACATGAGGAAATAACAACTTGAAGTGGTTTTCTCTCTGAAATGATACGTAAGTCATAAAATATTCCAATAAAGCCAACAAATTAAAAATCCCACCGTAGGGCCTTAACTGCTGAAGAACAAAGTTGCATTTTTTCTTAATAAATGATCTTCACACTTTCTTTTGCATTCCAGTTATTTACTGTTCTTTTTTACCTCATCTTCTCCCTCTCTCATTACTTCCTACATAACAGAATACAAGCACATCTAGGAGAAAAATGAGCTCCCTTTCTCAAGTGCATAACGCAAATGAGAACCACAAGAATTATTCAGTGAAATAACAGGCCAGAGCAAAGGAATTTGTCTTACTAACCCTTTCCACATTGTAGCAAAATTCTTCTGTGGAAGGAAAGAGTTGCCTGATAAAGGAACTGGTGGATATCTGGTTATTGAATACATATGCAAGTTCAAACTAGCTTTATGTTTAACACCTTGTGCCCCACACTTGACAAGGATCTGCAGGAATGTGGTGGGAAGATGCTATAGGGACAGATAATGCTACAATAACGTTGAAAAAATTACAATTCATTTTCTTAAGACCAAAACACAGAAGGCATGAACATAATACTTCCACAAGTGGAACAGTGGAAATATCCTTAGTATAAGTTTAGTGTAATTACAAGAACAACAACAAAAACAAACAAACAAAAACACTGAGAAGATGGATCTCAATTATTAGAGTAATTTTTCAAAGATTAACTTCCCCACCATGACACCCACTGTTTCTTTATCAGTCTTGGCAATGCCCTGGTGTCTAAAATGGCTGCTCCTCTTCATTCTTTATACGTCCCGCATTGCCTCCTATTTCACGACAAATTTCAACATAAGAAGTCTCTGATTCTTGTAACCTAGCAATGCAGTAATTCACCATCTCCAATTGGGCTCACCCTCAGTAATTTTAGGATTGGACACTAGAAAAAAATATTATTCTAAGTTGTCATTCAGTAATAATAAGATTTACTGTGTAACAGGAATGAAACTAAGATGTCTCTAGAAAGATACCCATTTCAGTATGAAATAGCCACTTTTACGCTCCAAAAATCATTACTTTTTTTCTGCCTCATAAGTGTACAGTTAGTTAACCATCACATAAAAGTCAAAGCTCCTCCAATTCTGAAAAGAGCTTTTATTTCTTGAAATACTACAAGAAAAGATAAATACAGGTGAATTACATCTTTGTAACTTATTAAGCTTTCTACTGACCCCAGTGAACTCTCCAGTAGTTAGTACTAATGGGAGCTTTTATCACCACAAAAGATGATGCCCTTCTAATTTCTGTGACACAGGTCCTATCAATCCTGAACACAATGTTCCCAGTACCCAGAGCCATGATCACACAGGTAGCTGAGCATGTTATTGCTCGGGCAAATGCGTTATGAATGCTCAGATGATGAGCTATGCTAAGGCCAGATGTCAGAGGTGATGAAACTGATAATCCATCAGTAATTTTCTACCCCCACAACAGCTCTGACCCATTGAACTAAATGAATGTATTTAATCACCAACTAGTCAACTGATCAGAAAGTGCCACAGGGTAAAGGAAGTGTCTCAACAAAGAGAAGACAGATAAAACCTGAAGCACTGTCACAGCCAGGAAAGTAAAAGTATATCTTATTATCTCAGCATCTTACCTGCAGGTATGGATTCAAGCTGAAACCACATTAGGACACTATATATATATATTATGTATATATATTGCATTATATATTAGATATATATAATAAATATATAATAAATAATAGAATATTATATATATTATATATATGTAATATATATAGTGAGGAGTATATATACCTCCCTCAAGAGGTCTTGTGTATTTTATATATATATATACACACGAGGAGTTTTGTGCTTTGTGATATATATATCACAAATATATGTATGTATGTATTTGTGATATATATATATATATCACAAAGCACAAAACTCCTCTTGTAAGATATTCCTTAATCAGACTGTTGTTTTCTTATAAACCACTTAGATAAAAAAAAAAAAAGACAAAAAGCCTCCAGTTACTTCTGCTGAATCTAAGCCCACATAGCACATGATACAAGCAAAGGGTGCTGCTTTCTTCGCAGGTTTTTCAGCACTGTTGTGGATGACATATTCTATCTCTGTTCTGACTGCTGCCAGCTTCATGACTAAGAAGAATGGCAGGCCAAATCTTCACGGAAGTCTTAAACAAACTTTTCCTGGCATGCAAAAAACCGATCACCTAGAAAGCAGTACTTTCCCCAGGTGTTCTCATGGCAAAGCAACATGCCTCCCCAGCACCACATTATTAATGTCTCATTTTCCTGATGTTCTGTGTTGGCAGCCATGACAGAAAGCTTTGAACTTGTTTATTCACACTTGCTTGATCCTGTTTCCAACCAGCACATCACAGCCTGTGGGGCTAGGAAGATGGATGAGGAGAACCAGGGCCACGAGAGGGTCAGGGTCATGGTGTCACTGGATCTCATTAACTACATCACTCACTGCAGCAGTCACTTCAGAGGTCACCTCAACTGAGGAGTTTGTAATGGGTGATGGAAGAACGGCAGAAGTGTGCACGTTTCCTGCAGTTGATGCATATGGAAACAAGTACAGATGCTTACTTACACTGTCCCTTGACTTTCTTGGGCTTTTTGTCTCCTTAGTTAAAAAAACAACAACAAAAAAGCATTTAACAAATACCTGATCTATGTTTTCATAGCAGAAGCATGAATGCTTCAGAAAGGACCACTAAAAATCATTAAAAAGTATCAATTTATCATTTCTTCTCTAAGTATTTTTGCATATTTACTGGACTACTGGAAAGGGTGCAAAAAGAGTATACAACATCATAGATTGTCTCTGGTATACAGGGAGAGCGGACAAAAATGCATACATCTTATACCCAGTTGTATTACACAGACTGTGCTCCTAACAAAGAAGCTTTAAAGTACAGACAGGGACAGATGACACTCGAACCCCTGCACTGTCCAGCAGACAAACAGCAATATGCATCAATGAGAGTTTATGTTTATATATTTTGCACACATACAAATAATTACATTTATATAAAAATTTAAAATTACATTATATTTTAACTCTATCATATATATTTAATACAACTGTATGCTGTACAAGTCCCAAACAATATTGCCAATAATTCATTACAATTTGCTAAAACTGTGGGAATATGAACCCTCAAATAAATACGTATGTTGCACACTAGGACAATAGGACTGTTAGGACTATAATGACATGCAGATACAAAACTGTTCCTCTCTCAGAGCCGTTAAATTCCATTCTTTACATCTCTATTCCTTGTAATGAACCATTCTGCAAAAGCCAAATTATTTCAAAGAGAGGTGAAAACAAGTATTATTAAACTGTTTCTAAGCACATCTGCAGCACTGGAATAAAATGACAGAAACTAAATCCTCATTTGTTCAATATGCAGGTGTATAACGAGGAAAGTGACATATAAGCCTAGGTCTGCATATATGCACAGTGTATTTATGATTACTAGTCAAAATATTTTGATGAATGGCAAAATTAGGAAGTGAATTAAAAGCAGAATAGTCAGACATGCTTCTATTCTAGCAAGTGAAAGCCAACCCTTACAATCTGACCAAGATATTTGCTAAGAAAATCCAGTAAAAAACCACACACACAAACAGGCGCATGCGAGGCCTCTGCCCCACACTCCAAACTTCTAATTTCCCCCTCCAAAAAACACAAAAAAAAGGGCTCCAGTGGAGATATCATTCACACTAGTTACAGTGGTAGGGAAAAAAGTAGCTCTACAATTTTCTGATTAAGCTGTACCTACTTTCCCCACCCTACTGATTTGTTTAAGATGCCAATTTCTTGGAGACAAAGGAAGTCTTTTAGTTTGGATTTCTGAGATTTCTTTTCCTATGGCCCACTTCTCAAAAAGTGTTTTTTTTCCTGTCTTTTTTTATATATATAGTAAGTGTTTCTCAAGGGAAGAAAAAAAATCCACATCTTTCAATAAGTTTGACAGAATCAAAGTTCATATAACACGCAAAAACCATTAAAAAGTCAAAAAATTAAAGAAATTAATACATTCATAATCAGATGTTGCTCAGATGGGAATACAATCTGAACAAAAGCATGAAAAAAATCACCTTTTTTTTGTAGAAGGCAGAGGGAAATAAACTAAATCCTTCATATTCTTAAGATATCATACTAACAGTCAGAAGATTCGCCTTCCGCTTGTAGTTCTGCAATCAACGTGATACATGATCTTGACCAGATGGCTCTGAATCGCAAAAAAGGCTGATGTTCGGAATTGTCACCACTTTTAGGCACGCATCTCTAGGAGTGAAATTTACAAATTTGAATCAGGTACTTACGTTCCTCCTACAGTGAAAGGGTAGGATAAAAATTGTATAGATGCTGACTGAATGAGTAGGGGCTCCAACTTTACCACATAGAGTGTTTCACATCATGTTTCCCAAATGAGTATTGTACTGGGTCGGGCTGGGATGTTAACTTTCCCTGCAGCAGCCCATACAGTGCTGTGTTCTGCACTTGTAGCTAAAACAGCAGTGGTATCACAGCAGTGTTGTGTCTGCTGCTGAGCAGTGTTGGCACAGCATCAGGACTCTCTCTAACCACCCTAGGGGTGGGCAAAGATGTGAGAAAAGAAACATCACCAGGGCAGCTGACCTAAACCAACCAAAGGGATATTCCATACCATATGATGTCACACTCAGCAATAAAAGGTGGAAAAAGGAGGAAGAGGGGAGGGGTGGGCTCTCGTTGTGAAAACGTCTGTCCTCCTCCCGAACACCGGCTACGTGCGTTGAGGCCCTGCTTCAAGGACGTGGTCAAGCATTGCTCATTTGTGGGAAGTAGAGAGTAATTTCTTTCCTCTGCACTTCCATATAGCCTTTACTTGTTTTGTTTTGTTTTCCCTTTCCCCCTCCCTTTTCCCCTTTCCTTTTTTTCCCCTTTAGTTAAATTGTTAATTGTTTAGTTAAATTGTTTAGTTAAATTGTTTAGTTAAATTGTTTAGTTAATAATAATCTTTCCTTAATTATTTTTTTTCTCTTCCCTTTAATTAAATCATCCTTATCTCAACCCATGAGTTGTTCTTTCCTTTACTTCCTCCCCTCCTCATCTAAGGAGGGGGAGTGAGAGAGCAGTTGTGGTGTTCAGCTGCCTAGCACGGTAAAACCACCACAGTATCTAGACTGGAGGCTACTTATCTCCTTCTCCAACAATCCAAACAGCGAACATGGACAGAACTGGACTACTTCAAGGAAGATATGATTTCTAGTTCCTGATCCTAAACTTGAAATATAGAAGAAATACATAAAAATGAGGTAACTGAGGTAGAAACAACATAAATGAAACAGAAAAGCAAATACTTAAAAAAAAAAATCGTTTATTTTTTTCATCTTTTCCTCTTAAGTAACCAAGATACTTTGCTAGGAAAGAAACCCATCCTGACATGTCTTTCAACTTTCCAGGCTGCTTTAGTAATTTCTAGTGTATACCCAAATTGCTTCCTCTCATATTGGCTTTGTTACCAACTTAATTAAAAAAAGAAAATCACACCACACAAAAATATTCTATACTTCAAGAGAAAAGTGAATGTAGACAAAGAAAGGGAACTTATAATTGTGTTAACACTTCTTTCACATGGACAATCTTGAAGTAAAGATAACAAATATCTCAATTACTAAGATGATTCAGTGTTTCATCCCTAACAGATGCTCTCAACTATTACAGGTTTCCTACTACCTGTGCCTTTTTCTGATGCTAACCAAGAAAAGAAATGAGTGCTAAAATACTGCAAGGGCCTTTTCTTGCATGCACATATTTTCTTCTCCTACAAGAACTAGCTACGTATAGAAATTAAACTACAAACAAACAAACAAACAAAAAAAACCCCTCCCACCAGTTTTGTGAATGAGGCAAGAAAAGACAGCCTGCCTGAAAAGATGTTAGGATTAAGAGCAATTTCTAAAGTACTATTGAGCTGGGTGGGAAGAGAACAACCCTTTGCAGCATTTCCAGCTGGGGAAATCTGTACATAAACTTACTGGCCAGTGTTTCTCATGGTCTCTAAAGATGTTAAGCAAAGCTTTTGGGCTGATGAAGAGGAATTATCACAGTAATTGTATGAAGTAGATAGAGCATCTGCCTGTCCATTAAACGTTTGTGGACTCAGGAGAGATGCTAGCTTGTTACAGTTATTAAAAACAGCAAAAAGCTACCAAATCAAACAAGCAGTCTATTTGTTTCTTCTTATTTACAACTGCCTCTCTTCCAGTTAGGAGGTAATGTCCAATTTTCTTAATCTAACATTTGCATTCCCTCAGAATCCATGAGGTGAATGAACCACTTAAAGTGTTAAAACTCACGTTTTCCCTAAACAGATTCTTTGACACTAAGACAGACATTGGGCTGGATGGACCAATTGGTGTGACCCAGAAGACCATTATGCCACTGCATTCAATTTAAAAAAAAAAAAAAAAAAAAAAAACTTCAGTTGTTAAAAAAAAGTTAGGATTCTCAAAACTTGTGCATGGCCACATTGCAACCAAAGTGTCTGTTCATAGAGACAGCTGATAGTCTGCCTATTCTAAAGGCTATATGTGCCTGTAAAACCCATGAAGAATTGGCATTTAATATGGAAATTAATTAAATGCTGTCTTAAGAATGTCACTAATTTCTTTCTTTCATATTTTTTTTTCTGGACAAAAAATAGACATTCTTACATCCTAACCACACCTAAAATTGCACTTAATATCTGTCTTTGCTAAAAATATAAGATCATCCTATTATCTGTCAGCTTTAGGCTTTTATAATACTGTCAGTCATTAAGAGCACAATGTATAGCACCAAATAATTAATTCCCAAAGTTGCAGTTAGAGGGTTGCAATGAATTCTTTTGTTCTTTTTCCATGACTAGGTTCTTCTAAAATATACTTGTGCGTGCACGTGTGTATAGCAGAGAGGGAACTTTCTGTATATATTAGGGCTTAAAGTAATTCAAAAGATTAACCAACATAAATTATTTTGCAAGATCACTATCCACCTTATCCGCTTGAGCTGGAGACACTTTCCTCTAAGATTCTCATGTACAGATTGGTGTTTTGAAATGCAACAGAAGCAGAGTGAGAGTCGGTGAAACAATTTCCTTCCCATAAGCAATGCTCCCATGTCTCAAGCTTTCTGAGAGGCTGGGTTGGTATTTTGTTCATAGGCTGGCAGAAACGCATCTATTTCTCATTTATTTCATTTAACAATTTTGTATAATGGATGGGCAAGAGACAGGTTCGAGTCCAATTAGTAGAACTGAAGTCCTCTCCTGCACAGTGCAGGTGGATTATGAGATTGCCAATTTTGAATGCCAAAGCCACCTTCTACTTTGACGTACAAGGTTAGGCAACAAGCCCAGCAGGACTCAACAGGAGGATCATATTAAACAGGAAGAACTGGATGATACTGAAGACTAGTACAGGAGATGCTAGATAAACTGGAATACTGGAAAGAGCAATGTCATGTGCTTTAGAACTGATCACAGGGAAATTTGCTGTAAAGTAGAAGGTCATCTGTTACAAATTATAGAGGAAGAGAAAGATCTGCATCAGATTACTACAGAATGACTAATGAGCTACCAAATGCTTAAAAAAAGTCAAACATGATCATAGGACATATAGATAAGGGAACAGAGAAGGTAGTTATTAAAAGCTGTTTCATAATGCATGGCATGCCAGTCTTTAAATATTATATGCAGTCTAAACCACCCACGTCTCAGAAAATAAATGAACACTAGAACAGGTGAAGAAAGGACTGCTAGGACCAAGAAAACATTTTCCAAAAGAAGACAAGCTTTTCTTGTTAAGCTTCGCAACAGGATGGATGAGTAGCTACACCACTGTGGACTATAAATACAAAGAAGAAAAAATAACTGAATTAAAGAAAAATCTTATCACAAGAACAAGCATAAATAAAGCATGTTTATTTTTACATCGGAAACTTCAGAACTATTTTTCTCACCATTGGAAGACTTAAGTTCTAAGACAGGCTTCCAACAGAAATAGGGATTGAGTGAGCTCAGGGGATGAAGGAAAAACCAATCAAATTGGTTTTCAAAAGGTAGCTTGAAATGGTTCTGCATGGCATTATAACATACAGCTGCGCAGAATACAGGTTTCTCAGTGACCCGGGGCTCCTAGTTCTTCACATCTCTGCATCCCTTTGTACAACAGCAGACATATCTGAGACAGCAGAAAATAAATGTGCACCTCCCTCCCCTAACATGATGAGGCAGTTTCCAAAGCATCAGTAAAAATTCACATCACTGCCACCTGAAAAATTCAAGCAAGGGGAGTGGAACAAAAATCCACCACTTCATTTCCCACATAAGTTCAAAGTATGAGAAACTTATTCAAGGTACAACATCTGTGAGAGCTGCTGAAGTGGAAGTATCACCAAAGTCTTGATTAAATTTTAGTCCTCCAAGGATGGAAGAAGGGGGAAGATAACCAGGATCTCAGCCTTCTTTCTTATTTTTTTTTTCCTGTCTTTGTTCAGAGATGATTTTCTCAAACCAATACAGTGATTATCAGAAGAAAAAGCTATACACATACATCCATATATTTGTGTATATACATATATATAAGATATCCACCCATCTCACCCTAATAATTGCTGTTAATTAGCATAGTAATTAACTTCATTTGTATTGAGATCATGCAACATTTGCAAATGAATGGTCTGGAGTACTGCTTCAAATGAGTATTTTTTAAGCCTATTCTACATCGGAGAATAGTACAACATGTCTGAAGCACAAGCCAACAATAGCTAATATTCCAATTAATATTCAAACAGTGCTTATAGGTTCCTAAGCAAAGGGAACAGAGGTGTAAAAAATGCAGTGTTATCTTGTTCTCCTTCATTTCCCAAATGAACTAAAAATCAGAGAAATGTCAACCAAAAAATGAGTATGAGACATGCACACTAACAGAAGATCAGCCAATAGCCGATCTCTTTCAAGGTTTCTGTAAAGTCATCAACAGTTCCTTTGCTTTCAACATTTTATCAGGTAGAACATTCAAAGATATATAAACAGCAGGATTTGATAAAAAAATAATCAAAGGCAAAGGGAAGGAAGTAAGCCGATAAAAATCAAATGAGGAAATGTGCAAGAAATTATTAGAAGCAGATTCAGATCAAGAGCGCTGCAAATAGCTTCTAAAATGTAATGTTGAAAGTTCTTTTTTAGCTGGGAAAAAGTATAGACCCTGGACAGAAAATTTCAAGGAATAAAGCAGAGATCCTACAGAAAGCTTCTTTAACCATTTCTGGATGAGAGAAATTGGAAAGCTCTGGATGTAAGCTTTTACTACAGTAAAGCTGAGGACAGCACTAGAGCGTGTATGTCTACATAGAGCAATGGGGTACATTGCAAAGACATTCTGACCAGTTCTGAAGGAATTCATTCACACACTGGAAGCAATTTCCTGTTGTTAAGGAAACTTTTCACTGGGCTTCTTCTCAGCACACATGACCGGCTAAGGTAAAGCGCTCACAATGAACACTCCTCAGGTACCAAAGCCTGCTTATTTTGTGCAAGCCTGAACATCTCTCTTTCAAGCTCATTGTGTTGTGAACACCCACCAAAATAATCTATTATAGGATGACTACAGTACAAAAAAGAGACAGAGGTAGAAAATGGAGAAATCAGAAGCATTCTACAGCAACTGAAATCACGTTAAATATCTTTGGATCAACCATCCGTGTGATAGCTCTTAGATTTCATAAGCCATTAGCATTTTTGGCCTTGAATTAAACATTTAGATATGCATGTCAAATGGTAAGAAGTGAAGATTTAGTGATGCAGTCATGTGCTTAAATCCTACTGGGCAAGGACAAAGTACTGTTTTCATCACATCAAGGGTATTAAGGCTGAAGCATAATCTTAAACAGTTTGTGAGAACTGTGTTAAAATCAGCAGATACAATTTAGCTTATCTCAATGAAGAGCACCTCTATCAACATTCTAATTTGCTCTGGCAATGGGGGCAAAAATCACACCCTTACAAGCATTTATACTTCTAATCCCAGATGAATCCAGAAACAGCAGAAATGCACACTCAGCTAAAAGCCAAACCAATATATGAAATAATCAGAACTTTTTGATCAAAAGGGGACTTTGGGATGAGACATTAGTCAGGTCTTGATTTATCTGATACGCCTTCTTTCATTGGTATTTATTAACCTCTCATTTCAAATAATGAGTGTCAGAATTAAATTATGCCCTACACAAAAATGTGTTATTTAATGGTTTCTAACAATGGTATTCCCAATAGTTTCAACCTAATCAACAAAAATTTCTTACTGTAAGGTTCAGAAGTACACAGGTTAAAAATGTCCACCCCATCCTACAAATCCTGCCTTGTTCCTGGTTATCTAACCAGATACAATTTTATGTATTTTCTTCTTCGGGGGGAATGTTGTTTTCATTAAGTGTGCTGCAATAATAGTCATGGTTTGTCACATTTCTTCTCAGAAAAATGAAAAGCAAGAAAAAGCACGACGATTTTCAGTGTCCTACTATGGTTCATCCACCGCACTCTGTAAGAAGCAGTCTCCAGCATTTCAATTTCTACACTAATTACTTCTGTCTTAATGTGAGCAAAAGACTGCAGGTTCAGATAGGAAGCTTTTCACATACTGTTGAGAAGGATGAGGATGAAAGGGATGCAAGTAAATCAACTTATACACATCACATATCACACGAAAGTAACCCTGACCAAAGCAAACCAGACTTTGAAATTACGAGTAACAGAATTCATAAAAATTTTTATATTTAGATTATATGTTTAACAGAAGCTAGATGAAAAATCATCCACCCATTTTACAGCCGTGCATTTTGCTGTTTTTAATGCTATTTTACAGGTGATCTTTATCCTATCTATCTCAAATGAATTCTGTTATTATGAACATATTGTAGCCTTTCGCAGATGCTCCAGCAAATGGTCATTAGCATTATGGTACAGAGATGATCGCATAGCATGCATTTTATACCTCGCAGCCTTTATTCACTTAGTCTTGCAACATATCTGTTTTATTTGTAAAATTACTGCCTCCCATGTTTAAGATGTGGCTTACGCTTGCTTTGGAATACACCTGTGACTCTTCACACTAAATTCAGTGTACTACTATAACTGATGTTGTTACAGATAAAACATAATTCAGTTTTGGATTTAACATAAACAGGATCATTATGTTTGGAGAGTGTTCCAAAGCCTGCTATTCAAGCAATCTGTGACATAAATAATGCAAGACCTCTTCTTTCTCCAAATGACTTCAGTTCAAGAACAGACTCAGAGAGATGGAAGCCCAAATTTGAACTGCCGTCACAAAATTCAGTCTATTTCTGGTTCTCCAATTGAATTATGAATCTGAGTATTCTACTGTTTTCTATTAGCACCAGCCCACACACTCCTACTCTTTGCCAAGCCATGCAGAAAAGAATCTTATTTGTGAATATTCCTGAGCTTTATTCTTATATTAAAATGGAAGTAAATCCTGGCTAGTCTGAAAAGTCTTGTTTTCTTTTAAAAGAAAGTAAGGTAGAAAATTGGTCTTTTTTCCGTCCCTTGACCCACGACCTTTGAACCACAACCTCCTTGCCACTAAAGCGTTCAACACCTCATTTAATCTCTCCTCGCTGCACTGGCACAGCACTGAAAAAGGAAAAGGGGGAAAAAATAATCTGGGGACTTCATCAATTTTTCATGAATTTTCATTTAGGCCAAAGCCCGCTCTTACAGCGGTCGATAGATCAAGCTGCTGTCACATATTTAACACCTGGGGCTACAGCTGCTCTCTCTGGGGGCTGCTGCTGACTCAGGCTGGATCAGAGGCTGCCTGAGTCAGTGCAAGGACCCCTCGTGCTCTTTCTGTTGCTTACATGTGGCACCCCAGTGCTTGCAACTGAAATCCTATCCAGGGTAGCTATTGCAAATGCATCTCCTGATATTCCCAATGGAAAACTCAACCACATAGTTTAAATTGTGTCAATTCTTACACCGCAAAAAATTGTTTTTATTTTAAAACTAAAAGTCTAAAAGAATGGTTTTCAAAAATTAAAGCAGTTTTATAAAATGTATAATTTTATAAGATTAATTCAAATCTACCTCCTTTTCTAAAACCCTCTCAAGACAGTTTCATCATTAAGATATTTCTAATAATGCCAATCCCTGTTCAGTGTCACTTAAGAAACTGCAACATTTTAATACACTAAAATCAGAAGAAATGTTTTATTCTTTTGAATACAATTTTTAAAATAGTTTTAGGACTAGAAACTTTATTTTTAAAAGATTTAACCATAAAATATACAAATACATCAGAATTTGCCACAGACACAATAGAAGAATGGTTTTGTTGCTAGCATTATTTTTTTTCTTATTGTAGGAGCTTCCTCAAAGGGAAAAAGAAAAGTGATCCACACAAAGCACATCACAGATTAATGCATTACAAGAATGAAATAGAATATATCATATCGATCCTAAACTGTGCCTTCAAAAACAAATACCTATTCCTTCCTAGGTATCCCTCTGGAATGGATACTTCTAAAATTAAAGACAAGGTTCTTAAAGCATGTCGTATGTGTTAAGGATGTTGTTTAAGTAACTTCTCAAGCCAAAGTTCCTCACTGTTCCACTGACTTTGAGACTTTGTTTTCTGAGAATCATATTCTGTGACTCCATGGTTCTGTTTTTCTGAGTATATCAGCACAACCAAATATTTGCTCGATTGTATGCACATGCTCTGAATAGGCATGGATCTAAAAGCAGATTTAATTGCTTTGGGTGGGCTGGCATCTAAACTCATCTTGCTTGGGAAGTTTGTTAATTGCCCCTAGATCAGAAAGAGCTTAGGGACTTCAGGAACTTGCAAAAAACACTCCAAAAACAAGGGGCAAAGTGACTGTATTCAAGATGGGCCACATTCTGCGCTCTGAATCACTACATGTACCAACTGAATTTCACTTAAGTTTTTTTCTTCTGTCTTTATGCAAAAAAAAAAAAAAAAAAAAAAAAGGGAGGATACATCAGAAGATTTTCAAACTCAGTGCCAGGTGCCCATGGAGGGGAAAAAAGGAAAGAGAAAGGAATGAACCACAATTAACATCTCTGTATCATCTGAATACACAAGCATGACCACACTTAACAACAGATACAAAAATATATATATATATATTTCTTCATAAATCATTCAAAAGTTCCAAGTGTGCATTGTTGGGGACTGACAATTTAATAAGCAAAGTAAAACAATCACTGATTCTTTCAGGAAAACAGCAGACTCGAGCATTTTAGACCCACAAAAATCAGCAGTTTGTCTCTAATGGCACAATTTGAGGCCACCTACAGTCAGCTAATAATCCAAAACCCTGTTGTCAGCAAAGGATAACCCCGCTTTTTCTGGTGATGAAAACAGCATAGCTCGGTGTGGAAAGAGCAGTTTTCAACACCATTAAAGACAGCACAAGGAAGCCCTGATAGCGTGGGGCTGTCTTGGTTCCCTCGGGCAGGGCGGTGGTACCCAGGCAGCTCAAACTCCTTCAGCAGCAGCGGGGCACAGGTGGAGGAGAATGCCTCGCTGACAGCAGGCTGTCAGCAACGACTCATTTCCCTAGGGTGCAACTGGACTGTTGCAGGGCCTGCTCACCTTCTTCAGCCCAGAAATGCTGGTATTAGAAAAACAGTTAAGAGTCTTTAAATAGCTGATCCCTGAAAGTCACTTGAAAACTTGATTTATAGCCAAAAGTCAAAAAAAAAGTCTCAAACCCAAAGAAAACTGGGCAGTTTTGCTATCATCCCCCACAGGATTCTTCCGATACACAACTAGCATTGCCATGTGCTTTCACAACCAGTGAGGATAAAACAGCAGAATCTCTAAAATTAAATGAGTAATGAACACCTTGATTACATTTTTTTCTTTGAAAATACCTCCCTTTAAGCACAGCCATGGTATGGCTCAAGGAAAGACAAAGTACTTGTTAATTTAAGTGGAAATGGAACTCCAGTTTTACACTGCTAAACTGTTTAATTGGAAAATTTCAGTCAGTTAAATTTCAAAGCTATGAAAACAGTAAAATAATCTGCTGTCACGTGCATGTTGCTATTGCAGAAACTTTGGCTGTGGTTTCAGATCTCAGGTTGCATGTTCTATGACCCTTCCCTAAAATGCTTCTGACAATGAAATCTGATTTTGTTATTTTGAAGTCTTCTACTGTCTCACATGCAGTTCATGCATGACCTGCCACGAGCCACAGTGGTTAAAAAAGTAACTCCAAACACTGGGGATATTGTAACAAGAGTCACACAGAGGCCACTGAAGTAGGGATCAGTAAAAACAGACAGAATAAAGAGCACCTCTGAATTTTAAAATAACCAATCACTTTAATTTGATGACTCAAAGCATACCATGGAGAACGTTCTGAACTTCAACATGAGAAGTCTGAATCTCCACAGGATTGTCATAAAGTTATCAAAATGTTTGTCTTTTTCACATAGGATTTCTCTACAGACACCTTAAACCACACGTACAAACAAAGAAATTATTCAGTTCAAGTTTATATATAGTCATACTCACCCAGCTTTCAACCTTCCATAAATCGGTCATCTTCCCAAGTCCTAAATACCTACCAAAGCTGAGTAACGCTGTGAAGCTTTTATCAGCAGATGTGCATTTATTAGTGACTTGAATGAACAGCAAACCTGTTTTCATTTGAAACAATTCTTACTCTTGGTTACGACAGGTCAAAGACAGTGAACAAGTCTGTTCTATGGGGCCAGTGCCAACATCTGAATAATTCAAGAATAGCATTTTCTGCAATTTATGAAAATATTGAAACCTCAAGATCACATAGCAGTAGCTACTAGAGTCTGCAGACTGCATCAGGAATATATTTTTTTCTTTTCTGCCTTTTCATTATTTAAGCTACTACACCTTCTTGTGAGTACTTAAATCCATTCTTTACCAACTAAGTGATGCAAGTTTGTGCTGAAGCCCTACTTCAGTCACACACATTTTGCTGAAACTACTGTCAAATAAAGAACTGTGGGGGAAAATTGAATTCCAGCAAGAGAGCAACATTTTTAATTCTACTAAAACACACATTTATGTGAAGAAACAGAGCTACCCTTAGTTGATACTCTGAATAAAAAAATAGTATTTTTTTTCCCCAGCATGACAAAGCAGCAAAAATCCACATACAAAACGCTGTATTTCATGTATGATGAGCTTGTCTGCTATATGAATATAATGACTGCCTCTGGTAACTCTACTGCAAACATATCATGCATACTGGGTGGTCTCTGTAAAAGCCATGATGACTTCTCTTTTAAGACAAAGAGAATCAATAGAGAGTTAAGACTACTCTGGATGATATGAGAAATGGCCAACAATTTCACTTGCCATTCACATAACGAATGAGGCCTGTATCAAGTTTGTGATAGAGGAGCACGCATTGAGGTTTCCAGCAGTACAGAACATGAGTCGCCAAGACGCTGTCTGTTTCTGTTGAGGTAACAGATGACTAAATAAAGAGAAACAGACAGTGCACCTTATATTAAATGATAGGTATTTTTCCACATTAGTTTCACTATAACCAACTTTAGTCATAATTTAGAAATTAGATAATTCTTTAGATGAAGATTAGCCTTTGTCCATGCTTGTGCCAATCATGATTATACACTGGTTAGAACCCTACTTCAGTATAAATCACATTCTGTATTGTCACTGCTACTGAATAAATGCACATAGAAATGCCTTGACTAAGAGCTATAGCTAACGACAAAATGCCATACTTACCTGCATTCATCTCCCAAACTGCTGAACATATGAGAGTGCTGGATAACAGTGTGAAAGCAACTTTAAAGACTTATACAGTGCTAATCATACAAAACTTTACTCACATGCCACTTCCAGAGATGCATTGCGACTCACAGCTTCTCCAAGATAGTTCCTTGCTACGCAAACATAACTTCCTTCATCAGGTTTACTCCTGCGTCCATGCACAATACGTAAGAAAAATAAAGATCCGCTAGGCAGCAGCATACGGTGGGAGCGAGGATCATCTTTGTCAGTTTCCACTCGCTCTCCATCTTTGTACCACTCAATAGTAGGAGTTGGCCGTCCTTCAGCTTTACAGTTCAGGGTCGTTGGTTCTCCTTTAGAGACTATCACATCTGAAGGATGCTCAACAATCCGAGGTGGAAAGTCTTCCTGGCGGAGACGAGATCCTAGAAAAAGAAAAGGGTGGGAGAAGAGTAATTTATTTGTCCTTTTGGCTTCACAGAAAGTTCTTGCAAGTTTTTCTTTCAATGCCACCAAAATTTTCACAGAAAAGAAAAAGACAACGTGTACACAGATGACATCATCTGATATTGTTTTTATCTGATATCAGAGACTGTATCACAGACTTTCACAGCTAAAAACCTGACTTTGTACTAGAAACACACACCTCTGACCAAGGCATTAACAAATCCATACCACATGTAGACTGGACGTGTATGTAAGAGAATCTCTTACATATACCACCATGACGTCTTTTCCTTGTAATGTAAATCGTTCTGTTTAAATTAGCTTATAGATCCCTGTGCCCTTTCAAACTCCACTCATAGCCACTGCTCTCCCATCCTTTCATCAGCCACACTTGGCATATGGACATCTCCAAAAGTCCTGTGTCTTACCACTTTTTTTTTTTCCTCCAGTTTTAACAGTGTGCTTTGTACTCCTTTCCCACAAGCAGCCCATGCATGGAAACCAAAGGAAAAAAACAATCCCAATTTAAAAACAAACAAAAACAAAAAAAACACTGACCAATTAAATCCTGACAAGTATTCCTTCCTTCATTAATTTCTAGTGCAATAGTTGGCAATTTCAGCTGTTCAAAGTACCTGAAGTCATTCATAATCTCTATTTTTATTTGGAAATCTCTAATGTCAACTACACTTCAGAAATTTTCAGTGAATTGCGTGTACATACACACACACACAAACACAATACAGGCATACAACAGTAACTTAGTGGCCTCTACAGTAGTAGCTTTGTGCCTTGCTCTGTATTTTGGTGAGCAGACACTTTGACGCACCATTCTTCTGTAGTTCCCTTACATTCAGTTGCCTTCCTACAGCCCAGGGCAGCAAAGAAGCAGACCTGGATCATTGTCCTCCATCCTTTACCAACACACCCTTACTCCCATCATTAATATCCTGGAATAGGGAAGAGAGGTGCTAAAGGAGGGGAAACCCCATAAACGTAGGGGATGAGAAAGCAATGAGCACTGGGTTCATCATCGTGGAGACAATCTAGTACCAACCTTCCATCACAGACTTTACCTGATAGTTCAGTTTCACAAAGTCAGAGCATCCCGAACCTTCACTGAACTCTTGTGAAAAAAAATCAACAGTATCACAACAGTATCCAAATTTTGCAATACCCTTTTCCCCAAAGAAAGTTTATCATTTTTTCAAAATGGTTATGCTCCTCATTACAGCCATTTGCAGACAAATTGCAGAGATTAATATATGCAAGAACAGCATCACCCAACAGAAACACAAGGTCCAGCACTCCTAACTTGAGATTCAACTATTCAGATATAGTTCACTACTGCATATTTAATTAGAATATATTAGCTTAGCAAACAGCTTCTCTGCAACAAAATGGTAACAGTGGTTCATGCCTACAAATTGCTTCTCATAAAAACTGCCCTCCTAATTGCTAGCACAAATCATCTTTTCTGGCATTGGTCATAAAAATCCATTGAGTGGTGCTGCCATTCCAGCACAATTGGGCTGCTCTTCTTAAATAAAAGGTCTATAACGGCTTCTGCGTTTCAATGAAACATTTGTCTCAATCTTCTGACGAGCAGTTTTGCTGAGTAATAGAAAAGAGATTTAATAACAGTATCTTAACTATATTCTAGGCATTATACATTTAAAAATATTGTCAACGCCTTACTGATTCCAAAAGTTATGAGGAAAGGAATAAGGACCCACTCTACATACTGAATCCATCTTTGGACTTATTTTTACTAACACTCTGGTCATTAAACTAAGGCTTGGCATAGCAATAAGGTGCTATGCCATTCCTGCACAAATGGACTCTCTCAGCAGCTACCAGATTCTACCACCAGTATAGTCAAGGTATCTGTAAATCCATACTGCTAGCATACACACACAACAATTTATATCCAAACACAAACAGATACACTTAGAGCACACTTGGAAGAGTAAAAAGTATTTCATTCTCCCCTTCTACTGCCAAAAATGCATTTACAATCCAACAGGAGAATTTTCAGTTAGGTATCTCTATGCTATGACTGCATACACAACATCGAAAAAGACTGAAATCACCATTACAGATTATAAATTTCAATGTACATGGGACAAAAAAGTAAACTGCAAACACTGAGACACATATAATGTTCTCTACACATATCTACCAGCTTACTTCATTTCTTACTCTGAAGACAAAACCACTCACCAGTTGCGTTAAGAAATTCCTAACATTACCAGTAAGAATTTGAGAGTGACCGAAGTCAGAGAAGACTGGCAGATCTCACTACATTTTTAGACAGTTAGCGAAAAGTAACCAAATTTGTAACAACAGTGAAAAGTACAAATCCAAAATACGAACCAGTTTTCTTATGCACAAATATTTGGTGGCAAGGCTCAGAAGTCCAAGCAGCACATTCTACAGACAATTACAGACCTTATCCAATCCCTTGAAAAGGGCTTTCTCCCACTACAGATGAACCTTCTGTCTTTTACAGCCCAATTCAAAGCCTCACCTCAGGTCATAAAACAACTAATGCTTTCTCTTCAGTACTGATGTGTATCACAAAACTAACGGTTACTAATGTCTGTGCTCAAGAAAGGGCTGAGCTGCAGGCAGCAGAGACGGTGCCAATGAGCAAGGAGAGAGGCTTGGGCTATGTATGGAGGGGGGCTCATGCCACACATTCCTGGGATGTCTGGGTGCACCTACTGCTATCAACTGCCGCAAGTCATTTCCTTCAGTTTGCATTTAAGAGAGGGGAAGGAAAACACACAAGAAATCAAACATGGAGTACTGCAGACTTCCTCCTTCAAATATGAACAGAGCACCAACAGCTATTCCACAAAGGTACCCTGATTTTAAAAGGGCAAACCAAACCAAAAACCTGACCCCATCACCTCTTTTCTGGCTGCCTACATGCCTGAAAGTGACCGCGTCACGTGGTGTTTTCCTTACTAGGTTTCTATTCTTCCACTGTAGCTCCCCTGCACCAGATACTCCTACCAATATAACCTAATTTAGAAGAAACAGGGATATTATCAATCCCATGAGCTAACTGACCAGAAGATATTTTCTTTCCTTTCACTGAAGAGTGAGAAGGAACCACAGCCTATCCAAGACAGCAAGGTGCCTCACTGAAGCAGGCAGTCTGTGTTGCATCCTGGGCTATCCATGCAGCTTTCTTCTCAATTTTTCCCTCAAGGATTTCCAATACACTTACATCTCAGGCATGCATACGGCATGTGAATAACCCCTGAATTTAAGAGTCCCGAAGTAGCCATTACCATGATGGACTGTAACGATTTCAAATTAGTTGTTACATGCTGTTGGACAAAAACACAACTTTGGAAATGTCCTGCAATATCCACAACTAATTCAAAGCTACATCTATGAAAGGGAAAATATTAACACTTCTCTGAACACACACTCACAGAATATTCTAATGCTTGTTGTGTGCTGAAGTTTGCATAGTTATTGCAGATGGATGACTGCTTACTGCACATTTCCAGAAGAGTAGCTTCATAAAGGCCTTATCAACTAATTCACAGAGACAGTTTTAGGCTCACGCTTTTGCTTATTACTACACAGAATAATTAAAGCCACCTTTAAAAACAAAACAACAACAACAAGAAAAACACCACATAAGAAAAAAGCTAAAGTGCAAGCCTATTACAGTATCCTACCTTTGAAATTACTGTTTCAT
This sequence comes from Anser cygnoides, assembly GCF_040182565.1. Classification (NCBI taxonomy): domain Eukaryota; kingdom Metazoa; phylum Chordata; class Aves; order Anseriformes; family Anatidae; genus Anser; species Anser cygnoides. The sequence goes on along the minus strand of NC_089873.1, from coordinate 82,239,896 downwards.
TGTTCATACTGCAGCAATAAACAAAAAGGTGCTAAAATCACTGCAACAAATGAAAAGACATAAGCCACCTCTGTTCAACTTGCCCCTCTATACACTTCTCTGGTGTATCTTGAAACCCTCATCTCGTATTTTACAAATTCTGTCAGGCAGAACCAGAATAAATAAATAAATAAAAATAAAAATCAGCGATTCTACTGCATTTCTAGCATCTGCCACAAAATCAGATACTCTAATATTAATGCTACTACAAAATCAAGGACAAGAACAAGTGAAATTATAAAATAATTAGGTGTAGTGACATTCTGTCTTGATGCTATCGTGAAACAAAAATCACAAAAAGCACAGAAAAAACCCATAGCATTCACACAACCTCAGTGTCACCTGCAACTCTGCTGGTCACACACCCCAGCAATGTGGGGGTGCTTGTGTTAATACCTTCACCACATATTGAAAACTATCCCAATCTATCTTCTTTGAGCTCAGATTCTCATATACAAAACTAACAATCTCAATGTCTTTGGATTTTAATATTAGTTCAATATGGTAGCCTTGAAGGAAGAAGGAAAAAAAAAAAGAACCATTCTGCCTTAATACTGTTGGGGTTCCTGATAAAGTTTTGCTGAGACCCTGCTATAGCCAAAACCACCACACTATACCAGACAGCTCAATCCTCTCTCCCTCATACAGCGTTTTTCTGTTTGATTTCTAAATGAGGATGAGGCAAGGAAGGAAGCAGCATCTGCAGAGCAGCTTCTCATACCTACTTAGAAACCTATTAGTAGAAATAATTCAGGCTTTCAGAAAATGTGGCTTTGGAGAGGTGTGAAGTGATATATACTGCCATAGTACATCAGATGCTCCTGCAGCTAGAAAATGTAACATGGCCAAGGCTCTCATGCCGTATTTCCTCAGTAACATAAGGGAATTTGACAGTTCTCAGCAAACAAATGAAAACTACTACAGTAGCAGGAGACAACTTATGGAACAGTATAAAGCCATGCGTTAATCTCACGTGAATTTTTCACCTTTACAGATTAAAACGTTTTCACTGTTTTTTTCCCCAGGTAAACAGCAAAGTAAGAGTTTACTGGTAATTGTTTACTCTTGTTCACCCTCACCCCATTCACCATTGTTCAACTTTCAGCTACAAGCCAGCACTTAATTAAAAGAAACAGTTATAAAGCTAACTCTGTTAAAAAAAAAAAAAAAGTCACCTTCAAAGCCATTTAGCCAATAGAAACATTTATTTCAGTGAAAAGCTCTATACAAAGTTTTCAGTCATTGACAGGAGTAAGTAAAGAGTAAAATTTTGAATCGTCTAAGTCTAGCTTTCATATTATTTCATTTTTGCCTTTACTGGTAGATTCCAATACTTATATTTAAATGCAGACCTTTTCCATATTTCCTAAAGGATATATCTAAAATTCATAACAGAGTAAAATATAAGTTATTGCACAGTTAACATAGGAAAACTAAAATATGGCTCATGAAATCTTGAATTAAATTGTTCACTAAGCAGTAATGCTGTTCTTTGTTACATTCACTTATTAATAAAGTTATCTTCATTTAAAAGTGAACATCAAGTTATCAGCTTGTATTCTCTACGATACTGCAAGACAATGTTTTGTCACTAACAAGCACAGTTTCCATTTTCAGATATCAAAACCTGTTGGCAACTTCTGACCTGTTAAATGTTGGCTAATGGGAAATGCTGTAGTTCTTGTAATAATAATTGCTGACTTTATAGATCTGTAATCAACTATCACTTTACAGGTAATGAGCATGTTTGCATTCATATCTACCTTTATGTGAATCACTTCTTCATCAGTCATGGTTAATGTCTACAAAGGTCAGGACACTGAATATATGAAACCCAGCTGGAGCTGAGTGCGAAGAAGCTGCTGGAGGAAACACTGCCACAAAAAGGCAAAAGGAAGCTCTAGTTACTAGATGTACAGATGCAGCACTACCATTGAAACGTATTTACCACCTGATCTCCCTTCCTGTCTTGTGACTTTGTATACTTACTTTGCACGCTTACTTCCTAATCAAACTAGTGAAAAGAAAGTAAAAAGTGAGCAAAGATGACAAAAGTAGAAAAATAATTCTGGAATGCACATTATACTATAGGCATCTGAAGACATTTTATCTCATTTCAGATGTGTTGGACAACATGGTGTTTATGACACCAAGCTGAGTGGTGCAGTCGATACAATAGAAGGAAGAGATGCCATCCAAAGGGACCTAGACAAGCTTGAGAAGTGGGCCCATGTGGACCGAATGAGGTTCAGCAAGTCCAGGTGCTGCACCTGGGTCAGGGCAACCCCAGACATGAGTACAGACTGGGAGAGGAACTCACTGAGAGCAGCCCTGCAGAGAAGGACTTGGGAGTTCTGGTGGACCAAAGGCTCAACAGGACCTAGCAGTGTGTGCTTGCAGCCCAGAAGGTCAATTGCATCCTGGGCTGCATCAACAGAGATGCGACCAGCAGGTCGAGGGAGGTGATTGTCCCCCTCTGCTCTGCCCTTGTGAGGCCCAACTTGGAGTGCTGTGTGCAGGTCTAGGGCCCCCAACACAAGAAAGATGTGGGGTTGTTAGAGCGAGTCCAGAGGAGGGCCACAAAGATTATCAGAGGGCTGGAGCACCTCTCCTATGAAGAAAGGCTGAGAGAGCTGGGGATGTTCAGCCTGAATAAGAGAAGGCTCTGGGGAGACCTCATTGCAGCCTTTCAGTACTTAAAGGGGTCTTATAAAAAAGATGGAGAAGGACTCTCTACTTGGGTAGATAATGATAGGACAAGGGGGAATGGTCTTAAACTAAAAGAGGGGAAACTTAAATTAGATTTTAAGAGAAAATTCTTCACTCAGAGGGTGTTGAGGCACTTGAACAGGTTGCCCAGAGAAATTGTGGATTCCCCATCCCTGGAGGTGTTCAAGGCCAGGCTGGATGGGGCTTTGAGTAGCCTGGTCTAGTGGGAGGTGTCCCTGCTCATGGCAGGGAGGTTGGAACTGGGTGGTCTTTAAGGCCCCTTCCTAGCCCAACCATTCTATGGTTCTGTGATCATCTTTAAGACTACTCTTTGGAAAGTATAAAAGACAACCGTCACTCATTCATTTCAACCATATCAACACTATTGCTGATGAATTCTATTCTCATAATTAGCAACAAGCCTTACGGATTTGCTGTAAGATACTCTGACTTCCTCACAAGTTTCCTCAGAGATCCAATGTACCATATAGTTACAGCTGCACCAATAGCATATAAGTAGAATACTTTTGATTTTCAATTTAGCCTGGTTGATTCTGTATCCAAATAACCCTAACTAAATTTGGACACATTAAAAAAATATCAAAGAATCAAAGAAATTGATTTGCTATAGAGACACAGCAGTAAGTAGAAAAGAAAACTGAGTCAATATTGTACCCTTTTCACCACACCTTCACAAAAGGTAATGGGATGAATAGGTATGATACACACATCTTCCCAGAAAAAGGCACTTTGCACCTTCTAGTGCTCCTATGCCACCATCACTCAAATGTCAAGGAAAACCCTTTTCATTTACAACATTTCATGCTCTTCCAGTTTTAATTTATTAGCTTCACATCAAGAGCAAAAGCTGATTTCACCTATTAACCCTCCTCTCTATATAAGCAGCTAATAAGCAAGTGGTCTGTCATACACAAAAAGCAACGACATAGACCAAGTTCACAGTGATTTCATTCATTTCTAAAGTAAGTCAGCAAAATGTTCACGGCTACTGAGCTACTCAGGAAAGGCACAGAATACGTATCAGAAAAGCTAGTGATTTTCTCGTAACTGATGAGCAATTACGTATATGTATATAGTATCAGCTTAAATGTTAATGCTGCGATATGCTATTTCACAATGCACATCTCAGAATTGCCTTCAGGAGCCTCTTCAGTACTCTCTCCCTCTCTCTCTCCCTTTCTGACTTTATCTCCTTCTGTCACCACTTTCCACTAGCAATTCTGCCACTTCACATACCACCAATTTGCATCTCTCCACGTCTTTTCCAGCTTTCTACTACTTGAGTGCCTACATACAGAAAAGCCCTTTCTAAATTGATCTCTAAGGCTACTGCTCCTTTATATCCTTTCTGAAGATTCACATTTTCATTCCTTTAAAATTCTGAAGACATAGCTCTAATATATTTTGATACAAAAGGAAGATGGGACTAGATTTTCAATAGTAAGACTAACAGCCACTTAACACTACTCATACCAGAAGACATCGTCCCTACTATAGAGTACTTATCTAGTATTCTGTCCCCCTACTGTTTTTATTTTGCTGCTAACATACTTGGATATAACCCCAAAATACAGAGGTAACAATAATATTCTATTGTACAAATACTGACAGTCACACAATACAAAAAAAAGAAGAAATATACTATGCAGAGTTTAAAATATATATTGCATTGTGTACTACATTTAAAATATTTTCAGTTCAATATTTCTGAAAGGTCATTCTTAAAAGGGGTATTATATATCTAGTCCAAGAAGACTAATGTCTCAAAGACAACTGAACTTGAAACTTCATGATGTAGAGTTTGTTACAAAACAGTAGTGGAATACGGAAACATCTACCAATAAAGTCATACTGCCATTTGAAATTTTATGCCAGCTACAAGTGAAAGCAAACTGCTACATCTGAGAGATTACTAGTTTGTTCTGTACCTTTGACAGTATTTTGAATGCACTTTTAAGAGTTTTGCCGATGATGCACTCTTCCTCAGAGAGTGCAAACAGCCTGGTTAGCAGGAAAAGAAACAACAAAACTAATAGAAAAAAAATTAACCTACAACAAATTAATAGACACAGGAAGGAAAGGGCCTGGATATATTTGATCTTACTGAGAAGACAGCTCCAAAAATGTATTTTAATGTCAAATAACCTTCTTTTATGTCTTAGGTATTTCCCATGCAGCAAACAAGAAAAGCAAACAAACAAACAAAAAAAACAACCCACACAACTGATATTAAGTTATTAAAATCACAATTAAATGACTGATGTGCTTTATGGACATGATGGATAGCTACAATAGCATATGCAGAACATTTTCTGGCTATGCAGGATCTGTCACATGGCCAGGCTTGGGTTCCTTTTTCCTTATGGAAACTAACACTTTCATATGAGATAACATTAAGCTTGAAAAAAGACACCCCTGCAGCTACTTAGTTAAATCTACTGAAAGCCAGTCACAGTTACTGTTCATTTTCTTGCTTCTTCATATGCCTTATTCCACTTAGGAAGTGCTTATCAGACACATTTATTATACGTATCTGTTAGATATAATGAATAAGTGTGTTGCTTTCACTACCCTTTTAACCACAGAATTGACTGAAAGCAAGCAGAGATCTCAAGTAGAGATCCAGTCAGTCACATCCTAGTTTGAACAAAAGATAATGTACAAAAAATTCAAGATAATGAGAAAACCCAACTGGAGTACAGGCTGATGCACCAGCATCAGGCTGATTATCCCAGATGCATTCCTCCAGGCAAAGTGACAGGGTAAAGATTACATTTTGAAGATTTATACTTTACAGTCTCTCCCTCTCCCCTGAGATTTGGCAGATGGGAGCAGACTCCAATGACATGACGGCTTCCAAGGTAAGGTTTTTGTTCAAAGCCACGCCAGCTATGACAAAGTCCTCTGAAAGCTTTTCCTAGAAAAAGCTTTTTACCTAGAAAAGTAATCCATTAACCAACACACCCTAACTTCCTCAGGACATGTATCTGCAGATAAGCCACCTTTCCTATAGCACGCGTTTGCCAAGAAGGGAGAGCAGATACCACAGAAAAGACAGATCAATAAAACTGTCATTAAAAATATTTGAGCAAATCTTATTGCAAGGCTGATCCTATTAAGCTTCTGTTGCATAAGACTGTGACATTGCTAAGAGAGGTGTAATCAATTTTAATCATAAGGAAACACTGCAAACAAAAAATTGACTCTCCGTTTTGTTTGTTTGTTTAAACATGGACATTAATCCAATACACAACATAATCACCCTATTCCTTGTATGAAATTATCTTAAGGGAAACATTCCAAAATCACTATGCAGACTCAATGGAAATTTATTCCAATTCACTTATTTCCAAAATTTTTCTTACTCACACACCAAGATACAAGTTTCACACTTCAACTGCAGGGAAAATTCAACTGCATTATAGGTGGAAAACCAGAATAGCCAGCACAGAGCAGAACAGTTCTGTGCAGTTTTCAATTGTGCAAATTGGATCTTGATTAAGAGGTTTCCTAGTGGATCATCCTTACATAATTTCAAATAAGAAGAGCTACCTCTCTTCCTTTTCACACTGCACTTTTTTCAGAACTGTATTAGCACTGTCCAGGTTGCAAATAGATCAGCTACATTCTTTCAACTTAAATCTTGATGCTTGTGCTCTTTGTTTTGTATTATTTTCACATGGTCTTACTACTCCCCAAAAGTCATTGTATTCTACCACTCTGCTGTTAGGTGTGTGAGATTCTCACAAGCATTTATAAGAGGAGTGCATATTATCACAATATCCCTGAAAAGTGGTGTACAGACTCACAGGCAAATGAATCACTTTTTCCCAGGTGAAAAGGGATGTTATGAATACAAGTCACTGCTTCAATGAGAAAAGTAAATTGATTTGGTTGTGGCAAAGCAGTCTGGTTTAGAGTTCAGTTAAGAAGTAAAAAGATCTACTGTAGGCATGGTCCCTGGAGGCAGCCAACAGACAACTATTTATTTAACTAAAAAAACCAACAACAACCACTACCACCACACCCTACGTATAGTAGCTTGTTCTTTTATTTTCTTTTCCCCAAAAAATCTCTGGCTTTTGAAATTAAAATAGCTGTTCCACTTCAAGTGTGGGTTTCATAAATGTTCAGTGTCTCTGAACAATGACATGACAAAAATCATGCCAAGAATGAAAAAAGGAAAGAAGATGAACGTTTCCAATTATGAAAAGCAAAACAAAGAAAAAGGTTTGTGTATATATGTATTTATACACAGCATATATATACACAGAGGCATGCCATGTATATGTGTATGAAATGTACGCACACACACACACATGCCAGACAACCTCCAAAGGTCCCTTACAGGCCAAATTACTTTGTGATATATACACACCATGTTACAAAAGCATCAAACAGATACGAAGAGTTTTTTCCCCACTCTTTTCATCCAGGAGAGCTCAAGCACAACAGCTCTTCCTTCGGAAACCTTCCAGAACCACTCTGGAATTAAGCAAAACTAAGCATGAATGTATGCCCAACACCACCAGACAGCTTTAAGGTCTTTTCCAGTCAAGGGTGAACGGGGAAACCTATAGACATTGTTATATTATAGACATCACAGTAACTTCCTTACTATACAGCCAGCACATTATCATCATAGCACTGGGGAACTAACAATGGCTTCTTATTAGGCAGTCAAAGTGAAGCTTTTAATACTCCTACATACCATTGCTTAAAAAACAGAAACAAAAACCCACACCCACGTCTAATAAAGTGCAAGTAAATTTTATGCTTTTACACAGAAGGACTGATAACGACAGGTTCTCCATAGGCTAAGACTTTCTATTCATAGATCATAATGACCATCCAAGACATCATTTAAATATTACTTAACAGCTTTAAAAATGAGTAAACATGAAAATATATTTAAACTGAAAAATACAGCTAGTAAAAAATAGCTTTCAAACGACAACGTGGTCCAGATCCCCTCAAGAACCATTTGTGGAAAATAGCTATCAGAGTAGGATACAATTGCCACACAGTAAGACTGAAATCAGAGTAACTTTGCAAATAACGTGTTATACAAACTTCACAAAAATCAAAAGTGGTTCTCCAATTAAATACTTGGAACATGTCTTCAAAAAGTCTCTTCAAAAAATTAAAACGATGAGGTCTTTAGCTTGCAGATAAATATTTTGAAACACAAGCCAAAATTTCTCAGTGTTGCACCATTATAAACAATGATGAAGTTTCTTGCTTGTATTTTAGTTCTGATCAATAACTGATCTTCTCTCCACAACACAACTGTAACAAGTTTTGACCATATTTTCAGGTAGACTTGACAATTCTGCCACCCTGACCTTCACAGAAGACAGTACATACAGCTACTTAAGGCAAGGAAACTTACTTTCTTGATCTCCTCTTTCATCCTCACGTTCATAAAAACCTCTCTGGGGTCACTAACACACTCCCCCTATCCTGCAACTTGAAAATCTGCAATATTTCACTGCTAGATGAAAGCTCTGCAGTCAAACAAGGACAGATAAATCTCAAGGTGGTTAAAAAGTTTTGTGAATTCCTACTGTGAGCACATTAGGCACTTGACCTTGGTGCTCTAAATTGTTCCCTGCAGCCGCTGAGTTCACTGCTGACGTTGGCAGCAAAGGCTCTCCACCCTGTTCCACTGAACTGCACCAGTTGTGGATGGCCAGGAAATTCCCACTAGATAATACCAATACCTTATGTAAGATTTGAGCCAAACATCCAAAAAGAAAAAAAAGTATTTGTAAATTTCTAAATAACTATCAGCCAATTAATATTAATTCACCAGCAAATCTCAAAATAAAATTGAAAGTAATATGACTGTTACCAAAAGTCCTTTCACATAGAAACCTACAGATTACAACTTGGACATCTGTCTAACAGTTTCTCTGTGGAAGCTTCAACTAGATATAAAAGTTTCTCCAAAAATCCAAGGATGAAAACAGGTCAAGCTCTTACAAAGACAGCCTCTAATTCTACTGTTTTTTTAAACCCCATCTTGAGTGAGCACTCCTTCACGTGTTCAAGAGTAATGACTTTCTGAATCAGCATAAACTTCCTCACAACTGCCTCTCTGCTATATACGTCAATATACAAGAACCAGGTGAATAAGTACAGGCAACACAAGACTTAAAGGGCATTTGAAAATGCCTCTTGCTAGCTTGCTTTTTAAGGACTCGGACACACGCAGTTCCCTATGTTCACAAGCAACTTTTAGAGAAAGTTCAATCACTTGCTGTTTCTATGTAAGTCACGTTGATAAAATTCCTGACACCCTAAACGCAAAAAGATTACCATGATTTTTATTCCAGTGCTTTGTGACTTTTGTTTGTCCCTTCACATATTTAGCAGGGGAGTTTTTAGAAGATGTTTTTAAATATATATTTTACTGCAAATACTGCATCTTTTTGTGTACTGCATAGTTTGATCACCAAAATGCCACAAGCTTTTAACAGTTACCGCACTCGTATCCGAAGAAAAAAGATCAACTCCCTTTCTAACTGAGGAAATTTTCATCAGTAATAATTACGAACTTAGGGCAGCATTTAAATTTGTCTGCGAATATCTTGTTAACTCTAGTTTTTCTCTTTTTTTCTTTCATATAGTACAATTCAGCTCACCTGAGAGTACTCAACCTCATACACTCCCTTTAATTAAAGTATTTTAAATTATTATTTTTGTTTTGCTTCCCTGCCACCCACCCCAACACCCAATTTCACAAAAGCATTTCTTTCCTTGTGCCCTTTACTTTCTTTTTGCTCTCTATGCACGTTTCACAGGTTTCATTGTATGCACTTAATTTGTAACCTTTCTACCTTGCAACTATTATACCTGTAGCCAATAAAATAGTATGTTTCTTTATCCAAGACTCAAATGAGCTCTTCCAATCTATTTAAAAAGAAGAATCAATTTTCTTTTCCTCCTCTCATCCAAAAGCCATCCAGTTACCTGTCCCATTAGATCACAAATTATAAGTCTGCAACTTTCACAGCCAGAACTGAACTTAATGCTCTTGGACCTGGTGACAGAACACAAACGCTCCCAGTAACTGTGCCAATTCTTGTATCTTTTGTAAGTAGCCTTTACTGATATTTCTCTTACCTCTGCTGTTTCTCTTATTTACATTCACAGCGGGCACACAGCAGATATGTCTCTCTTCAGACTGAAGGCACCAGTCCAAGGGCTTTCTTAGACCAAATTCTGACTTGGCCATACACAAGTAACCCTACTGTTGCTAACGGCAGTCCCAACTAGGGAACTGTTGGCTTTTAAATGCGTTTCTCTAAGAAAAAAATCAACTATTTATGGAAAAATTGAAAGACAAGTTCCAGGTTGACATCACACAAAGAGGCTAGCATGAAGGCAAGAAGCATGAAGCATGCTAGCATGAAGCATGCTAGCATGAAGGCTAGCAAAGAGGCTAGCATTTGCCGATGTTTGTTTGCACTGTAAGCAAGTAGCTTAATACAACCTTACTGCATCATACTTACGTGTACTTTGAGGAAGGAAGTGAGAAAAGTAAGTACTCTTCTTTTTTGTATTTTTACTAAACATACTTGAATTTAATTATCCCACTTTCATTTCCAGAAGACTGTGACTTAAAAAAAAAAGTTAATACCTTCACAATCCTGGTATATTTTATATATTCTACACGTTTCTTTCCTCTTGTAATTCTCCTCCACCTAACGAAACAATCATTCATGCTGTCATGAATGTCACTTGCCGAGGCGACCAGCTCCGGGGCAGACGCGTGCTGCAGCGGAGCGCGGGATCGGGACAGGCAGGGCTATTTTTCGGGCATCGAGCCTACGTGAGGGAGCCGCCAGGCACCGGCAGCCCTCGTGAGGGAGGCTGACGAGGCGTAGGCGGAGCCAGCAGCGTCAGCGACAGCTCCTCCCCCCTGGCCGTTCAAAGGCAGCCCTTAGGGAGCGCGAGCGACCAGGAGCGCTGCGAACAGGGCCGGCAAACAGGGAGTGACGCGGGGGGAGTGACGCGGCAGTTAGCGAGGCAGTGAGCGCGGGCAGGAAGGGCGGGGACCCATCGTCGCTCTGTTGCAGCTACCTCTCCCTTCCGTGCTTGTAACCTGCTTGCGTAGAACCTGACCATGCTATCAACCAGGCAGAAAACCGTGGCCTCCGCATCTCGTGCGGCATCTCCAGCCACGGTCACCACGGTGGCTACTCAGACGGAGGGACCCGGGAAACACGCAGCCGTCCAGGTCCTGGGCTGCAGAGTGTGCCCCAGCCTTCTGTCGGTCTCCGACAGCAGTGGTGGGTATGCCTGTGGGAGGTGTGCCCAGGTTGAAGAACTGCTCAGCCAGGTAGCGGTGCTCCGGGAGGAGGTGAACAGGCTCAGGAGCATCACGGAATCGGAGATGGAAATTGACTGGTGGAGGTGCACTCTACCCTCTCTGAGGCAGGTTCATGAGCCTGCCACAGCACAGGCGTCTCCTGTTATGCAGAAGACGGAGGTTCCCTCCTCCTGCCAGGCAGCGGGAGGAGACCTAGATCAAGGGGGGGAATGGAGGCAGGTGCCTATTCGGGGTGGTAGGCGAGCCCTCTCTCTGCCCACCTCACCTTCTCATCTACCCTTAAATAATCGATATGAAGGACTAGAACAAGACAATCCGAACGATAAAGTAGATAAAAACCCGTCCCAGCTGGAGGGGGCGCCTAAGACAAGGCGACCTACACACCGCATGGCCACATCATCCTTCAAAAAAGAAAGAAGGGCTATTGTTATGGGGGGCTCCCTTCTGAAAGGGACAGAGGGACCGATATGCTGACCGGACCCAACCCGCAGAGAAGTCTGTTGCCTCCCTGGGGCTCGGGTGAGAGACTTCGCCAAGAAAGTCCAGCGCCTGGTACGGCCCACTGACTACTACCCGCTACTGGTCTTTCAGGCTGGTAGCGATGAAGTAGCAACGAGAAGTCCGAAGGCGATCAAAAGAGACTTTAGGGATTTGGGGTGACTACTTAGAGGATCAGGGGCGCAGGTTGTGTTTGCCTCTGTCCTTCCGATAGGGGGGATCGAAGCTGAAAGGCGTGCTGTTCACATAAACTCGTGGCTTCGAGACTGGTGTGACCGGCAGAACTTTGGGTTCTTTGATCACGGGAAGGTCTATGCTACACAGGGCCTGATGGCACCGGATGGGATGTGCCTCTCTCGGAGAGGGGTAAGGATCTTTGGTCAGGAGTTGGCAGAGCTGATAGATAGGGCTTTAAACTAGAGTCGAAGGGGGAAGGGGCTAAAACCAGGCACGCCGGTGAAGACCTAAGGGAAGGTACGCTAGAATCAGAGGGGCTGGGTGCCAGTGAGGTCCTTCAGGCAGATCCACAAGGTGCTGAGTGTAAGGAGACGCACCTGAAGTGCTTCTACACGAACGCACGCAGTATGAGGAATAAAATGGATGAGATAGAAGTCCTGGCCCAGTCCTGCAACTACGATATCATCGGCATAAGCGAAACCTGGTGGGATGAGTCCTGTGACTGGGGTGTTGTGATAGATGGTTACAGGCTCTTCAGGAGGGACAGGCAAGGTAGGCGAGGTGGTGGGGTGGCGATGTATGTGAAGCAGGGGCTGGACTGTGTGGAACTTCAGGTCGGAGATGGCAAAGTTGAGAGCCTCTGGGTAAGGATCAAGGGACGAACGAATAAAGGGGATGTCGTTGTGGGAGTCTATTACAGACCACCTGGCCAGGACGATAGCGCCGATAAATTATTCTTTACAGAACTAAGAGAGGCCTCGAGATTAACTCCCCTTGTCCTTATGGGGGACTTCAACTTGCCAGACGTTAACTGGGAGTGCCACACGGCTGACACGAGCAAGTCCAGGAGGTTCATGAAGCACCTAGATGATAACTTCTTGGTGCAGGTGCTAACGGAGCCAACTAGGAAAGGTGCCCTCCTAGACCTGTTGCTAGAAAACAGAGAGGGTCTGGTGGGAGATGTGGTGATTGGCGGCCGCCTTGGTCAAAGCGACCATGAAGTGGTTGAGTTCAAAATTTACGGTGACAGAAAGAAAAGTGCCACCAAAACCTCATCCCTAGATATGGGGAAAGCGGACTTCAGGCTGCTCAGGGAACTAGTCAGCAAGGTCCCCTGGGAAACTGCTCTTGAAGGCCTCGATGTCCACCAGTGCTGGTCATTCTTTAAACGATGCCTCCTAGAAGCACAAGATCAAGCAATTCCTAAATATCGCAAGTCAGGCAGGCGGGGCAGGAGGCCGGCGTGGCTGACCAGGAACATTCTAATGGAGATTAGGCGGAAACAGAGAGTGTTTCGCTACTGGAAGGAGGGCCAGGTGTCATGGAAAGGATACAGGGATGCCGTTCGTGTTTGTAGGCAGAAAATTCGTGTGGCCAAAGCACACCTTGAGTTGAAGCTGGCTGTGTCTGTGAGAGAAAATAAAAAGGGCTTTTTCAGATATGTGAATGGAAAAAGGAGAACTAAAGAATACATAGGGCCGCTCCTTGATAGGGAAGGTCTCCTCACAGACAATGACATAGGCAAAGCAGAGACGCTTAACGCCTTCTTTGCCTCTGTCTTCAATGCCGATGATGGGCTTCGGGACCCAGGGTGCCCTGAGCTAGAGGACTGGGACGGTGGGGATGACAAACTCCCAACCGACCCTGAACGTGTGCGGGATTTGCTACTCCACCTGGATCCCTACAAGTCCATGGGTCCGGATGGGATTCATCCCCGGGTGCTGAAAGAGCTGGCGGACGTCATCGCGGAACCTCTCTCAATTATTTTTCAACGATCCTGGGAATTTGGAGAGGTCCCGGTAGACTGGAAGCTGGCAAATGTTGTGCCGATTTACAAGAAGGGTCAGAAAGAAGACCCTAGCAATTACAGGCCTGTCAGTCTCATGTCAGTGCCTGGTAAAATCATGGAGAAGATGGTTCTCGAACTTATTGAGGCTCACCTGGGGGACAAAGCAGTCATTGGTCCCAGCCAGCATGGGTTTGTGAAGGGCAGGTCCTGCCTAACTAACCTGATTTCCTTTTATGATAAGATCACCCGTATGATGGACCAAGGGAAACCAGCTGATGTGATTTTTTTGGACTTCAGCAAGGCTTTTGACACGGTTTCCCATAGGATCCTACTGGACAAAATGTCCACCATACAGCTAAATAAAAACATCATACGATGGGTGAGCAATTGGCTAACGGGCAGGGCCCAAAGGGTTATGGTAAATGGGGCTGCGTCAGGCTGGCGGGCGGTCACCAGTGGTGTCCCTCAAGGCTCCATTTTAGGGCCGGTACTTTTCAATATTTTTATAAACGATCTGGATGTAGGAATAGAAGGTATTTTGAGCAAGTTTGCTGATGACACCAAACTTGGAGGAGTTGTGGACTCGAATGAGGGTGGAAAGGCCTTGCAGAGGGATCTGGATAGGTTAGAGAGCTGGGCGATCACCAACCGCATGAAGTTCAATAAGAGCAAGTGCCGGGTCCTGCACCTGGGACGGGGAAACCCTGGCTGCACGTACAGACTGGGCGATGAGACGCTAGAGAGCAGCCTAGAAGAGAGGGATCTGGGGGTTGTGGTTGACAGCAAGTTGAATATGAGCCAGCAGTGTGCCCTGGCGGCCAGGAGGGCCAACCGTGTCCTGGGGTGCATCAAGCACGGCATCGCTAGTAGGTCAAGGGAGGTGATTGTCCCGCTCTACTCTGCGCTGGTGCGGCCTCACCTCGAGTACTGTGTGCAGTTCTGGGCACCACAGTATAAAAAGGACATGAAACTGTTGGAGAGTGTCCAGAGGAGGGCTACGAAGATGGTGAAAGGCCTGGAGGGGAAGACGTACGAGGAACGGCTGAGGTCACTGGGCCTGTTCAGCCTGGAGAAGAGGAGGCTGAGGGGAGACCTCATCACAGTCTACAACTTCCTTGTAAGGGGGTGTCGAGAGGCAGGAGACCTTTTCTCCATTAACACCAGTGACAGGACCCGCGGGAACGGGGTTAAGCTGAGGCAGGGGAAATTTAGGCTCGACATCAGGAGGGGGTTCTTCACAGAGAGGGTGGTTGCACACTGGAACAGGATCCCCAGGGAAGTGGTCACTGCACCGAGCCTGTCTGAATTTAAGAAGAGATTGGACTGTGCACTTAGTCACATGGTCTGAACTTTTGGGTAGACCTGTGCGGTATCAAGAGTTGGACTTGATGATCCTTAAGGGTCCCTTCCAACTCAGGATATTCTATGATTCTATGTCACTTTTCATAGTTTAAGTATATATACCTTCTACAACACAGCTTAAGTAAGAGAAACACACTTAAAAGCCAACAGTTCTGTCACCAGCCAGTTCTGCAGACCTGAAGACATGCCTCTTGTCAGATGTTTTGCATATAGCACTTTTCTTCCACACAACTTTTTCTACCAGAGTTTCTTACATACACAAACATGCTTGCAAGCCTTTTTTTCTCCCCCCTCTCTCTCCTCTCAAAGATCTGCCTCTCATCATTAATGTCATATCTACATCTTGATCATAAAACAAAATGTTACTCAACTATATAAAATAGAATATATACAACACCTTATTGAAACCGTGAGAAGGATGCTTATTACTAGAAGCTAGGGATTGATGTGCTGTAGGCATGAAGACAGGACTTCAAATAACTATGCTGCTGGATTTATGAAGAGAAGTTTATTGCAAAACAAAGCTCAATAAATTTCATTTATGCCAAAAGCAGCGGTAAGCTTGAGGAAAGTGACACAGGTCTAGCGTAACAGTCAACTGTAACTAGCTCAGCTAAAGAGAGATTTCCATTTCTTGGCACAACAGAAAATCCTCAAGCAGAGAGGGGCTAGAGGTGAGATTTTTTCCTCTGTAAGTAACTTAATGAATGAAGTACTAATTAACATTATGGCATTGATAAATGGAGAGAGAGATTAGGGATGTACTCGATATTCAGGCCTTCCCAGATGGACCGTCAAAGCCACATTAATTCCTATCTCATTGGAGCATCTGCTTCTCCCATAATCCACTGCCCCTTGGTACAAACAACACAAACTGTTGTGACTCAATTCGATTTATATCAATCTAATTTCTTTTAATCCAATTTGTATTCCAATCTACTACCTTCTAATCACTTAAATCTTCAGCCTCCATCTGGTAAATTTTCTCTCAAAATTAACCGAGCAGATGCCTCTGCAATTGTCTTCCCCAGTCAGGCTAATCATGCCCTCGCAGTGGCCTACAGAGCACACTGAATAGGTACGTGACTTACAGCATTGCCCTTCTTATTACAAACATGGCGATGCAGGAAGGCCATTTTGTCTGTCATTAATTGGTTTATTTGCATAACACTGCAAGGGAAAGATGCCTAGGGGACAAAAACCAAGAGTAAAAAGCTTCAGGAAGGCAGTATGACATGCTCATCATTTGTCACATGGCCATTACACTTTGAACCATCTATTGTTTAAGGTAGCAAATACGGAACTGGATTGCAGCAAAACACATAACATCTACATGCAACATCAGACTGCAGAGGTTTCTGCGTTACTGCCACTGAACTTGAGCAAAGCAAGGGGACTGTCCAAAGAAGCCTCCAAAAAAAAATGCGCGGTATTGAGAAAATGAGAAAGAAAGTTGTTTTGCCAGACCCCAAAACTTCAAGCCTTCTCTCCCTCTCTCAAGTGAGTCAACTTCTACACAGACACAACTAAAGGCACAAACAGAGCACGACTTTGTGACTAACAAAAGTTATAGTCATGCTGGTTTCCCCCAAACTGTTGCCACAGTAAGGGCCTCAGGCTACAGAATACATCATTAATGGGATGAGAAAAGGAATTAAGAATGAAGGCAACCTTCTGAGGCAAGGACCTATAGTAAGAGGCAGGAGGAATAGCACCTCTCTCTCCTTTAACATCAGTTGCCTTATTAAGAATACAAGGTTGATCTTTCCCCTTGATCAAGGCTAGGACATCTCCAGAAAGCTAAAGGTAGGATTATTATAGAAGTACATATCATTATTCATATGTTCATGTGATCACAGACTGCTACAGTTAACGTGTTTTCAAACGTCAAAATCCTGGGAGGACAGAAGCATAAGAACTGAATTTTTCCGAAGCCACATTATGTGAAAAAATGATTTAAAAAAAAAAAAAAAAAAAGGAAAGAAAAACACAACAAAACAGGCTGGGCCACAAGAGGAGTAACGTCTCTATCTCACATAAGCAGGGAAAAGGGGAGAAAAGAAGACTTCCATATGGCACTTAGTGCCTTGCACCATGAGCTACATTCCCTGCTGGCCCACAAACACTTAAGTAAACCCAACCATTAAACAAGTCTACAGATACAGAGAGGGAGGCATGAGTGCCCTTTTGCCATTAGAGCTTCTATATAAAATACGTAGGTCCACATTTGTCAGAAGAACATAAATCAGACAACTGGGGAAGGTTCAGCCTCCAATCTTCATCTTAAAGAAATACTTGTGTCATCCAGATTTCCAGACCCTGGGAGATAGGCTTACTGGGATGATTTGTCTGAAGTTTGCCTCTTTTTCCTTCTGTCCTCTCAATCTTTCATATCTCCCCCTGATTAATAGGTTTGGTTTTTCAGCTAATAGGTACCTAGTAAATTTCTCATGACCTGAGGACAGCAAACAGCATAAATGCAATGGATTCAGGCCAGAGGATGCCAGAGAAGGAAAGGAAGGGTGTGCTTGGCTAAGGAGGGGGTGGAGTGGGCAGCCTTCCTTCGCCTCCCACAAGCTGTCAAGTCCTTCTGTGCACACCCCCTCCCTCAGCCCTGCTAAAAACCTTCCTCTGTGTGCCTGCCATGACAGGTGGTCCAGATTTTCACTTAGAAAATCTGGCCACCCTATGTTTGCAACACCTCCCCGCTTAGTATCATCTGTGAATTTAATTAGCATGCAGTTTACCCACTCGTTCAGATTATTAACGAAGATGTTAAACAAGACACAATCCAAATAAAAAGATCCCCGTGGCAAACCAACTGATGCCTTTCTTTAAATCAGTTTATTGCTATCTATTGTAACCCTTTATTTACAGCCTTCAGCCAATTGTTCGTCTACGTGGCAGAACGGATACCCAAGCAAATTCACTGTTTTTCCACAGCTAAGAGACTGTAAAACATTGTATTCTGTATTATTACAGAACAGAATTTTACTGACCTGTCGCCATATCCAGGAGGAGTCCCCTAGTTCTCACCTACTGCACGTTTTATGACGCTAGATTATCTAACCTCCTGCTTCTGCTGTTTAACCTGCCTCTCCTTAGCAATACACACAGCATGAATGCCAAATAGTCAGGAGAAATGCATGTCGTCTGTAAGCATTTCCAGTGCCACAACCTAGAACCCGTAGGTAGAAATCTGGCAGAGGGTGACAAAATCATTAGAAAAAGAAAGATCAGGACAGATTTAATGCGTTCTATGCAAGGAAGATGTAGGAAAAAAATCCTATTTTTATTAATTAAAACCAATGCAAGAGCACTACTCTGAGTCACTAGCTTCAGTAAGGCCATTACAGGTTAATTAATCAAATAAGCAAAATTACAATGCAATGATTGTGCATTGATATTTAGTTTTTGAAATTAAAATAAATTTAATGAGTTTCATCAGTAAACCATATCACATCTGGGGAAGAGACAAAAATGAATGTCATGAAAGAACCTCCCACACAGAGCATGAGAAAACTTTACATAGATATCACTGAACATACACACAGATAGATAGATATAAAAATACAGACACACACCCCTTTATTTATAAAAACAAATCAAATTTGTACTTAAAAACGTTAAGCAGAATCATCTTTTCTTTGCAAAAATACCTTAATACAAGAAACAAGTCAACATTTGAACATGTTCAAAGCCAAATTTAAGTCCTACTTTGGACCTCTCTAAAACAGGTGATCTCACACACACTATTTAAGTAATAAAAACTTTGAGGTTTTCTATGGACTATTTATGTGTCTTCTAGATCTTTCTTTAGAAACAAACAAACAAACAAACAAACAAACAGTTATTAGGTAGTCTCAAAAATTCACCCCAAAATAATTCCACTGAACATAACAACTGTAACTAGAATCATAGAATCATAGAATCATAGAATATCCTGAGTTGGAAGGGACCCTTAAGGATCATCAAGTCCAACTCTTGATACCGCACAGGTCTACCCAAAAGTTCAGACCATGTGACTAAGTGCACAGTCCTTCTTAAATTCAAAAATCTCTTCTTAAATTCAGACAGGCTCGGTGCAGTGACCACTTCCCTGGGGATCCTGTTCCAGTGTGCAACCACCCTCTCTGTGAAGAACCCCCTCCTGATGTCGAGCCTAAATTTCCCCTGCCTCAGCTTAACCCCGTTCCCGCGGGTCCTGTCACTGGTGTTAATGGAGAAAAGGTCTCCTGCCTCTCGACACCCCCTTACAAGGAAGTTGTAGACTGTGATGAGGTCTCCCCTCAGCCTCCTCTTCTCCAGGCTGAACAGGCCCAGTGACCTCAGCCGTTCCTCGTACGTCTTCCCCTCCAGGCCTTTCACCATCTTCGTAGCCCTCCTCTGGACACTCTCCAACAGTTTCATGTCCTTTTTATACTGTGGTGCCCAGAACTGCACACAGTACTCGAGGTGAGGCCGCACCAGCGCAGAGTAGAGCGGGACAATCACCTCCCTTGACCTACTAGCGATGCCGTGCTTGATGCACCCCAGGACACGGTTGGCCCTCCTGGCCGCCAGGGCACACTGCTGGCTCATATTCTAACTAACACCTTTGCAGCCTGCCGGTGTCTTTTTCAACTAACAAACAGGACAACTATGGAGCCTCCCTTCTGACTGCACTGCAGTACGTGGCCCAAAGCATGACATCCTCATCCTCTCAGGTAATACCACGATACTACTGAAGGATATCATAAAAGCTCAGCACAACAGATTTCTTTCCATAATCAAAGTTATTTTTAATCAATTCTAACAGAGAGTAAATAGCCTAAGCAGAGGTTAAAATAAACTTCACTCTACAAGTTCAGTTTACTTTGAAGCAAAATAGAAACCTAGCTCTTAACTAGAACTATGCAACTCCTGCTTACCAACTGATGGCACTCTCCCACTTTTTAGCAACTCCTGAACATAACTATCCATAACACACTATCATACTACATGCTTTTACAAACAAATGAACAGGAATATATCATAAAATACCCTGAGTTGGAATGGACCCACAAGGATCCTCAAGTCCAACTCCTGGCTCCACACAGGTCTACCCAAAAGTTCAGGCCATATGACTGGGAGCATAGTCCAAACACTCCTTCAACTCTGATGGGCTTGGTGTCCTGACTACGTCCCTGGGGAGCATGTTCCAGTGCCCGACCACCCTCTCGGTGAAGAACCTCTTCCTGATATCCAGCCTGAACCTCCCCTGTTGCAGCTTGAACATAATTTACTTGAAAGACATATGTCAACAATCCCGTAAGGAATAGATGCATGGGAGAGGGGAAGATCATGTGAGAGAGGAGGGGAAGACCACCGAGAATAATCAGAAAAATAATGCAACTGGTAAGTTTACATTCCAATATAATTTTCAAGTCAGCTCTTTCTCAGATAGATCCACTCTGAATACCGTTGCTTATCACTAAAATTGTAAAACATTTATCCCAATTTTTTTAACACAAAGTTCAGTTTCATAACAAGAGGCATCGTCAAACTCTCAGCTGCAAAAAAACAATAGTCTCTTTTTCATTATCCATTTAGAAAGCATAGGACTGCATCCTCACACTCAAGACTTGTATAATCAGTGAATAGATGAGCACAAAATGTATTTAATTCTAACACGATCTAAGCATTTGGTAGAAATATATTAATTCTTTTTCCCCTTTCTCAACAGCTCTTTCTTCTGAAATGATGCCTTAAACAGAGAACTCACTTTAGCTATCTAACTTACACATACAGGCTTGTTCGATATTCAGTGGAAAACCAATGTGGTTCCAAAGAGATTCATACCATCCTAACATAGTGTTTAAGGTCAGGAGGAGCAGGATGAACCACTACTACAAGTCTTTTCAATGACCACTGAAGGAACCTAACCAATATCCAAATAAGACACATGATTTTACACAGCCTGTCTCGGGGAGATTGGTTCCCCTCTATAATCAGAGAGGAATAAGCAGAAGTTTTTGTTCTCCTTTAAGATTACAGAAACAATTCAAACTGTTCCTTATTTTCAAATCTTAACAATCTATTTGAAAATTTTATCAAGCAGACCTTACCTTCACTCTGAGTGACAATTACATTTTTAAACAGTGTGTTTTAACATGCCATAAGAAACTTCCACTTTCCAGAAGTGACATTGCTACACTCTAAGTAACCTGGCTGCAACCGGAGATATTGCAGATATTCACAAAAGAGGAGGGGCAGTGTATCTAGTCATTAACAGAGTCAAAGAACCTACGTGGCATCAATGCCCCATCTGCTAGCCCCTCTACACCGAAGGAACAGTTGGCGCGATGCACAATTAAGAGCTGAGAGGAACGTAACAAAAGTATATGCAGGTGGTAGGGGTCACTGTGGGATACTATAAAGGAAAGAGAGGGTCAAGTTATTATCTGGAATGCATCCACAGGGCACAGTCATCTTTTAAATCAGTTTTTATAATAGCCATGCCTGTATTGATTTAATAATATCTTTATGCTACAGATTTACTCAGCACACCATGAAGAACTACATTGAAGATCAAGCTGTAGACCAGGTCTTGTTTCTTTTCCTCACACAAATACCATAAAAATGAAATTCAATTTTTTAATCACAGTGGCTAATATACCCGTGTGTATGTGATAACTACCATACCGTATCCTTTACTTTTAAGTCTGTATTAGCTTATACGTAATGCTGAAATGGAAAGGAGAGAGATCACCCATGGAAAAGCATGGCTGCATCACAGTGAGCAATACAATATTTTAGAGTATTAGGCCTCTAAAGAAAATTAGCTATTGTAAACCACACAGCCACGACAAATGAAATACTCATACCTACAGCTCAGCAATTGTGGCCACTCC
Organism: Anser cygnoides; assembly: GCF_040182565.1. Classification (NCBI taxonomy): domain Eukaryota; kingdom Metazoa; phylum Chordata; class Aves; order Anseriformes; family Anatidae; genus Anser; species Anser cygnoides. The sequence continues at coordinate 82,218,091 of NC_089873.1, read as the reverse complement.
CATAAACATGCACAGAGAAGAACAGCACTTTCTTGCCTTGCCTGAACCAGAATGCTGACTCATCACCAACTTCCCTGAAGTTACCACTTACTTAAAGGAAGGAGCAATCAGCACCCCGCAGCCCGTGGGCAACTGCTCCTGAGCCCAGCCTGTTTGCCACTTGCAAGTCAGCCCACAAAAGCCTCCTTTGGCATGACAAGGAGGAGCGAGAAGGATAGTTCAAAAGGGCAGGAACAACAAGGGCCATTTTAAGTGTTAAGGTCAGGCTGTGTGTGGGAGCCTGTAGTAAAGCAGCTACAAGTCAACAGTGACCCTGGAAAGGAAGTTACTTAATATTCATGTTGACAGGAAAGAAGAAAGGATTAATCATGTGGAATTAGCATTTTCATTGAGGAGCTTGTTCAAGTCTTGTGTTCTACTTTGAGGAGAAGACGGCTGCTTCACACCAGCACTTTACATCTCTCATTTATCGAAACATTGCAGCTTGCTCCCAACTGTCATTAACTGATGAATAATGAAAGACTTCTGTACTTTTACTTCAGATTAATCATGCAGCTCCCTTGGTCTTTTGATGTCTGAATGTGTGTTCTGAACCTTTGTTGTTTTTTTTTTTTTTAAACATATGAGGGATAAAAAAATCTGTTTAATTAGATTTCAGTTCTGTTGGGAAAAAATGGTCTCTGCTGAAAGGGCAGCACCTCATAGTTTCACCTCACACTCACAGTGTTGTGGTTTCACTGTGCACCATTATCTCTTTCAAATTGTATCATATTTATGCTAATTTCAAATCATCCCTTATATTACAGAAAGCAATGGTTAAAAAAAGTCACTGCAGTTACCCATGTATTGGGTTTACATGGCAAGGTTTCGGTAATGGGGGCTGCAGGGGTGGCCTCTGTGAGCAGAGCCCAGCAGCTGCCCCATGTCAGACCAGAGATGGCTCCAAAGGGACCTGCTGCTGGCCAGAGCTGAGCCAGGGAGCAACACTGGTTGGGCCTCTGGGAGAGCTGATTTAAAGAAGGGAAAAAAAAGCTGCTGCACCACAGCAGCTGGGAGAAAGGAGTGAGAACCAGCCCTGCAGCCCCCAAGGTCAGGGCAGAAGGAGGGCAGGAGGTGCTCCAGGCACGCAGCAGCAGTTCCCCTGCAGACTGTGGAGAGGCCCCTGGTGGAGCAGGCTGTCCCCCTGCAGCCCATGGGTCCCACACGGAGCAGATCTCCACACTGCAGCCCGTGGAGGAGCCCCCGGTGGAGCAGGTGGATGTGGCCTGGAGGAGGCTGCGGCCCATGGAGAGCCCCCGCAGGAGCAGGCCCCAGGCCGGAGCTGCAGCCTGTGGAGAGGAGCCCACGCAGGAGTAGGGGGTCTGGGGGGAGCTGCCGCCCGTGGGGGACCCATGCTGGCAGGGGCAGAGAGTGACCATGAAGGAACAACAGAGACAAAGCATTAGGGGCTGACCACAGCCCCCCTTCCCTGTTCCCCTGCACTGCTCAGGGGGAGGATGTAGAAGAGAGTGAACGGAGAGGAAGGTATTTTTTTTGTTGTTCACAGAATCACAGACTCATCTAGGTTGGAAGAGACCTTCAAAATCACCTAGTCCAACCTCTGACCTAACACTAACAAGTCCTCCACTAAACCATATCACTAAGCTCTATATCTAAACGTCTTTTAAAGACCTTCAAGGTCAACCACTTCCCTCGGCAGCCCATTCCAGTGCCTAACAACCCTTTCAGTAAAGAAGTTCTTCCTAATTTCCAACCTAAACCTCCCCTGGTGCAACTTTAGCCCATTCCCACCCCTCCCCCCCCCCCCCCAAAAAAAAAAGAAGCACTCACACAACCTCTGAAAATTGGCAAGAGCTGTTTATTGCCAGGACATCATGCTGGTAAGCCTGTGAGATGTCCGTGGTGTTTGGTGACTCCAAGCTAACGTTTGCAATGGAGCCTGAGCAATGAGTAGGGGGCTCGCTGGGCACTCCTGCGATGCTGTTGGTGCTCTCGGATGGCAGAGCACAAAGACATGCCGCAGTAGTCCCAGGTCTGTTCTGGCCGAGGTGGATCCACTTCCATTGGTTCCTCCACATCTGGTGGATCCAGCTCCATGGGCTCTACAGTGTTTGGCAGAAGGCTAAGCCAGTCCTTGCCCAGGACTGCCCAAAGGGGATGCCTTCCATCCAGAAGGTTCTCAGGCCACAGTGCTGAACCAGGGGCTCTTCCAGTTCCATGCCTCGTTCCCATGCCACCGTCGAGTTCATTTTTATGCATGGGTCCAACGCTGCTGTCTGGTTTACGGCCATTACTGGGTCCCACACTGTGCTCTGGACTACGGGCACGCCTCTGCTCCCCGCGGCTCTCTGCCTGATGTTCCCACCTTTGCCCCACATCACTGTTGCTGCTATGATTAGGCCCAGGCCCCCTGTCACTGGGTGTTTGAGGGGCCGGCCTGTTCCCCACATCGTTGCGGTGCCAACGGTACCGCCTGTACCTGTCCGTGGGCTGGGTGCCAGAGGTCCCTTGGGCACTGGTGTCTCTTGTGCCACTGGCGCTATCCCTCCGCCCACAACACATCTTCTTCTGGTCAGGTGCCTTCCTTCTTGGTGCTTCACTGGACTGCATCACTGTCCTTGCACACCAAGGAGGCCTGCTGCTTGCCTAGCTGCTTCTAGTCTCCTTCCTGCCGCACAAGCTGGCGGTCAGAGTGCCTAGAAGCTCAGCGAATGGTGGGCCAGCTGCAGGGGTCCTGTTTTATAGGGCCTGCAGCAAAGGCCGGGCAGTGGTGGCCACTGTGACCTCAGCAAGCCTCTGTGATGGAGTGGCTCATGCGTGGCCAAAGGTGGCTGTGTTGGGAGCAGCCTGGAAGACGCCCTCACATGGACAAGGAGGAGGGTTGGGGGGCTGAGGGCCCCTTTTCTGGGGCTGGCTCCCCCAGGCCATTTGGCTTGCCAGAGAGAAAGGCTGCCCCTCGGCCACAGGGGCTGCCCTGCACCTCCCATCCTGTGCCCTGGGTTTATTTTTAACACTGCTTTTTAGGTAATTTCATTCTATTCTTTACAGAAAAGAACAGAAGCAAGGTGCATCTTCAGCCCTAGTTCCCATGTGCGCTTTGTGCTCCAAGTGAAGAATTTCTTCCTCATGTCATATCCAAGCTAAATCTCCCCTCCATTTGTTCAAAGACGTTATTCCTGGTTCCCTGGCTACACTCCTTGATAGAGTTCCTCTACAGCTTTCTAGGCCACTTTTATGGGTAAGGTTAGGTAGCAAAACTGCAGGACCTAGCAAATTGCAGCCTTATCTACCTTGTTCCACACGTTCCACATGACGTTTTCCAGCTCAGGCTCTAGCCTCTCATCAGTGTAACAGAATCGTTAAGGTTGGAAAAGACCTTCAAGATCATCTGGTCCAACCATCACCCTGCTACCAATGTCACCCACTAAACCACGTCCCTGCGCACCAGATCCAACCTTTCTTTGAACAACCCCAGGGACAGTGACTCCACCACTTCCGTGGGCAACCTGTTCCAATGCCTGACTGCTCTTTCTGAGAAGAAATGTCTCCTACTTGTTGCAGTCTTTTTGCAGTCTTGACTGTGTCAAGACTTTTCAGCTTCTCACACTGCCCTGCCAGCAAGGAGGCTGGGAGTGCAGCAGGAGCTGGGTTGTTTGTTTCTATTGGTTCTCACTGCTCTAGCTTGTTAGTAATAGGTAATAAATTACATTCATCTCTGTATGCTGAGTCTGTTTCGCCTGTGACAATAATTGCTGAGTGATCTCCCTGTCCTCATCTCATCCCTTGAGCCCTTTCCATCGTATTTTCTCCCCCTTTCCATTTGAGGAGGGGAAGTGAGTTCAGCTACCCAGTTGGGCAAAACCACTACAAGCTAGCACAGAGAAAAATGTTGCAAAAATTAACCGAAATGATTACAATACGCAGATATTTATAATTATTGTCATAAAGTAGAAGTACAAATTGTGTACCAGTAACATATTAATGTCTCTTAATCTAGTTGCTTGACATCCGCTTGCAATTTTTTTTTTAAGATTATGAAAATATTTTCCCCCAACTCTTCCCTTTCTGCGCCCTCCTCCAAACTTCTTCCTCCATCAGTTATCAAGTACTAGACTTGACCTCTTCAACTGCAAATATAAAACAAATTAGATTGAAATGCTAGTTTCCCCCATAGCAAGTGGCACATTGATTAGTACTGTACATTGGGCTACTTAATGGAGTCAGATCTTTTCAAAATTTTAGCCCTGTGAAAGCTGCTACAACACATGAGCTGCTAAGTACATCATCCATTTTATGACGTGATGATGTTATGATCACTTTATTTATGATATTGTGGCATCCCTGTCTATAGCAGGGGGGTTGGAACTAGATGATCTTTGAGGTCCCTTCCAACCAGACCCATTCTATGATTCTGTGATTGTGATCAGAGTGGAAAAAAAAAAAGCCAACTCACTGCAGCTGTACAGAGCTGCACATGGGCAGCTCCCAAACAGCTGCAGGTGATCAGGTTACTCTCCTTGAAGTACACACATTGATCAAACGCTCCATATTTTATTTATGTAGCTACAGGTATTGGTCATAGTTAAAAAATCATTCAGCCCCGTTGGGGGAGTTAAGGAAAAGAAAAAGAAAATACACTCACTCCCTTCCTTCTCTCTCAAAATAATCATAGCAACTTAACCAATGCTTTACAAACCTTTTTTGAAGCAAGCCTTTTCATAATCATCTTCCTCAGAGTCTGTCAGCCTGACAATCGATGCAGCACAATACAACATAGTTCTTAGCATTAAATGCCTAAAACACTGTGCCTAAGATAATGTTTTAGGATATAGTAATTTTGTCCATACGTAACAGCCATCTGAGAATAATTACACAAATCAACAGATAGTAAAAGAAGATATGCTTAAGCATTTTTGTCCATCAGCTACAAAGTGATATCTAGCTTTGTTCGGTCCACTTTAAAATGACTTAAATGTCAGGTACTTTCCTTTATTTTACCCAAGAGTGTTCCACACAAGACTAAAATTTCACGTGCATAATTCCAGTTCATTATACTCAGTTAAGCCACGTTCTACTACACTTCTGAAAGACTTGCAGATGGTTAAAGCTCCTCATTTTAACATGTACCTATGCATTTCAATGTCTTACAGTGTTTCAATTTGATCAGAACCTGCAATTTTCAAGGTTCAGTTAAATTAGTTGCAATGCCGCAATCATATCTTTTTGTAAGATGCAGATATACTTTAAGTTTTAACCTTCATCTTAAGTATTTTGCCTGAGAATATGAAGAAACATGCAAAAGATGAGAAAAAAAAAATCACAAAACTCATACAACAGTAACTGATTCTTTTTTTCATTTTCCTCCCCACCCCCACCCCCCCTTCTTTTTCCCAATAAATCTCCTCTGGCATACTCTCTTCTAATTCTTCATAAAACTACTTCCATGTTTTTACTGATCTCATCGTTACTTTTGAATTCTCTCCAGTTTGCTAACATGATTTTGCATCAGGAGACTTAGAGTTGCACTTGTTAGAGAGCTAAATTCCCCCATCTGCAGAAAGCTGGCATACAGAGCTTATATTCAATAGAAATTTTAGTTTCACTGTATCCTCTTGCGAGGCTGTTTTAACAGCTTACTATTCCTAAGAGTGACTTACTCTACTAAGCCACAATTTCCCTCGTATTGCAGTGGCTAACCTAGCACTCGCACATATCCTAGCCATATCTAGGGTATACTGTAGTAAAGGGTGAGTGTAAAAATGCCTTTCAGAGGTCTCTGGCAGTCATCTTATTCCTTGACACATAAGATCTGATTATTGAGTTTTTCTGGATTATAACACGTTTTCTTTCCTAGCCATTCTACACACTTCCTGAGATCCCTTTGTATTAGTAACAGTGTAACTACACTCACTCCAGATCTGAAAGCCCAAATCATCATTTTCTTCCCTATTCAGTGTAAAATTCTCTGCTTACAATTATCTCAAACAAGAACATTTTCATCTGGACTAAATTCACACATATCTAATGTTAGTCTGCTTCTCACTGCTGCTGCTACCTAAAGGAAGTGATATTATCACAGCCTACAGGATGTGCTCTTTCAAAGCAAAACTGGTAACTCTAATGACTTTCAAAACCTATGTTAAAATGTTACAGAAAAGGTAAAATTGTACCCTAAAATTGCATGTGTTCCTTTCTCTAACAAAGAACAACAAAAAAAATGCAATTACTAAAGAACATAAAATGGATTTTCATTTTTCTTCTGTTATAGAAATATAAATTCCTTGATATTTTATTTTGTTTTTGAGTTCTCACCTGGAAGTATTTTCACACTTAAACTGGCATTAGATATTGCTTTCATTAATCTTGTTTTTGTTCAAGCTGGACATTTGTTCACAAAGTGTTGAAATAGAATAGTACCAAATTTTGAAATTTGTTACATAGCACCATATGCACCATACACGCAGATTTGCTTTCAGATGGATCAAAGTAACAAGAAATCTTGTCACTTCCAAACAGGACACCATATATAAAGACAGCTAAACACAGTGGGAGCTACAAAATAGCATCCTCTATTTCTGTCACCACTTTGTTCTCCCTGCGGATGGCAAGACATTTGCTTGGATTCTGTGCTGATCGGATTCTTTTCAAACCAAATTCATTTTGTCATGGTGCATATGCCACTCCGGCACCCACGTACAGTCACACGTGTTCCTTAACACATGACATATGAGTTGAACTCCAGGCTCTGTCATCAGCTTGATACATGGCAGATACTTCACTCTGCCTTTACCTCATTTTTTTCTATTTTTAAAATGCAGATATTGGCAAAACTTCCTTGCAAAACATTTTGCAATCTACTGATGAAAACTGTATGTAATAAATAGTATTGTCATCTTACCAAGGTACCTTCCTGACCTATACTCTGCGTGCACAGATGGCTTGCAATAACATGTGGCGGATTACCACTCTTCCTACTATGCCGCTGCATAGTCACAGCCAAAATTTAGCAGTGAGCTCTTGATCTGCCGTGTTTGATCTTTACCCTCTGTCCTCTTGAAATGCCTGGAAGCATATCTGTGTTTCTAGGACCACTGAGAGGCAATTTCACTTTACTAGGATTCATGTTTCTAATGTTACTTTAGTCACAAAATAAAAAGAAGGCTTCATAACTTCAAATTAATTTTACATATATTCCATGGAAATTCCCACACTACCAGTATTTACTACTACAGTAACATAACCAACTCATACCTTCCAAAAGGCAAAAAGTCCATAGAATGACTATGTCTATTATCTTTATATATACCTCGAAACACACACACGTTTCCTCACTGGTTGAGAAAGATTTTCTATTTCCTACGAGGCCAAAAGAAAAAAAAATATATATTCTTAAAAATGATGATTATTGCATGACAAATCTGGAAGAATATTTATACCACTGATAGAGCAGATATGTAGGCTGATATCAAAAAATTAGATCATTGATGTTTCAGAGCAGAGTTTATAACCCAAATCCATCATTTGTGTTAGCATCCCATCAGGATTTACATTACATATCCATTTCCCCCCTTATCTACAGCAATAATGCAACAAATTTCCTCTCATAAAATCACCAAGACACTGACACCATCACCAGTAATTTTATTTACTGCTAAAATTACTCTGGAAAGACTTGCTCTCTTCTTGTGCTTGAATCAATTTGTAAGTTTTAAAATTGTTTTCAATAGGACAAGATTACTACACAATGTTTGTTATTTCACTTTGCATTGTAGCTTGGTGTAAGACTAGCAGTCTAAGGTGCTTTCCACACTCTGTCAGAGAAGGCTTAACTACAGATCAGGGCTTTGCTGTGTGTTTAAACACAGTTGTAGAGACTCACATTGCAAAATCTTCTCAGGATGTTGGAAATACTAGAAAGAGTAGCAGCAGTATCCATAATGCAGTATTTATGGAAATTCTGCAATATATATTTACTTATAGGATAGCACAACGTGTTCCTTCATCCTTTTCTGAGAAAAACAAATGTTGCTTTATGGCCTGCATGCTATTTCTAAAATAAAAAATAGTCATCCAGTTAAATTTGAAACAACCTTGACATTGAACAAGTTGATTAAAAAAAGACAAATAGAACCTGCTTTCAGCAGAGAAGACCCCTTAAAATAACGTAATGCCCAGCAAATGCACCAGTAAAGCCCTGGTGAAGAGGGCTTGCCAAGCTGCTGAAGAGGGTTTTAAATTAATCTTGCCAGGGGAGGGGAACCTCAGTCCACCCAACTCCTACCAATTTGATGCCAGTGCCAGCAACAGATGCCCAGAGCCTGGAGAAGGATCACAGGTCAGCGAAAGAGCACATGAGGAACAGCACAAAGGAATTGCAGCTGCTCCAGCCAGCATGTCAGCTTCATCAGGGGCCCAACTTAAATGTCGCTATGCTAACACACATACCATGGAGAATAAACAAGAGGAGCTGGAAATGTACATGTCTGCAGGGCTACGATTTCATTGGCATCGCGGAGATGTGGTGGGATGGCTCCTATGATTGGTGTGTTGACTATAACAGGAAAGGAAGATGAGGAGCAGGTGTCACCCCCTATGTCAATGAGCAGCTGGAGGGCATGGAGAACCACGTGGGGATGGGTGAGGAGCTGACCAGTCTTTGCCTCAGTCTTCACTGGTAACAGACCACTGGGGAGTGTCGGTTGATGAGAAACTCGACATGAGTTGGTAAAGCATGCCTGCAGCCCAGAAAGCCTACTGTATGCTGAGCTCCCTCAAAAGCAGCGTGGCCAGCAAGGCGAGGGAGGTGATTTGTTGAACCCCTTTTTAATAGTACAGTAAAGAAAGACATTTGAGATAATGTTATAGCCAAAATAAAGTTTTTGTTTTAAAAGTTTTATCTAGAATGCTGTTTTTCACTAAAACTCATGGTAAGATTTGCATCAAAATTAACTTTCACCAACTGTTGGGCTAACTCTTTACTAACAGAGGTCAAGAAAGAAGGTTTAGGCCCACAGCTCACGATCTGCATTGAACATGTTACAAGACAGTCTCTCACAGAGGTCACTCTCTCCTTCCCTCAACAGCCCTGCAAGCCTTTTATATTTTTCAACAGCTACAGCTCCCACTTCACTCCCTCATGTGAGCTCCAAGCTTTCCTTCTTTACAGCCTGCTTAACAGGCAAGATATTATCACAAAAAAGCCATGGGCTGATTTCTCTAACTTCCACACAAATGATGTACTCATTTCCTTAAGAGCTTTTGTGAATCTTGTTAATAGGTAGAACATGCATGTAGTCTCTACTGGAGCCCACACCATCAATATTAATTTATAATTGCATAAAGGTGGCTTTTCAACCAGAATTTAATAATAAAAAAAAAAGACAACAACAAAAACACACCTTCCATACCTTCCATTATATTTGAGCTAGTAGGACTATGTGTCTCTATACAAAAGTCATTTACAGGTTTCAGAATCATATCCAGAAAGACTTACCCATTAGAACTGATCATCCAGAGAACAGCTTAGTGAATCCAGGCTTTCATTTCTTACACTGGAAATGTAACTGAGAAATAGATCTAAGCAGGAAAAATAAACTACTTTTAAGAACAAACAACAAGAACTAGAAAAAAGTGATTGCTACAACAGACAAATAGGAACAATTGGCTTGCAGTTCAGTGCATGTTTCAACCAGTTTCACTCACTGATTGCCTCAAGGAACTTCAGCTGCTGCTGCACCTACAAGATCAATCCTGCTAATTGTGAGGAAAATTATTCAGGACAACACAGAGCCTCCTACTAATGATGCCTGCCAGAAGAAAGTCAGTTTATCAGCTACCCTAAAGGTTAGCATCAAAAGCAAATCCAACAAACTCAAATGATTATATTACTAACCTTTCAGGCAAAAATCACTACAGTTGTGAAAAAAAAAATAATTCAGAATTTCCTGCATTTTTAAACTTATTTTGGTTCTCTGTTCAACAGGTGTAAAGCCTGTTTTTAGTATTTTATATTATCTGATTTGACCGGGGGGGAAGATGTCTACAGCAATGCCTTCAGATCTGTTGGTGGTCTTTACTAACACTGGGTAAGAGAAACAATATATGGATAGACATCAGCAAATACTACAGGAAATGGTTTGCTGGAATGGTTTAGTTACTTTTACTCAGAAAGACTTCAAAAAGCAATGAGTAAATAATTGTTGGGTTAAAAAAAAAAATTCTGGCTAAATTCACAGAAGAAATTAACCACAAAGACAACAAGCCACAAATACTTAGAAGCTGGGAATGACTCATTAAGTGCTTGTCCCACCTTTATTTATTTTATTTTAATTTCCAAAATGCATTGTTTATCCACCATAAGACAAAAGACAATGGGATGGTTTGGTGTGATCCAGCATAACTTAAACTTTTTGAATTTAGTCATCTGCAATAACAGCTGAGAACTTTCATCATTTTGAAGTAATTTCAAAGCTACAAAAGAAAGGCCTATCTGTACTATTCAATATACATTGCATATGAACATCATTAATAATTTGTGAGATGAAAGCCACAGATAAATGCAGTATATACTGGAAGGCTAGAATAAACTTCTGTTTGAATATGTTCTAACTAGTTCTTAGTAGGATATACAGTTAGAAAGATCATAGCCTGATTGGCAGAGCAATAGCTTTACCGTTCCTTATTTGAAAACTACTTCATAATTGACTGTTCACTTTTATATTTGACTCAATTAAAACAATATGCTTTGTTACAAATAACAAATAACATCTTTATGTTCTCTAAGAGTAAAGTAGAACACCTACAGTGTAGCACTTCATTTAGTAATTACAATTGTCTGTGTGTATATAAACATATAATAAAACACTATGTTTTAGAGAGCACAAAAAGTTACTTCATGCTCTATTAGCCAAAACCTAGACTGTTGCAGCTAGAACGATAAATAGCTTAAAATCTGCTTCAACTCTTTGCAGCAAAGATGCATTTGAAATGCAAAGCAAGGTGGCCTGTCTCACCACAGAACCCGTAGCTGATATGACAAGAAAGCAGGGGAAGGAATCAGAGGCAACAGGCATGTTTTTTAACTTTCTGATACCTGCTTGATCTCTGCCTACAAAGTTGTGCTCTGACAAGACCACAATGCTTTCAGGAGAAAACAACTCATTAATAAAAGAGGTTATCCAGTTCTGTGCACCTCCTCCTCCCCTTCCCAATTAATAATCACAGAAGCCATCATTCAGAGACAGAGGGACTATATCAGAGCGAAGTCAGCTGTCACCAAACCTTCTTGACTTTCAGTGGGAAGTTTCTTTTTCCTATTTGTTTTTGTTTATTTGCTTGCTTGGTTTTATTTTTTTTCCTCCTATTTGTTTCATTTTTTAACCTTGTTGGTGCTTGCCTGGCTTCCAACTATGAAGCTAATTGGTAGTTTACGGAATAGAAATAAAGCAGGAGTATTCGATCAAAAAAATATTTAAAATAATACTAACTCTTACTGACATATCAATCACAAGTTTAAGCTCAAAAGCCTAACAAAAACAAGAGTTTGTGCATTTTTCTCCCCTAATTTCACAAAGCTAATCTCCCATCAGTTTAAAAAAAAAATCCCGAAGAAGAGAATTCTCAGTATCATCACTTCAAAAAACAATTATTTACTGACTCAAGTAGCAGGATCTACCCCTAAGCATATAAAAATGAAGTAGCACAACAACCAATAAGCAGGTTGTCATCAGAGCATACGGTTCTGCTGTCATGCCTGTCTGTTCATAGACTGTATCTTACTCTAACTGCCAGTTAGTAAGAAAATGGCAAACAACTATAAAGGCATGAAGACAAAACATGAGAATAGTATCCAATTGGATTTATAAAGGAGAGAGAGAGAGAAGGAAGGAGAGAGGGGGAGAGAGAGAGAGAGAGAAAGAGAAGAACAAGTAGCTAGAATGATTCCTTGATCAACAACTCTCTTTCCTTTCCTTCTGTGTGCCTGGTTAAGTGTGATGTCTTTATTAATAAATCCTCTGTGTAAAGTTAATCCCTTTTAGCTACTTAAGGCTTAGGACAGATCACATCTCCCATTCCTGCCAATAAGTTCTACAGATGATACAGCAAAAGACTACATGAGGAGCATGTTTTATTACAACTACTCATCTAAGAAAATTTATCACAGAACTCTATCCACCTAATATCACTAGAAATCCCAGTAACTACCTAGCATGAATCACAACATAAGACGGTTAATTCCACTTTTTTTTTTTTTTTTTTTGGAGAGTATGACAATTGAAGAGGGCTTTCTCACAGACACCTGTTATCAAAACAAAAGGCCCACATTTTCAAACACATAATTAAATTAGACCTAATAGACCCAAATATTTACTTACTAAGATTTAGGACATGTATATTAACTTATATAAAATTCTCTATGGACATACGTGCAGCAGTTTTTTTCTGATTCCTTTATAACTGCATGTGTTATAAAAATGAACCAAATGCTACTGTGTATTTTTCAAGTTCTCAATTTAAAAGGACATTTTACCTTCACTGGGGACTCAAATGTTCACGAATATAAAATAATGTCATCTAGTGGTCACCTCTACTTTTATCCCCAGCAGCCTTTTTCGTGAATGCAGTGCAAGCTGAGTCTAAATCTATCTCCTCTCTATTCAATATTTTCAATGCTGATTTTGAGATACACTTTTTTTTTTTTAAGCATTTTTTGTTTTTATTATATATTCATCTCCAACAAGTGAACAGGCTACACTGAATCTAGTTTTGGTAGAAATGTCAAGACTTGCACCATGTAGTTCTCAATGTGGAAGAAAAAAATCTAGGCCATTTTCATTCCTGTACTGTTTCAAATGCCCAGTTTATCTGGGGCACTCTTTGTCTTGGCTCTCAGGCTTACAATTAACATTTACTGTCTCTTTGAATTCCAATTGTAATTTATTAGACATAAACTCTATTCAATTTACTTTACATTTTTATTTTTAACAAAATCCAAGTTCCATTATTTGCAACCGCAAAATACTCAGAAGACAATATTTTTATAGGGATCTTAAAATATATTATCCATATGAGGAGATTTACTAGCTGGGTGGTGTTTGGTTTTTTTTGTTTGTTTTGTTTTGGTTTTGTTCTTCTTCTTGTGTTCCTGTTTGGATCTGCACACGTGAAGTTGAATCTTAAGCTCCCAAATTTGATTGGAAATAAATAAATTCATTAATCCTTCCTTTCCTCTAGATTGCTGGTGTTCTGCAGCTTCTATCATAATGCTAGTCCAACTGCTCAGACCACTTTAAAGAGATTAAAAATAACCATATATGTAGATTATAAGGTACACTATGAATCTCTCCTCTTATGTGGCCAAGTGTTAAAAGCACAAGCTATAGCAACTGTTTTTCTTTTCCCCTCTTTGTTTTTACTCTTTGTTAATAACCTTCTATCACCTATTTATATAATAAAGGAATCTCACCAAGTCTCAATGTTCTCAACTCTGTCAATACTGAATTTGTTGAGAAGCACTTCTCACTTACCTCCAAAGCATCTCACTGAAGTGAGCAAGAAATGGCAGATGGCAGGAATATTATGTTTTAACAATATCTCCCTAAAAGTTCCAAATATTTGGTTTATAAAAATAACAGGCATGCTGCCAGTTAACCATATCCATCATTGTTGTCTATCTCATTTTGTTAAGGGAAGTATTCTGAAGCCATAAGTATTGATCTTTCCCCCATGAGGGGAAAGGGGAAAAAGAACTAGTGATGTTTACATTACCTTACATACAAATTCAATGAACACTCAAACACTTTAGTGGACTAATCTCATACCTACTTTTTTTCCACATTTACAAGCAGCTTGCAAAGCCTCCAAAAATTCTTACATAGCAAAATCTCTTCCATTACTGAAAAAGAAAAACAAAACGAGCAAGACCTACTTTTAAAGAAAATGTTACCAAAACCACACAATATTTTTGCTGATTTGGACATATTTGGAAGGGGGAAAAAGAAGGTAATAATACGTCTGTGTGATAAGTATTTTTTTTCCTCCTTACTTCTCTAAGTTGTATTAGGCCAAACTATACTTACTGAAACTGCTGTTCCAATAACCCTGCCCCAAGCCCAGCTCTTTCCACAAAAAAAGATAAGTCCAAGGATAAGCCACTATACTTGGAAAAATGTTTATAAACCTTCTACAGAATTTCTTCCATGAAGACACAAAAGAAACATCTTTAGTCATTTGTTTTGACAATTTATCTATTTGTTCCAACATTTAGACATTACTAACATATTTTAAACAAAGACATTCATTCTTTTCCTCAAAATGATCTATGCCATAACTATCTTCCAAATGATTTTAAGGTCTGTTAACAATAGCTTTATTTGCCATTTAAAGATTGCAAAAAATAAATGCAAGTAAAAGTAATATGTGATATATATTTATAGCTCTCCAAGACAGTTGTACCAAGAGTATAGCCAAAAGAATCATTGGCTGATTTATTTCCTTCGCTTACAACATTCAGTTAGGTGTTATTTATATATCACATGCATATGTAACTAATTCATACCAACTTTTAAAAAGCTTTAAGATATACAAGCAAAATATGACCTGAAAGGCCTTCTAAACATTCAGCATAGAATACTAAAGATATTTCCTCTCCAGGTATTCACAATTTTGCTCCTACAAACCCGTCTTCGTCTGTTACAATTTCTCCACAGAAGTCTTGCTTCCAAAGAAACTTGTTCAAAACACTCTATCTTGGCTAGTCTAACTTGTAATCTAGCATCTTTCTAAAGCAGATACAAGAATTATGATATGACCCTGTGAGGCTCGAATGCGAAGGAAGACAGACAAGAACTGGATTTGGACAAGAGACCGCTAGCACTCATAACACTGCAGAATGTGGTATTAGTGATTCATTAGGTAGCATGCCTCCAGCCGAGTCCATATTAAAACTAACCTTCTCTACGTTTTCTCTCCCTAGCTTAATATATCACACTTGTTAGATGTGAGAATGCAGCCTGTCTGTTAAAAATGCTAAACAAAAGTCTGGAGCACTAGGAAATTAATTTTCAAAGCTGTTGAGACAAAAAAAAAAAAAAAAAAAAAAAAGAAAGGAGGGAAGGGGGCATCTATCATTGCATGGATGTCTGTCTAGAGAAATTTCTACCTCTCAAGAATCCATCTACCTCTAAAACTTACCTTAGTATTCTCCCCAACCCGAATCCTGAATAGGTACAAAAGGTATTCTGGGCATACAAGAAAAACACCATGCTTTATTCTAGCTGTTGCTAAGATATCTCACATCTACAGTTTCCACAGGAGCAGAATTTCCACAGTGCAAGTAATACACAAGAAGCATGATGAGACATGGCTCCAGCTCTCAGCTCCTTTATGCTCCACCTTCTTCCCTCTATAGGTCTATCTGGGTATGACTGCAAAACATATCAGGTATTCAAAAATTATTCCTTCATTCCAATTTGAAGACAGACACTGCCCGTTTCTCAGGCAGCTTTCTTGGTGATTTCCCATCAGACAGAAACGCCAGTACACTACAGTAACAGGACTAGCATGGGGTTAACATGATGTATCCTTTAACAAAGACTAGCCTAGACTGTGATGATAAAATATGTATCACTGTATGGTAAAATACAGATTTGGACCCTTAAAATACATGCTGAGACTATGTCAAAAGATGCCAAAAGTATCATTGCAGATTGCAGAAGAGACCAACTCTTGTGTACAGTTATTCTCCATCCCCCACAAACCACAACAAACTCCTGTATGATTCTTCCTCCAGACAGTGCCAGAATTTATTTCAACCTTGTCACTGGTCTGGAAATACAAAGCAACCTAACAAGATGCCTGTTCAGAAATGCTAAGAGGTACAGAGGAAATTTGTTCATCAAATAATGCATCTGCCTTTCTACTTTGCAAATTTATCACAAATGGGTTTTAAGACATTAGTGTGTTTCCAGATTATACTGAAAGTTCTCGTGGCACATACAGCTGAAGGTGATCTTCATAAGTTATCAGCCAGCCTTCATTTGAAGATGAAATTGTGTAGTTTTACAGACTTCTTTCTCAAGCTGCTGACTACACTGTTTACTACTGGATGTGTGTTGTGCATCATTATTTTGGCTGACTGGTGATTGCCTAATGGACAGAGTGCAGGTGAAGCTTCTTGCATCTGTAAACCTCCTGATCACAGTTCTATGGTTAGTTTTAAGTCAGTCTCTTATGCTCTGCATAATTTAAAAAACAATCAAACAAAACAGAAAACCACTTCCTTCTCTGCATTGGTTTCCCACATGCCAGCCACAAAGCACTCCCAAAAACAAAACTGTGCTGAATCACCCTCTACACCTGTTCTCTTCAACAACGTAGTGTAGTAGGACTATTGAGTCCCCAGAATAAAGATTACCACTAGAGGACAGATGTATGGTCCGTGATTCTACCATTTGTGTCCTGTACCTCAAAAGTTCCCTGGCTTTCAATGGAAGGTAAAGAGCTGCAGGTAGTACCATCAGCTTAAGTTACCCCTGTGCCTTAAGCCATGCTGGCACATCTCTTAGAGACCAGATCTCATTTTCCCTTCTGCTATGGACTTCTTGAATGACACTGGGCACATTATTTATATTAACAGCTAATTCATTATTATGTATTTCTTATTAAATTTATTAAATTTAATTATTCCTTATTAAATTTAAACAATATCCACATACAATGACAAAAACATGTCGTCTTTCCCACACGCTTTCCAGAAGGAGGAAGGACAACACTTTTGGACTAATGCTGAAGAATGACTAAGGCAAATATCTGCTGTAATTTATGAGGCAAATCTGGTCTCAGCAATTGCAGCTTTCATGGAAGGAACTGAAAATTCAGTTGTACTTTAGATAGCATTTAAATTATTCCTAAATCCTGTGTGGATCAGGAAAAAATGAAACAGACAAACAAACCAAAAAAGCAACCCACACTACACACACCCCACTGTCAGCAGACTGTAAGACAGAGTGAGCTCCCTGCAATTTAACTTACATCTCTTCCATCTTCATCTTTCCCCAGGGGCAAATTCAGCCCTGACCTAAACAGACACAGATCCCATTAAATTACGCTGGGACTGAATCCAGTAATGCCAGGTCACCCAATAACCTCAGAAGTATGGGTGAAATCTATTTTGTTCAAATGTGAATAACAAATCGGTGCAAGTTGCTGCATTATTTTTCCAGTTACATCATCACTGAATTTCTCTATTATCTGCATGTCACTAAATTGAGTCAACAAGATATTCTAAATTGGTAATGAGATCCTTAGCCATTCAGCACTTATTCCTGTTAAGGAATGATACATAGAGGGGCCTGCTGTATTCACAGTCATCTGTTTTTACAGCACAAATCACAGCTCTCTGCAGTCATGGGTTCTATGTCCTCATCCACAGGACTTGCACGCGTGATTGCAGCTCTCTTTCTTAAGAAACAATCATTGTTTTAAGACTGTTTCGTTTTAAACCTACCTTAAGGACTGGTTTTCATTCAGCATTTGAGGAAAGAATATTCTCTATACATTCATTCTGCAATCAATTTCAAATGAAATCTGCCAAAATTCTCATGATTTTGATATTCTTAATATTGACAATATTCTCTAATCATTTCTACTTGCTACAATATCTAGCTACATAAAACCACTTTTCATTGCAAAGGTTTAGAAGTAGCCAATGACATTTGGTTAAGCACACCTTTAGCTTATTACTTGAGGTGACGGTCAAGTAATTCGCACCACAGTACACAGTTAATTCAAGGAGCATAATTTAGGGAATCAATAAAAGGACTTAATAAACTAGAGTAGCATGATTATTAGCAATTTTCTCTTTCTAATTTCAACAAATATACGCAACATTACCATCTGATTTTTCCATACGTGCTTTGACAACACTGCATACACTGAAGTTTGAGGATAGTTTGTAAACAATTCCAAAATCTAAGCATGAAAACAGGCAGGATTACTATGAAGACCTTCTGTGTACTTTCCTTTCCTAGGAAAAAAAAAAAAAAAAAAAAAAAAGCCAACAACCAAAACCTGAAGGTATCAATCATCCAGTTTTAACAGCAGCTGACTAAAGCTATTCATTGAATTGTGCATGGCTACCACTGTGGTGTCCCCATGAATAACTCTCAAAGTCTCCCCCTCCTTTTTTTTGTTTCTCTGAGTGGACTCTTAACAGCACTCCCCCCCCCCCCCCCCCCCCCCCCCCCCCCCCCCTTCTAAATGGCTTAGAGGGACCAGCTGGAAAGAAACACCATTAGGAAAAACAAAAGTTTTCAAAGAAAAAGTAGGAACAAAGTGGACATACTAGTGACAACTTGTGATTCATGGCCTATGCTATGCTTTGCCCTTCTCTTTACCTCAATACACTCTTCGGTTTTACTGCTGGTAAGAGCAGGGCAGACTACTGCACTTCTCCTAACAACCAAAAATCACTTAAGGAAAAAGGACATGTCTGCTGAAAGGGAGAACAAAGAAATTTGGGGTCATACAAAGCCAGACATATGTTATTTTGCATTTCATCCTAAATTGATCAGTTGTCAAAAAGAACTTAGTAAATAATAGCAAACAGTTGTGTTTTACACAGATTCATATTTAATTTGATATATTTTTCTACTTGTCACATATTTCATTTTCTTGTAATTCAGTGTTCTAACAGTTCCTACTACTGTTTATAGTTTTGCCTTCAAGGATATTATATTCTATTCGTTATAGTTTCTACACTTTCCTTCATCGTAAGTGTGTATCAATACGACTATATGTAATTCTGCAGCTACACAGATTTTTTTTTTTTAAATCTAGACATACACAGAACTACTCTTAAGAGTTTTAAAGACAGCAGTACTAAAAGACAATTTTATCATAGGATCCCATTATTCCACATGCTGTGATTTTTATCCTGTGAGACTATCTTATGGAACAAAACTGCCTAGTTTCATTAGGTAACCACCACATTACACACCTTAAGTTAATGAATCAATTTCATGCAGAAGGAAAAACAAAAACAGAAGAAGTTTATAATTCAGGCATATACCTGAATAGACACATCACACTGACTAGTTTGAAATCAAAGCATTACATTTTCACATCCAGTTTGGTAACAAAATGGATGGAATAAATAGATCAAGGATAAAATCAGCAGTAGCCTGCAGTATTTCTGATAATTATTTTCTTCCCCAAAGAAGGTTCTTTGTTTAATAGCAGTTTAATACCTGTTGCCTTGACTTAAACTGAATATTTTAATTAGCCCACTGAATTTCTCTTACACATCATAAAAGTATATACACAAAAAAGTCCAGCCAATCTATCACACTTCTGCAGTACATGAAGTTAACGGCAAGGAAGACCTCACTTAGTTCACTGCATCAAATTACAACATAATATTGTTTTGCAGCCACTCCAAATAAATCTGGTCTCTACCAGTTTAACAGAAAGGTTCCTTCTCTCCATGAATAAGTGATGCAAAAATAACATAACAATGATATAAAGCCTAAACACACTGTGTATAAAAACACCACCAAAGTTACTAGGCATCAGCACTATTATGTTAAGCATAACAGCTGCGTTCTGCTCCTTTCTTTACTCCCCGTGCCACATTCCTTGTAACCCTGCTCCCCTGCTATTCTGTCCCTCCCCTCACTCCCTGCTTCAAAACGGGGCAGCCCTTTAATCCATCAAGTGGAACTGGGCTAATATCCCCCTCCTCCCAGCTCACAGTGCCATTCCTCTCCCCAGAGTGCACCCTCATGCTACTGTGCACACAGGACCAACAGGCACTTCCAGGTCCTGAAGGGGACACAGTGTGCTGAGCCCAAGTCTAACAGTGTGGGTTTTTTTTATGCCATTTGAATGCTTTGTGATATTGATATGCAAGAAACTATCACCCACCCCTTATTTACAGGGTTCCCTCCAGGATACAGTATAAAGTCTTAGGCTAAAACTGATCACTCCTTTTGCCATGATGAAATCATTTGGGCTATGGGACATGTGGACCTTGAAAATTGCACAGAATGACAGCTTGAGAAACCATGATTACAGGGCTCATGCAGCATTAAAATACTTCTTATAACTGCTTCTTAACTCTTGACATTTTCACAGCAGTAAAAAAGTACCGCTGGTACCCTGGCATGAACAGTTACTCCATTCAGTCTGAATGAGAAAGAAGTTGACCGATGTTAGTTACCTGACATTTTGGTTTTAAAAGGTTAATTTTTTTCCACTCGGTTTCTCCTGCAATCAATGGCAAGTGATGAATAGAAGTGAAATACAGAGTTTATTGTGTTTTACAACTTGCTGCTGGCCACTTATTCTTTACATTATTTGGCCCATCTTCATTTCTGACAAGCACATTATAGAGACTCTCCTGGCCTTGGCACAGCACGCTGAAGCTGTACCGGCAACACAAAGACATGTTAAGAGACCACGTGCTACAATTCTGTGGCATAATCATCCAGGTGAACTCTCATGAGTAAGACCACACTTCAGCCCCTGACATCCCCGCCCACACTACCAGGTAATTTCCATATATCAGACCAAATAAACTGATGTCTCAATTAATCTGAGGAAAAGCGATGAAAGAAAAAGTAAATTATAACCAAGTATAAAGCTGTACAAGGGCAGGCCACTGTCTCTCACTGTAGTTGGACTGAAGAAGTACAATGAAGATGCACTGACAAGAAGGGTACTTCAGCAAAGCAAGCCATCAAGGTTGCTCTTGCAGTGAGCACTTGAATATGATGAGGAATTAATCTGAAAATGCTCTGTTTTCTTCCAGTCATCATTCACACAGGCAGTTAGAGCCAAATTGTTATCTCCACAACCAGAACAGATAAATGGCATACAGAATTTGCAATAGGACCTGGAAGCACCCCATCTCAATTGGTTTTCAAGTATACACTGGAGTCACCAAAAGATTTGTGGCCTTCAGTTATCAGCAAGCCAAAGATGATACTTCCACCAGGAAACAATGCAAAACAAACAAGTCATTTTTAACATTAAGCAAAATGAAGCTATGTGGTTTTCACTAACATGGGGTTTTGCTGTGCAACTAAGCTCAAGAAGAAATTAAGCACGGGGAAGGATGTTTGCAAATCTACCTAGGCTGTAACTGGAAAGTTAGCTCAGAGCCCAGTTAATCTGATAAGATAACTTGCAGAGAGCTGCGGATAACAACTATTATTTAGTGAGTTTACAGACAATTTGCTTAGCCAAAAAAATAGCAGGGTAAGAGTAGTGAAGACTGCAAATTCAACACATATACACAAGCAACTTCTGCCAAAATATAGTTTTAATTAACATCTTCACATCATGATTGTCCATAATACAAAGATGAATCTCAATTAGGCTTGGCTACTAGAGCACAGCAGCTCAATGTACGTACCAGCAGGTTATTACACAGGTACTACTGGTTAGTTTGTGTATTGTTGCTCATGTATTTATTTATGAAGGATATTATTTTAATAAAATTAAGAGCACATCTTGGCTCTCTTCCATGGCAGCAAAGCCAAGATAAGCTGCAGAGATGGAATTAAAAAGCCATTTCTTACTTCATGAGCATTTGGGTTGGAAAATACTAAGAATTCACATCACTACATCCAAAACCCAGCACAAGCAGCAGACTTCTGATTAGGAAGGGATACTCTGCACTAGTAAGGAGAGCACTACAGAACAAGTAAGGAGTAGGTAGGACTGAAGCAGCAACATGCACTTCTACCCTCTATTTTTTGGTAATTATCTCCACAGAAGGATGCAGTAACAAGCCAACTTTATCTTGTAACAAGCTTGCATTTATAAAGATGAAATAATGATTTAAGACGCACATCTTATAGTAACTCAAGATATTGCCTGTTCTCAAAGGTCTTTCTCATGGAGGGCTGAATACGAAAATTGTTATAGATTTCAGTGGTACAGAATCAGGTCCTAAATTAACAAGGCCTTGTTTAATTATCTGATACAATAATGAAAACTATTAATCACCCATGGTCAATACTTATTTTGTTAAGGAAAGGGTTGGAGATGAGGACAACATCGACAACTCAATCTTACCTCTGGATGTATAACTTCAAGGGCAGAAAATCTACCATTTCTGTTGTAGAGTAGAAGCTAGGACTGAGAGTAAAGATGATGAAACTAAAATCTACATCCACAAATCCTTCCTTATGTGCAATTGTTTTGCAAAGATCTCATTAGTAACAGTCCACATGAATAGTCCTGTATAAAAGGTAGCCTCAAAGCTACTGCTGAAATAGCAATTCTGTATTGTTAGATTCTGTATTGTCCTCTATCAAAATTTAAAGGAATTTTCAGAATATATATGGAACGCATGTTTGAAAAATGAAAGTGTTAGAAGGCTTGGGTAACAAAAACTTTCTGTTAAAATAAATAAACAAAAAATCTGTACTTACACATAGGAAATACCTGCTTAGTCAGAAATGAAAAAAAATTTACTTGGGAAAAGTGAATACATACTTCTGCACACAAAATAAAGAGATTCCCAGAGAAAATTAGAAATGAGAACCAGTAACCTAGCCTGGTGGCAAGAAACAGCATCAACATGATTACAAAGTATCCTCTGCAAGGTTGGTACCAGAGGTGGCGAGCCAGATGGCAGCCACAAGCAAGAGCAACCTCTGCCATGCCAGCTGAGATAACAGATAAAGCCTGACAGCAGTGTTTCTCCTAGGTGGTTGAAACAGAATGTACAGAACCTGTTAGCAATCTATTTAGCTGAGATCAATATTTGAATAGCAATTCAAGGGTAGCAAATGGCTAAAAAGCCATTGCATACTCTTTAGTAATTTTCACTAAATGGTTCAGCAGTGGACAGAGCATGTTTGGAGGTTAGTGCAATGATTCTACATAGCATTGCTATAAAAAGGCAACTCCTGGAAAAGGAGTTGACCGGACAGACTAGCCAATGCTTCCATTTTCTCTCAATGAATTTTTTCAGTGCATGCTTTTGATGCTTTTTATGTGTCCTTAAAATATACTGACATCCTTTCGTCTACTTTTAAGACTGTATACCTTTCGCTCGCATTGCTATAATTAGCTTGCTTTGCAACATCAACTTTTCCACAAGCAACATCAACCTCATTATTCCAGAAAGCTACTAATGGAAGGACTATTGTACTAAGTTGAATTCACTGAAAAGTTTTATTTTTATTTTTAAACAAACAAACAAAAAGATGTTCTGTCTTTTCTAAAAGAATTGTGGGATATCAGTCAGACCTTCTGCAGTGTACCAAACTAGCAAATGAACAAAACAAATTACTTGGACTATCAAATTACTTTTCAAACATATCCTTCTCTGGAAGTGCTATGACAGCATTTTCTCATTGCCTATCTTTTGCACATAAATATATGCTGTTGCAATTACAACTTAGGAGACAGGAAGTAAGGAAAGCACAACATTAAGACTAATTCAGCAGAACTTTTCATCATGGGCATAAATTCCTCCCTACTCAGCAAAGTTTTCAAGCATATGATTAACTTGGAACACATGTTTAAATTCCCATCAACTTCACTGAGATTCTGTGTAAGCAACAGAAGCACGCACCTAAATGCTCTGCAGAATTGGGTCCTAGGGAAGAACAAGATAAAGGAAACAGAAACACAAAATCTCCATCTCAACAGACTTTTACTCTCAAGGTATTAAAATGCACACATTCCACAGAAGCAAAGGTTATCCATCAACAGCAAAACTCAACATGAGAGATCAAGACCCTGTCAGCTCAAGTATGCACTGCAAGAATATACTCCAGCTTTGTATGTAAGCCATGTTCTCTGATGGGCAAGTGAGATCTGCAGAAGGCCACAGATACGTACCTCACCAGTGGAAGAAATAAAGCAAAATTAAAAAAAAAAAAAGGAAACATAAGATAGAATGCATGATCCACCATTTTACATACTTTTCGTTAAGAAAACAAGAGCTTTTTGAAAAATATTAATATGAAGATAAAAGGCTGCTTTTACAAAAATTTTCTTGCATAAATTTAACACAATCACGCATATAACATTATCACACTTGCAGTTTTCAAGAGACAATGTCTAAAAAGCCAGCCCTGACATAAAAGGTCGCCATGTTCACTGAAAGCACTGTGAGTCCTACCAGGGCTGAATTTGGCCCAATCAATCCATTTTCCATGGTAATGTCCACATGCCAGCATTCACAGTAGCTGGGAACTTTTCTGTTAATATTCCAATCTTTACTAATGATTGGAAGAAAGACTAGAGAGAGGAAAAAAAAAAAAAAACATAATGAAAGTCAACTGACCCCTATGAAAAAATATGTAATTAGCTATTTTAACCCTAATATCTAGTATTTCATTTTATGATACAGTGTCTAATATTTTATTTAGTTAGTTATTTAAAAAGAAATGTAACCAACATTGGTAGCTAAAGAAAAAAGAAGAGACAATTGCAGTTATTCCCTGAACAGACTGCAAGAATATGGGCAGGGCTACAAGAAAATCAAAAGCACAGTAAAAACATATATATGTGCCACATGTTTTCTGCCATTTTCATTGAGCTCTGCAATTTTCAGGTGTCATAGAAGCATGGACAAAGAAAATAATACAGATGAAAAAAATTACCACATTGATCTACACCACTGTGCAATACCATTTTAAAATCACTAAACAAAGTTAATGTCACAGAGAAAATTATGGCTATCATGCATCAGATGGTGTTGTCTTTCTCTGGACCTCATACCAAGAGAGCAAAATAAATAAATAAGAAAACCACACCAAACCAAACAAAAATAACAACAAAACCACTCCCAGAAACAGAAATGCATTAGGAGGTAACTTTTAAAGACAGAAAACCAACCAAGGACTTATTAAATTAGTGGTCAATTGGGGTTTGCCTTTTTCCTTCAAGTATTATAAATAGTGCTAATGTTGATATATATCTTTTCAAAGCAACCGGTGGTATATGTCACCCAAAGGTATAATCACAATTGCTATGCTTCCCAAGGGACAAAAGTATTTCATGCCAAGCTTGCATGCCAGTATTTCTCCAAAGCTACTTGTTAGTCACTTATACAATGACAGCTTGACTGTACTTTGTCGTGATATGCTATCCACACAATGTTTTTTTTTTTGTATTATTTGTATTTTATTTATATTTTTTTAAAGAGTCGTTACCATGCAAACCTGACACAGTCTCCAAAAAATCTCCCCAGGAAAGGGGAGTTTGTATTCTGTGCAGTTTCTTGGCATTTTTCCCCTGTAACGGTCCAGCTATACACTAGCTACATGCTTCACCCACACCCCCACCCTCGTCCTATAAGGCTAAAACAGAACAAAGGTTCTACTTGTGCTCCCTGTGACAAAACCAGAATAAATTATGTCTTGCTCCTGTCGTTCCAGCAAGCTGGTTAATTGCATTTGTTTCATGTATCTCCAAACAGCCTGGTACATTAATTACATTCTGTAACACCAAGCTCCTCTGATTCACTCTGTCACTTCCACTGAGCACTTTAATTGTCTTCCTTCTAGCTACGTATAATTTTAAATGCTTACTAATAATTACAGTTCTATAGCCTGATGTTTTCAGTTTGTATACAAAGGTACCTGAGGTACTGAGAGTGGTGGCCTTAAAGTTGTGAATCAAAATATGCTACAGTAGGGTAAAAAAATAATCTGCACAAAACCATGACCATGCTGACAGATGCAAATGTTCTACTAAACACCTTCACAGTTAGGACTTCCTACTGCTTAGCATGTACATGCATTAGGCAAAACCCATTTTCCTATCGGTAGATTAAATCTAAGGTTAAACTGCATAGTTTATTATGCCAGCAGTGTAAAGCACCACTTCAGTGTCTCTCCCTTCTCGGCTATTTTGCCTCCCTACTTGCTCGGAGTGGGGGGAGATGAGAGGAGGGGCAGAAACACCCAAAGCAGCCCGTAACTGCAAACAATAATCCTAGAGCCCTCGCTTATGGGCTGACACAGTCAGTACTGCAAGCAGTAGCTTCCTGGAACAAAGTTTTCCCTCACAGACAGAAATAGCCAGGGTCCCAGATCCTAAACTCATCCGCAGCCTGACAGACTGCTTAGAGATGCAAATACTGGGTGGTAGGAGGGCTGCCAAACATTTGATCCCAGTACACGCACATGTAGGACCGTGCAGATGCTTGCTTTCTAGTTGTGTGCTTGAGCTACAGTAATGCATTTAACGCCGATGCTGCAGCACAGCGCCAGCCCCCACTCCCAAAGAGAATTTACCCTTGTGCTGAAGTTTCCGCCCTACCAAAGCGTGCCTCCCCTAAAATGCTCCTTTATACCCCGTCAGCCACTCCTTGAACTTGAAAACTGCCAGAAGTGTGGCAGAGCAAACTGAAAAGAGGGGGAAAACAGACACCAAAATAAAAAATAAAATAAAAATAAATAAGAAAACCCAGCACAACAACGCCTTTCCCCCTAGCGCTCCTACCCCTCACGACCACGCTCCCTGCAGGCTGTCCGTAACGGAGGGGGGGGTGGGGAGGACGTGATGTCGAGGGGAACAGGATGGTGTCGGGGAGACCCCCCCGGGCGCACCTGCCTGGCCCCGCGGGGCACGGGGGCAGTGCCGTGCTGTACCAAAGGAGACGTTTAGGGACTCTGGAAAGTGGCCAATTCGCCTCACTTGGAGCGGAGGCACAGCTAACCGATTTATTTCATCAGCTGGCTCTCCTGCTGGAAAGTTTAACAATAGCAGGAGGCAAAGTAACGCCAGGTACAACAGCTCCCTGCCTCGCTATTCTCCTCCCCGCTTTCCTACCACCACCAGCACCGCGAAATAAGAGATTTAGCACGGGGATTTTTCCCCTTCCCTGCTTCCTCAAGTCAATATTCTACCATCCGTACACTACTTTTCCATTGAGTTAGCAGATGGGAAGGACTGCTTATTGGAAACATATATCCTCCATCCCCCCACACACCCCCTCCCGCCCCCAAATGCCATTTTTATAGCAGAAACAAAATTAAGGCTCTGTAACGCTAAAGCTCATAATGCTGTCCATGTGCTGTCCCAAATCAGCTTCAGATGAAGGGGAATTCTGCGCAGAAGGGCACAGCTAAAACAAGCGAACTTACCATAGACTTGAAAAAATGCAAATCCAACGAGCAGGAGTGGTTTCAGCAGACCCATTTTGACATATTAAAAGCAATCCCGATCGTTTGCGAGACCAATTCCACAGAGATCCAAAAAAAAAAAAAAAAAAATAAAAAAGTATCCAAAGCCTGTGAGACGCAGGGTCCAAAAGTTTTCAGTTTCCTAGCAGCTACTTAGAGCAGAAAGTGAAGCCTGGAAGCGAAAAGCTGCAGATGGAAAGGTCTTGAGTGTGCCACTTTTAGATCCATACAGATTAGAGAAGGGAGCGAGCACTGAAGGCTTCTGCTTTGCACACACGCTCCTTCCTAAATTCCCACCAATACAGCCCGACCAGGGGAATTATTCACGTGTGTCTAAGCCCCTCTTTAGGATCCATGGCAATCCAAACGCCAGCTCTTTCTTCCGAGGACAAGGAGAGGCTCTGAGAGAGGACCTGATTCCTAGAAAGTGTTCCGCAAACTTCCCGGCACTTTGCAGGAAAACCATTGGCTCGGTTCGGCTATTTTGCTTGCCTCTCTCCCTCCCCCTACCCCTTTTCCTCTCTCTCTCTCTCTCTCTCTCCCCCAAATCAGTTCAAGCTGCGGAGTTTCTCACTTAACTTCCATAATAGGAACGCATAGGCAATGTGCTACAGGCTTTCTCAGCATCCCCTGCGAAGCAAGCCGCCTCTCTCCCCTACACCTCCCTCCTCACTGGAAACCCGAGCGGGAACTGCCGGAGGGCAGCAACTCCGCCGAGGAGCCGCTGCTGCCGCTGTGGCAGCGGGGTGCGTGCGGCTGGGGGCGCGGGGACCTCCCGGGCGGCCCCGGCAGGCCGGCGACCGCCTCAGCCTCGCCTCAGCCTCTCCCCTGCCGCCGCCTCCGCCTCCCGCCGCCGTGGACACCCCGGGCTGGCGGGGAGAGGGAGAGAGAGGGAGGAGAATGAGCGCGGCGGCTCCCGCGGCTGCCTGGCGAGGGGAGGCTGCGGGGTGGGGACTAAAGCGCTGCGCCCCGCACCCACGCGGCGGCGGGCGGGCACCGGGCACAGGCCCCGCGATCGTGGGCGAGCCGCTGGGGCTGCTCCACGCTTCGCTCCCCCGCTCGCACGCACGCTGGCGAGGCAGCCCCTCGCCTAAATTATAAATAACACCACACGGGTCACGCGTGACACGCCCCACCCGCGGGCCCGCTCAGCGGCGGGGCACCACCGAGCACCCCTTCCCTCAGCCCTGTACCCCTTTCTCACGCCCCTGTCCCCGTTCCCTCACACCCCTGCACCCCTTCCTCGCACCCCTCCCTCTCCCCCCAGCACCGCCCGCTAGCGGCAGTGCCCCCTGGAAGGAGCAAGTCCCGCCGGGCAGGGAAGGAGCGACCGGCACCGAGGGGAACCCCCCCAGCACGAGGCGGCGGTTGTGCGGCCGTTGGGCAGCCGTTGGCGGGTCGGCGGTGAAGCGCCGCACGGTGAAGCGCGGGCGCCCCCTTCCGCCCGCCGGCGGTCAACAGCCGCTGCCTTCTGTGGCGGCGGGGGGGCCGGGGGGCAGCGCCCAGCGGCGGCCGCCTCGCCTCAGGTCGCCCCGCGTGGCAGCAGTGGGCGTGAGAGGGGAGCGGTGAGAGGGAGAAGGGACGGGGAGACTTCGCTGCCGGCGAGAACGTGGAAGAGGGACGGTGGCACGTAACTTTTCCAGAGAAACCCCTCAAAAATACGAGGGTAGTGCGTTTAGCTACCATATATATATATATATATACACACCATAGATCCTCGGTTTCAACGTCCCACTTCAATATATATAGATATGATTATTTTGGACAACGACACTAGGTAAAAATTAACTGCTGAATGAAAAGGTGGGAGTCGTGCTTTGCTGCACTAGGGTGAGCAGGGCTACCTAAACAGGAGGGAACAGTTAACTTCTTACGTCTTAGGCAACTAATCCAAAATATTTTTTCTTTTATTGAGTCTCTTGCTTTTTGTTTTGCATATGCTAGAAATATTTATATAATCGAGATTATTGTTTTAGTAAGTTCTTCATGTAGAAGATCCAAACCATATTCTTGCAAAACATAAACTGCCCAATAAATGATCTGCAAGTTATTTCTTATAAATTGTTGTGTAATCAGTGACAAGTATTGCCAAAAGTGACAGTGTGAGGGGTTTGTAGTGTTTTAAGTGCGTAAGAAGATTCTTGCTGTTCCATACAAAGCCAGCAGACACCTCCAAAGCCTCTATATGCAAATCAGGGAACAACGTCCTCCGACACTTACAGTATGCCCGGTAGATAAATAGATATTAATACGCCTGAAGACTACCTCATGAAGAAGGCTGTAATTAAAGCTAACTAGGGTAAGGTGATCAAAATGGTATTGTCTGTGTGCTCGTGAATTGGCAAAACCAGAAAACCATAAATCACCTGCCTAACAGCGATGTGTGTAACATGAAATATTAAAGAATATTTTCCTTTTCAGTGGACATTGCAAGGACACTGTTCATGACAATGCTGGCTTGTTTATTACAGAATTTAAAATTGGAAATAGTTACGCACTGTACAGTTCTTTTTGTGCTTCTCAAATAAATGTAAGATAAATTTAATAACAGCTGATGCAGACCAGAACACTTGGTAGATGTATACAGTCTTTGAAACCCTTAGGTACAGAGGTACCTGTAAAAGGGTATAATGACTCATATAAACATTCTAAGGCAAATCAATGGGCTATTCATTATAGCTGCCTCTGTTTTATTCATTCACTTCCACAGAATACCACTTTGCAAAACTTTGAAAAGTTTTATCCAAATTTAATCAAGTATTTTTAAGTATAAATTTGCCCGTATGTACTTCAGTGGTTGTTGTTTTTTGTTGTTGTTTGTTTGTTTTCCTTTGAAAAAAAGTTAACCGTCCTCTGAAATGGATAGCAGGGTCTGAAAGAGTTGAGAAACTGGCTTTTGTATTGGTTACTGTTTGCTCAATTTGAGAAAATGGGGCTATGTTTGAACAGTGTGCAAAACAAAACCAAAAAAATGACGTCATATGGAGATCCTGCTGGAGGGGTATAGTTGAGGTTTACATGTGTTACAGCTTACAAGCACATGACATGTCAGAGATGAGAGTCACTGGCCTATGAGCATAGTTTGCTTGGAGCAGCATTTGCTTCCATTAGAAAATGTAGTCCAGATACAAGAATTAAAAACAGTACGCTTCTCTCTCCTGTCTTTCAGTAACCTCCTATGAACATGGACAACTAGACAGATGTTCTTTGCGTGAACAGCAAAGCCTCTACAGGGGAAGGGAATGTGCCAGCCCTTTGTTTGGCTATGAACAATATGCCACCTGATGAAATACTTATGTAAGCAGGATGAGGAAAAGACGTGTCAGTATTGGAGCACATAAATCTTCAGTTCAAAGAGTGTTGTTGAGGTGGGACTTTGAAACAAGGAAATTACACGGTAAGAGTGCCCTGATTCATACGAAGGGCATTCAACAAACGAAGCAGGACTAATTTAGCAAAACAACAGTAAGATCAAATACATGACAGTAGTAAAAGCAAAGGTTTCATTGCTTCTACCTTGGATTCCTACGCTAATGCATTAAAATATTTAATACGAGAAATAAGATCTAGTGTTTAAAGTGAGTGTTGTAAGAGTAGCACTCTTTTCAGGTGAACTCCACCATTCATTGCATTTTTCTTCTGAACCAATAGTAAAACTTCTGATGGTACAAATGCATATAATATATTCTACCTGCTGGTTGCCATAAAAACCTTTTGTTATCCACTTAAAGGGGAGAGGATGACTTGAGGTGGATTACATATAATTTATTCCAAATACTAGAGCTACTTATCCAGGAATTGCTTAAAGTGGCTAGAGATTTTTAATACCTAGTAATATGTTCGATAAGTGATGGTCATATGTGGGCCACTAATTTAAATTCGAATCTGGTCTTTTTAGATTCTGGAGTAAAGACAGCTCCAGAGAATAACTGAGAGTATCTAATGTTAGGCTGGCTCAGAAACACAAAAACAAAAGGGAAAAGATGCTCAATACACATGAAACTTCCAGGATAACATACTTTTTTCTTCCTCTGCCACCAGCGGCTGCTGTGCTATTCTGTTCCAGGTCACCAGGTTCTGATGTCATCGGACTACTGAATGCATGATGAGAGAACAGGATTCATAGTTTTTAATCCTTATAAATGCTGAAGCATGGGTGTTACTCCTGCTCCAGTCAATGAGATCTTCACAAAGACTGGAGAGTGGAAAGTAGTTGAAGGACTCAGTCCAGAAAAAGCTGATGTGTTGGTAAAGAGAGTGTAAGCACTGTAGCTAGATCATTCTCATGGGAGGACCCTGAAAATTAGTTTTTCTGCTGTACTTGGCTATCACAATTTTGTCTAACCTCCTTTCCTAGAACAACTTCTACAGTTCGTGTGGAGGAAAGAAAAATGATGGGCGTGAGAGGCATATGTTTTATTCTCTATTGCACAGCTGTCTCTTGCATTGCAGAGGACCACCTTCTGCTTCAATATTAAGGTTCCTGACTTGTGACATCTGACTTCAGAATGTTCCTATGGAAATACCAGCCAAACAACACTTAGGAACCCTGTTTTGAAATGTCCTCATCTTGCTAGCCTTTGTTAGTATCTCTGCACTATTTTTAGTTACTAGTACAGATAACTGCTCACCACAATGATCTGTACTGTAAGTAAATATTCTGTAAATTAAATTATTACAAGTTTTTTGATATACATCATATGCTCCTTTTAAGTTTTGCATCCACAGCTCATTAAATGTGCAAAAGCTGGTAAAACAAAGATGGTATGGACTCCTGACAATTTTTAAAAGAGCCTTACCTAAAATAAATTCTACTTGATTCTCTTATTTTTAACTGAGATTCAGAGTAGGCAATGAAGCACAAATATTTATATGATAGTTAAAATGTTACCATGTAAAGATTTTGTAGATCGTATTTTCCATTTCTTCTATGGATGTACTTTTACTGCCCATAAAAATAGATAGCGACTCTTTCACACTTTGCAGGTCGGTCAAAAGTTCAAGAAAGTAGAGAAATAATACATAGTTTAAAAAATAAAAAATAAAATGGACTAAATAAAAACAGGGTCAGATTTCTTCTTTCTGGGGGCAGAGAAAGGAGTTGAAAGGCAAGCTTTTCCAATCTAGCTGTGACATTCACAAAAGAATTGATAATTTTACTGCTGTGTGAAACACGTCTATGTTTTTCTTTTGAGAAAAATATGGCAGCACACCATCCTTTGAGATATCCAGAGCTGGGATTGGAAAGAACAACAACATCTTTATAGTAACGTACTAAGAACAGTACATTAGAAATACGTGACTTACTATAGTAGTGGCTGAATTCTGAGAACCTATAGTGTGAAGAGTACAATGCCTGTCATAATTGTAGGCACTAAAATTGTTTCAAAGTTGTTGGGCTTGGTATGGACTTGTATAGACTTGCATAGAGCAGATGGAACCAGACTGTTTTCAGCGGTACATGGGGACGGGACAAAAGGCAATGAACAGCAGCTGCAATATGGGAAGGTTCTAGTTAGGTGTCAGGAAACATTTATTTATTTATTTATTTATTTACCATGAGGACAGTGAAACAGGTGCCCAAGGGGGCTGTGGAATCACCATAACTGCAGATGTTAAAAACTTAATCAGACAATGATGTAGACATTGAAGTTGAGCCTGCTTTGATTTGGATTAGATGATCTCCAGAGGTCTTCTGACTAATTTTTTAAAGTTCCATGATTCTATGACGAGCATTACTGGCAAAGTTCTGAATATGCATGTCCTCTTGTTTGACACTGAATAACAAGGTCTTTTGGTAGAGAACTATGTGCTAAAATGTCCAGTTGTCCACACTTCTCTTATAAAATCATGTAAAACTGTACACACGAGCTACAAATAACAAAATAATTGATTTTTCTCAGATTTAAACCATTTCTGTTGCAATACTAGAAGCCTTTCCTGAGTGACTCCTATGTAGACTAAACAGTGAATATTACAGGAATACCCGATCATTTCTTGCTTTCTTGTGATTGGAAACACTTCCCTTTGCAACAGCAGTATGTAAAAATAATAATCTTTTACCAAGTGTGGTAACTTGCACAACAAGCTTATGGCTCTCCCTATGTTGCAGGCTGTAGCAGGGGTTCATTATTTGGGGCAGAACACACTGAGTCCCTTCCAGTCTTTACACAGACTATGTCTAGCCATGTCTAGGATATCCTGTATGTCAGGGATTTCCTCTTACACAATAGTATTTCCATCATGTCAGCATGGCTGTACATCTCCCATTTGTAACAATGAATGTGAGTATTCCTGCCTGCTACGTAAGGATCTTCCATTCCCTCTCTTACATACAGGACTCTGTGTAAGTCATGCATGTTTAACTAATGAAGGAAAAGTCAATTACTTTATATGATGAAGGCACCAGTTTTGAGATAAAGTGCCAATCTACGTAAATATGGACATCAAAGACATACTCTGTCAACTACAAATACAATAAGACTCCAAGAATTATTTCACTTACTCATTTGATAATGTAGTGATCTACTCACCCATTATTCTTTATTAAAAGTTAACAAACTCTGCCCTCATTTACATACAAAAAAAAAAAAACATTTCTAATTGACAGGGTAAGTTTAATTTTAAATGACAATTTAGATTTCCAGAGGGCATAAGATAGACATATCATTTAAAAAAGCACAAACGTTCTAAATGAAGAACTGGAAGAAGATAAAATCTCACCCTGCGTACACAAGAGCTAGAAGGGTGAAGTTCTCACAAAAAGAATGTATTTCATCACAGTGTGATCAGATACATTCATACAACAATAAGTGTAATTGCTCCACCCTTGTCCTGGTTTCAGCTAGGATAGAGTTAATTTTCCTCCTAGTAGCTGGTAGGGTGCTATGTTTTGGATTAGGATGAGAAGAGTGTTGATAACACACTGATGTTTTAATTGTTGCAGAGCAGTGTTTACACCAGGCCAAGGACTTTCCAGCTGCTCGCTCTGTCCTGCCAGCGGGCAGGCTGGGGGTGCAGCAGGTGCTGGGAGGGGACAGACCCAGGACAGCTGACCCAAACTGGCCAAAGGGGTATTCCATACCATCTGATGTCATGCTAAACAATATATAGGGGTGGCTAGCCGGGGTGGGGGGGCCAGTTGCCCGGGGATAGGCTGGGCATCGGTCAGTGGGTGGTGAGCAATTGCATTGTGCATCACTTGTTTGTACACATTACTAGTAGCAGTACTGTTTATTTTTTTTATTTTTATTTTTCTGTCTTAATAAACTGTCTCTATCTCAACCCACAGGCTTCATTTTCCTATTTCTCTCTCCCATCCCAGAGAGGGAGCAGGGAGGGTGAGTGAACGGCTGTGTGGTGCTTAGCTGCTGGCCAGGTTAAACCACAACAACCCTGAGCTCCAAGGAACAGATAATCAAGCTATACAGCAACACAACATTTATAGCTGTACGCAATAACACAAGTAAATGTTAAACTGAACACCATACTCCTATTTAATTGTATTATAAATAACACACTAATGCTCTCATTAAGTGACATATGTCACATTTTCAGTAACAACTGCATATTGACAGCCAACAACATTAGTCAACAATATTTACACTTCAATTACAGCTTTTAAAATGGAAATATGTAACTATATATATACACAAGTTGTTAATGGGGCAGAAGTTCATACAAGAAGATCCATATGTGCATGTCCATTTTGCAATACCATTTGTAAGTGGGCAAATATTCTTAATGATAAGAAGTGTTTAATAGTATAGGAAACATAAGATTTATGATGTCATTAACAATTCACCTTCATCTTTCAAGAAGAGCAGTACTGAAAATTCTAATAGACACAAACCAGTTGTCTTTTGATCTTAAATGATTTTTGAATTTAGTTGGATTTTATAGCTATGATCTGTAGAAGTCAGACTACTGAATTCCCTTTGTTATCTCTGGCCTCCAAAGTGTCAACAGCATGGATAGGTTATTGCTTAGCATGATTTCTGCTGCACTGAAGTCCTCGATTGTAATCATATATTAGTCAAACCAGGGACCTGTTGTGGTACCACAGAGCTGCTGATTTATGAAGATGTCAGCTCCTGAGAATCTGGTCCATCGCTATGGAGGCAACCCTAACAGTATTAGAGGCTCTTGCGTGTTTCTACCAGTGGGTTGTAATGTTCCCATCAGGCTATGATTCTTTCTTGCAATATGGTGCTGTCAACACTATTCTCATCAGTTATACATATCAGTGGATTATTAACAATATTTGTCAGACTTCTATATTAGTTTTGTCCCAGAACAGCCTTGCCTCACTTCAGCAATAGAATTATATTTTGCATTGTCTGAAGAAATGCTTTTAAATTAGAATTGATGTTTCAGTCTTACGATTTTTCACTGCTGATGTAATTTATTTTTCTAGCTAAATTTTTATTTGAGTATATGACTTATTTTTTTAAAAGTGTGATCCTATTAAAGGCAGCTGAAGCACAGAGAATTCCCTCAGCAGAATTTGGGCTATTGCCCTTTACATGCATGACAGACTAAGTGAGTGGCCAAGACTGCCATAAACTTCAAAAGTAAGTTGAAAGGAAACATAAAAAAGGAAAAAAAAATTCCTCAAGCATCAGAGACTTCTCCTTAAAGAGTATGCACTTAATCAAAATGACAAATAAACAAGTACGAATGTAAACACCAAGTATTCTATGTCATCACTAAAAGAACTATAGTATTTTGTATATTTTGCCGTTAAAGCTATTATAGGATTTAATTGCTTAAATTGTATACAAAATCTCCAAACTTTTACCAGGAAAATATGTGGGAATGTTTTTCCTCTATGCTGCATATCCCATTGTACTGGAAGCAGCTGTGCCAGTACACCATTCCTATAAAACCAATAAAACTGTATATGCAAAGGGGCCAGCTCAGAACACAGAAGCAGAAGCCAATGACTCATTTTAACGTCTGTCTCTGAACTGAAACACAAAATAGCAATTACCTCAAAGCTGCTTATTGCCACAGCTAGGAAGACTCTTTCATATTTAAAGTGCACTACACACGACAGAAAACCTTTTTTTTTTTTTTTTCCTCATTGTACAGCTTGCTATATTGTGGCTGATGGTGGAATTTAGCACATTTCAACCTACATCATCAGTTCAGATCTTGCCCATGCTGATGGTGACCAAAAGTTATTACTTGTTTCCCAGCTTAAATTATTTTAGAGTCAGCTTTCTGAAGACAAGAGAAACAAATTGTAAGCTTATCTTCCCAGACAATCAGCCATAGTTCAGCTTTCTAGGACAACCTTGAGAAGAATGGGGTATTTTGCACTGCCATGGCCCAGAAAGTACTTATCTTGAGAACGAAGAAAGAATTGGGTTTCAACAGCAACTACCACAATGAGATCCTGTAGCTAGGTCTGTGTATCTATGAACTGTAATATAAATAGTAATTAAATCCCACTGACATATTACCTGCTGAAAAATTTTCTAAAGGAAATACGTCTTCCATGATTCTCCAAAAAGTTGTGTGAAGAATTATCTTGTATCATTTCCCAAGGAAATACACACACACACACAAGCTCTTTAATTTGTAAATGGCATGTCTATTAAATTATCAGATTTAAAGAAAATGAGCCGATACATGGAGCAAAGCCATAAGATTATTTTTAAGGTAAAAAAAAGGGTAAATAGCCCTGTGTATGAAATTCAAATTACAATACTGATGCCTATAGTTAACATCAGATAGTGAAGATGTATGCTGAATTTATGACTTTTTGTTGATATTAAACAAACAAATAAACAACGGTCCATTCTGAAGAATAGAAGGAAAGAGGTATTCTCATTGAAATATACACAGAATTTACTTGAGATATTCCTGTGCTTACAGGACTGAAATCCTCACAAGAAGACACTAGAAGTCATTTCTGGTATCCATTGGAAAAAATAATATCACTGAAATCATTGAAATAATGAAGCAGACCACCCAGATTTTTTTTCCTCTGAGCATTATAGGGAATCCTTAGAAGTGATCAGTATTTCAAAGACAATTGGCTTAAATTGTGATATAGTCTATTGTCATCCACCACTGTCCCACAGTGGTTTTGCAAGGACATATTATAGTGCCGATCATTTAAACATAGCAGTCCTGGCATAGAATTCTGAGTAAAGACTTTTTCTGGGGGGAAGGCTTGGGGTGGGAATGAAACAATTTAATTCTCCTGACACTTTCCTGGAAGTTGGTTAGTGATTCAGCATATGTTCAGTTAGAACTGAAGTTTGGACGTGTTAATTTTCAAATGACCATAAATATGCATTGCTCAAATTAAATGTACATCTTCTGAGTCAAGAAGGAGCTTGCTTGTTGGCCATAAACAATTCACAGCGTTTACACTTAAATTACTTAACATTAAAAATATTGAGGATTGTATTTCTAAAATCTATAGATGTCTGAACGTATCAGTAGTCAACATATTTGCTGAAAATGCTTTTTTGTTCCTTCATATTCAGAAACCTTATTACAAATATCTTTCATGTTTCTAATTAATTCCAATCAGTACAACTAGACAGAAAGAAATTCTTTCTTCAGAAAATATTATAACAGGAATTATATGAGTTTTATGGACTAGATCCAGTTTCTAAAGCTTACGGTTGCTTAAGTCATGTCCTTGACAACGTGTAGAAAAAATGAAAGAGCCTTTGCTAGCACCAACATGACAAAAAGAAGGGAGCAATGACTCCAGAGCTTGATGTCTGATACATGCATGTCTATTCTGCTAGGAATAAGATTATAGATGCAAGAGTGGCATAGAGAGCTTAGGACATCTGAACAGCTAAATCCTGGATTTGTAAGTAGCGACTTTATCAGGATACTGCTGTTAAGTCAAATCACAATGGTGAATCTAACAACTAAAGATGGTGTTCCTTACAGGAGTGTCAAGATGAGCTAAAAAAAATGAAGTGAGGGCTGAAGCAAGTAAATGTGAAGACCCCTTGGATTCTTATAAGGACTTGTCTTGAAAAATCTTAAGACACGGTGAAGTTTTTGGATTTGAATTATTTTAGTCTCTAGAAATCAAAGCTATAATTATTAACAACCATGTTTCATAATTGTGGCAAATAGTATATGATAGATAGAAGAGGTTTTATATGTGAAAACTGTCCCTTATTACATTTTCCAAACTCTTCCTTCCCATTAACATTTTAGGTCTACATCATATTCAAGATGCTTAAATCAAACTGCTTAATATTCAGAACTGACAGGCTCATTAAGCTGAACAGTAGGATTGCTGTCATATGCTCTTCAGGCACTTACAGCAGGCAATTCTCTGTTTTTAAATTCCAAACGTTCAAAGAGAAATCTTTATTGATAAACTTTAATTATATTTCGTTTCTTTGAGAGGCATTACTATATGTTTGACATCTGAACTCTGCTGATGTCTGTGGTGACTTCTACATTCTAAAATATTTAAGCAAAAGAGCAGAGTGCAACAGCTTTAGTATAGTAGTTACCCATTTTTTAATCACTTCTTAATCTGTATTAATTTATGACTGTCAAAAATTAAAGAATTACCTACTGTAGATATAGGTATTCAGACCGGTGATATTATAAACTAGTTCTTATTTGGTCTGTATCGTGAAAAAATACCTACCAATTTTGATCAGTGCTAAGTGTAAAACAATTTTTCAGAAAAAAAAAATATTCTCCAAGACCAGCTTTATCAAAATTATTTAGAGGTGATTCACAGTGCTGATAGCATCTGTGTGAAAGTCTCTCTAGTGTTGCAAGTCAGTGCGAGTAAGGCTTCTAGTAATTAGTCTCTTTTGAAGGTTCTTAACAGGTACCTATCTAAGTATTTTTGTCTTGGCAGCATATGAAAACTTCTATCATGCAGTCTTTGATCTGGAGATCTAGAAATTAAATTACAGACTGGCTAAAGGGAGTTTGAAGTGCTAAGCACCATCTTCTTTCAGACCACATAAGAAGTACAATTACAGTATAAAAAGTACAATTTCAGTAGTTGTATATCTAGTATTAATAGGAATTACCACAGGATTCATCAAGCAGCATGGATAGGCTTGGTCAGAAGCTATCTCATGTGGACTGAAACAGTTACTGATCAAAAAAGTCAAGGCAAAGGCCAGGGAATAAAACTCAAATGAATAAGAGCTGCCATAAATGGGACCAGAAAAGCATTTCCAGGTGAAAAGCAGGAACACAAAGTTAGGTTAGCAGACATCTGAGAAAAGAAACTGCACTTAATGCTATTAAGCTTTGTTATTTTCACTGAAAAGGAAACACGTATAATCTTTGAGGAAGATGGGAAGGATTGTCCCAAAGGATATATCTGCTTCAACGTCACCCTCTAAAGAAAATAGAGACAAAACCTAAGTCACAAAATACAAGTATTGGCTGCAAGTTGCTGTCCTTTTGTGTTCGTAAAGCGACAGGAAAAAAAAAAAAAAAGAAGATTTTAGCAGGTATTTTATCAGAGTATCACAGACCTCTACACTAAAATCTACTCCTAGCAGCTGATAAAAGCATTCTGTTTTTTCTTTTGTTTACTCAATACCTCAGGAAGTATGATTCTCATTTATTCAAAAACTCTTTGGTGATCACTCCGTTCACTTTTTTTTTTTTTCTAATTACATAGAAGTCAAGGTGTTCCTGCAACAGTTGAGCTGTTTTTCTTTCTTTCTGCCTTTCTTTCTCTGTAGAGGTCCAACAGAGAAATAGAATTCAGCTGAATCACTGTAATATTTTGGAGGTAGACCATATGGTGAGTTGAGACTACTAAGGGACTTCAAGATAAAACATCCTACTGTTATTCTATTCTTGTCAAAACTTGTTCGAATATTACACACAGAAATGATTATGATACCATTTCTATTTATACAGGCATGCACAATTTGCATTCCTGTGTACAGTAAAAGTGTTTTGGACATGATGCTGCTATTTCTCTTATGAACAAGTTTCTGAACTGAGATCATAGCCACATGTGATTTATGTATGTCCATGCAACTCTTTAGCAATAAAAATAGTCTATAATTCCTTTAACTGTTGATTATTTTTTTTTATAAGAGGCAGAGGCTGTAGAAAAAAAGTTCTGTTAAACAATCCATTGTTAATTGCAATAATATTGTTCTGTCTACTTCTTTTGGCTCTTTTTCCTTAGTATAAAGTTGCATTCTGAAGGCATTTCCTCTGAAAGTTAAAAAGTGAGGTCACTGAAACAATTGTGATAAGATATTCTTTTTTGTAGCTTCTGAAATTAGATATGTCTCTCTTATCACCATGTTTGATTAATTCCACTACAATACAGTCATCTCTTGTTTTCATATAACCTCCTTTCAGCTTCTATTTAACTCCTTCCTTTTTAGTTTCCAGAAAAGATACATCTTTTGAAAGAGTAATCAAAAGAAGCAAGAATCCAGGGGGACATCTACATACCAGGAAGTAAATGTCCAATTTGGCTCTTGAAGAGGTGTAGCTACCTAACAGAAGGTCAATTTACAATTTTCCCCCATTATCTGGTCAAGGTGAACACTGCTGAGTTAAGAAAAGGTATATGTAATTTGATAAGGTGAGTGAAAGAATTAAAACATATAGATTTCAGGGATATAAACTCTAGCACCACCATGTATGACTAAACTAGTTCCCAACAAGAAGTAACACCCTTGAAAGAATTAACCAAAATAACTCTTGGCCAGGATAGTCTATGTAAGGCAAAGCACTCACTGCATGTTAAAAAATACTTTAAAATATAAAACCTTCAGCTCAGAACACTACTTGAAAACTAGCCTTGAAGTATACCTCAAGTCTGTAGTAACTCCCATTTCAGATAAACAGAATATAAATCATCATTAAACCCTGTGTTATGTGTCACTGAAAAACAGCAAAGTCCAAATATTGACTGTAACGTGAATTAAAACATACTTGTCATGACAGTAAGACACAAATCATTTTACTTTTTCCACCAAAAGTATAATTTCAATTATACTGATTCATACTTTTGAAGAAACGTTAAAATCTAGTTGAAATTTTTTTAATTCTTAGTCTAGCATGCAAGACAACTCTGTGAACCAGTCTACTTAGCAAGATGAAGAAGTTATGGAAAAATTCTGATTCGGAATTCAGAGGTTTGAATTCTATTCTCAGAAGAGTGTTTTATTTTCTATAATGGGTAAACGTAAAATATCCAGCTAAAAATAGGTCTTTCATTTCGTAAATATATTATCATCTGACTGGGAGATGGACCTGTAAAACAAAATTTGCATAGTCTGGCTTTGATTCATGGATAGAAAGAAAATGTTAATATTGCATGATCCTACAATAACCTTTGAGAAGGTGGTCCAAAGGGAATGAAAATGTAGTGTACTCTTAATATATCATTCACAGACAACGAAGAGATGTAATCTTTAATACATTGTTAGCTTTCTATGTGTGCATCTCATAAATCTGAGATAAATATACAAATGTTCTTATATTAGAAATCTGTTACATTCTCTTACTGCTGTTGTTACTCCTCGCTCTCTCTATGTGTGTATGTATGTATGTAAAAGCTCACATAAATAGAATTAAACATGGTTAAAGAAAGGAACATCTGGATATGGTAAGATAACAGCCATACTACATAAACTGATTTTGGCCTTCATGATTAATTTGTATGAAAGGTTAGTTCCTCAGAATCTTCAATGGTCAGCTGAACTGGAAGGAAACAAATAGCGTGCAAGCCTTGGTTAATCTCTTCTGTACTGTACTTAAGAAACTCATTCATTTTGTTTTTATACTCTTAATACTTTTTCTTTTTTCTTAATCTAGCCTGCTAAAAATGTAGTAGAATTAAAATACATAACTTCGACTGAAATCAAAGGTAATGTTTGCATATTTGCAAACTTTCAAATTTTGAACCACTCCAAAGCTCATCCCTCTATCTTTACCTGCCCCAGAATATCTGACATCTAGCTCAGAGAGTAAAAGAAAGTAGATGTGAAAATGATGTTTTTAAGAAAGCTAGTGATATTGATAGATTTCATACGAGGTTCACCTCATACTTTTTTTCTACGGCTTGTTCCTCTCTGTGTTTTTGGAGAACCCTTCAGAAAAGCTTCCTTCACAATCTAAAAAATAATCTGTAATGAATCACAAATATATAAGGACTTCCCAATGTTGTTCCAAAGTATTGTTGCTGCAACATAATATAATAGAATGCTGTCTTTATCCCAGATACTGTTTTAAAATTATTTTTTATCTGTAGGATAATTAGTTTCTGTTTCTTAGATTGTTTTGAGAGTCTGCAGACAATCACACTGCTCCATTCTCTGTAGACAGAGCCAGAGGCTGGAGTTAGGAGACTGTCAAGGAAAGTTCTTCCTGGCAAGTAGTTACTATGTCACCCAGAAGGAGTTTTCCTTTTCTATATGAAGACTGCTGCTCTAAAGATCAGCATAAAAACTGTTTTTTGTTTTTTTTTTTTTAATAGCTACGCGTCATTTCTTCAGGGCAAAACATTTTGTTAATATGTAGACGTTGCTCTCTGTCTACTAGGAATCAGTGTGGTGCAGTCTCTGCTTGAAGTGATAAATTAAATGAATGTAGACAACAACTAAGTTGTTTCTTTGTTGAAAGTGAATGCTAATGATGTTTGTTCTGTGCTTTGTATTAAACTCATTTAAAGACAAAAGTGCTGGAAAAAAATATTCATCACTTTAGGAAAAATGCATAAACCGGCCTTAAGTTATTCAGCTGCTGGGTGTACACATTTAAAATATTTTAAAACTATTTGTGTATGTCTGCTATATGTCTAAAAAGGTTTTCATGAAGTTGCCCTGTTTTGCATTTTGAAACTGAAGAACTGTTCATACTACATGAATAACTGGTTTAACAAAAAAAAATATCTAAGACAATATATATATCAAAGCATAATGGAATAATCACGTGCTCAGAGCTCGTCAACTAAGAATCTGTTGTCTCTATTTAGAACAAATTTGTCACTTTGAGAGTGTTTTTACATTTTATGATGGTGCTGATCTGCCGCCTTGCCACTACTGTGAATGAAAATTCCCCTCTTCTTTCCCAGTCCTTTGTCTTCCCTGAATGTGATCCTGACCATGCAGTCCCACTCTTTTCTTGCCTAGCTCCAAGGCACATATTTTTATTCTGGATTCATTTTTATTTATTTATTTATTTATTGCCAGCTTAGCAAGATGGACTGATTCTTTACAGGTCCAGTGAGTACCAAAACTGGGGAAGGGAGGGAAGGGGATCATGTGAGTAGGGAAAGCTTATCTCTTCTCAGTGATAGGAACTTCTTACATCAGCTTAAGTCACATCATCTAATCCACCTTGACCCTAACATTCACAGGATGCTGAGCTGATATATTGCTGCTACAAGAAGTCTAGCAACCATCCTTTCCCCATCCCAGTACGTAAATCATCATTTCTACCTTTCCTTCTACCTTTCCTTCTACCTTTCCCCTTCACTGAACAAATATAATTCATTAAAATCAGAGAAAAACAAAATAAAACATAACATCTTTTGTTCTTTTGTGGTTGAGTAACTTTCTGTGACTGTAGTGAATTAAACAGGCTTACAGAGGGACAAGAAAAGTAGCAATGAAGGGAAAGAGAAGGAAGATAGGTGAGAATTGATAGCCAAAGCTGCCCTGTAAAGCTGTCACTTGCATACCCCTTGAACCAGCCTAGGCTGGTAAAGCCTTCTAAAGCAGCAATCTCAGTTTCACTTCATTATCCTGCTCTCCTTCTTGCACTGGCATAAATGTTTCTGTCTATGCACCATAAACAACTGATTAAGCATTTTTTTCCTCCTTTTTTTCTTGGTTTTACTTGGTTAAGCCTTTTCTTTAACTGCACATATTGGAGAAAAACACATTTTTTTTTGGAAAATTTATTTTCCCTGTGACTTTCATATTTTTCAGTAAGTACAGTGAAGGTCGATAATGTCCATATTTTCTTTTACATAGAAACACTAGTTTTGTGAATTTTATCTTTTTGCTGTCCTATGCCTTTTCAAAACTCTCCCAACTTTGCAAATATAGATAGACACTTTCTCAAGCTTTTCAAGTTTGAGAAAGTCATAGTAACAGGAAGAAATAAAAAGTATTAAAACTAAATAAACTGTGGAGTAATTTGTGGGATCATCTATTTGCTAGGTTCAGTATAGAATTCAATAGGATAATTAGTTTTAAAATTGGAATGTCAAGTATGTGTACAGGTTAATCTTTTACATATATTTTATATTAAAAGTATAAATTCACAAAAAAATGTATGAGAGAAAAACAATCAATCTG
Source organism: Anser cygnoides (assembly GCF_040182565.1). Lineage (NCBI taxonomy): Eukaryota > Metazoa > Chordata > Aves > Anseriformes > Anatidae > Anser > Anser cygnoides. The sequence goes on along the minus strand of NC_089873.1, from coordinate 82,173,633 downwards.
TAATGCCTGTAGATGAATTCAAGAATAGATGAGTTTTGGCAAAGAACATTTTGAAGAAAGAATAATTTCATTTAATTCTGTGATCTGTTTCATGTCCAAGTGATAAAAATCTGAGACAGAGATGAACAACTTGAGCTATCACTGATTGTGTTGTACCTGTTTGATATCCAACCTGTCGTGTGCACTGGCGTTACCTTCCAGTACTCTAGCTTCAGCTCTACTTGCTGGTGCAGTTAGTCTTTCTATTAAAAGTGTTTTTTTGGTTGGTTGGTTGGTTGTTTTTTTTCCCTCTCAGTATCAGTTTTAATTGAATTGTTGAGAACTGTCCTCAGAAATAAGTGCTATGCTCAAGGGGTCTTTCAGTACCATTTTCCTTGTAGGTTACCTCAAACCAAGCTGACCAACCAATTTAGGATAGTAGTGGCTTCTTAGAGGAGGGAAAAAATTGAACAGATATTTCACCAATAGTGAAAGACAATTTAGCAAGAATGTGGTTTTTGGACACATAATAATATTGAGCTGCAAAGCAGCGTGCCTGAGGTATGAGGAGACAGACAGCAATTTTGCCAGTGTTCTTGCACTTTATTTTCAGAATAACCCAAAACTCTTCTGTTGAGGTTCTAAGAGAAGTGCTCAACAGTTAATGTGCTCCCCTTTCCTTCCTGTCCCACTCCTCTCCTTCTCAGACTTCACTGTGCCACATTTTATTTAGACTCTTGTTGAACTTATTGCTTCTTGTTTTACAAATTTAACTTGGATTTATTGGTCTGAAAATACATCTCTGTGACTCGGACTAATTTCTGAAAGGTAGTATTTATTCTAGGAACTACCTTAAATATACCACTGGATTAAATTATTAAATGCTACTCCTAGAATTATTTATTTTAAGGGCAAGACCTGTAAAACAAAACAATTATCAAAAGGTATACTTGCTTATAAAAAATGTTCAGGTAAGTTTTCTCCCCTTTCTGACCCCTCTGTCTTTTAACAAACTCCCACCCTCTCCCACAAGCTGAAAGTCATTTTCACTGCATAAATCACAGAAAAAGAAACGAAGGACATCTGAGATCGTATACCTGTATAAAGGCTGGATTTGTACTGTCTGAACAAATGTATCACCCCTTTACTGCCTGTGAACTAAAAATAAGCCTATTATGGCATAATAATAGGTAATTCTGCTACTACTGAAATAGTAATTATTTATATCCAGCAATTACTGGCTATGCATGTACCTTATTATGCAAGATGAGAGATTTGTTGGCCATTTGAAAAATGATGTCAGATGCAAACAGCAAGTAATTGTGGTCTGTGGTTTTGCATTTGTCTGGATAACTTTACAGGCATATTTTCAGAAATGTCTTAATACCTCCTATTCCAGTTTATCCACTATAATGTGGGCAGAGAGACAGTGTAGTGTGCCCCTGAACACCAGCAATTCCAGGCTGCAGAACAGTTTCTTGAGCCCATGGAGACTATCTGTTTTTTTTAATGAATTCCCAGAACGGAGCTGGCATATGACTAACCATTGATATAAAAGTGAAAAAGAGCACTTAAATAAGTTAGTCTTAGATGTCTGCTAAGTGAAGAGAAACTACAATTACACTATAATTTTAAATATTTGATCTTATCAGCTTTTTCTTACTTAAGCTTACTTCTCATTGAAGTAGAAATACTTCAATAAGGGCTCTTTCATGTTGCTGCTATGAATGACACTAGTGTATAATATAAAGCTGATAAATATAATATGACAAGTTAAAATGAACTGTTTACATCTGATGCATAATAGGACATTTACTTACTCATCTAGAAACCAGTACTAGGTGTAGACTGTTCAGATACTCTTGGTTGTACCATGGATGGTGTTATCCAAAACACAGAAATTACAACCACTTCCCCCCCCCCCCCCCCCAGTATTAAAAAATAAAAAATAAAAGCAAAAGCAAAGACATAAGATTACCTTCATGAAGTTGATTTCTGGTTTCAAAAAGAGTTGTTGTTTTATCTCAAAACTCAGTACAGCTTTTTGAAATAAAAGAGCTGTAGTTTATGAGTAATAACACTACATATGGTTAACACCAGACAGTGCCTATGAAAAGCTGGAAGCTGCAAGCTGAGATGTGAAATTACAGTAGGAGGAAAACAAATGGGATGTTAGATACAGGCTCAGTAGTTTTTCAGGCAGTGTGTCTGAATGAATATAACAGGATTACCATATCTTGAGGCAAGGATTCATGCAACAGTTTATTATTACAATCTGTCCCATGTAAAACACTTTTAGAAGTGGAGTTACTGCTAATATGTGGCAATATATTTGAAGGGTCTGTTAAATGCCCTTAATTTAATTTGTTAGGCACTAATACATACCTAGTGTGTAGCAGTGCCTGTTGTTGACCAGTAGCAACAGCATTGCCAAGACTTACACTGCACTTGTTTTTGAACACCCTCTTTTGCTGAACTTGCCAGGATCAATGCCAATTATTAGATTTAAATAAGATATATTTCACCATTAAGATGCTGTCAGATATGCTAATAACTGATCATTTCAGGTCTTAGCCAAATCCACGTTCTTAATACTGCCATACTGTAATCAAACAGATTTAAACACTGTAAAATAATTGAAAGTATGTTTTTATATGTCCAATTATGTGTTAGACCATTCTCACTCTGATTATATAATAATTATATACCACCTAATAAATAAAATAAGACCTCACATAAAATTACATAATGTCTTAATGCGCTATCTGAACAATTCTTACATTTAAGCAACTAGTTAAATTTTCAAAGCAAAGCATTGCGAAGACAGGACATTACAGAGGTTTTGTTGTTGTTGTTGTTTGTTTGTTTTTTAAATATATGGTCTAAGAATCATACATTAGTTGCATGATCACACATGGCTGTACGTAAAGATTACTGATGCCTGTAAATGTAAATCAAGGTGAGAGTGCTGTTTCATCTGGTGTCAGACATCAGTAGAATCCTGCATCTAATTTTAATTTCTGCACTGATAACTAGGAAAGATTTAGTGGATACTTGCCAGATATTTTGAAGTTAAAATAACAAGTCTTCAGGGAATAATTTAGGAAAAGTTCAATATAAAGATTGTAACAAAAATGTGAAAATGAATATTCATTTATAAACTTTTGTACACAAGAGCTAAAGAACAGTTGTTATAGTATGTTTCTGTTACATTCAGTAACAGCAAATCAGTATTGATCACTCAGAAATTACCCACTAACGTAGGTTATTCCCCATTATTTAGAATTGAGATTAAATGTTCTTCTATGAGACATTCATCAGATCAGCAACAAAGCATAGACACTGAGTGCAGGGATTATTAGAAGATGCATGGTATCAGTCTCATTTCAGAAGACCAGAATAGGTGATATTTTCTGGGCTGCAGGTCTCTGAATTTATGACAGTTACCTGTCAGTTGAAAGGGATTTTGGACTGTTACTCGATTTCCTGCAGGAAGTGTTAATTAATGTATCATCTGCTTAGGATATATTTATCTTGATTGCAAAGATGTGTAATCTCATATTTAATATGCTGTTCCCCATAAAAACTCTGAGCATTATAGGCAAGCGTATTATGGAACAAATCTCAGTCACTGTGATCTTGTCTCATTTCTTTTGTATGTTTTATAATCAGTTATCGAAAACAGCCTATACACTAGCTAGCTGCGTGGAGATGCATAAGGACAAGATGGAAGGTTCATGTTTACACAGTCAGCTCCAACTTTACTTCAGGCTGAAAAAATAACATATTTTGTAGCCTTCTCAGTGATATTTTTCTTGCTTGTATGTTTTAGGTGGACTCTGCTTTTTGAAGTAGAAATAAATATTTTCTTTTGCATGATTACTGAAGAGCAGCAAAAATGTAGTACCTTGTATCAGACGTAGTCAATGAGGTAGGTCTCTTTCTCCCTATCAAATGTACTTTATTCTACAAATGCATGTACTTGAACAATCCAGTTGTACCTATAAAAATAATAATCCATTTTATATCGTGTAGGGGAAAAACTGCTTGGTTTCTATAGAAATATGTTATGAAATAAAGAAATATATGTTATTTACTACTGGAGGACAACTGATTTGATAATTTAGTATCACATCTGCATATAAAAGGTATGACTTTGCTGCCTCTTTAACCTCATCAAATCAAATCAAACTGGACAGCCAGAAAAAATACTTCTGAGGAAATAACACCTGTATATATATATCATAGAATCATAGAATCATAGAATATCCTGAGTTGGAAGGGACCCTTAAGGATCATCAAGTCCAACTCTTGATACCGCACAGGTCTACCCAAAAGTTCAGACCATGTGACTAAGTGCACAGTCCAATCTCTTCTTAAATTCAGACAGGCTCGGTGCAGTGACCACTTCCCTGGGGAGCCTGTTCCAGTGTGCAACCACCCTCTCTGTGAAGAACCCCCTCCTGATGTCGAGCCTAAATTTCCCCTGCCTCAGCTTAACCCCGTTCCCGCGGGTCCTGTCACTGGTGTTAATGGAGAAAAGGTCTCCTGCCTCTCGACACCCCCTTACGAGGAAGTTGTAGACTGTGATGAGGTCTCCCCTCAGCCTCCTCTTCTCCAGGCTGAACAGGCCCAGTGACCTCAGCCGTTCCTCGTACGTCTTCCCCTCCAGGCCTTTCACCATCTTCGTAGCCCTCCTCTGGACACTCTCCAACAGTTTCATGTCCTTTTTATACTGTGGTGCCCAGAACTGCACACAGTACTCGAGGTGAGGCCGCACCAGCGCAGAGTAGAGCGGGACAATCACCTCCCTTGACCTACTAGCGATGCCGTGCTTGATGCACCCCAGGACACGGTTGGCCCTCCTGGCCGCCAGGGCACACTGCTGGCTCATATTCAACTTGCTGTCTACCACGACCCCCAGATCCCTCTCTTCTAGGCTGCTCTCTAGCGTCTCATCGCCCAGTCTGTACGTGCAGCCAGGGTTTCCCCGTCCCAGGTGCAGGACCCGGCACTTGCTCTTATTGAACTTCATGCGGTTGATGATCGCCCAGCTCTCCAACCTATCCAGATCCCTCTGCAAGGCCTTTCCACCCTCATATATTTATATATACGTGTGTGTGTGTATATATATACACATATATACACATATATATGTGTATATACACACACACACACATATATATGTAGGAGTCTACTGCTAGCTACATTTGATACTGTTCTAAAAACTGTTGAAGAACCTACCAGCCAAAGTCATTTACAAAAGGGGCTTATCCAGCTGAACAAGGAAGTTCACAAAAAAACGAGAAAATAGAATATATATATATATATATTTTCCCTGTGGTCAAAAAACAGTTGCTATTATCACGTTTCTGCTAAAAATAAACAGTTGAAGCTCACATGCTATGGAATATATCTGCTTCTCAAGTTAATTGTTGAGCCATTGCATTGCACTAGAATTTTATACATATAAATATGAAGAACAGAAACATCACAGTAAAGAGTTTGGTCCATTAACTAACTCATCAATATGTGCTTATGATAGAATATGACATACAGGTTTTAGATAATTCCCTTACTCAGTAAATACCACTTTTCAATATGGGTAAGATTACAAGAATCTGGCAGGTGCAGATATACCATACCCTCTTTAATACTTGATAAATTGGCATTTATGTCTTGATCTTGCACAGAAAGGATCTATAATCATTCGATTGGTTTATCAGGATCCTGGGTATGTACTTTCACAGGTTCCAAAGCATATGACACACTTTACAAAGTAAACATACTAGCAACTATATGTTTAATCCACACCTCTAGAATTATATTTATGATCAGAAATTGCTTTCAGATTCTTTAAAATATTTTCTTGAAGGCTTGCAGTGAGTTGCACGCTGAATTATTTCAGTAAGTTCAGTAGGTCATGAGTCATGTGAACTTGTCTGACACAATTTGCAATTCTTTTATTTAAGATCAAAATTCAACTGTGGTTTGAAACATATTCATCGTAATGCTCACAAAACTATTTTTAATATTTATGGAATGGTACTGCAGAGCCCATTGTAAATTCAGAGCATATGTTTACCAGTGACAAGAAACAGAAGAATGCACTAAATTTTATGAACTGTTAATGAGTCAATAAATTGACTGTTTTGCAGCCAGAACTCTGTTACTACTGGCATTGTCCAATGTTCCAATCTGGATTTCATATGGAGGGAGACATTCTATTCCAAATTTTAACTCCATTTCTTATTTTTCTTTGCATTAGGGTGCCTTAAGAAAAAATATACAATTAAATGAAAATCACAAGATGTGCTTCTCACTGTTGTCAAGATAGGAAACTACAGGAAAGACAGTTTCTTCAGTGTCACTGAGTTATCACACAACCCTTTTTATAAACTTTTCAAGCTCCATCTTAAGTGTATCTGGACTGCAAGACAATCCCCAGAATTTCAATGCTCTAGTGAGATGTTCCACGTTTATTTCCAGCCATATTTTTTATCCATATTTTTTTTAATCCATATTTTATCCATATTTTTTATTATTTGTTCTGCTGCCAACATTTAAAGAGTTTAAATAGCTGTTTACTCATTTTGACTTTTACCCCTTAAGGTATTTATAAGATATAGATTGTAATTCCTCTCAGCCTTTGCACTGGTAGGCTAAACAAGCCCTACATGGCTGTATGCATACCAGTTCATCCTTCTTGAACATGGACAGCCAGCACTGTACATCCTACTCCACTGCGCTCTGAGGATAGTAATACTGCTTTTCTATTTCTTCTAAAAATACTTTCCAGATATATTAGATCACTTTCATTTAATTTGTGACTGAGACCACTGACAGACAGTAGAATCATAGAACCATAGAATGGTTCGGGTTGAAGGGGCCTTAAAGGTCATCTAGTCCAACCTCCCTAATATAATATATAAATATAGTGGTCTGCTATATGAATTACTGGACTTTTTTTTTTTTTTTTTTTTTGATCCTAAGGCATTTCTCCATGCTGCAAAAGTCTCACGCTCCAAACAGAAACCTTGCCATTTGTATTACTGAATTTTGTATAATTTCTATTATATGGTATCTCGATTCTCTTCTGTATTTATAATACCTTCTAACTTTTTCTCATTGACAGATCTTGTCAGGATGATCCCCCTTTTTAATGAACATCCTCATAAAATATAATTAAAATCAGTTCTGAGACTTATGTCCAAAACAAATGGTTAAGATCCCCTTTATCTAATGCTTAAGTCCTTGGTACTACTCACTGCTGCTATTTGCTCTTTATCCAGTTGCTCATGTATCCATGTTTTTATTTTTTTCTACTAATTCTGACTTTCTCCAGTTTAAATAATACTTGCTCATTTAGCAGTTTTAGAATGTCTTGCCATGGTCCACCTAAAGTCTGAAACATTTTTCTGGAAACAAAGAATACTATCACTATAGTCTGACATGATATATGTTTGGTACACCACATTATATCTAAATTACTTTTACTACCATGTCTAATTGTTCAGAATTTTGCATACTCCTGTAGTCAGACTATTGTTATGTACTATTTCCCTTCTTTTTCCCTAAGTATAAAAATTACCCAGCCTGTTCTTACTTGACATCGTGAAATCTTAGTTGATGTATTTGTTGAAAACACTTGTTAGTTGACCTATGGCTCCACACACCAGCTTGGTTAGAATTCTGAAATGAAAATTCTTCTGCTCACTTGGCAAAGAGCAACCAGTAATTCTAAACTGGTTTCTATTTCAACTATGGAAATTTCTCATGCCCTCATGGTCCATTCTGCATTTACTTCCATGGTCATAATCATCTTCCTTTTTAAAAGCTGAGGCGAAGTCGTTATTTAGTTTTGAAATATAATGAACCTGTAATGCATACTGACTTTTTCCATTTTCTCCTTTTACTTACACGACTGAAATAATTATTCTGTTTGTTTTTTACATTCTTTGCAAGACCTTATTCAGCTTGACTTGTACATTATCTCTGAACCCTGATTTGTTTTTCTGACCTGTTCTTTTCCCTATTCCTTTTTCCTTTATTAGAATTTTGATGTGATTATATGTCTTGAAAGGTATGATGCACTTCTCCTGCTTTTTAAATATACAGATTTGATATAGTCTTAAGAATTTTTAATCTAAAGTACACGAATATCATAACCAAATTCCTATCTCCCCAACTAAAGCTATGACACTTGCAGGTATCAGTGGAATAAGCACAGCAAGTCACCCATGAAAACTAGAGGATATCAATAAACAGACCAAATAGATTGACAACTGTGAGAAAAAATAAAACGGCAAAAATAAAGTGTCAATGTAGTGTTCTGTTTTGTAATGCTTTCCTATAATTGCTACAACCAGAGTAGAATCATAGCGTATCCTGAGCTGGAAGGGACCCACAATGATAAAATCCAATTCCTGACCCCACACCTAAGAGTTAAACCAAAAGTCTAACAGCACTATGGACTTCAATTCCGTTTCTAAAATTCAACCAATTAAATGCTATCTGAACTATGCTATCAGAACTATACAATCAGTAGTTCTACCTAATCCTCTTACAACATAAGTCAAGTGGAAAAGCTGATGCATCAGTTTATTTTTATTTCCACAGCCTCTGTTTCACTCAGGCCTCACTTTCCTGCAGCCCAACCACTGTATTTTTAAATGCACCTAAAGCATTATTTCTAACACTACCAGCCTGAATAAGCATGCTTGTCAGAGTATTTAATACTATCCCATTGCAACATTTGTCATTAAGTTAAGAGGCTTGACCAAGGAGCTAATCTTTTCATTGCCATTTAAAGCCACCACAGTCACAAAGATATTTCCAATATGTTCCTAATTAATTGCATCATATACTTTTATGTTTGCTGCACACTAAAGGCATGTTAGCCAGCATATTCCTTATGATCCAGTTCTGTCACTTGCAGTTAAGCAAATGCATTCTTTTGTGTCACAAAACATAGATTATAGTGTAGCTGAATTATATCCATAGTATGTTCTGCGTGGTACACATACAGAGGAAAAGATGGCCGTTTTCCCAATCTAGAAGGCAATACTTTGATCTAAGAAAGAAAGTGTGACCAGAGGAATGGGAGGTAAACATACGCGTTTTGGAAAAGAAAAGGTAAGTTTTTTAGTTCATTGTACAAAATGTGAAGTCTTACCTTTTTGCACAAGGAAACCTATTTACTTTGACATTGCTATGATATTAAAATATCACTAATATTTTTTTTCTCCTGTTTGACTCCCAGTTTGTAGACAAATAGAAATTTTCAAATCTATGTAAATTTCTTGGGTAGAGAGTTAGGAAACTATTTTGACCAACCATTCTAGAAAATTACAGAGCCACAGATTAAGTAAAATAGATATTATTTCAATATGAAATAGGAAGTTAAAACATTTTATTGTATTGGGTCAGAGAGCTAAAAGAAAAGAACACAAACCAAAGAGCTATGAAGACACCAAAACTGACAGAAATATGTCAAATGAGGTGGCAAAACTGTGTCATAAACAAGCCATAAACAAGCAGCACCTCACAGAATAAGCATGCCAGCAGTTCAGATTTTTCTTCTGGCATTTACTTTGTATAAACGTAACAATTAAATGGCAACAGCTTGGGATGCTATGATTCAATGAGAAGTGATTTACATCATCGGCAAAACGATATGCCAGGGCCATCTGCATATCCAGGCTGTCCACAAAACTGCATGAGTTCAAGTTATGACTTGTATCGCTAAATCTACTGGACAACTGGTTATCTTTTAAGGAGTAGCAGAGAGGGAAGTTCTCTCTACGCTCCTAGGAGCTTTGGCAAAAAATTAGGGACTGTTTATGTCCAAAATACAGACTAAAACAAGATAAGTACCCGGTACTGCTAATAATATTTATCTACTCTTTTATACAGCTGCTTACTTCCTTTCTTCAGAACACAGAAGGGCATCTGCATGCATACTTTACAAGTTACATTTCTACATTTCATAAACATCTCCACAGCAAGTATAAGCTAACAAATTTTAAAAGTTTATTCCTTAATACATATGCTGGGCAGACTTGCGTTCTTCCTGGGCACAGAGACATACTTTCCAAGTCAAACAAACAAAAAAAAACCCAACCAACAAAAAAACACCACAAAACAAAACAAAAAAACAAAACACCACTATAGAATGCATTACACACATTTATGCTAAATGTAAGAAATTCTTTTATCTTTTACCTACACAGTTGCTTGCAAGCCTTAAATAGGCAGCTTTTACACCATTAATTGGATGTTGCTACTGTTCTCCCTTGTGAAAACTCCAACAGGAGCCTTATGGGAGCAGTAGTTAATGTGCCATTGCCAGAGCTTCAGTAGCCCTCACTCTAGACATAAATTTCACACTGCAGCAAAAGACCACACACCAACAACTACTTAATTATACAAGGAGTCAAACTTCTAAATTCCTACCTCTTAAGATGTGATATTAAACCCATATTTCAAAGCAGCAAATAGTTTATGTCTAACATTTCTCAAATAAAAATGACATCTATTTGGTGGTCATGTCTATTTGTCGGTTTTTGTTTTTGTTTTTTCTTGGATAGTGGATACATTTAGTTTCTTAGAAGGCTGGTGATAATATCTTATTGTGAATCTTACTTAAAAAAAAAAGTCAGCATCTAACAAAAACTAGTCACCTAACAAAATCAGTCTCTGTTAAAAGTACAGGAGAAGACAGAAAAATGACTAACTTCATGGTTCCTCACCCAGATTTCATTTATATGCAGTCAGAATTGGCAGACAAAAGTAGCGCTGTCTTGGAGAGCAGCCAGCGTATAATAAATACTGCAAAGTTCTGCTTTGAGGACACTGGCAAATACGTTTTTATCCTGAGGGTTAAAATTAGCATCCATGGTTCCAAACACCACGATGTAATCCTGTCCCCACTGACATCAAACGAAGCACTTCCCTTAACTTCAGTGGAACTAGAATTTCTTCTGAGGAGTTCTGAAGTCACAACTGGAGAATATTTCTGACAGAGCTAGTATACATTTCAGCACTAAAATGGATTTGTACCAATTGTATTTTATCCCTTTCATTGATGCTTTTAAATTCATTGAAAGGGTTTAAACAAACCCATAACCTGGCTAAATGTCAAAAAATTTTGAATGACGGTGATGAAAAAGTAAATTATTTTCAGATTTCCATTGCAGTGATAGCATTGGTAAAAAAAAATAAATAAAAAAATCCACAAATACCATTCTATATGCATCCTGTCCACCTCTTCTTAACTCACAAATGAAAAGATTATGTAAGAGCTACTGTTTAATCTCCACCACTGTCGGTTAAATATTCCAGAAAAAGAAGCCATTTTTCTTGAAACAAGGAGGTTATTGACCCAGATGGCATAAACCGCACATCTACAATGTCAACAGAAAAAATTACTGCTGAATGCTTGAAAGTATTATTTGGCAAAGGCATTGCCCCTTTTTATCTGTTTTTCATGTTCACTGTTATGTCAAAGTCCGATTAAAAGCTTTTGAAAATAACCTGAGTGTGTAATTAGGGGGCACTCAACTCCCATCCTGAGGTTAATATCCTCACAAACATGCAAAGTACAAACCTAGCAGAGAACCAATCCGTTTAATAATTCAGTTCCACTGTCTCTCCCCTGCACTTAAAGCCTTACCGTGTTTTTCAGAATGATACAATCATTGTTGGTTTATCAACTTAGAGAATAAATAGTTGTTGAGATGTTCATGTTATACATACTAATAGGTTAGTATTAATATTAATACATTGTCATTCATTTTTATCTGCATTTGAAGACTGATATTTCACACAAAAGTTAAGTGTTTTTTTTTTCTTCCTTACTTTCAACTGGTACGTTCAAAAATGCTTTGAAAAAAGTAGTGTAGAAAAAGCCCTGTGCCATGATGTAAAACATGTTTTTATACAGTGTGCTTAAGTAAGATGTTAAGCAAGTGACAATTCTAAAGAAATTAACAGGTATTGGTTTGCAGTGATGAGTTTGAGTTCCATGGAAACTGTTTGATGGAAAAGATTTTTACTGAAAGTAAGACAATATTGCATATTGAAGGAATTGATTAATGTATAGTTTTTTTTTGTGCCAATATTCAAAATTAAGCCAGTATTCTGGGGAGCAATTTTTTTTTTCTTTTTCTGAAAAACAAAGAAGGAAAGCTCCATCAGAATAAGTCTGCACTTATGAAATGGTAACGTTAAATAGATGCAAATTCTGGTTGAAGGGAGTAGATACATAACTTGAATAGTCATATTTATGGCCATGAGATATAGGGATTTAAACCTCTCCTCAAGATGTAGGCATGAATACTCATTTTACAAATCCAGACAAAGGATAGTGTGAAAAATAAAACTCACCCAATGACCTGTACTGAACCATGAAAGATGGGACTGTGGCTTCAGATTATTTAACTGTCATTTAGCTGCCGTCTGCATTTTTCTGTATTTCCTTTTCCATCAGCCTGATTATCACAACATTTGTATACGTATAGAAGGTTTCTTCAGTACAATTTACCCTCATTATCTCTCACAATTCATTCTCTGCTAAGGACTTCAAAGGTTTTGAAAGACAGTGAACTTCCATACGCACAAAAGCCCGATTGGAACATATTCTACTGATGAAGATGTACAAATAAGCAAACAAATAAGCAAAAAAAAAAATGTTTCTGAAGTCACTTCATTAAGTTTAGATCTAAATAAAAAAAATAAAATAAAAAATGAGAATAGGTAAAATAGAAGGAGAAATGTTCAGCTTGCTCCATGGGAGCAAGGAGAAAGATTGTCTTGATACATGTATTCTGCATAGTGTTATTTTTTCCCCAGTACAATTCCACATTAAGTAGTTTGTGTTTGGGTTTCTTCATGACCTCATTTATTTTTGCTTTTGTAAGTGGTTGGCATGCATTTATGAAAAATGGAAAGAAACTATGACAGGCGATACACGTCTTGAACTAAAAGGTGGTGAGTTCAGTTAGCAAGATTTAATAACATGCCATTTCAGTAAGAGGCAGACGATTCTGCAGCACAGGTCAAAACGTCATGCTTATTTTGCTTTGTTTTCCTCAGACGTTTTGGGTTTTACATTACAGTGATATAGTAGGAGAGACTCTATTAGAAGTGGGTTTTCTCATGTGTCCCATACTTGAAAGTGAACTGGTGGATCACAGAGTGCTCCTTAGGCTGTGTGGTCGGTGAGCTGCTAGAGTTGACAGTCATAGCTTGGAGAGGAACAATAGTTTAGTGGCAGAGCCAGTGCTATATTGAGAGTTCTGTCTCAAAAAAAGGTAACAAACAAGAGAATGTGGATTTGAGGATGGGATTTAGGTCCAACTTTGGGGTCTCTCCTGCAGGAGAGGGGTGTAAATGCTGCCCGTATCTGGTTTCACTGGTAAAAATATTCTTCCCAACTACTTAAAGCAATGACAAGATATTGATAAGAAATCCAGTCACATGACTGAAGTATTGGTTGTGCCACTGAAAGATAAATAGAAAAACAATAACCAAGGAGAAACTAAAGATCTGTCTGAATGCTGGAAAAACAAAAATAATGAAAGACTTCCATCACGAAGAAAAGGCAGACTAAGTCTGACTTCTTTCTGACCCTTTGTCCTGTTGCTCTGGGTACAGGAACAATGTTTAACAAATGAATAGTATAAATAATTCTCTGAACACATGTTCTTCATAAGTGGCAAAGATCTCCAGAGGATAGTGCATTAAATTGTGGATATTATCTATCAAAACCAAAAATCAGAAAAGCATGAAATTAGTAATTGACTCAATTTACCTCATTTATTAGTAGCCTAGACCTCTGTTTGAATTAATATTGCCCAATGGAATTTCAAGTGGTAGTGACATGCCATAGCATGACAAAAATTAACGCCTGTTCCCACTACTGTACTGCAAGCCACCCATATCTCCAATTAGGTTAGTTCTAATCTAATATGCATGCTTTCATGACTTCTATTAACAATAAAATATGACTGTTTCCCCCTTCCTTCTGTGATGCCAGACTTACTTGTTTTACCAAGTAATTGATTTCCTTAATAATATGCTGGTATTTCCATATCGAGTACTGACTGCATTCTGGTTTTGACCGTCTTATACATTATTGTGGTGTGCTGTACTGTGAATTACATCCAGTCACTATAAAATGGGTGATTTTGCAAGCAAAGTACAGCAATGGCTGGAACAGACATTTTTACTGCACATATTGCCTATGATTTAGCAAAATAAATTATACAATTTAGTACTTCTTACTTATCTACCATTTTTCACAGCAATATGGAGGTGTGCCATTTTTCTTCCTACCTTAAAAAAAAAAAATCATTTTAAAGAATTAACCTTGGCAATGTACTAGACAGATAAAAAGTATTTTGATTGCTGTTTGTAAACAGGTAGGAAGGGACTGATCCACAGGCTATCAGAACAAATTTAAGACTTTCTGTTGACATTGAGGGGTTTTGAGTTAGATTCCTAGAAAAGTCCAAACATAACTGAATTCATTTTACATATACCATTTAAAAATGAAGTATTGAACTGGATGAAATAAAATAAAGCAAGACTGTTTTCCTTTTTAAAAGGGGACTGCAATAACAATCATGACCTTAGTATTGGGAATTTCCTAGGGATTTAATAGCCAACCAGGGTGTAATGGCCCTTGGCTTTGCCTCAGGCCATCAGCTCTCCCAGGTAGTTATTAATCTCTAGAAAACGCCCTATATGTCAATTATTAATGTCTAAGTTCAGTATAGGCAAATTCTTGCCTTTTTAAACAATTTTGAGGAAATATAGCCTCAGAATCCTGTAAAATGCCACATAAAAAATCATGTAACTTTATATTTTCACATTGCGAAATAAACTCCCAATTTTTTATTTTTGAACTGAATTGACTCATATTTATTCCATCTGGCATTTGATCAGGATGAATAAATACTTCTATAAGGACTAAATATATATATTATTATATCATAACTGAAGTTTCTTGCATACACATTTCCTACAAAGGCAGAAGAGATAATCAGTTCACATATTCCTTCAGGATTTAGTTCTTTTTCTATTTTCCACAGCACAGAATATTGATAATATTCTTATCCTTAGAATTAAGACAGCAACAAGACTATCCTATCTATGACTACATAAACCACTTTTATTTTTTGGTCCAAAAAAAAAACATTTTTTTTTTTCCCCAGAGAATTAGTTTGAATCTCAGTCATGTGCATATCAGAAGAAAGCTGAAAAGGAAATAGAGGTGAATTTAATGTACTTGTTCTGAATTAGGTTCAATTTTGATATAAGGAGAAAGAAAGTCTTTGAGAAAAAACAGATTATTGATTTAACTGCTTCATTTTATAGATATTAACTTTGTTAACATGAAGGGCCTCAACTAACAGAGAAAGAAGGTAGTAAAAAGAAAGAAAAGGGGTATTATTATGTGATATTATGATCTTTGCATCTTGCATGGCTCCAAAATGAATATATTTATGATTGCAATTTTTAATTTGCTTATTTTGTCATAAAATTAAAGATGATATTGTGGCAAAACAATGAGTCATACTTTACACTTTATTTTATAATTTTATATTTGAGGGTGTTTCAGTATTGGTTCCACAAATTTCCACTTCCTATCTATGGAATATTTACTACATACCTTTTATAATTAAGCAATGAGATGAGACAAGCAATGCACTTCTGTAATATTATAACATACCGCTAGCAGTGTTATATGGGACAAGGTCATATCTAGAATTACTTTAATCACCCAAGTATAGTAATTGCTTGGAAATATACTCCCTGAAGAGTCATATTGCTAATAGAATTATTGCTGAGTCATACAGTGGAAACTATAGTTAAGCCTGGCTAAGTAATACTAATATAAAGGCACTTGTTTTTCCTGCTGCTTTTAACTTTCAAACATTTGTCTTTTAGCCTTACCTATGCATGGTGGAAGGTCTTCATTGCTGAATTGTCAAAACTACTTTATAGAATTCATCTTGATTGGCAACCACATCCATTAATTTGAAAACAGAGATCAAAATTAATTGAAAATGCTGTTCAGCATAGGAATTTGTGAAGGCTTAATAAAGAAACAAAAGGCAAAAAACGTAACATCTAACTCACCAGATCCCAAAGCAAAAGAGAATTCATTAGCATCACAAAGACAAACCCAAACTTCAGTTTCCTCTAGCTATGGAATAAGTCACCTCACTACTGAGATCTAGACCAAAGCACTGAGATCTAGACCAAAGCCTGCCTTGCTGAAGGCAGGCCAGCTTTTATCAACTGTAACTTAGACTGATCTGTCATAAGGAGAAGAGCCAAGGGGAAAACACTGAAGAGATAAAGGCACTGTCAGTGTGAAAACTTTGCTCATGATTCTGAGAAATGTGGCATCAGGTATATCTGCTTGACATTAGCAGACAGCTTTTTACGAGCTAACAGGAAGGATTTTTCAGCTTTCGATAATGCAAGTCTTTGAAGACTTGCTGAGATTCTGAACTACACCTGAAGATGAAATGAAAACTGATGCACAGGTATGAGATACTGAACACGTTTTAGAGCATAATGGGGTAAGTACTTGGAAGAGCATCAGGTGGTAATGCATACTCAGTGGCAATTCTAGCATCAGTAATGCTGTGTGGCCCAGATATATGTTCATGAGAAAGTGTGGAGCATCCTTGAAATCCTTAGGAAGAATAAACAGCATTCTCTAGGGATTATGGGATTACTTCAACAAGGAAGAAAACTTTTATTTATTTATTTAGGCTTTTTAAACCAAAAGCCCTTCACAACAAAAGGCTCCTGTTTATAACTTCCTTATCTATGCCTGCTTTTTAAAGAAGCTCTTATGGGGTGAGAAAGAGGCTAATACTGTATTTCATTGTCTAGCTAATCTTACTGTCATAGTCTTAATACTTAATCTGGTTTTGTCAGGCAGAATTATAATTTCTCCTATTTTAAATTCATATACATAAATTTATACATATATATATATGCCTGTAATGAAGGGAACAGTCACATACTTGGAATTTTTACATGTCAAAATCTTTTAAATTTAATATTTTCTCAGTAAACAATTAGATTCAAAGCACTGTCCTGTCTGAACATAGTCAAACAGGGTTAACCTGCACTTCTGTAGCACTCTCCGTCCAAGAAACTTTATTGAGGTATTTAGATCATTTGAGTTCTTGTAGCCTTTACTGTTCTTATATTCACTATTATGTGAGAAAGGAACAACTACATTTTGCAGGTAGGATTATGGGAAAGTTTCTGATTTGATCAACAAGAAGTACTTGAACTTAGGTCTCGTAATTCCCAACAGATATTCTTTTTCACACCGATTAAGCTTCATTTCATATTTCTTAGAGGTGTGTCAGAGACAGAAATAAGAAGTAAATTCGTGAGTATGGCGAAAAGAAAAGCAATTTAATTAGTGATAGTTAAAATTCATATGGAAGCCTTTTGAAATGAGGTACTGTAGTGGGTTTACGTGGCAAGGTTTTGGTAGCAGGGGGCCATAGGGGTGGCTTCTGTGAGAAGGATCTAGAAGCTGCCACATGTTTGGTAAGGGCCCCACTGCTGACCAGAGCTGAGCCAGTAAGTGATGTTGTTTTGCGCCTCTGTGAGAGCATATTTAAGACAGGGAAAGAAAAAAAAATGCTGCACCACACAGCACTTGGGAGAGTGAGAGGAGTGAGGAACAGCCTTGCAGGCGCCAAGGTCAGTGAAGAAGGAGGTGGAGAGGTGCTCCAGGCGCCAGAGCAGAAGTCCCCTGCGGCCTGTGGTGGGGACCATGGTGAAGCAGGTTGTCCCCTTGCAGCCCATGGAGTACCATGGTGGAGCAGGGTTCCACACTGCAGCCCGTGGAGAAGACCAGGGTGGAGCAGGTGGACCTGCACCAACGGAGACTGCAGCCTGTGGAAGACCCCTGCTGGAGCAGATTCCGGGCTGGACCTGTAGCCTGTGGAGAGGAGACCGCGCAGGAGCAGGTGACCTGGCAGGAGCTGCTGCCCGTGGGGGACCCGTGCTGGAGCAGTTTGCTCCTGAGGGATGGACCCCGTGGTACGGACCCATATCTGGAGCAGTTCTTGAAGAGCTGCTGCCTGTGGGCAGCCCACGTCAGATCAGTTCGGCAAGGACTGCATCCTGTGGGAGGGACCCCACAGCACAGGTGACGAGAGTGACTGAGAAGGAGCGGCGGAGAAGAAGTGCTATAGACTGACCATAACCCCTGTTCCCCCGCACCGCACAGGGGGAGGAGGTGGAAGAGGGTGGATGGGGGGGAAGGTGCTTTTGGTTTCTTCCTTTTTTTCTCACTTCTCTAGCTTGTTAGTAATAGGTAATAAATCTTACTATGTCCCTATGCTGAGTCTGTTTTGCCCGTCACAATAATGACTGCGTGATCTCCTTGTCCTTATCTCAAACCCTTGACCCCTTTTCATCGTATTTTCTCCCCGTTCCTCTTTGAGGAGGGGGAGTGAGAGAGCGGTTGTGGTGGAGCTCGGCCGCCCACCCGAGTAAAACCACCACAGGTACGTAGGGATAAATCATGAACTTAAAGAAGAATAATATAAATGATCATGAATCTGGAAGAAATGTCAGGATTGAAAAAGTATGAGATTATTTATTGCTGAGAAAAAAGTGGTAAAGTTTCTCATATGATAACATGAAAAAAAGAAAATTAAAGAAAAGAGAACTTTTTTCATAAAAAGAAATCATCTGACTGAAGAACTGACTGCTGTTAACATGAGGAATATAGGATTCAGAGATAGCTATACAGAAAATAATATTTGGTTATGGTAAATAATAGCACTAAAAACGGGGAAATGAATTATACTTCTAGGTTTAAAACAACCTTTAAGTATAAGTGATCAGTGTCAGATTATCCTACACAAGCCATCTGTTAGGTTGTTATAATCTTTCTTAAAAAGTATTTTACATAGGATATTGCCAGAAGAGAAGGAACTTGGGTCAGAGCCAGTATTACTATTCTTATGCTCTTGTACCGAACTATCTGAAGAAGTGAACTCAACACTTCTTACCATGCACCCTGAAGGAATACAACCACACATTTCTGGGAGAGACCGAAGTCCTGGAAATATAACATGTCCCTATATTAATAACAGAACACAGAAGCCCAGTTTACAGAAGTTAATAAAAACACCTATAAAACAAAGGATCACTAAAGGAAAGGTCATTATTTGGATAATATATCCTTATTTGAAAGAGAAATGATAAAATTAAGAAATAGGATCTATCACAACTGAAAGTTAAAAATTCATCCATTCCGTGTCCTCTTTTCTTAACCCTCAGCACAACCCAGGAACATTCTTACTCATGCTAGCAAAAGACCTAGATATGTCACATCAAACTTTTCACTGAAACTTCCCTAGAATTAAATATATTTAATTTTGTCAAAGTCTATACAAGTACACCAGTTTTGGACAGTTCTTTCCCATAGTTTCAGTAGTGTTTATGTAAGCAAATATAAGGTGAAAGAGAGACAATTGGGGTGAAGCCTAAGCCTGAGACATCAGCATACAATTGGTTTGTTAATATTTCTGTCAAAGGGAAAAAATAATGCTTAAATATTACCTTAATTGTACTTCAGTATACATCATTATAGGAAGTCTAACATAGTCCTGAATAGATATGACTGTATACCTTTATGTGGTAACAAAGGGATGACAATATACCAAGCTAATCCTTGAGAGTGGCATAATATAAACAGCAATCCTGACCAAGTTGTAGGATATATCACTATTTAAAGTCATCCGTTAACAGGCTTGATTCTCTCTTTTTCTAGGTAGCAATTTCTTCTATGACACATTTTCTAGCTGCAGAAAAAGCATAGACTCTAATTCTGTAAAACCTCCATTCCCACAGCAAGTAGCTCCTCAGAAGTACACTCCTCAGAAACACAGACAAGAAAATGCAGTGTGTAATGGTCTTTGCAAGCAGTAATTTAAGATGACTGCTGCAGAAAAAAAGTGTTCATGTCTAATAGTCATCACCTTCTCCTTGTTGTGGTTATCTGTCTCATTCATTTCATTCCATACACTATTCCATTCCATTCATATGCCATCAGAAAAGTTGCCAGTGCTTGCAGGTGATACAAAATTCTTCATCATGGTCAAGTTAAAGAATATTTGAGAAACTGAAGAAGAGCCCCAAATGATCAAATGAATTTAGCCAGTGATAAATAACACAGTAACTGTAATTCACTATCAGTAAGTATGAATTAATGCTTGTATTTTGTTCTTTTTTTTTTTTTAACACACATATACAATGTTGGACTTGGTTTAGCTGTCATCAACAGTCATCTAGACGGCAAACAGATTGTTAAGAGATATTGAGAAAGGAATCCAGATATAAACAAAGATATATTAAACTGCTTGTAGATCTTTGGTGTGCCCACACTAATTACTGTGTGCAGTTCTGGCTATGCTCTCTGAAAAAATTATATGGTACAAGTAATATAAACATAGAACGATGACAAGTACGGGCAGGAGGTATAGAATAATTTTTGCAAAGAAGAGATCCTAGGAATAGAGGCAGGGGGGGATTCAAATTGGTAGGGGATTCAAATTTTTTTTTTATTTTAAAGGAAATCATAAATGGTGTGAAGCAGATAAATAGACAACCATCATTCACAGTATGATAATTAAAAAGCCAAATTAAAAAGTGAAACAGTGGTTTAAAGAGTAAATAAAACTTTTTTTTTTCTTTTTCCCCACACAATGTGAAACTCATGGCCATAGGATGTTCAAAACACACACACAAAAACACATAATACACTTAGATAAATTCATGAAGAATAGACATACTGATAGCCTTTAAACATGACCATCCAAATTATGAACCAGAATAGGAAGCTCTGATGCTGCATACTCCTGGAAGAGTATGCTGGCAACAGATCTGAACATGGTCTGCTTTTAAACTGTCTTGATCAGCTACTTCCAGAGGCAGGATACTGGGCTAAATGAAGCTGCTGACTCAGAAGGGCAGTTTGATGCATTGGATCTTTCTTATTTTCTTAATATTCAATATGTGAGCAAACACAATTTTAAGTTAATATTGTTAGAAATGTTTTATTATGGTTTACTGTATTGTCCTCGGATATAGCTATTAAAAAAAAAAAGGATTTATTTCACCTATTTATAAGTGTGTTGGATGTAATTCAAAATAGCAGCAAGAAACTTCTATGTGACCCAAATCAGGGTGGGGTGGGATGTTCATAGGCTAAAATTATTCTCCCATCTGAAACGTATATGGTTTTCATACTGTATTATTTGAGGGATAAATCATTCTTCTAAGTTTAGGTATCTTTTCTGGCTTTGAACTCAGCTTGTATTCAGCCTTACTTCTATCTAGGGCTGTTCCCAGCTTGTATTCCTAAAAGTTTTCACAGAATTGTTTCCAGTGAAAATCTTTCCCCTGCTGCAGGACTTGCTATCCCACACTGTAGTTATATATAGCATGCACAAAGTTGTCAGGGTAATGGAGGTTGAACTGACATGCCTAGAGTTGGCAGATATATTTTAGGCATCTCTACGCTGTTCTGCCACTTAAATTAAACTGTGTTCAAAGCAGGCATAACCCCTGCAGAACAACTAAAGTGTGTTATATTACACAGTAATTTAGTTCCCTGTCTAAGCAGAACATAGCCAGATCTAGCCAGTAAGTTGAATGTACAGCAAATGTTTACCAAACTTCTAAAAATTATGATGATGTTCTTGGACAGATGTCTCTTTCTTTTCATAGTCAGTGTTTAATTATCATTCACTCTGATTGGAGAGGAACAGGCAAAAGGAGAGACACATGTACCAGGGATTATTCCCATGGGATTTTTGGAAAGGAAGTGGGCAACAACTTCAGATGTGGCGTATTGAAAACCTGTCTGAAAAATTATGACCACCAAAATATTTTGAGCTGGAGACTAGAAACTATCAATTATTTCCTAAAATTTGCTCACAACAAATTTCTTGTAAAAACGTAGGGCAATTGAAGAGACACTGAAAACATAGCCATTTGGTACTGAGAAATCAAACTTATAGAAAATGAACTGCTAGAAAATTGCAAAATAATGCCATTTGTTATAAATGTTCCATAGAAAGTGAACAGTTTGGAAGCTAGAGGGGGCATTACAGTGGACTGAGAATACACACAACTGAATAATTATGAACAACACTGAAAATGATTCCATTGAAAACCAATTAACAGCCTTGTCTATACATCTCTTCCAAAAGCTCACTGGTAGAAATGTCTCGTTTTGTATTGATTTCCATTGACTCTCATATACTTGCCTGCCATGTAGGCTATTTAAGTAAATGGCTTTTTTTTTTTTTTTAAACCAGGATCTACTTTTGAATGTATCTAAGTGTTGAAACATAGCAGCATTTTCTACTAAACCAAAACACCCCATTAACAATATTGAGTAGTACACCTCTACATAAAACAGCAAGAAATGTGTGTTTTCAGGTGATTCTATACACAATATTTTTCCTGAGTGTAAATGAACAGCTCTTTACCATTCACCAGGGACACAATATTATACTCTAATTACATCTGAGAAGAACATACTCAGCTATGAACATGCCTATATATTGAAATACCACAAGGAGAAGAAATAAACCCACCTGTATAATTAAGGAATCTGTAAAAATGAAAAGCAAGAGTGAAAAAACTAACTTAAAAAAGAGACAACTATATGGAGAATACACTTTCTTTCTAATAATTAAGCTTCTGAAGAAACTTCGGAACTTTCACCTGTAAAACTTATCTATAAGGCCTCCTCATATCAGCTCCTTTCCTCCCCTTGCCTTTAAACAGGCAACATCTCTTTGTTATCCTTCAATGTACTCACTGCCCGCATTTGAAGCCTATTTTCTATCCCATCTTCTCTTTTATTAAAACCTCAGTACAGTAGCATCAACTGTTAGCAAATATACGAGGAAAGGATTGTTTCAGTGGTGATCCTGGCTGATGCAGCACTGCTGTTCCTGAAACAAAGGGAAACGCTGCCAGATGAATGGCATGCCACCTCCCCACAATGGCTAACTGCTTTGAGACCTACCGCAGGAACTGGACAGTACAATACAAAATCATAATGATTAGTGACCCATGTAAATAGATATTGAACACATGGTCTTTAAAGAAGTGCAGGGAAACATTTATTTTTTGCTAAAAATGAAGGTTTTTCCAAAGAGCTCTTTTATCTTTCTTTGTTTTGTTACCAAGAGCAGCTGCTAAAGTGAAGGAAAGCTTTGAAGAATATTGCATATATTTTTGAGATTATGATATCATAAAAGGAACGGGTTTTAAAGTTGGGGAAAAGAGATGACAATTTTTATCCATATTGCCCCAAAACTTTTCTCTTTAAATTTTTTAACTCAAACTCTTGGCATACACTTAGAAGAGAGATCTGCAGGCTTATTGCCAGAGCTTTTATATGCAGAATCAAGGTCTTTTGGATTTTCGAAAGAGGACAAGAAAGCTAGACTTTTCCTGTTAATTGCAAAATGCATACAATGCTCCGTGTTGATGAGTGCTTTCACTTCAGCCTGGTTTCCAGTGGCAATATTCAGAAAAATCAGCAAAATGGTCTTATTTCACATCTGTTGAACTAATTGGGGGCAGGCTTTTGAGATATAAAAAGCATAATATTTTTAGAAGAGAGAAAAAGTAGTCTGCTGACCCAAATAAAAAAGGCACAGGGAAAAAAACATACATTGGAGTTACCTGTGCTTGGCTAAACTTTGCATCTCCAGTGTTTGTATATGAATATGTCAATTCAGCCTGGTAAGAAAACATTAATATGGGAAGCAACTTGTGAACATTACTGCTGCTGGCTGGCTTCTGAGATAGGCATCGTCATATCACACATACTGCAAAATGAAACTTCTCATATAACAGGAGAGAAGGGAAGAGAAAGTCAAATTATTCAGCCATAAATATCCCAGCTGTTTGTTAATTGTTTTAAATACTCTTACCCCACACTGGTGGTTCTCTGCATGCTTTTAGAATTCATGGAGAAAGTTTTCAGACACTTCAGATTTTCCCTAATGACCTCAACCAATTAATCATTTTCTAGCACTGACAAACTTTTCTTCATTCATTCTCTGCTGAGAAAGGTGTTACTCTACCAAGCAGTAAACAACAGAAAGATGTGAGAAGGTTAGATAACCTTTACCCTAAGCTGCTATCGATCTGAGTGAACATTCAGTTTGTACCTAACAAAGCCAGCACTTTTCATTAAATGACCATAAAAACTTTGCTCGTACACATTGATTCATTAATTTCCAGTATTTTTCAAACTGTGATTGATTTCACAAGTGAAAATGCAGATGTTTGTCTAGCCAAATACTTGTACGTGCTTAATATTATATTGCATTATGTTACGTAGAAATCCTCACCCTAATTAAACTGAGGTATGATCAATGCATAGATAAAACTGAAGGAAAGGACACAAGGTTAGTTTACATAAGGCTAGGTAACCCAGTTTATGTGGAACAAGATATTTCACTCTGCTACAAAAAAAAAAAAAAAAAAGAATCTGACTAGAACTACTGAAGTATTTTTGAGCGCTCATCTTGTATTCTGTTTTTCAACCTATGTTGTATTTTCTTTGTTGCTTGCATGCAGTGGGGGAGAATGATATAAAGCCCTGGAGAAATTAATTAAGCTGATACTCCCCAAAACACCATAGGAAAAGGAAAGATTGACTTTATAAAGTGAAAGGAATTCTAGTGGACTCGATTTGAATGAAATCACAAAAGCTTGCTGATTAATATGCTTAATGGTATTTATAAAACAGTTAAGTGCTGAATACCTTCAATGTATGGATTATAAATATATTAGCTCAAGAAGCTACCACAAGTGGATTTCTGAAGTTACAAAGCTGTGCTTCTCTGAATTGCAGTTTTTATATTTATTCACAAAGCTTTAATCTTTTATGCTGATAAAAAGTGTCCAAAAGTATTTGGAATCACTTACAGCAATTGTCTGTCTTTCAAATGTGGAATACAGGATAAACCAATCTCTTTGTGAAATGCAAAGAGAGAACTAAAAAATACTCGGTGTTTTCATCTTTATATGTAGAAAATTTAAGAACCATATTTATTGCATTAGCTACGCATCTGCTGCACATGGACTAAATATCGACTTGCTTCCTAGAAGGAAGAGTGACTGCCAGTTTGCATTTAGTTCTCCTAGTTTGATCAAGTGGATTTAAGTGAAATGAAATGACAACTGGACATTTATCTATCCCACATAGCCTAACCATTGTCATATTTTGAAAAAGAATAGGACAGATCTGGTTGTAGCTGTAGTTTTCTGGGTCATATTTGCATTTAGTAAATGTTATCATTTAGTTTTCAGTTTGTTGCAGTGCATCAAGAGCTCCATATCTTTTTATGTGAATTTCCCCCCGTTCTTAGGACTACTGTCAGATCAGGAAACTCATGCAGTGCAATGAGTGCTGTGATTTCTCCCAGCATCATAAACCACTAATGCAAATCACTTTTTGTTGTTGTTATTTACTCTAGCACACCTACTGATAACTAAAAGCATGGCAAACTTGTTCCTACAGCCTCCTCAAAAATATATTAGCTAAATGCTACCTACCAATCCAAAAAGTAGATGTAAATGAAATCTAGGGTGTTTTTCTAGTAATGTCTAGTTCCTCGGAGCAACACAGTGATAAAATCAAAGATGGGAAACCTAAATCTCCATAGCTGCCATAGACTGCAAGGAAACAAAGTTAACATTTAAAAAGTGACATTTTAAGATCGCCTTGAACCACTTTAAACAGGCATATAGATTAGAGAAACTGTGTGTAGTTTTCTTCACTGTAAGGAGGGGGCAGACAAGGTTTTAACGTAGAATACTTATTCTAAGCAACTTTGAAGTATTTATTTTTCTGGGTATATTTTAGGAGACCCAGCTAGCAATAAATACTAGCCATGGAGACATGGAGAACTACAGAAGATTAGTTAAATAAAGACTGAACTGATTGAGAACACCAGGGAAGAATTAAGAAATGCTCTCATAGAAGAAAAACTTCAACTTCAATACATAAACAGATAAAAAGAAAAAAAATCAGAAAATACACTCCAAAACACCAAAAATTCTATCAACCAATCACTAAGTTAATTACACATTTTACTTGTATTAATTTTAAAACATGGAAGAAACAGAACAGAGAAAGTACCAATTGCACTGTGTGTCTGGGGAAATTTTTGCTTAGATTGTGAAGGCATGTGGGCAATAATGGGATGGGGTTCAAATGTGTATTCAACATTTAAATGTGCTTGCAGCGAGGCTTAAATCAGTGAAGTTGTGTTCTGTTGTCTTTCACAGAAGTACAAATAGTTATGATATTTGACCCTTAACCTGTGCCTGAAATTCTAGCTGTTCTTGTATCCCATGACAGTGATGCTCTACAGGAGAAATGGCAGAGAACTTTTGCATAACTGCTGTAAGAGACTACTTCAAAAATAAAACAAGTACGTGATTGTAATGCAAACATTTAGAGCAGCATGGGATGGGTTTGATTTGTGTTTAAATGCATTCCAGACTGAAACAGGATTGAGTCTAGACCTGCATCCTAATTTTTCCTAAAGATTGATTTTCACAGTTTTCATCAGCTATTTTTGGTGAAGTAGCTCAAGTGCAATCTGTAGCAAAAGCACTAATTTTAGGCAAGTATATCTACGACTCACTGGCATGTTATTCTCTCTCTCCTGAGAAGGACGAGTTGATGGGTCTGCAGTGGTGAAGACACCTGATGACAGCACAGAGAAGCACATTGTGCCCAGCTGCTCAAGGCGTGTTTGAACTCAGGGGTCTGAAGGCCCCCGAATGACATCAGAAAGCAGTGGGAAGCTTTTGTGTGATCAGGTCTTAAGATGTGTGCAGCATCCCAGCCCTGTATTGTTCAAGTAGCAAGCACCTATCAAGGTCTCATCTGCAGACCCTCATTTCCAAGACAAGGAGGTCAGGATACATGGTCTGGATAAGAGCAGTAGTGCAATTGGAGCACCACAACTTGGCACAGCCCAGACTTGTAAATATACAATGCCCTTATTAACTGCAATTATAACACTATCTCTAAACTAAGGATACAGATTTCAAAATACTGCACAAAAAATATGCAAAATACTAAACAAAAGTAATCGCTACTTTACCCAGATTTGATTCAATACACATTTCCATAGAAATTTTTCAATTTTCTTACTTCCCATTAAGTATTCCTAGAATATTTCTAGATATGTGTGGAATAGTTTTACATATCCATCAAGCAAAGTTCATCAGACCAGAGCGTTTGTATTCAAACATCAGTCAGCATCAGTAGTATCCCCTAAGAGAAAGTACTAAGTAAAGCTTGTTGCTTTTCAGTTGTCATTCTTATTTAAAAACAAAAAAGGAATAAAGCATTTATACACTGGCAACAATATTTGACTCAGAATTTAGTAGATTTGGGGAGAGCTATTGATTTCATTATTGTATTTAATGAAATATTCATTATCTATTAGTTTTAGTGATGCTCTTAGTGGTAGCATGGATAGCTTTTCTGCAGCAGTCCTAGCCAATGCCTCTATGCTTAGTAATCTACCACATGTTCTATGTCAGCTCTATATAGTGTAAGACACATCAAACTATCATCAAAGAATAAGAAGATTTGTGATAGTAGAATTGAATTATGACATCAAGACTAGAAAAGAGAAGAACTGAGAGTACGAGAAAGAACGAGATGAGAAATTAAGTTCTTTCTAGATGGCAAGAAAAAGATTTATTTTCCTTTTATTTTTTTTAAACAAAGTAAACAAAATTTACAAAGTTTACAAAGTACCAGTGGCCCATTCTGTTTAAACTTATACAAAATATTTACATATACATATGTGCACACATATATACCTGTATATACATGTATATGTGTGTCTGTGTATATGTATACACGTGCTTTTTGTTTGTTTGTTTTGTTTTACCACAAGGGAAAGCTCAGATTCCAACAGTGCAAACTAGAGCAGGCACTGATGGTTTGCCTTCCCTAAAACTAATCAAATTAGAGTGTTGGCATGGCACACTGGAACATGAGAGTTCCCTGTGAGAAAGCCCTACCTTTCTGATAGTGTCTCCATAAGCATTATTCCTCTATTTTAACATACTGTGTTGACAACCGCTGCTGTTCATAAAAATCCAGATGAGTATTTCCATTTCCTAATAAGTCCTAGACAAAAGGCTCCTTTAGTGAAAGCCCAGCTTCACTAGAAACAGGGGCGTAGAAGTTGTTCAGCGTATTATTGTGGTTGCAAATGAAAGATAAGAGATCAGCTCTAAAATCCAACACAATTTTTGGACTTTTAAAGACAAACCTGAAATAAGTTATTTCTTAGCTGAATAAAATATTTAGATTAGGGTTATTTCATATTTAATGGGCATTTTAAAATCAGTCACAAGCTAAAATGTTACAAACTAAGATAATATTACTCAGCTTTCCCCTCCCCCCCCCAACGGATCCTGAATGGTCCATCACAGCATGAATGTTACACTGAAAATAAGTTAGTTTTTAATATTATCATGTATGAACCATCCGTTGGTTTGAAATAGCAAGCTGTTACTTATTTCCCAGAAAAGGAACAGTATCCTCAAGTTTTACACTAAACAGTGCAACTTAAGAAGTCTAAACAACGCGTAACACTGAGCACCTTCCAGATTTTCATAACGTAGTTTTCTCAAGCAGAAATCATCTGTTCCTTGAAGTTTGGCTGTGATGATAGGATACGTTGTGAAGCATATAAACATTTCAGTCAGCTATGTTTTGAGGCTGTCCTGATTTTAATTCTGAATTCCTTGTCTATGCCAATGCTCCAAAACCCTAAACATCAGGAGAAAATGTCTAGGAAATGGAAGACTTGAGCTGCTAAACTCCAGTCATGCAAGAGAAAGCAAGCAGGAAGTTGCTTCCACCAACCCTTTGCCTTCTTACGTGGCAGGAGCCTAAGGACCCTTCAAATCCAGGGAGCAGACCTTTATTGTTGCTGGTCTATCAGTGACATCAAATCAGGTATGAAATATATTTTCATTATAATTTTTTTCCCCTTTTAAAGAATAATTCACCAGTTGATTCAGCTGTCCTTTCAAAACATGCTGGAGATGAGATAGTACAATTCACATTGTACATTATTGAGATAGTACAATTCACATTGCACAGATCATCATCATTTACCACAAAAGGAATCTAATAAGATACATATTCTATTAGCTTTATTGCATATTTCTTTAGTTAAAAAAAGATGATGCGTTTTACGAGCAGGCCTAGCTCACTGAAAAACAGCCTCATAACAACCTCATATCTGCATAAGATAATCAAGCTATATTACTTTTACTATTAAAGCACAATTTCAGGTACAATAATATAAAATGATTAAGCTCTCAAATAGTGGAGCAGCCAATATGTGATATAGCCAATTTAAGGATTTACAGGAAAATGTATCAAAAGCTTACTAGAAGATTGTACATTTACTCTAAGGTTCTGAAATATCATTTCATAGCTTCAGCATTACACATAGAGTTTTGCTTCCATGCTGATGGCAAAACAGGAGGAGACATGACTAAGTCAGGAACTACAGGATATAGGAAACCACCAGGCAGTGCATTTGGAGGACAGTGAACTGCCAAGCATGACACCAGGAGTCATGATATGCTCAACAGGGTGCAAAATAATTTGTGATAATCTCTCTAAGAAGGATATTATCCACACTATGGATTATAATTTATTGTCTTATGGTCATCAGAGGCTGGCTCACAAGACCATTGAAAGAACATTTGCCTGTGAACTATGAAGAAAAAATTTAAAATAAAACTGGCACAAAAAAGCTAGCAGCCAGATTAAAATAAAGTACATTCTCCACAGAAGTGATTCTTTCAGTTAGCCTGAAACAAAACCTTAGCTTCAGAGATTTCATCAGATTTATTCTTTGCTTTATTTCTTCTGCCACTGTCAGACTAAATCAAAAGTTGTAAAGCTGACATTTTCAGACCTCAGCACCTCAGGTATCGCTGTAAATCCACACTTAGTTATTTACTGAAAATAACTCGATTCTGAAGCACGTTATACTCATCCAGAGCTCCCGTCTGCTTCCACTTCTGTTAAAGAAGTTGACTTCCTTATTTATAATGATCAAATCTTGACTTTCAATTATGCCTAATTTCTTTGGGCCAAATTCACCAGTGACAGATGCAACCACTCCCTTCATTTGCAGAGTAAAGTTGGATCTGCCAATGACCATAGTGAATTTATCTAACAGGAAAAAATGAAGAATGACTTTCTTTCTCTCACATACTGTCTAGGCCGAATCTAGTCTTTCTGTGGCCTTTTAGTTTAAATTTATAGTATTTTCCTCTCTTACTTTTTCTTTTTCTTTCTTTTTTTCAAGGTCCCTGCATTCTTCAAAACCCTTAGAGGTTTAGATTCATAAAAGACGAGACCACAAAAGTTTATTGTGGACAGACAGTCCCCAAAAATAAGAGAGAGAAAGTTCTGGTAAACAAAAAGAATTAAAATACTGTATGGCTGTACTAGAAATATATTTTGTCTATGTTTTGGGATACAGTCAACCTTCATGTACAGTTTAGAGTCCATATGCTTGCTTATACCAACATGAAAAAGGACCACTTCAAATTCAAAGAACACCAAGGTAAAAATCTAAAGACCAAAGTTTCCAAGCAATCATCCTGCTGCATAGGCATCAAGGTAAGAAGAGCGGGAAGAAAAAAAAAAAAAGAGGGTGAAAAGAGGGTGAGGGGAGAAGAAAAGAAATAAAGAAATACAGATAAAGTATTCTTAATGCATCCAGGGTCAAAAGGAAGTACTTATTCACATAACACATAATTAAATTGTGGAACTCATGGCCACAGGATGTTGTGAAGGCCAAAAGGATAAATGAGTTAAAAAAATAATTAGGCAAATGATTAGGAAAAGAGATTCATTAATGGCCATTAAGCCCAAAGATGTGCATGCAGCCTCTGGCTCTGTAAATGTCTATGCCACAGATTGTCTGAAAATTAAGAGAATATACTAAGAAAATGCTCAATAGTTAGCCTTTTATGAAACTCTTCTCCTAAGCACTTTTACTGATTACTCTCCTAGAAGGATAGTGGCTATATAACTTAACACTAGTACAGCTGTTCTTACATTGTTATGCACTACCTTGACATGTATGCAGTCTAAATAACACAAGTAGAAAAATAAAATAAAATATTACATGCTAAAATTTTAGTACCATAATTATATTAATTTATTATTATGTTATAAAAAGAAACATGAAAATTTCAAGAAGATTATTTTATTAGATGCAAATTGAAAGGTAAAAGAAAAAAGATAGCTCTTAAAAACAGGGTAAAACTTATTTGGACCATCATACTCACAGCCATACTCACAATAAGGTATTCTACACTCAATGCAAATCATAGTTTCTGTCAGAATGACAGTAAGAAGTCAGTATAATAGATTTCTGCTATAGGTGTAAGCTCTTTACATATATGTGTTTATTCATTTGTGTAAGCTCAGAGAGAGAAAAAGAGATTTATATGTATATAAATACATAAGTCTTGACAATAACTACTAAAACAGTTCTTCCTTCTACTACTACGGAGACATCCTGAATATTAATTGAAGTATGTAAATGTCAGTGGCCAGATTGCTGAATTATATGTATTTATATTGCAGTATCATCCATTTCTACTCTAAAATGCTACATTCATAGATTTTTGTGTGCTTTTTTTCTTTGTTTTCTTTAAGCCAAGGAGGTAAGCACCAGGAAAGGATTCTGGACACTTGGCCAACTAAGCTTTATTCTCAACAACTTTTATTGAGTATTTTCAAAGGCAGAATACTGACTGTATTATCTAATCTGATATTATCATCCATATGTAATCCACTTAGTGAAGATTTACATATCTTATTGTCCATCACATATTTACATTGATGTAGCCATTCTTCCTTGCCTGTAGTCCTTATGACTACAGAGGTTCCCCTTTGTTCTTCTATTATTAAAACTTTACCCTGTGGTTCAGTGGCTATTCAGGTTGAAGTCCCATTTTACTATGCACTATGAAATCATGGCTGCTCCCTGAGAGTGCTTACATTTGACAAAACATGACAGATGGATCAAGCAGGCATATGGGAGGAGAAGCTGGTAGTGAGAAAGGCTAATGGAGTGTCTGCAGTTGTTAAACGAACCAAATACTGTGCTTTGAACTTCAATGGAAAATGTATAAGCAAACCTGAATATTTTAAATAGTAGGAATCCTGTTAAGTGCACCATAATATTAACCTGCTTAGCACTATTTGGATTTCTTAACTCAGCTCCAAGCACTACTGAAGTAAAGGCAGGTTGCACATTTTAAGACCGTCACTTTCTACCGGAAAAAAAAATCCACATAAAATAAAATAGTTCTGCACCAAAAATGCAACAATATTTCTACCCCAATCAGCCATAAAAGCTTTTATACAGTCATGCTTAGATCAAATCTCAGAAAGGATGAATTCATTCTGGACTGAAAAGCCACACCACAAATTAAAAACACAAAACTATTTGCAGTGAATGCACATACCAGACCTGTGTGAGGATAGCTTGTACATTGCTAAGCATCTTCAGATGGCCTCCAACTGCAGTCACCTTGCATTTCACAGATAAATTAATTTATGCTAGATGCTAAATCTGTACTAATGTGATTAGCTTTGTTAGCAGCTACTGATTTAGAATTAAAAAAAAAAAAAAAGCAGTTAAAACCACTCAAAATCACATGGACTTTTCCTCCTCTTGGCTTAGAGTTTACATCCATAACTTATCTTTACAGCTGTAAAGACTGAACTCACCCTTCATCTGTGCTTGTTATTTAATGATGAACATACTCTGGGGGTGGGAATGGAGATGCCATGTTTTCAACTACTGTCATATAAGTGATTATATTCAATTAATCCTGATTTTTGGCACCAAGGATAGATGAAAATTATATTAAATCAATTATTGTATCATAATTTTTACTTTATTTTACAACTTCCTAATGCTAGAGATGTACCCGTAGTCACAGGTAGTGGCCTACTTAGTAATCAAACTCAAAGGGAGGATGCAGATTCACCAACTTTGCTTTCTTTCTTTTAAAATCACGTTAATCTAGCATTGGGAACATGTAGTGCCTCTCAGCAGATTGCTTTTAGTTCTGTCAGTCTTAGTTAGGAAGCAGGTATGAATCTGGTGGGATGTTATCAGAATGGCAACTCTGCTTTCCAGAAACGTGTCAGTAGTATGATAATTCCTACTATACACACTACTGAGGACTTCTTTTTTCTTGATCCAGCCCCACAGTATATTTTCTCAGACTGTTCTACATAGCTGAATCATTTGGGATGTATTTTTCTGTGTGGGTAAATAATAAGAGAGCAGAGACTTCACTTCACAAAGCATCCATGTTTGGCCACCTTTCACTGTGCTGTTCTTGGCATAAATTAGCGTAAGGTGATCTAAGTGTTAGTGGTGTAACAAAAGGAGGAATCCCTTCCCCAGCTGTATGCTCAAGTGAGCCAGGCACAGAAAAAAGTCCCCAAACCAGCAGCCTGTTCCATTTCACCACAGCTGCCTGTAAAACTGGCCTATCACAGGAAGATGGTGACTTCTGCATTTTTTCCCACCTTTGGGAGTTGCTGCTGAGCCGGTCTCACCCACGCAATATCTGTAATTGCTGCTTGTAGAAGGCAGACAGACCGTGTCCTCTGATACAGGAGCACACGCAGCCATGCTAAATACTGAAATTGCTGGCTTACACTCGGCCTCAGTTACTGCAGCTGAAAGTGCCAAGATAGTGAGACCTGCCCACTGCCTTCCCTACCTGTCCATAAGAACATAGCTGTGCTGACATTCAGGGAGGCTTTGGCACACCGTGCTCTATCTTCGCTTTGCAAATCTACCCATATCCTACTTTGATGAATTGTCTATGGAAGAAAGATCTGCCTTATACCTTTTTCATTATCTTACTGAATATGAAAAAATAATTCCCTAAGAATGAATTTCCTACCTTGAAAGTGTTCAACTTGAAATATTTTGCAAAAATAATATAGATACATATCTATAAACTGTTGAAATTTTTCAAAGCAATACTAAAGGTTAAAAAAACTTAAACACTTTAACCAAGAACCTCTTATGAGTCACCATCCCTGGGGGTAAAAGACATGTAGATGTGGTGCTTAGGGACATGGTTTAGTGATAGACTTGGCAGTGATAGGTTAACAGTTGCATTTGATGATCTTAGAGGTGTTTTCCAACCCAAATGATTCTATGATTCTATTCTATGATTAACAGTAAACATATATACATATATTAAATTCAAGACTATTATATAAGGTAACCAAAACAGCAGACACTTTGCCATATGAAAACAAAGCTCTATAAAATTACCATAAATTCCACAAGAATTAAAATATATGAAAATATTTTCAGTTGGCATACAACCACACAAAGTTGCTAAAAATGTGGGAAGAAAATCAATTTCAAAAACAATCAAAACTAAATAAAAATTTAAAGTTTACTCCATTTGTATGTACCATTTTTTAGTGTAACAATACAAGAGCATCTCAAAAATTCCAAACTTCCAAAAATTTTTATAAATTATGCCTCACTACTGGCATCCAGTATCCTAGCAGTACATCTTCACTTCTAAGTGTTTCAGAACTTGAATTTTCTCATCTTTTTCTTAGTTAAAACTCACTAAAATTGTTTAAATTACATATGAGGGATTGTTTCTTTAAAGAAAAGCATCCTGCATACAGACTTCTACATTTTCATTTTTACTTTTTTTTTTTTTTTTTAAAGTTACTCAGTTCCATCTTTGAGTGCATCAAAACATTTCTAAGCATTTTACTCTCAGTGCAATTTTAGTCTAGTAAAAGACTAGGACAAAAGATGGCTGACTGTATGACTATCAATACAGATACTAGTGGAAACATTCACTGTAGATTTGAAAGCAGAGCAAGTACAGGCAGACAGAGAATGCCCAAATATATATATATATATATAGTAATATAGTTTTTAATTTCGCTAATTCCCCTGAGCATGGAACATTTCACTGACATATATAGCCTTGAAATGGAGGTCTAAAATATTTTATTGATTTACTTATTTTTATAAATCCAATTGTATATAAAGTTCTTTACTTACTGACTGCTTCACTGCAACAAGTAGATGTTTTTTTCCAGACTTTAGTGCACATCTTCAGATTAAATTAGTTACATATTTAATTCATTCATATATCTTAAAATATTTTTTTGCTTTGTAGATGCAATTGGATTTAAAGAATGGAGAAGACCTGAAGAAAAAAACTTTACTGAAGTTAGTTATGGCATCAACAGTCACTAAGGAAATCATATCTAAATCATTCAAATCATATAATTCAAATGAAAAAAAAAGTTCTGCACTGCTTTTCTTTATACAGAATTAAAAAAAAAAAAAAGGTCAAATTCTGTAGTATCCTCTTAGAGCATAATCTTATTGAAATTAATAGAGATATGCTACTCACTCCAGATATGATTTTCAGGGAGAAAGTGATTCTACAGCTCTCATACTCTAAGGAAAGAAAAGAACTATATTTACAAAAATAAGAAATGACCTGCTGTCGTTGAGAGTTTCTACTCTTTGTAGCAGCATATCAAGTAAAAAATAAATAGAGTAAATATTAACTATTACTAAAGAAGAACAAAGAAAAAATCCAGATTTAAAACTGAAATATTTCTGATGTCTTAATGCAGGAATGCAGGAAACAAAGGAGTGTTTGGTTCAAAGTATATGTGGAAAATGGAATGCATTAACTCGGATTTTGTAGTGAAATGTATGGAAGCATATGTTACATCTTAAATAGCTAAAGAGGCAAAAGTGAAAATGCATTTCTAGAACACACTCTCTTCATTCCAGAACTGTGGAAAAACAGGAACCATGTTTCAAGCACAACACAACGCAGCAGAATTGGATTGTGGAATACAGAATGAAGCAGGTTAAGTCTTATTTTTCCTTTACGAATTCTTCAATTCCCATGATATGTAGGATCTGCATTGTTTGTGCACTCTATCTCTAAATGACTTTTGTATATGTTTTACGCATGCAGGAATGTAGAGTTAAGCTCTCAATTTATAATCAACTTTGTTACAAAACTCTTAGTAATTTCTAATTTGTATCAATACAAATCAAAAAGTTTTGTTCCAGAAACTTGTGTATATATATATATATTAGAGAAATAGCACGCATAATTACAGACCACCAACTATTCATCAAGGCTCCAAATTTTCTGCACATTAAAAAAAAAAAAAGAAAGGTGTCAAAACTCAAGCAAAGCCAAGGAGCATATATACAGTTTGTGGTTTTCTTATAAATCAGAAATACAGTCCAGGTTCATAAAGCTTTTGGGAAATTTGGGCCAAGTTTTGAGTGAATTTTGGAAAATTATAGTTTTTAATGAAAACTGTACAAATAATGTTTTTTACATTCTCAGTTTTGGACACATTAAGTACAAGGCTAGAAATAAAATTCAAGGAGCTCATAATAAAATAAAAAGCTTGATGAACACCTTAACTTAATTTTCAAATATGTATATATACACCTCATAAATGTTTTGTATGCTGTTTCAACAGTGAAATATTTTTTTTCCTTCCAGTGCAAAGATTGATAATACTGTTTAAGAAACAGAAAAAAAAATATCTAATACTGATTTTTTAATAAGTTATTAAATTATGGCAGTGGGATGGTGATAAACTCTTATTAAGTGTATTTTGGAAACTTTCCGTATTTTAAATATGTTTCTATGGACTATGATTTTTCCTAAAGGGACTAGAAAATACATTCTTGCAACTGAAGCTATATGGGAACCTTTTTTCTCAGAAAAAAAATTAGATTTAATTTTGTTTTCAGAGGTGTCCCTCAGGACAAAATTTAGAAACACACAACCCAGCATTCATATTCTTCCATTCAGGTAGAGAAACAACTTGGACATTGGTCTTTCCCCTCCAGGAAAACATTGGGTTATTAACTATCTTTCTCTCTCAACTTCTTAGAAGGAAACTTTCCCAACTAAAAATTAGCGGCATTTGATAAATTCCCGTCAAAACTAAAGTAACAACAGCATAATCATTGAAAACATGTAACACAGTTTCACAGAACTAGGCAATAGATAATGAGCATACATTTTTTCCTCACTAAAACAAGTACAAACTTCAAGTACCTATTGTTTGAAAATCTTTCTGACTTCATCCATATAATCATAGAATTACAGAATTGTTTGGGTTGGAAGGAACCTTAAAAATCATCCAGTTCCAACCCCTCTACACCATGGGCAGGGACACCTCCCACTAGACCAGGTTGCTCAAAGCCCCATCCAACCTGGCCTTAAACACTTCCAGGGATGGGGCATCCACAACTTGCTCTGGGCAACCTCATCACCCTCATAGTAAAGAATTTCTTCCTCATGTCTAACACCTTTCTCACTTAAAATATCAAGAAATGTCTATCTTGAAAAGATAAACTCATTTGGGTGCACCCTCAGAAAGCTTGTGGACCAAGCCGAGTGGTACAGTTGACACACCACAGGGAAGGGATGCCGTCTAGAGGAACCTTGACAGGCTTGAGAGGTGGGCTCATGCAAACCTCATGAAGTTCAACACAGCCAAGTGCAAGGTCTTGTACCTGGGTCAGGGCAGTCCCAAACACAAATAAAGGCTGGGCAGAGAACAGATTGAGAACGTTGCTGCGGAGAAGGACTTGGGGGTGTTGGTGGATGAAAAACTACGATGAGCTGAGAATGTATGCTTGCAGTACCCAGAAGGCCAATCATATCCTGGGCTCCAAAAAAGCAGGACCAGAAGATCAAGGGAGGTTATGCTCCTCTAATCACTCTCATGAGATCCTACCTGAAGTACTGTGTTCAGCTCTGGGGCACCCAATATAATAAAGACATAAACTTGTTAGAGTGAGTCCAGAGGATGGACTCCCATGGAGTCCCATGAAGGACAGGGCTGGAAGACCTCTCCTATGAAGAGAGTGGGGGTTATTCAGCCTAGAGAAACAAATATAGTGGCATTCCAGTATTTAAACAGTGCCTACAGGAGAGCAGAAGATGACCATTTTCTTAGGAAGTGCAGTGATAGGACAAGGCGTAACAGTTTTAAACTAAAAGAGGGGAGAATTTATGTTAGATATTAGAGGAAATTCTTTACTCTGAGGGTGGTGAGGCACAGGAACAGGTTGCCCAGAGAAGCTGTGGATACCCCATCCGTGGAGGTGTTCAAGGCCAGGCTGGCTGGTGCTTTGGGCAACCTGGTCTAGTGGGAGGTGTCCCTACCCATGGGAGAGAGGTTGGAAATGGATGGTCTTTAAAGTTCCTTCTAACTCAAAATAGTCTATGGTTCTATGATTTCCTACCCTAAACAGAACAAAACCAACAACGACCAAAAAAAAACCACCTTCAAATTAAGTAACAGTAGCATGTTCCAGTAATAGTTTTGATACATATATTCTGTCTTAGAAAAACACTGCACAGTAGATGGAATATTTACTAAGTGTTACTAAAACGTAGTAGTAATTATATGTGTACATTAACAAAGGAATAGTCTTGTATTGCTTTAGGTCATCTTTCTCTTAAAAAAAAAAGCTGTTTCATTTGGCACTGCATTTATACTTGCCTTGTATGTCCTTATATTAGATGATTATATATGTACGTGGG
Organism: Anser cygnoides; assembly: GCF_040182565.1. Lineage (NCBI taxonomy): Eukaryota > Metazoa > Chordata > Aves > Anseriformes > Anatidae > Anser > Anser cygnoides. Next base: position 82,134,864 of record NC_089873.1, on the reverse strand, counting down.
CCTGAATATCTTGTTTGTTTTCACTTCTACGCAGCTCACACAAAGAGTGGCACTGTTGATACTCAGTGAACCAGCCACTAAATTTGTCCTCCACAATGAGCCTGAGATCAATAACTAATTTTGAAAACTGATTAGTTTGGAGCAGGGAAGTAGACACAGTCTGAATCTTGCTGGAGGATATAATCAGCCAGTAAATAGCAATATTAGTGCTGTAGGTAATAGGCTGGGAATAGCAAAGGAATGGGATAATGGGATATGGCCCAACTCTAAAATAAAGGCCTTTGCACAAAGGGCAATTCAAATCCTCTCTCTCTCCCCCCCCCCCTTTTATTTTTTTCCCCTCTTTTAAACCACATGACTTGTACAATGAACTTTATGTTTTAATTTTTTGTGTTGGAATAAAGTTTAGTTTTATCACATTCCGTGGTTGGTGACTGAGGAATGTTTGTAAATGTATCGTAATAAAGCTTGCAAGTGCAGCCTTGGGTGATTATTAAAGAGCTACAGACATTTTTACAGATCTTTGCTAGTTGTGAACTCCAGATGTTTCCAACATGAAAAATGTTATGTTCTAACAGTTAATGTTGTATCACCAGCCATTCAGAAGATGTATCTTCTTATTATAGCGCAAATGTTGCTATGGTGATAATTGTAAAACTGTGACCTAGGAGGAAGAAAACAAATGTATCTGGTACAAAAGAGGGTAGGTAGCGTATCAATTAAGTCAATGAATGGCTAGATAACAAAAAGGTAATGGGAAATTTAAAAATCGTGCACAAATCTTGGTTAACATATGATTTACTGTAATTAGCACTTCTTTTTATTTTCATGTGGAACGTGTCCTCAGTTACCTTTGTGGACAGATCGTAGAATGCTGTCTGTGTGTATGTAGGTGTCAGTACTGTCCAAAATGACAATGCTTTTCCTTTTCCACAAAGCCTGCACATAAAAGAATTCCTACCCAAGACTTCAAAATTTATATTCCCCTTTCAAAGAACCCATGGGTTTGTATGAAAAAGATTTTGTATTTTTTGTTTTGGTACTGAAGAGTGAATTTGACTCCAAGACCATATACAAATAACTATAGGTTTTGAACTATCAAGCCCTAGCCATCAGAATAGAAATAGACTTCATGCAAGTCTGACCATGGCTTATTTAAGGAATAGTCTGTTCTTGGGACCAACACTCTTAATTTCTGGAAAGTAGCAGCAGTAAATTGGCTCAGGGTTTTCACTTGAGGAGTCATAGGACTGTTGGGACTAGGAGACTGTAAGGACCCAAGTCCCCTGCCACCAGTCTGCTCATCACCTAGAGTTAGCTTTTCTGTATGTCTGTTCATCCATTTCATTATTTGTTCAGTGGGAATAACAGTGCTGACCCTTTTTACAAAGAGCTTTTTCAGATTGATGGATGAAGCATGCTGTTATTTTCTAAGCTCGTAAGCAGCCATATATGTGAAAAAACAGCTACTCCCATTATGAGGGTAATGATCAAATATCCCATCTTAAGTCAACTACTATTGCTGCTGCAAATGGTTTCCATCTCACAAGCAAAGAAAATATCTGGTATGTGAGAAAGACATCACCATTATCATTCATCCCAATCAGCTTGATTAGAGTAGAAACAAACAACAGGAAATCATCTATCTGTATGCACATCAGCCCTGCTTCAGGAGACCTTGTCACTGGCAAAGTGAGTGAACTCCCGTCACTTATCCTTAAATGTATATACTCCATAGTTCTTTCCTACATAACAGGAAAAGAAAGGAAACTGAGTAGATTACATTTCTTATTAAATTTATGTGTTACAACAGTGTGCAATGTGCTTGGAAATGAATCACACAACAAAGGACAAAATTACAAAAAGAAGTGGCATGTTGTAAATCTCTTGATGTTTTCAGATAGAAAACGAATGTCTTTCTGCAAGTTATGCATTAGGCAAAATGCTATCAAGATAAAGGCGTTCAAGTGATATTTTCAAGCCATATTAGTTGTCCTGTAGCTCTGTGCTTCACTCAAACTGGAACAGAGCCAACAAGCATGACTTGAAAACTGTTAGCTTATGTCTTGAGGGATTTTTTCCAGCTGTATTAAAGAATTAAGACCCAGCTCCCCCAATTCTCACTGCACTGCCTGCATGCTGATCCTGGGCAGGAAAGGAAACAGAGGCATGGTGATGTAAAGGGATTAATCCAAGGTCAGACTGAAAGTTAAATGTAGGATTTAGGAATAGACTCTTGCTGCTTGATTATGCTGAAGACAGAGAAAACAGTGAAGCCCTTTCATTTTAACTTCAAAGAAATGCAACTGTTTTGCACGTGGAAGTGCAACAGCATGCTATTGTAGAAGGTTTTACATCAAGGCAAACCACAGCTATGACTCAGACCAAAAACATCTCACATTAAACTTGTCCTAAACTTTGTTTCTCCACACATATATACCTGATTAAAAATATTTAGATTGAAGATTAACAAATTTAACAAAGAAATAGAAAACACTAGATAAAAATATAAAAATAAACAATAAGCAAGCAAGCATAGATGGCACAAACATATCTAGAGGACTAAATTGCCTAACAATTCAAATCAGATCGTGTTTTTCTCCTTTTTATCATCTTTTTTCTTACCACTTACTAGCTCAGCCAATGCTAGTGACAGGCATGAAGAGAAACTGTATGAGTGATACAAAGGTCAAAGTAATGGTATTACTGTGCCACTACGAAGAATGCTTGAGTAGATAGCAAAAACTAAAGGTCATTTAATAAACATGTTTTTCATTTTCTCAATTGAAGAGTTAGACATATACATAGAAAATGTTGGAAACATAAACCAAGGAGACCAGTTGGATTTTCTTTTCGTGATAACGAGGACTAAATACCTGAGAATATTCTGGTTTGGTTATGTCAGGCCAAACAATTCTAGAGTTTGAAAATGAACAATTACACCCTGAAACATTTATTTTCAAGCAGTCCCTTCTACAGTGAAGACACACCCAACTAATACATATTTTAAAAAAGACAGTACCTTGCTCCTCCAGACCTCTCATTATGATCCCACTCCTCTTTACCCCTCCCACTTTACACCTGTATTTACACCTGCACCCAATGATGAGCCCTTTCTTTCTGCACCTGGGTAGGAGTAAGAGGGATTAAGAGGATAGTAGTAAAATAACCCATAAATGTGTACCCATCAAGAGTCTGAAACTCTCAGAATACATAATTCAACAGATAAATCACAAGATATTAAAAGACAATTGCAACCTGTCAGTAAAGTTCCAGTCAATATGTGATTCATGAGTACTAGAATATGCCAGCATGCAATGGATACTTCATTTAGGTATTATTTTAGGGTGAAATACAACAGGAAAGAACTATACTGTGATGTGCAAATTTCATTCTGTGACAAACCTTCTTAATATTCCTTTTGACATCCTTGAATTCAGACCACCAGGTATACTTTTTCTAGACTCACAAGTTGTAGCTTTTATACACTGACAGGGAGAAAAAATATCTATCAGTGCATAGCCAGGACAGAACAGTAAAAATATGGGGTTTGCAGAGGAGAGTGGCAGCAATCACATACTGTATGCCAATATTCTAACTTTATCTATTTTGTGATGTCCAACAACAGTAGTCAGTTTTGGCTCTCCCTAAGTAGAAATGAGTGTTTTGACAGCTAAGAGCTAGGAATAAAATGAATGAGACTAGACAGCTAAAAAGAAAAGAAAAGAAAAGAAAAGAAAAGAAAAGAAAAGAAAAGAAAAGAAAAGAAAAGAAAAGAAAAGAAAAGAAAAGAAAAGAAAAGAAAAGAAAAGACAATAATGTACTCTTTCTAAAAGACTGCCTTCATTTGCCTGTAGAAATTTTTGTTGTTTGCTGTACCAGAGAAGATGCAAGTGTACCACTGTAGTGCAATGTTCATATATTACTTTGCACTTTCTGCACTGAGGCAGTACCTCCACTCTCATACGACAAAGCTTGACTACCTTAAATCATTTCTGTAACAATATAAGCATTCAGATTGAATGCTGCCATTTGGCACAGGGCCTCTTTAAGCTAACTTGGCCTCCCAGCCCCTCGAGCCTCCTTTCATCCTTTTCTGGTCTGGCAATTCCTTCTCTTCCTGTTTTCCTCCCAGCGCCTCTGCATATGTATTGTGTACCATAAAATGACAGTCCAATCAATAGTTGGCTCACTGATTTGCTTCTCAGACCCCTCCAAGTCAGTGGCTATGACTCAGCAGTCGCATTTTTTGCAAATGAAAGTTCCTTGGGAGACTCCAGACCAGAACCACAGGCAAAAACAAGGATGGCAGCTGTCCTTTTTGTAACGCTGAGCTTCTCAGGGTGTGTTTGACTCCAGCAGACCTTGAAGCACTTGCACACAGGAGGCAGAAGTACTTGAGAATGAGAAGTGAGAACCCACACATCCTCCAGGGACTGATGTTCCACAGAGTGTGTACACAGAGAGCAGTAAAAATGTGCCTCAGTGTATCGAATACTCAGCAAGACCCTGGAATAAAAATGGTTTATGTTGCGAATATGGTGAAAGAGCAGGAAGAAAGGCAGAGAAGCAGAATAAACCAGGCAAGAAAGGGAAAACAAAGAAGGCACACGGGAGGAAAAAAAAAAAAAAAAAAAAAAGGATGAGAGGAATGGGAGAAAAAAAGAACTTTCATGCACAAAAACTGGCAAAGTGTAAGAGGAAGAATGAAAAATCTGGTCATGTTGGTTAAAAAAAATAAATAAATAAAAGAGAAATGTGATGCTTAAACATGCCATAATCTCCTTTTATCCTGTATACAGGAAACACTCAACCAATTAAAGTACACAAGTAAGCTCTGAAATATCTTGCCTATTTTACACATGAGAAAGCAGAAACAATGGGCTTATATAACTTGTTCAGGTCATACTGTAAGTCAGCAGTGAACCAACCATGGTTCTCTGACCTACTTGCACACAATACTTCTTCTTTAGGGGAAGTAAAAGACGTTTTCACTCCAACTTTTTCACTATAGGGAGCTCTTAGGGCCCCCTTAGGAACCATAAATCTTGACAGTTCCTCATTTAAAGTTGGAATGCAAGAAGATTTAAACAGTTTGCAAATAAAGCAACTGCCCTTGTTTTCATGGGCAGGAAAGCCCCATCACATCTCACTTTTTCTATGACTTGACATTCAATGCACCCTGCTTCAGGTCTTTAGCATCATATAACTAGTGCAAAGAGTAAAGCTAACACATTTCCTGGTGTTACCTTTTAAATAAGCTATTTCTAGCACAAAACTTTGATAATTCCAAATAAAGAGGCCAACATAGTATCGAATTCCCAATAAACACATGAATTGGCTTCCTCTCAAGGTTCATCCACTCATTCCTTGATTTTTATCAGTGAATTAAATGGCTTGTCAGAAGAATGTACCATAGTTGATCCATATATGTGCTATGTGTTACATACTGTCAGAACTTACTCGTGCACAGTCTGGGTAGGAATGACAGTTATTATTAAATATCAGCTGGCAGAGGAGAATTACACCAATTTTAGTCAACTAGTAATGACCTATAAAATTGGTAAAAACTGTAGGAGGAAAACAATCTGCCACCACACAAATTAAAATAGTGGGTGACAACCCAATGGAATACTGAGTCACATATGCTGAATAAAACAGTGGAGAAACAAAACCTGTTCTTATTGACAGAGGAGGCATCAATACATAGATAGTGTACATCCTTACTACCTGGAAACTGAGGTCAAACTTTTCCACTCTGACTTGGAAATTCCAGTACAAGTGATCTTTAAGATGTCACATTATATACTTTACGCAGAGCAAAATGACCAGAACAAAGCAGCAATCCCAGACTTGACCTTTTAGCCCCCAAATGTCAGTGTCTTACAGAAAACATATATCCCATCTGACAACTGGATGACCTTGACCCAGAGGAATAAGAGATATTGGATTAACTAGGCATATGACTAAGTTTCCAGAGAAACTGGATCCTTTGTAGTTTGACCTTGAGTGTATTATTTAACCATGACTTGTGTGAAGACACATTGACTAAGAAGTACACATAACATTGAAAACGTGAATGACTGAGGGACTTAGCCAATGAACTAAGCTAAGTTATATTTTGGCATGAAGAAGGAATGCATGTGTGCTGTTAATGGCCACTGCAAAGGAAAGAATGAATTTGACTTCTGGAAAGCTGCACATAATATCTATATAACTGTGTCATGAAAACAGATCAAAAGTTGAGCCCAAATATCTCAAAACTTCCACAACATTATATTATCATATCCTATCTAATGTTTCCTGAAGTGATAAGATATTTAAGCAACCAAAAAAGTATCAACAGCTAGGTAGATTCCTTTTATGAACAATTTATTTGTAATAAGAATAAAAATAAATAAATAAACTACATCCTGCATCGTGCACTGTTGTAGACTTTTCCTTGCTCTTTTTTTTTTTTTTTTTTTTTTTTTCAGAGTGTATCAGGGTTTCTGGTAAAGCCAGGGAGCTTGCTATTCACTGACAAGCAAGACAGTAAGTAATAGTGAGAATACAGACCAAAATGATTGACGTTTCTAACTGTAAACACAGAGACTTTATTTGAACTAGAGAGCAGTGCTTCTTGCTGGAGGTACTGATAAAGCTTCTGCCACAGATAGTTACGAGTGGTGTGCAATGTCAACTTGAGATAAGGAGGTTACAACATTGTGAAAAGGAATCCCCTGAACATGAATCCCATGGCACCAAAGCAGCACTTAACAGTAAAGACCTTCCTGACTTCCTGACTTCCTTCTGACTAAATAGCTGGGAAGAGTACTAATAACATATTGTCAGAATATGTTAAAAAAATAAATAAATAAAAATAAAAAATCAAATTAAAAAAATAATGCAAAGAAGCTTAAAGCCAGGCTTACTCTTTATATTGTATTTCTATCCCATGTAGGAAATAGTTTGGGTATAGGATTTGCTCTTTAACATGGAGTAGCCGTGGAAAAAGTTACCTCTTATTCTGGTCTCCTTGTCTTTGTACAGTCAGATAAAAGAAAAGCTTCTGCCAAATTTGTAGTCCTGTCAGTGCTGTAGAACCAACTTAATCCATGGGAGAAACCGCTTGCTATTTTCTGTCCTCTTTGTGCACTAGTCAATACATAATTGGGGTATATCTACTTCAGTTACTTTTGTGCTTCAGTATAGCCATAGCTATTTTAAAGCTACTATTAGCAATGAAGCTGCAGCAGCGTGGAACTCAGCACAGGCTGCACAACTCCCCCAGAGAGCAAGAGCATGCACTCTTGCCATTTGGTGCACACACCAAATACCAAACCCTACTAACCTATGTAATGGGAGAGAGGAAGATGGCATTCCAGGTCATTCTGGGTGAGAATGAGGGCAAGGTGAGGGAGCCAAGAGGACTCACTGCATAGAAGCTAAACTATGTTCAATTCCTGTTTAACCACTTGTATGCAGGGATGAAGTGAGCAATGGTGAAATCCACTTTGAACCTGGAAGAGACTCTTTTCTTGAGAGTTTGACCTGTGAACACACCTTCAGATACTTTTTCTTAAACTACCTGACTTAACTGTATAACAAACATGTTGTTTGTTGTTGTAACAAACTTGGAATCAACAAGTTGCTATCTGAATTGAAAATATTAAATGATTGGAGGAAGATAATAACTTTCTACAGGAAAAAAATATATATTTTAAGTATGACATGGAGAAGGATCTTATTAAGTGGTAAAGACTGGAAACTTCATGGAAATTAAATACTCTATAATGTTAAAGATGAAATCTTAAGGTTCTATGGGTGATTTTCATATTTTTGAGAATTATTTCAGCAACTGACCTATAAAAAAATGAGGCTGATTATATAATAGATCTAAAATTACAGAAGTGGACTGTGGAGTTATAAGAAAAGTTTAAAATCTGTCTTCATTATGGATTACCCATGGTTTCATTGCAAATGTTTTAATCAGGGTAGGAAACCATTTTTTTAAAACTATTTTTTAATAACAGCCTTTCACTGAATTTAGTTGTTTATTTTATTTATTTATTTTGTTGGCATCAGCTTATCTATGTTACAGTGTTTCTGGTCTTAAAGCCACGAATTCATGAATAGTATGGCCATGTTTGTGAGGGTTTGAGTTATAAAGTGCCCTGCCATAAGCAGAATTTGTCTAAGATTTGCCTGAAAGGTTCTAGGACCAGAAAAGACGTGATAGCTGTTACTTTATTCTTTTGTTTGCCTCACCACCTAAATTCAAATTTCACCAGTTTCAGCATGAGCACATTTTTGTAGTTATTCTTCTGTTTAGAATTCTCACATGATTCCTTCCTGAGTAATTAATGGCTAGTATGAAGAAAACAATTTCAGCTGCCATATCTTCAGAAGAATTAAGACTTAACGTCCATTGCAGCCAAACAGCAGCTAGCTGCCTAAGTAACCAGGTCAAATGGCTTTGGAAAACTTCAAATTTAGATGCATATATCCAAAAAATACCTGCTTGTCATCAATTTAACAACAAAATGCTGTCCTTATTTCTATTTTTCATGTTGTGCATTCCATATGTGGTCTAATCTAGAGTAGATGCAAGAAGCTGACCAAAAATAAAAAATAAAAAATAAAAAATCTACATATAAACCTCATTATAACCAAGAAACTTCTAACGTGAATATCCATAGCATTTTGTTGACATGCATAAACATATCAAGGGTTGGCTTGCTGTTTTCTGTTTGTTTGTTTTCTTTTCATTCAAACAAACGAAAACACATTCATTTACTTCCTTCTCTTGAAAATAATTGTATTTTTCATCATTATTTACTGTTATGATAAGGAGATAGAGTTGCAGGGAGAAAGTCTGGGGCTATGTATCACTTTCAGCTCTGGCAATGGCAGCTGATGGACTGAACCAGAGTTAGGTTTTAAATTCAGTCTCTCTCACCATGCAGCCCCAAGCCAGCTCCCTCCAAGAATACAGTCTTAGGGATAGTAAAGCTCCTTATGGTTGTTTATACAAAATTTCATTTTTAAACTGCTATGGACTAGTTACCTATATATCAGGTAAGCATAAGGCACGTCTCTGTGGCTTTGAAGAAAAGTCAGACTACACCTTTGTAAGCACCACTGGTGCATCCTGAGTGCAGGTACCTAAATTTGAGTAGCACAGGGCTTAAGTAGCAGGTGCCTAAGTAATTGTTGCGTCTGACCCTAAATATCTAATGTATAACGACCCTAAATATAATGTATTTATGGTCAAAAGAGCTCTGTGAGCTAGGTTAGCACCCTAGCAGCTGGACTGTCTTACCAACTCCTCATCCAGATGATGGCATTTCTAAAATTTCCCATGAGTGGCATGGGAATAATACTAGAGCTTAACAATGACTCCAAAATTTAAGCATCAGTACCAACACCATGGCTTGTATGTATGAATCTGTGTATATCTAGGTATGAATCTGCGCACAGCATTTGCTCAGAATGTCAGAGAGTAAGCATGATTTGGGCAAAGGATACATATATTTTTTAAATGTCTGGGGTTATGTAGAAAATTACATTTCAACAGAACTCATTTTTAAAAGAAGAAATACTCATTTTTCATAAACTTCCTGATGACTTCCTGATCGTTGCCAAGGTAGTCTCGGGTACAGGCACATACACCCGCCTTTTTTATCTTATGGAGGTAAAAAGCAAAGTCCTTGTGACTGAAGAACTTGTTATTGCCAGTGAAATTGTAAATGGAAGGATTAAGAGTAGTGAAGAATCCAGTTAAGTAGTCATGTCATTCCTTCATAGCCTTTGCAACAGGAAAAATGTCATATCTAATCAGTTTTGATTTCTAATTATTTTTTCTTAAGTGTAATTTTTGGGAGTAGTCCAACTCATGAAATTTAACCATATTCAGCTCAAAGTACATCTGCAAACTTGTGGATATTAGGATTTATTGGTCTGGTTGAAGTTCAATTTTAAACATAGCTGCAGTCTGAAGTGAGTTCAGGTATTATAATATTTTACAGATTCTTGTTATAGATATGATTAAATGACTCATTTTCATAGTAGGCCTCAAACAAATGAGCTCTTTTCAGTCCCACCTGTCTTAGAGACAGGCTTTTCTCAGATCAGTAGTTTTACCCTGACTTCTACTGACTTAAAACATGTTCTTCTTGTGCATTGGATACAAAGTGCTCCAAGACACATTCACCACCCTGTATTCCTCTCATTTTCATGTGGGGTACACATTCTTTTGTCATACTTCTTCTTGAGCATGTTTCTAAGGTTAACTTAGAAACCTGTGAAAATAAATATTTTTAGTAGATATATTCTTTTAATATCAAATATAGTGGCAAAATTGAAAGTGCTGTAATACAATAATATTTTTTTTGTGATAAACTAGCTTGTAGATCTCCATAACTCTGACACTTAATGATTTCTGATGTCTGGAAGGTATTAGACTGTGATTGTAATAATCTCTATAATTGTTACAGTTCATGCTAGCTAGACTGCACATCTATTCTTCATCTGTCCTTAAACTAATTTGTTCTATGTATGAATATATCACACTCATCAATTTAAAGTGCCATCCTTTGGCTATGCAGGTCATTAAGGAGTATACATTATGCATGAGTCAAACACACCAAACTTACACAAATGCTTTTTAGCAGTGTGCAAAATAGCTGCTTTCTGTTATAGTTTTTAAGTTATTTTTCTAATCGAAACCCGAGTCACAGCTACAACTAACCAGTAATCAATTACTTCCCTCCAAATACAATGTCTTGGATGATGAGAGTTATACTGTGTCTCTGTGTTGAATTCTAAAATTATCAACATATACTTTAAAAAAAAACAAAACTTGCAGGTCAGGGGAAAATGGGTTTTCCCACACATTGCTGCCCAGAAAGTATTCATTGCAATTACTGCAGTGCTGAATGCTTGAAGTTCTTTTATTGCAGCAAGGGAAATTTCATTTACTAATGCAGCTGCATATAAACAGAGCACCTATAACAACAGGATCCCACTGTAGAATCTATGGCTCTGGTAACAGTTTTTATAAATAAATGTATAAAGTCAGTGAGGAAGGTAATGATTTCTGGCAAGACATGAGTCCTATATGAAGTCTCAAGATTGTACTTGACAAAAACTTTGCATAACTAGATCAAGGACTATGGAAAAGTACAAATAGCAGTAGGCAGAGGGCTCATAGTGTTAATCTTTACCACAAGGATAGCTCAGCTAGCAACATTTAATTGCTATTGATACATTGATATATATATTGTAGCTGGCAGGAGATCAAATGCCTGCCTCAGTTATATTTCCAGTAGACGGATGCTCAACACGAAAGTAACCTACAAACAACACACAAAAATTGGTCCTTTAAGGAGCCTAAGTGTCAAATGGAAATGTGAAATGAACTGCTTTATTTGCAGAGCCCTTGTAAAGGGGTTCTTGAAGAATATGCATGCAGTTTTGCCCAAACTTCCCTTGTTCTGGACTGGATTTGTATTCATTTGTAAGATACTCTTATTGTTCCACATTGAATAGGTAGATGAGTCACCATAACTACTTATGCAATGTTTATCCCATGCATTAGAGAAACGAAACTGCTTTCTTCACCACCTTTCTGAGCTATTCGTGACCAAAGTTACTGTGTATAGAATAAAATGAAGTAAACCATTTCCTGTCAGTACAAGAGAAGTGTCTGTTTAGGGACAACATTTCCTGAACTGATTAAGTGCCAGTCACTTCATTTCCACAGATAGAATCACAGAATCACAGAACTGAAGGGGTTGGAAAGGACCTCAAAAGATCATCGGGTCCAACCCCCCTGCCAAAGCAGGTTCCTTAGAGCAGGTTGCCCAGGTAGGCGTCCAGACGGGCCTTGAATATCTCCAGAGAAGGAGACTCCACAACCTCCCTGGGCAGCCTGTTCCAGTGCTCCATCACCCTCACTGTGAAGAAGTTCTTCTGCAAGTTGGTGCAGAACTTCCTGTGCTCTATCTTGTGGCCATTACCCCTTGTCCTGTCCCCACAAACCAATGAAAAGAGGTTGGCCAAATCCCTCTGTCTCCCACACCTCAGGTATTTATACACATTGATGAGATCCCCTCTCAGTCTTCTTTTCTCCAGGCTGAACAGACCCAGGTCTCTCAGTCTTTCCTCATAGGGAAGATCCTCCAGGCCCTGTATCATCTTTGTGGCCCTCCGCTGGACTCTTTCCAGGAGATCCCTGTCTTTTTTGTACCAGGGAGCCCAGAACTGGACACAGTACTCCAGGTAAGGCCTGGCCAGGACAGAGTAGAGGGGAGGATCACCTCCCTTGACCTGCTGGCCACACTCCTTTTAATGCACACGAGGATCCCATTGGCCCTCTTGGCCACGAGAGCACGATGCTGGCTCATGGTCAACCTGTTGTCCACCAGGACCTCCAGGTCCTTCTCCTCAGAGCTCCTCTCCAGCAGGTCATCCCCCAGCCTGTACTGATATGTCTGGTTGTTCCTTCCCAGGTGCAGGACTCTACACTTGCTCTTATTAAACTTCATTTGGTTTCTTCCTGCCCATCTCTCCAGCCAGTCCAGGTCTTGCTGAATGGCAGCACAGCCTTCTGGCATGTCGGCCACTCCTCCCAGCTTTGTGTCATCGGCGTACTTGCTGAGGGCAGACACTATTCCCTCATCAAGGTCGTCGATGAAGATGTTGAACAAGACTGGACCCAACACCGACTCCTGGGGAACGCCGCTAGTCACAGGTCTCCAGTCGGACTCTGCGCCACCGATCACCATCCTCTGAGCTCGGCCAGTCAGCCAGTTCTCAACCCACCTTACTGCCCACTCCTCTATCCCACACTTTCTCAGCTTTGCTAGCAGGATGTCATGGGAGACAGTATCGAAAGCCTTGCTAAAGTCAAGGTAGATGACATCCAGTGCTCTCCCCCCAGTCTACCCAGCTGGTGATGCCATCATAGAAGGCAACGAGGTTGGTCAAGCATGACTTCCCCTTGGTAAATCTATGCTGACTACTTGTCATAACATTCTTCTCTTCCAATTGCTTGGAGATGGCATCCAGAACAAGCTGTTCCAACACCTTTCCAGGGACAGAAGTGAGACTGACTGGCCTGTAGTTTCCCGGATCCTCCTTCTTGCCCCTCTTGAAGACTGGAGTGACATTGGCCATCCTCCAGTCTTCAGGCACCTCTCCTGTTCTCCAGGACCTTTCAAAGATGATAGAGAGCAGTTTGGCGATCACCTCTGCTAACTCCCTTAGCACACGTGGATGCATCTCATCGGGACCCATGGATTTGTGTGCATTGAGCCCACGCAGACGCTCCCGAACCACTCTCTCGTCAACCAGGGGGGAGCCCTCCATTTCCCAGACCTTTTCTCCTCCTGCCAGGGTTGAGGAGTCCCAGGGGGGAGTCCTTGAAGCAAAGACTGAAGCAAAGAAGGCATTCAGTATCTCCACCTTCTCGGCGTCTCCCATTACCAGGACACCCCCCTCGTTCAGTAAGGGACCCACATTATCCCTAAGTCTTCCTTTTACTGTTTACAAACTTAAAAAAACTCTTATTATCTTTTATCTCTTTTGCAAGCCTCATCTCTAGGTGGGCTTTAGCCTTCCTCATCATGTCCCTGCAGGCCCTGACAACACTTCTATACTCCTCCCAAGAGGACAGGCCCTTTTTTCACATTTCATAGACCTTCCTCTTCCTTTTGATCTTATCGATGAGCTCCTTGCTCATCCACACAGGTTTCCTGCCCCCCTTCCCTGATTTACTACTCTTAGGGATGCACCGATCCTGAGCTTGGAAGAAGTGCTGTTTAAATGTAGCCCAGCTCTCTCAAGCACTCTTGCTTTCTAGCAACCTAGCCCATGAGATACTCCCAAGCAGGTCCCAGAAGAGGTCGAAGTTGGCTCTTCGAAAATCCAGGGTAGCAGTCCTGCTACTAGCTTTACTTCTTCCACCAAGTTCCATCTTGAACTCCACCATCTCATGGTCGCTGCATCCCAAGCTGCCCCCAACCTTCACATCCCTAACAAGCCCACCCCTGTTGGTAAGGACAAGGTCCAGAAGCGCCCCCCGCCTTGTCGGCTCCTCCACCACCTGCGTCAGAAAATTGTCTGCAACGCATTGTAGGAACCATTTGGACTGCACGTGCCTAGCCGAGTTGCTTACCCAACAGATGTCTGGATAATTGAAGTCCCCCATGAGAACCGGTGCCCAGGATCATGAGGCTACTACCAGCTGCTTGTAGAAGGCCTCATCGACCTCCTCCTCCTGATCTGGTGACCTGTAGTACACCCCCACAACAGTGCTCCCCATACCAGCCCACCCCTTAATTCTCACCCACAAGCTCTCCACTTGTCCTTCACCCTCCCCCAGGTGGAGCTGGGTACACTCTAATTGCTCCCTCACATAAAGGGCAACCCCACCCCCTCGCTTCCCCAGCCTGTCTTTCCTAAAAAGGACATAGCCCTCCATGACAGCGTTCCAGTCATGGGAGCTGTCCCACCTTGTCTCTGTGATTGCAATGAGATCGTGGCCCTGTGACCGAACACAGATCTCAAGCTCATCCTGTTTATTTCCCCTGCTTCGCACATTGGTATACGCACAGTTTAGGGAAGGTACAAAGGATAGGTACAAAGAGCAAAACCTAGCCCTCAGTAGATTAAACAGGTTGACAGCACAGAATTCATTTTGCATGATTAAAGCTGATTAAAAAAAAAGCTGATAAAAAAAAAACTGATAAAAAAAAAAATAGAAATAGAAAGTGTACACATTATGAGTATGTATTTATACAGGAGAAGGAAGGTTGTGCATGGGATGAGACAAGTACACCTGTTACTCTTTCAGACAGGTCGTATATACTTTTTTTTTTTTTTCAGTATTTTACAACCACACTAGACACACACTTGACGAAAATTGTTAATAATGCCTTATCACTATACCTAAGATTATACAAAACCAGACATTACTATGAAGTCTCTTTAAAATTGTGTTAAAAGCCAGTGGCAAAAATATATATACTTTGTATTTTCTTAGCAAAGATATGTTTTGCCATTGTAAATACTTCTGGGTAGAATACTAATGCAATGAGTCATACAAATATCATATTTACTTTCCCTTGTATTTATATGATACAGTCTCCATTGCTTTGAGTGTTCCCTTAATACTACCATTGAATTAGTTTCCGTTTTCTTTTCACCTCAGAGTACAAAAAGACAGAAACAAAAAACTACTGCATCTAATTAGTTATTAACTATTAGTTGTTAACTATGATTTATTAACTGATCAGGCTATTTTCACATGATTTATCATGTCATAATCATCACTGAAAAGTTAGCCTTGGAGTCTCTAATTGAGTGGGATGATCACAACACTTCCCCCATCAAACACACAAGAAGAACTATGCAGAATTAGGTGTCTGGGAAACCAGGTTGGAAACACAATCATTTTACATTTTTGCACAGCAGCCAGATTATCCCTAGAGAATAAGAATGAGCTAGAAAATTAGTATTCACCCTCCCAATAATGAAGTTATTTGAAGAGCGAAGGAGACCTCTTTCCCCCTGGAAAAAACAGCAACTAAAAATGAGAATATCCTCAGTTTTTAGTAAGTGGCATTACTTCATATAAACTTTGATGGTTCATAACACCTACAAAACTTGCCCAAGTATTTCTGTGAGGTAAAGGGAGGGGTAAGTTTTTGATGACAAGCTCTGCAGGAAATGGAAGATAAATCGAGGTATTTGCAGGCACTATGTTCTTTCTGAGCAGATGCCTGAAGTTCTTCTTAGACAAAAAATTTGGATTAGGTCCCTTGGCTCAGATTCCATAGGATTCATTTTGCTTTACAAAGGTGCTATCAGCTCCAAATTAATATACCATAAGAGAACATATTAAAACTACATTTGGATGATTTTCTTCAGCCTTCTGCATCCATCCCAGACAATTTCACATTCATTTGTGAATTTAGAAACAGAGACTGCATATCAAAGGAAGGCTGGAGGCAAAAATGAAGGCTGCAAATGTTTGCTGTTTCAGCAGTTATTGTTTTGATCTTTGAAATGGAGGGAAACTGTCACTATTAACAAATAGTGGAAGAAACTATAGGAATAAAGGAAAGATAAATAGAGCAAGCCTCATTCTTTGAAAGGTAGATAGATATATGTGCACATGTTACTTAGAAAGTCTTTCCCAATATGAAGTGAAGCATGCTGCAAATCTGACATCAGAATCAGATGCTTGACTTTCCTGCTTGAGAAGTGATGCTTGCTCCTGAGTTTCTGTGGTGTAGTCAAAATGTAGTTAGTGCATTAATATTTTTACTACAGGTCTGATAAGGAGAGTGATACATGCATTTTGAAACAGAAGAATGCCAAATCATGAACTGCTTTCTTAATCTTCCTGCTCTTTACAGTGAAGTCAAATATCAAAAAGTGATGGAAAATTTACTTCAGAATAGATGTTCTTTTTATCAATATTTAATTATTTCAATGCAATCCACCAAAAACAAAAACACAACACTACCACCACTGCCAGCAAAAATAAATAAATAAATAAATTAATTAATAAAATGCTTCTAATGTAAGGGATAACACAAAGCTTGAACAAAACCTCAGCTATTTCCAAGCCCTTTTTCCAGTCTGAGCAAAGATCAATTTGAGCAAAGACTTTAAGATCAGAAAATGCCTGTATGAGTCCATTATAGAATAGACTGCTATGATTTGTTTTCAGTGTCCATGTGGGATGCACTTGGTTTGTAAAAAAGTCCCTCAAGCTGACAGATAGGTTTCTTGATATTATGATATTTTTAATGTGCCATAAAAATGATGTAACCATTGGGATCAATGAACAACATTATAATAAGACAATAAAATAGCCTTCATGATATCCCATCGTTATTATAGATGCATATTAAGAAGATGGGAAAAGTAGAAAATATTTTTGTTCATATCTAAGCTATTTGGATTCTATATATCAGAAAGATACATTTTAACCTGCAAGTACATTTTAACGGTCTAGAAATTATCAGTATGGCACCACGACCCCCGTGGTTTTGAGTTGGCTAGAAACTTGCACAGCATTCTTAGAGTATACGTCAATATTGTATATGATTGTATGTAGTATGACTATCTGGGCGCCACAATGGATTTGTAGCTTTTTATCTACAGAAATGTTAAAAAAAGTAAAAAGAAAAAAGTGTACATATGCAAGAATAAGCGTTATCAAATGACCAAAAAAAGACAGTATCAGAATATATGTGCACCAAATTAGTAGCTCTAACACTACATAAGTAATAATTCAAAATATTCAGTGATCTGTTAGTATATTATAATTCAGCATTAATACCTTTCCTGCAGAATTACATTTGTAAGATATTTTCAAAGATTTGCTTTAAAAAAGGAAAATACTTAACTTCTTTCTGTTCAGCAGCATTCCTCCTCTGCCCACTCATGACAGTTAGCTTCAAAACTTGAATATCATACTTTTCAAAAGTTCACTTCTCTGAGAAGAAATAAAGAGCTTATTTCAGATGTTAGAGTACTTTTAGATATCATATATAGTCTCAGGTTTCCGGAAACTTGTGGCTACACAACCAGATGAAGCTGGGAAGTAATGCTCTTCTTCAGCGTGGCCTTTTCCATAATTCAAACCTCTTATTGTCTAGGTATGTCTCAAAATAAAACACAGGCATCAATTCCATCACACATGCATAGGTGCTAGTAACTAGCATCCGTGGACTACTTATCAGACTGAAGTTTGAGATTTGGCTTAAAAGCAAAGTTAGCAGAAAAAGTTAAGTGATGCAACTCTGGGATGTATCTAAATTAGTCTCATATGTGTGTATTTAACCAACATAAAATAATTTACACTCTCTCATCCCCAAAACTCTAGGAAGTGTTTTCCAGGAACCTATTTTTCACAGGAGAAACACCTGTTAATCCAAACAACTGGCAACTCCTTGTGAACTAGAAATTACATGTACAACCAATTTCTTCAAAAAGTAGCCCCAAAAGATTAAAAGAAACTATGGAAATAATTATGTACAGAAAATTAAAGGACAGAAACTGCGTGATATAAAAATATGTTAAAAAAAAAAGGACATTTAGTGTAATCTTTTCTCTTGTATTTAATATATGGTAGTTTCATTTTCTATGAAAAAAATGTTTCTAGTTTGGTTTCCAATGGTGCTTATCTTTAAATATATATATGAATGAAAACTCAACTTAAGAAACAAGAAATGCAAGGCTTTCATTTGATCATTCATCTGTTCTATGTATGTGAAAAATTATATGTTGACAACTGGGAAAAAAATCACAATGATTAAAAAAAAAAAAAAAAACAAACACACATGCCCAGTCAAAATTCAGTGACTCCATGTCATATTTGTTGTAGAAAAATACTTATTCCTCAGAAAAGCATAGCTGAAGCACATAAAATGCTATCTTCCTTCATGGTCCTAATCAAACATCTGCAACAAATATGTGGACAACTTTCAAAGGAATTAAATTATTACTTTTCATGTTTACGTATCCTTTCTTCACACTTTTCCATTGGAAATTCATATGATAATAGGTTTTTGCCTTTAGGGCAATTTCAGCTCTTGTGAAGTCTGATCTGAAGTGGTTCATTATACCTTTTTTATCCTCTGTCTGAAAATTTTCAATTTCTTTGGGGTTTCCAGTCAGTCACCACAACCATCCAGACCAAACCAACTGAAATGGAGTTTTAGGTTTCTGGGAATTTACGTTTACTGACAGGTATGCATCTCATTCTCCAGAAATTATATGCCATCTGTTGGGTGTTCCCACCTGTTCATTTTGCCATGGGCAGCTCTTTGACCAGCTGGTGCTGTATGCAAATGGTAGGATTAGTAGCAGCAACAGTGTGCAGAGTGCTGGAAGGCCCCTGACAAACACAGAATTGTGGCAGCCAAACAGCAAATTCCCCGTCTCTAGAGGATGACAGTCTGACCGTGTGTCCAAATTGATGTAATTCGTGGAAGTCTCCCCTTCTCTTATTCTAGGAGATAACATGATTGAAGATCCAATTGAGCTTCAGTAACAATACATGGGAATACAACCGATGAGCTCAGCAGACCAGGGACAAGAACGGTAGCTTCTTTCTGCTACCTGTCCATGAGTACTTCAAGAGGGGCCCAGGCAGCGTACACAAGCCTTTTTAAGGTTCACATGAAACTGGAGGGGGGAAAAAAGAATAACAAAAGAATAAAAAAAGCTTAGCCTGCATTTGCAAAAAATATATCCATTATCACTGACTATAGTTGCTCCAAGTTGTGCACATATATTATATGGCTGTGTTCTTCCATGACAACTTACTTTAGTAAACTTTTCTCAGCTTCTTTCAACTCAACACTCAGTGAATATTTACTGCCTGTGAGGGAAGCACCAAACTCCCCCGATTCATTTTTAAAGAAAGAATAATAATAATAATAATAAAACCATTGAGAATCAAATTGAAAGAAAACTGGATGCTCAAGAATCTTCCATTAATTTCTTCAGATTGTTCCCCCATTACCACAGTGCATAACGGAAACATGGAAAAGTCGTTGCTGTTGCATGTTGAAGGGCTCCTATTTCTTCGGCTCCCACAAGATTACTTATAGAAAGAATATACCAGAACTGTAATACAATAAGCTATAATGTGAAACAACTGTAAGTACTTGAAGGCTCCTAATACAAATGACACACTGGCCTTTTAAAGAATTAAACCATAACTTATAGAAGAAACTGTCAGATACACGGGACTTAAATTGCATCTGAGCACACAGACTGCTTGCTTACTTGTAGGAATATCAATCAATTTATTAAGAATTAATCTGCACCCCAGCATTCTCCTAAAACTGCCTAATGTTTTGGCAAGCTACTTGAAAGGGTTCAGTAAGAATTTATAAGGGCAGCTTGGAAACAGTTTTTTTTTTTTTTCCTGGCTCAACAAAGGGGATACTGTTTCCCCTCTGAACGTATCTCTGTTATAGTTTAACACAGTAATGGATAGGTTTGCCAAAAATCACAGTTTTTAATGGCCTTCAGTGAAACAGTAGATTTGTCTTTGCCTTCATACTGTGTCCTCTATTTATGCTGTTAGAATTGCTCTTAATCTGCCTGGAAGTACCAAATGCTCTTGGCCTTGACAACACAAACTCACTAAAAAGTACAGTTTGTAGAGTAACCACATTTTTCCATGTATGCAGAATGGCAAGCAGGACTGAAACTAAAGGATCTTATTTCTAATATTTTCCAGCTCTTGACATAAAAATGGCAAGAGGACCTGGGCAAATTTAAAATGTGGTATTCATATTGCCTTCATAAAATGTGCTAAAATTGCTTGAATGATGTCGCTTGAGCAACACATCCAGGCAATAGATATTTTTGAACTCTGAGAATACTTAGCACTTGGCAGTGACCACAAATACATAGGGTGTGTAAGGCTGCACACATAAAATCGCTTTATAGCTATCTCAAGTCATTAGTAAACAAGGCATGTCTTCGACTACAAACAGCAGAAAGTGATAGTATGCATACTATACAAAGTTATTGCAAATTTCTGGTTTTCAAACTTTTCACTTTGACCAAAGCAATCAATAAAACATCAAAGTGGTAGTGGGAAAACATGAACCCTTGCTTGTTTGGCATTAAGTTCAAGGCAAAATTAAACAGATAATTGTTATCAATTGTTTACCAGTTCCCACGATTTTATTTTTTTTCCCAAGAGTTAACGTGCACACACCCAAAAACACACACATCTATTTGAGTACTATACAAAGAGATCTATTAGAAACAGCTTATTTTGCACTCCAGTCATGAGAAAGCTGTTTGGTATGGAATGTGAATCCTGTCTCCACATCATGAAAAATCTCAGGAGGAAAGCAGCTTGTCCCTTTGCTCAGCCAGCTTCAATGTTTTACACTCCAGTGACAATGTCCTCAAACATATCAAGTGAAGTCCCTTTTACTTCTCAAAAAAAAAAAAAAAAAAAGGGCTGGTTGTCAACTGTTGGAAGCCCTTCTTCCTTTCATATTCTGTTAAAAAAATGGTGGTTGGACACTGATTCCACTTTGGGAATTTTAGTTTATTAAAATGATTTTTGAATGTTTTTTGCATTTTTGTTTATATATATATGTGTGTGTATATATATATATGTATACTAATCCTTTCCTGTTTCCCCTTCCTCTCCCTTAAAATCCATCACCCAAGCAGCTAGTTCACTGCCTTCAGATGGACTGTTTACCAGGCTGAGGCCTTATACTTTGGAGCGGGATTTTCAGGGTTGTGCCAAAACTTTTGAAGAGGAAGTTTGGTTTATATCCACATTTACCTTAAACAATCGAATATCTTTTACTTTACATGCTGAAATCCTACATCTGTCATTTTACTTACATAATTATTATATTCACATTTTCTTCATGCTAAAAGAGGTAAACTGCACTTCAAAAGTACTGATATTTATAGGAGAAAACAAATCGATTGCTTAGTTGCATAACACTAGGCAGATAAGATTTAACCTATTGTAATTAAAATCTGCCAATGTCTCTGATCAATGAAATATAAGACTGCAACAACCATGAAATCCTAACAACAGTTTTTGCATGTCAATGAAATCAAAATTTTGTTTGTTTGTTTGTTTTATCACTGTTTCAGCCAACACATTTTTGTGAAACAGTTCTTGTGGATTCTTCTAAATTCAAGAGCAAGCAAAGGATTTTAAAGGTGAAGTGGTACCCTTGAACAAAACTGCATGCTCTCCATTCTTTATTTTCTCTACCTTATTAATTCAGAACTTTGCATGAAAAAGGCGGCAGTAATTAGCCTTGACATGGAACAGCGCCAGACTTTTCTATCAAGTTTCCTTCCTGTTTATGTTTGAATTACTCAGAGGCTGCCTCTGTGTGCCCTTTGGTCTCAACAAATGTATTTTTTTCCCTTACTCTCATGGTACAAATAATGTAATCTGTGTTGACTGGAGTCTGCTGAACATCATTATTTCCTTGACTCAGTTGAAGATTCACAAGCTGTAGTGGGGGAAAATGCTTCTGCTGAATATAATCTGCAAAAGTCAGAGGACTTGCTCTTCAGAAAAGTGTTGCTTTGTTTGAAAGCTTTGTACTCTGCATTGTTCTAAAATTTTGTCTAGAGGAAGACAGAAGTTGAGTGATGAGGTTTTCACTTAGTTCTTTCCCTTGGCAAATATGACACTTGGCACACAGGTATGGTTAATCCTGGATGCAAACCTAGTCTAGTGTTTTATTTATACATTCTACCAGATGCTTATGCCCAGATGTATGAGAGGTTTTACCTTTTTTACTGTAATCAAAATCTTTGCTGTAAGTACACATCTAATTGAAAATCAGCAGTCGGTGCATATAACATTTGATTCAGGAAGAATACATTTTTATTTTATAAAGCCAGTTATGAACTTTTGCATCTGTGACTACTCAATGCCCATTTGAATTATCAGGTTTCACCCGATGAAAAAAAAAATGTTCATAATATAATGGAAAACACGAGAAAATAAAACCCACTATAAACATTATTTTATATCATGGAAACTACAGATGAATCACTTTTCCTAAGCAGCTATCACACTGCACTTCAAGGTAAATAGTCAGATACATATCCACAGAACACCCTTCCCCAGAAAAGGAACTCATAATATCCATAGGTAACATGATGGCAATAACTGGGAACACTTCAGGAAAAAATGTTTAATTTTTTAGCTTATTGCTAAATATAAGCCTGGAAGAGATTTCTGAAATCCAAGAAAATCAAGCTCTTCCTTCAACAATTTTTTTTCTTTTTCAGTAAATATTTGGCACCTGTAAAGTGATTTGATTTTCCAAGAACCTGAACCTGCCAGATAATCAGATAATGCATGTACTGGATTAAAAAAAACAAAACAAAACAAAACAAAAAAAAAAACCAACTTGTTCAAATATTAGATTTTTTCACAAGAAAGAATTCAGTTAAGATCTTTAAAGAGTTTCTGAACTGTATAAAGATGGCTAGTTATTTTGGAATGTTTCCATGGCATGCACAAAAACAACAACAATGACAAAACACCACCACAACTACATAAAACTCTGAATCTCCTTTGAAATGTCATTAAGAACCATTAATTTTTGTTTTCCATGATTTTTAACATTGGAAGCTCTTCCTAAAAATATTTTTAAAACTGGGGTCTGGCCTAAAAATCAACAAAAAGTAAAGCCATGGAGAAAGGAGTCATGTATATAATACTGTTTCAATAATACTCATTGTGCTATAAATACAACTAAGTCTCAACAGAGGCCCCTGAAACACGTCATCAATATGAATGTATATTTATACCTCAAGTCATGTTTTCAGTGCAACTGCAAGCTGTTGGTACACCAGTGGTCTTGTATTTATTTTGTTCCCAGTGCTGTTGCCTGAGATTTAGTCAATGGGATACAGAAAGGGCAGGACTTGAGACATCCTTCTACTCTTATGGTTAGATGTATTCTTAAATACATTTTGATTGGATGACCTAATTGGGGATTGAACTAAAGTCCCTGGCTTCTGTCTCAGTACTGTCATAGGTGGCTTAATGGGTCAACAACACGGTCTGAATTTTCTGTTCCCTGAGCAGACACAATTTTTCTCTGTCTAATTCCTCTAGCCTCCAGCTATTTACACAGGGTTCTATAGATTTTTATTTTCATATATATTTTTTTAACTCTAAAACTATCCCTTAGCTATCATTCTGTTTCTAAGGTTCACCGATCTCAAAGTTATTCAGTATGAAGGCTATTCTGGAGACCATTACACATGGATTTTTCTTTACGCACAAATGCATGCAATATACAGACATATTCTGTGTCACGAAAAGCATATTTGCATATTTTTCAAGCCATATGGGAAACCATTTTGCATTTCAGAGAAGGGGATATGGCTTACTGAACTCTAAGCACGAATTTCATATCACAGATTGTGAAGGTTAAAATAATAATAATAGTAAAACCTAATAAGAAATTATCTTTCCAAGCTGCAACATCCAGAGGTTAGGCGTTCATATTACTAAGATACAATTGTCAGAATTTGTAACAACAGATTCAAGACAGGATGAGGTTGATAATTACACATTAGTTATTATTATTATTCTCTGTTATTATTTTATACATTTTATTGTATTGTGGTAATAATGAAAGATAACATGCCTTGGGAATGGAGAATCCCTGAATCTCATTAGAAATTAAATATATACAATGAGAATGTGAGAGAGAAAATTGCTTTTCTGCCTGCCAGTAGAAAGGGAATGGTGTATGACAGGGATGGAATAATAGGATGCTCTTAGCACTGTAATGTGTGTATGAATATCTCCATTATCCACATACGAAAATAAAGTTTAACCTCAAATGCAGGCACATATGCACACACTCACAGCAAGCAAGGAGAATTGACTAGTATTAAAATTTTCACTTGGAGAAGATGGTAAATCTGTGTACTAGATTTTTACCTTTGGGATCTTGGCATAAATCCAATCAGAGGTTCTAATTAAAATGAGTTTGATGGTCTCAGCTTAGCTCCTAATTGATGGCAGTTCACACTACAAAACACATAAGAATTCATTACAGTCCTGCTCAGCTGGCAATTTCTTCTCAGATGGAGCAAGAGCATGTATCTAATGTGGATTCCAGCAACTGCCTTGCATTTTAGTCAGGGTGGTCCTTTCTGGGCAGTTGAAAAGGGGTCATCAATAGAGCATTAGGGAACAAAAATCAAAGCACTGCTCTAAAATTAACCCAAATGTAGAATAGTAAATGTGCTTACTAGCCTTTTCATTTAAGACTCAAAGCATGGATATGGAAATTAAGACATGTTCCAAGGAGAAATCTGCACAGTATTTCTTGGTCTTAAATTGTATACCCTGTTCTCAATTCAATCCAAACAGAATTTTCTGCTTATACCCTTCTAAGTTATTCTAAAACAACTTTACTCAAATTCAGAAGGAATATATTTTTCTCTTCCCAAAACACCATTTGATGCTTTTTGTCAAGCTGGTCACAATCTATGTATAGATAATAAATAGTAAAATATTTATATCTTACTAAATATGCTGATGAGAAAAAGCAATTGCAAATCATAGTGCTAGCCAGTAGAAAGACCTCATAACTAGCAGTGTGTAGTCTAGTGAATAATTCTCCCCTTGGTCAAAAACAACCCAATCTTTATATCTGGGTTTGTTTGCCTGACCTAATCTACTCCTTTCTTAAGCTTCCTGATGCAAAATTTCCCAGAGAAAAAGAGGCTCAGGTAATCTGCCATGCACTGAAACCTTTGGGTGTTTGTGTAAAGTGACATGCTCCTTCTTTTTTATCACTGCTAATAACATCTGTATTCTCTTACTACTAACAATTTTGGCTAGAACAAAAGGGAACTGCTACCTATTCACAAGGCAATTTGCCTTGTTTCATCTTCACCAGACCCACAAAATGTTTTTTTCTTTTCTTTTGAGGGAGTCGACTAATCTTGCTGAAGAAGCAATGAGAATAGGCTCATTGGCCTCACTGTCCTCAAAATAATAGAGTAAAAATTCAAGATTTAAGTTTAGTTTCCAGTTCAGGTGCAGATTCATAGAAGTCTTTTTTTTTTCTTTTTTTTTTTTTTTTTTTCCATCAGAGATAATGGTAATTTTCCATAAAGGAATACATATTCTACAGAGGGACACAAGGGTAACAACCCAAAAAATACATTGTAACAATCTGAATGTGAATATTTCTGACAGCAGGAAAATGAAATACCAAGGATGGGAAGAAGAATTTGGAGCATAACACAAGGTCTGCTGTCCATGCGAAATAATGACAATTGTGGTCAATACATTTTTCTGAACTAAGTTTCTAACACGCTTCTGACATTTTATATTAATGTTATGGTGATGTGACTTCATTTCATGTTTACGAAGTCCTAAACAGCCCCAAAATGGGTTTTCTGAATCAAATGCATTCCTCACTCCTCTTGATCTCAAACCAACTGCTGGACCTCTTATGCTTAAATACCTACAACAATCCAGGATACTCACTCAGGATCTTCATTTGTGCAAAAGAAATGAACCCTGATGTGCTGCTTTGTACCAGGTATACCCTTCTACTTGCTGAGTGCTACTACCTGCAGGATATATTATTTTTTTCAAGGAACAGCACTCACTGCATGATTGCTTCTGGACACAGTTCAAGCTGTTGACAACTTCTACAGGGCTCCATATAGCTGTGGTCATAAGTTTTAGCAGAAGGAAAATTAAAGGGGAATGTTCCTGATCCTAAAATTATTTTCCCTTTGCAGTCAAATTAAAACTAAACTTTTGCAAAAAAAATCACTTTTTTTTTTTCCAACATTTTTTTCCGCATTTGATTAAAATTTCTCTTCCTTGACAAGACATTCACCTCAGAGTGGTGAAGGTAAACATTATTCTTTACCTAGTCAATACATTTTTTATGTTTTTTAAAGATGGTCTTCTAAAATGTTAAATGTGAATTGAACATAAATCCATTATTGTACAGATACTGCATTGTATAAAAGGGTAAACAAGTTCCATTTTATCCTTAAAGAATACCTTATTGGCCTCTTGATATATATGTGTGAATCAGTTCTACATTTGCAAATTGCATGCCTTTTGAGAGATAAATTGTGTCCACACAGTAAGTGCCATTTTAACCTGACTTGGCATTTTGAAACTGTCTAACATTTCTGTTAACAAAAATAATATCTCAATGTTTTTTGAGTCACAAGCCATATACCCAGAATGTCATTGTGAGGGAAATAACAATGAAACAAAAAAGGAAGCAACACTTCTTGTCATTACCCCATTGCCCTGGAGCAATGCAGGGATTATCTCTATCTATCTCCCAACCTCCAAATGATACATTTTATTCAGCATTAGATAGTCTCAGTTACATCTTTTTCTAGTTTTTATCAAAACACTCGTACTTTTATTTGCTAATCACTAGTGAATACTTTTGTGTCAGCTTTTATCTTTACATCCCTCCCCAGTCCATTTTTTTTTCACACAGACCGTGAATATTTCTATTCCTTAAATGTAGTTTTTGCTTTCTGCACAAGTTTATCTTCCACCCTGAGTCTGTTTAGAGACCTATGCTCCACAAATTAATATTATCCACTGTTTTTTCAGATGATGTCTGAGTGCTGTCTACGGTCTTAAGAGGAGGAATTCCTAGCAGGCCTCATGCTATCCCACATACACGAAGCTGTCAAATCTCTAAGTGTTTCTCATTGTGTGTTTTGAACACTTTCCACTGTGGTGTAAGTCCTACATGACTAAGATTGGGGGTTGGACCCAATGATCTTTCGAGGTCCCTTCCAACCCCTTCAATTCTGTGATTCTGTGATAGTAAGATAGCATTGGACTACTTCACTGGCTTCACGCACAGCAGCATAATTACTGCAATTGAAGAAGAAAGACACATGGTAAAAACTAGAGTCACAGAAAGAAATTGAAGCATAACTGGATTTGCAGTCAGTATTTCAGGGTTCTAGTTCAGTTACTTAAAGATCATATTTTGAAAAAGCATAAAATTTTAAAGAAATTTAAATATTTCCCCCTTTTTTAATAATCTAAACATTAAATTCATTATTAAAGTTTACAGAAATGTAGTTTAAATATTTCCTTATCATTTGGGTCTAATAAAACACTTTGCTCACAACATCTTGAATTAAACTTGACTTTTTCTCTTTTCAGATGTTTCCTTGAGCAAAGTCTAAATTAAGATTAATTTTTATTCATTTATTTATTTTGCACATTGAACAAAAGCATCCAATCAAACAACACTCACCACTGTAAAGAAATACCTGATATGAAAATTTGAGTAGTAATTAAATCTTCAACAGCCACATACAAAGCATAAACTGTATAAACTTTTATGTACACATCTAAACACCACACACAGTCTCTAAATTTCTCATGCAAATCTATGACTTTTTATTATACGTTCAAAATAAAAAAATCCCTCATCTTAAGCCATCAGCTAAATAAAAGCATTAAGCTAAGAGGTCTGTGTATTAGAGCTAAAAAACCCTTCCTGGATTTAGTCCCAATGCTATACTAATTTGACTGCAAGGAGGTGGGGAAAGCTAAGGATTATTATTATTTTTTTTTTATCCTTTTGAGGATAGGAAGACCATTTGTAGCATATGTCCTACATCTGGCAGTAGTGCACTGATAAACATGTGTAGCAGCAGGAACCCAACTACCCCGGTTGCTGTTTTTAGAATTACTATGAGTTGTGTTCTTCTAGACAGCGGAAATAACACATGAAGGCAAAAGGCACTGTTCTAAAGTTTCCACGGCTCCTGGCACAAATCCATAAATTACATGCAATAACACTCTTCGGGGGAGTCTTTTGCAACGTAAAGTGTGGTAGGGCCTGCATCAGATTTTAGCTGTAGACCTTGCAAACACTGCACACAATAATCAGTGCAGAGAAAAAACACTAACGTGTAAAGAAAGTAAATATGACTATTTTGAAGTAAACATTTAATCAGCAACAAAAACCTGATTTATATCCAAAAAAATGCTTTTTTTCCTTTTTTTCCTTTTTTTTTTTTTTTTTTTAATTTCAGCTACTTTCCTTTCTCTTTTTCGCTGCTTTTCCTTCCAAAAGGAAGGCTTTTCACAGTATCACAGTATCACAGATTTCTAGGTTGGAAGAGACCTCAAGATCATTGAGTCCAACCTCCGACCTAACACTAGGTACTCCACTAAACCATATCGCTAAGCTCTACATCTAAACGTCTTTTAAAGACCTCCAGGGATGGTGACTCAACCACCTCCCTGGGCAGCCCGTTCCAATGCTTAATAACCCTTTCGGTAAAGAAGTACTTCCTAACATCCAACCTAAAACTCCCCTGTCGCAACTTTCGCCCATTCCCCCTCGTCCTGTCACCAGGCACGTAGGAGAACAGACCAACCCCCACCTCTTTACAGCCTTCTTTAAGGTGCCTATAGAGAGCGATGAGGTCTCCCCTGAGCCTCCTCTTCTCCAGGCTGAACAAGCCCAGCTCCCTCAGCCGCTCCTCCTAAGACTTGTTCTCCAGACCCCTCACCAGCTTGGTCGCCCTTCTCTGGACTCGCTCGAGCACGTCCATGTCCTTCCTGTAGTGAGGGGCCCAAAACTGAACACAGTACTCAAGGTGCGGCCTCACCAGAGCCGAATACAGGGGCACAATCACTTCCCTAGACCTGCTGGCCACACTGCTTCTTATACAGGCCAGGATGCTGTTGGCCTTCTTGGCCACCTGGGCACACTGCTGGCTCATATTCAGCCGACTATCAACCAGTACTCCCAGGTCCTTCTCGGCCAGGCAGCTTTCCAGCCACTCATCTCCCAGCCTGTAGCTCTGCTTGGGGTTGTTGCGCCCCAGATGCAGGACCCGGCAGTTGGCCTTGTTGAACTTCATGCAGTTGACCTCAGCCCATCGGTCCAGCCTATCCAGATCCTCCTGCAGAGCCTTCCTTCCCTCGAGCAGATCGACACACGCACCTAACTTGGTGTCATCTGCAAACTTACTAAGGGTGCACTCGATCCCCTCATCCAGATCATCGATAAAGATATTAAAGAGGACCGGCCCCAGTACCGAGCTCTGGGGGACTCCACTAGTGACCAGCCTCCAACCAGATTTGACTCCATTCACCACAACTCTTTGGGCCCGGCCATCCAGCCAGTTTCTAACCCAGCGAAGCGTACGCCAGTCCAAGCCCCGAGCAGCCAGTTTCTTGAGGAGAATGTTGTGGGGAACGGTGTCAAAAGCCTTACTGAAGTCAAGGTAGATCACATCCACAGCCTTTCCCTCACCCACCAAGCGCGTCACTTGGTCACAGAAGGAGATCAGGTTCGTCAAGCAGGACCTGCCTTTCATAAACCCATGCTGACTGGGTCTGATCGCCTGCTTGCCCTGCAAGTGCTGCGTGATGACCCTCAAGACCCCCTTCCTTCCCTCTAAACCCTGATCTTGGTCTCTTTCTAGTCCATGGAGAACTCATTGCTCTGAGGTGCAGACAAGCCATGTAAGCATGCTCAGAAATTCAGACTAGGGGATAGGAAACACTGAGATCTTTCTCTTTCTTAGTCTTATGTCTTTATATATAGGAGAGTATAGACAATAGACAGTGAGTATTACAGTCTGTGCTTGTGTGCCAGGTAGTTTGAAAAACGGATGTCTAAAATACAGAGAAATATAAAATTGTAATATTTTGAATAAATTATATTCCTGAATGAATTTACTTCTGTCCATTATTTTCATCTAAACAAATTTGGAAGTCTCCTCCCACTCAAAGTGATGAATTTCTTGAAATTAATTTCCAGGTATTATATTGAAAGGCACCATGCATTTCTATTACAAAGCAAGTACAAATAATAAAAAAAAAAATATTCCAGACATTTATTGTATAATTAAAAAATGTTTTTTCAGTTTAACAAATATTATTTTTATCTGTATCATTTCCCTCTGTTTTGGATTAAGCCATGACAACTCAGTGCTGTGTTGTACAGAAAGGAAATATTCCCCCTTGGTGAGTTTCTGCTTATGAAAAAAGATTTTTTTTTTTTTAAGTATATGTCTATATTTGTTATTTACCTAGCTGCTCAGGTGTCCGCATCATGTGAGCAGCATAAAAACTTTTCTCACAGATAAGTTGGTGTAAATCTAAAGACATTGATTTTGTTGTCAGGATTTTAGCAGATTTTCTTCAGTGTAAAAAGAAATGAAGGAGGTGACCAGTTGGAACAACTTTTTACTCACTGCTTCTACATGACCTGTAGAAAAACTGGGGAAGCTGGGAACTGTTCTGAGTTTTGGAGTAAAAATATATTAGTGGCCTTCATCCTTCAAGGCCAGGTTGGATGGCGCTTTGGGCAACCTGGTCTAGTGGGAGGAGTCCCTGCCCATGGCAAAGGGGTTGAAACTGGATGGTCTTTAAGGTCCCTCCCAACCCAAACCATTCTGTGGTTCTATGACTCTATGATTCTATGATCCTTTGCTCTCATCATCTTCCCATCTCTCTACCCTGCTTTGGCAGTCCTCTTTTGTTCACCAGCTGGGGCAGCTGGGAGCAAGGGAAATGGTTCTCTGTATTGGGCCAGAAGGAAATGGTCCAGGCTGTCTTGGTTTAGGTATGTGTTTTGAAAAGATAAAGCACCTCAGAGTTTGCCCTGATTAGACTAAAGAAAAGATTCTTAAACGAGATGTATGTATGTACTTGACTATCACTGTTCAGGAAGTCCCACCCACAACCACAATTGAGAATCATTATTCTTGGACACAGGAAGACGTGTATTTAGTGGTTTTCATACCAGAGTCAGTGACATTTTAAAGTTCCAAATGAGATGAAAATGGTTTTAGTTCAGTAAATGACTGAATTAACATAGTAATAACTCCAGTCCTATGGTCAGTCAGTAGTAGGTTTTATAGTTTTTTTTTTTTTTTTTTTTTTTTTTTTGGTGAAGGAAGGTAAGAATTACTACATTCATTTTAGAGGTGTTAAACCCTGGGGTAGATACCTAAATAACCTGTCTGAGGACCTTGCCAAGAGCTTCTGCTAGAACTGGGAACAGGCTGTGAAACTTCTCTCTCCCAGCTTTGTATCTTATTGCTTTCATCAGGGAGACTAAAAACATTAGGATAGTGGAAATAGTCATCTACCAGAGCTTAAGCTGACCCTTACTCTCTGGGGGAACAAGACAAAACCTGTGTGGCAGTGGAAATTTAGCACACTCAATTTTCTACTGTGCCTCCCCCTCTTAGATGGTCCCTATACCTGGAAAAACTTGCCATGGGGCACCCTCCCCACTTGTTGGATGGCATGTGGCAAAAATCAAACATTTCATAACTATGTTCAGTTCCATTAGCTAGCTGGGACTGGGACACAGTCTGAAGCTCGATTTTTCCCAAGAAATCCTAAGGAAGGGTTCTGTCCTCTGTCACTGAAAGTGTTCAGTATTTCTAGGAGGGGTATATAGATAGCTCTTCCTTCTGGAAATACTATGACAGTTCTTATTTCCTTTTTGACTCCTCTTTGTTCCTTTATGTAACAGTTTAACTGAGCACAAAGAATTTGCCAAAACAGGCAGAAATTTCTAAATCCTTTAAACGTACTGTACTTACATATTCTGTGTGTTTGCCAAAGTTAAGACTACTGTAACAAAGTATGAAAGAACCAGTGAAATACAGCTACTATACTGGATTGGTGCTGTTAGGGAGTAGAAATAATATTTTAATGAAATTAGACTGAGATCTCAGTTATGCAGACCATAAATACTTGAAATTAATTTCACTGAGGCACTGGGGCTAACACCTTTAACTTGGCACATACATGCAAAATGTTTAAATTACACTAAATGTTATGAAGACCTCAGATTTCACCTCCCCTTTAAAAGACTGGTTCCCCAGTGGAAAAATACAGTGAGAGACTGATTATTAGTTCAGAAGGTAGTTTGGTCTTTGTTTTCAATTTCATTAACATAAAAAAAATCACAACACTTGTACACAGAAGTTGATGGTAAACAAAATTTGTTCCTGGATTTTTTACTGAGTATTCATTGCAAGAACTAATTAAGCCCAACATATCTTACCTTTTGAAGTGAATTCAAAAAGAAATGCCATGATTTCTCATAGAGGTTTATTAATTTTAGTAGAAAATTCAGAACTGATCTGCTATTTTAAAACCTCATCCCAAATTTAAAAACAAAATAAAACAAACAAAAAACACACACACACACACACAAATTTCAAAGGGAAGAGAGTAGAATAAATAGTTTGAATACAGGAATTGTCCTGCGTAAAAACTTTGCTTGCTACTTAGAGTTTATTTATAGTAAATGCTTTTATAGAGAGATTCTGTCTCTTCTATTTTAAAGCAGAAATACTGCAATTAGGAGAAGCCAGAATAAATCCAGTAAGTGACAAAAATTATCTCAGATCCAGAGATCTCCTTCACAGCGTCACCCTATCAATTTAAGCACAATGGTAAAATTATGGTCATGGACAGGTAATCTGCAAATATTGACTGACTAACTTCAGTGACTTCAGCTGCAGTGAAGACTAAGAGACATTGTTTTGAAAACATTGGTGCAATCTCTGCCAAAATAATACTTGGCAGGCACTAATACAAGAGTTTTATATGCATTCAGTATCTCATTTGTACAGTGCAATTAGGCAAGAATGTAAAATGTATATATTTAACTTGACAGCTTGTGATCTACAAGTGGTTTTAGAAGGAAGTTCACACTTTTCTCATTAGAGCTGCTGGGGAATATATCTTGACATTAATGTGATTTTTTGAGGATTGTGGTAGGTTGAACAATGGAAAAAATGAGCTTGAAGGGTTTCAACAATAAGAGATGGTAAGATTTTCAACGCCACATGTGTGA
Source organism: Anser cygnoides (assembly GCF_040182565.1). NCBI lineage: Eukaryota > Metazoa > Chordata > Aves > Anseriformes > Anatidae > Anser > Anser cygnoides. Next base: position 82,101,457 of record NC_089873.1, on the reverse strand, counting down.
GCATCTATGCTAAACAATTAAGTAATAAATTAGCATCCTCCTCAATTTATGGCACTAATTAAAACTTGGAGTCAAGTTTTTCCCAGCAACATGAGATAAAGCCATTTTTCTTGGGGGGGTGTGGTGTAGTGTAGTGTGGATGTCCAGACTGTGATTTATAAACTACAAAGAGCATGACGTCACTTGGAGAACTCTACCACGTCCCAACAAATGTGACTGTTCTGGTATGGAACTATAACTGTGAGCACAAATTCTATCTACTTCAACTGAACAAGTAATATTTCTATATGATTATGCAACCAAGAAGACACAGGAAGTAATGATCTAAATCTCATCTGTATATAGTCCCAATCCCCCAACAGTAGTAGCTGTGTTGGACAATGTTAGACTAACAGGTTGAGGTCTTGATGAAGCACCTTGAGACTGGCCCAATGCCAGACCAGGAGGAGGTGCATGAGAAGGAGGAAGAGGAGGAAAAGTTGCTCCTGGCTGCACTAGGCTTGGACAGTACCAAAAAGAGGGTGCAGATTTGCGATGCTTATTTCCATTCCCTCTCTTCTTATCCCACATATACACAAGCATCTTCTAATCTACTTTATTTTTCCCTACATCTGAACTCAGAGGAGGATTTCTGAAAGTCGTAATAAGTAATCGCCACAGTTATTGGGCTAAAGCAACAATAAAGAACTCAACAGCATGTTGCAGGCACGTTGCATTCATATTGCATATTTCAACATAAGAAAATATTTCTTTGTTCAACACTAATGTGAATAATTATTCATCTAACTTCCTCCCAATACATTAAATAAACACATTTTAGAGAAGTGTGCAGGACCAGCCAGAGAAGAGGGGACAGAGAGCTTATATATTTTCTAATAGCATGGCAAACTGTAGGAACATTCGGTTGACTTTTTTTTTCCTCAAAGTGGTGACTACAATCTGGTGAATGTGAAAATATACTAGATATAATTTGAGAATACTATGATTCAAAAATACCACAACAAACAAAATCAAATGCCCCAAATTGAGAAACATTGCATATTTAGTGGTTATGTCTACATTATCATTAGAGTATAATGACTAGCTTGTCTAGCATAGAAATTTGACTAAATTAGTCATAGTGAGTAAAATTCAGTGATGAGTCAATAACTTATAGGGGACAACAACTGTATTCCATTAATGCAGAGCAGGTGGAAAAACAGGTTCAGCCTCTCTATAAACCTCCTTAAAACATGATACCGAATAAGCAGATTTCTTTCTTATTTCACTGTAGCATACCTGATATTTAAAATGAGACTTCAGCTCTTGGGAAAGTTGATGGTATATAATTTCCTCTCATTTAGACAGATTGCTTGGATAAGCATGCTAGCAATAAAGATAAGCTTTATTTATCATAATTATAGTGACTTGTTCTTTTAATTAATTTTCCAATTCACTCTAATGTTTATATATTAAACAATTTACGTTACTGCCTAGTGGAAATAATATTGATATTGCTCTTATTTAAAAAAAAAATATCACCATTTATGGTATAAACATACACAATTGAGTAATACAATTTAGGAAATCTGCTTTGTGCATCATAGCAGAAATTAGCTCATCAAATGTGTTGTATTTGCTAGAAACTAAAGGCTATTAGAAGCATCATGTCTCTTTCTCATCAACTTATCAAATTGTTGCCTGACTGGCATTTCCTGATTACATGCTATCTTCTTTATATATTTTCTTACACTTCAGTACCCGGCTCTGTCAGAAAACGACAGCATCTTTAAATTAACATCCATCCATCTTTAAATTACTTCCATTCATAACTCCTTTGAGCCAGAGCCAAATTAAATTCCAAGGAGCCTAGAAGGGAAGAGCTTATAAAGAAACTGAGGATTAATGTTGTCTAAATGCACATTTTCTTAATATCTCAAAGTTCCCTTGCCAATCTTGCCTAGATGTTTACTGTTGTTCTGCCAAGTTGCTGACAATTGTGACTTTTAAATTGATTTCATTGTTATAGCAGTCAGATGAATGAAAATTAAATTTAGTTACTATATAATCAGCACCACTATAAAAAATAATGGTATCTTCTTTCCCTCAGTATGTACTTCATACCAGGCCTGTTTATGATACTCGCAGGCAGATGGGAATTTAATTCAGTCCATTCAGAACTGCAACACACTGTTCAGCACTGAGGACAGGAAAGGCTCTGAAATGTTTGTAGGAGGTCAGTTTTCATGTGGCACTTGTGTTCAATGCCTGGCTTAGAGAGGGGAAGCAGCACAGAAAGCCTCGGAAGTGATGGGGAAGCCAGGGGGCTTGCAGAGAGAGCCAGCCCCACAGCAGCTACTCTGACATTGGTGGCCCCAACAGGGCCATGGAAAGGACAGGATCTTTCCTCCCAGCATCTTTTTTCTTTCTAGGTTTTTACGGTTACTCGGTTGTCTCTTCCCCCTGCAAAATGCGGGCTGACAGCACACTGATGTCCACCCTAACACTGCCCAGCAACAAGTGGCATAGAAACTTGTGAGGTGTCACATAGTTCCTTTGTGCACTTTGTGCTCTCTGTGGAGTGAATGCAAACGTGTAAAGTTTATTTTTATAAATATTTTTCTACTGATTATAGACATCTTCTAAGTAACATCCCTCTGACTCTGGTCATTTTAGTAACCATGCCAAAATTCACTCTGACAATTATAATTTCCTCTGTTTTTAATACTTTTCCTGATTTCTGAACTTAGGAGTCTTGACAACCTGACCTGCCCTGAAAAACTAAAGAACTTTTAAGTAGACTTTACAGCTATTTTGTTCTTACCCAACATTTACTTCGTCGTTCTCTTGGAAGATGTATTTATCCTTCCTGTTACACATTCCCACTGACTTATACAGCTCCTTCCAAAAAAACTTTATGAAAAGTGTGAATTCTAGTTCTCACAAAAATTGAAATCTGACTCAGTGAGTCTAAAACTTCATCAAAAGATGTTTTTTACCCTAGAATCTGAGTTGTCATAAGGTTACCTATTATTAACAAACCCAACTCAACAGGGATGAATCTTGATACATTTCAGGTACTGTCCCTAAGTATTTTGCTTAATTCACAGAGTATATATTTGTATGTATATACGTTTATATTTGAGGTGTAACATGCTCATAATCACTTCCAAAACTCAATAGGACAACCTTATAAACTGTATTCAGTAGTATCTTGCCTACAAGTAAAAAGTAGTTTGGAAGGAACCTGATCAAATAAAGGGAGACAAAACATGCATATAACCATTAATAACATTGATTGTATTTTTACATCGTTATATTTGACTGTGTTTCTATTTTAGTGTAGGATAGGAGGACACTATGTGAAGGAAGACAAGGATTCACAGAACAAGTTTCTCAGTGAACTTTCACTGCTTTGTCTCCTTGGCAAGGATTCATGTGTCTCAGACTCCAACATTACCCAGAAAATGGTGGTTCAAGTCTAGAAGTAAGGCAGCTCTTCCCTCCAGGTCTGCCCTCTCCCATCAACTGCACTGCCAGTTTGCTCTCTGTTTTGTCTTTTCTCTGAGAAACAACATTGTACTTTTAATTGCACACCCAAAATCAAATGACATTCACTGTTTCCTTAATTTCTTCTACTAAGCAAAATAGAGTATTTCAGGAATGTATATTATTCACACATTGCTGGCAAATTAACAAATGAGAAAAGTAGCTCCAATGAGGTTTTACATACTATTTAAAGAGAATAAAATTCTTCAGCTTTAAATTCTTCTCTATTGCAAGAGAATACCAGGAGTCACAAAAAGAAGAAATCACTCAAAAATGCAGAATGCTAATTTTATCACAAGACATGTCAAATAGCTAGCAACAGACCCCTCTTTTCTGATATCATACCTCAAAGGTGGTAAGAATAAGTAGTCTTTCTTTTAGAAGTACAGGCAAATTTCATATTGTGAAAAATGTATTTTCATTTCCACCACAAATGAAAACTTTGATATTTTTCATTTCTCTGTCTGTCACTTAGAACACTTTAAAAAATGTGATAACAATCACATGCTGCTTGTAGAGCACAGAAAGCATTGGGAATATTTCCAGTAGGTGAAAATAACATGTTTTATTCAACCACTTTGAAGCCCTTGCAGTGGCATGTACAAAGAATCGTGTTCTGTGTTAGCACCTCAGTGAGAGAAAGAACAAAGTATAATGGAGCTTTAGACTAAACATAGTTTAAGTAATTTTGCATCAAGTGCACATTTTTTTAAAAGGTAATAATATCAGTATCTCATGCTATTTGGAATCTAAAAAACAAATATTTGATTTTGGTGTGCCAGCTTCATTACCAATGATACCTTTTATTTAAACTGTGCTCATTTACTCCTAAAAGAACTTAGGCTGTCAAAATCTTGTGCTCTAAAATGCAATCAAAACTCTTCCTTTTCAGAAGGGACAGAATAACCAGACTCAGTTCCTTTGTTCCTAACCAGCCTTGGTTGCTAATCAATTTTTGTCATCCTTTGAATCTGTAATTATGGTGTTGCTCTCAGACTGCAATGGAATACCAGGTTTACACAGCACAGGGAGAGATAAACAAGTACTCAGTGCAATTTGAAAGGTTTTGACCTTTAAAAGCTGTTAATCTACACGTGAATTATAATTAATCAATTAAAAGAGATTTAGTCTAGTACCAACATAATTAGATACAATTTTACTGCTGAGTACACCATGATAACCCTATACAAATGAACACAGAGTCCACTGCTTACTTGTATTTTCAAATATCCCAGCTCTGTAGTTTTAGCAAAGATATGTATGCTTCCAAATAGGATTTTTATGGCTTTGGACAGCAGAAGTGTTGGATGGCTCTCTTGACTAAACCAGATTCCAAGTTCAAATCTATGGAATAACGTTCAGAAAACTCATCTTGTTTTAGCCTACAGACTGTCTTTAAATATTTTCCCTAAGAAAGAAGGGGAGGAGGAAAATGTGATCTAAGGTGCTACACTTAGTAAGAAGTGATTGCTGATGACTGTTTTCTGGGTTCTTTGATGCCAAATTCAGATATAAAACGGTAAACAACAAACACGTAGTATGTGTTGTATTTAACCACCATAGCTTATAGCCCTCAACCTAAACCTGATGGGAATATACAGTGATTAGAGACACCTGCAGGTTAATAATTGGAGGCATCTAAGCACAGAGGCAATTAATATAGGAAAACTCTCCTGAGGCTGGAAAGGCAGCACTGTTTAAATAAATAAATAAATGCATATATGCATACATAAAAGTGAATACTTCCAATTCCTCTCAATAGACCAGCTTTCTAGAGGGACCAACCAAGTCATCACTGAGGCATCCTTCAATGTCAATAAAGTCTTGTCCCAGAAAAAAAAATATGTCTGGAATAAAACTAATTTTTTTTTTGATCTGTTTTCAAAACCTTAATAGCCTGAGAGGTTAAAGTGTTTGATTTTGATACGTATTTTGGGATGGTTTAGAATTTGGTTTTGGAATGGACTCCTGCCTCTGTAAACTTAAATTAATTTTAGAGGAATTTATATGGCTTGTTACACAGTGTAATAAATATATCCCAAATTCAGATCTGGGAGAGGCTATTGAAGAACAGCTTTACTAGCCTGAATCCATAGAAATATGAAGGATCTGAGATGTCTCACTAGAGGGGTGAAGCACACGTTAAGCTTTATAGAAGAACAGTAAGGAGCTTGAGTGGTCCTATTTTGTGGTCTCTGTAACACTATGCTGTCCTGTTATATTACGAAATCCATAACTTCTTTTCTAGCAGCTTGAACACACTCAGGCAAAAAAAAAAAAAAAAAAAGAAGAGCTGATATCTGAATCTTTAGAGGAAACTAGAACTCTGTTTTTAATATCTAAAGCTAACATAGTTGGCATTTAAAAAAAAAAATCATGTAAGCCAGAAGAGACAATATTTTTCCTGGACATTTTCAGTCTTTCAGGTAAAATTTCTCCCCCAGCTATGCATGATGCAACAAGTATTTCACTATTCATTTTCTCTTCAAAACTCACTTTTAAAGTAGATGTTTCAAGGGTAAATAGCAAAGGCTAATGTATTCCTCAGCAAAATGGAAAAATGATAAAGTGAAAAAATACATTAAAGAACATTAAAAGATAACTCTGACCATGTGATCTGGTCATTATTATTTTTTTTTTTCAGAGAATGAAATCAAAAGCATTATATAAATAATTCATGACCTTTTGTTTCTAAGTCTAAAGGTCCCTGGGAAACAGAAAATTTGCCTGTAAACGATTCAGTTTAAGAACAATTCCTGTTGTTTTTCTTGACTTCTAATGAATAAATAACTTGCTTCAGTCTTCCTATGGATTCATATCCTTCATCTAATTTTTACCTGAAAACAGGCATCCAAACTATCAAATGCTCCTTCAACATTCCAGTCAGAAGTGCACACATTTTGAGGAGCTGAAACCTGTTCTTTGGTTGAATTCGTGAGCCTTACAACAAATCCCAAACAAACCAAAACACAACATAACCACTGTTACCTCCTACTAACCTGAAGCATTTCTCCCCCCATTCCTCTTGTCAGTGGAAATGGGTGAGGAGACCTCCTTCTCTTCGTTCTCTTTCCCTTTCCACATGCAGCCCTAGGGCAGCAAAATTACCACCTTAGGTACGCTGGCTACCTGGCCACATGCTGGCCAGTACTTCTCGGAAGTACATCAGAATTAAGGCACAGAGTGGATGCCTATGCAAAGAATACACTTTTCCAGAGCAGTAAGAAGCCCTGTCAGGTACAGGTCCCTGAACTGCCAGGCCACATATACCCTGTTCATCTTGTTTCTTACAAACAATGCCATGCCAATTTGCATTTTCCTTACTCAATGTGTATTTTCTTGATTAAGATTAAATGAATCTAATTAGGAACATATTCTAAAACACTGGAAGGAAGAAAACTTGTTTCCAGCATTCAGTTTAATCCTGTTAGCAGACAGTAAACCCATCTTCGCTTTCTTGCACTGAATTTCCAGGACATTTTAGCTAACACTTTCTAGCATGATGACATGTTCAAATGCAATCAAGACATGGCAGAAAGGTCTTTCTGAAAAGAAGGGCAAGTCATTTTTCACATTACTTGCTCTTTTTTTCCTTCACATTGTCATGTTAAGTGGGCCACACTGAATTTAACAGAGGAGATAAGCTATTATTACATTGTGTTCCAAAATCTTCAGAGAAATACCAGAGATAATTGCCTTTAATGTTAATTTAATAAGCAACATTCTTGCATGCAATGTATCTACATTGTGTATTCCAGAGTGGAATTACTAGCTCTAGGAGTAATTTCTGTGTTTACAGAAAGCCAATATATAAGCAGCAGAATTTATATATAAATGTCCCCCCAGTGTAAGCAATTTCTTTCTAAAATAAATTTATAAACCAAGAGAAAATGGACTTACAGATTCAGAGATGAGAGATACGTAACAGAGATGGCATTTAAGACTTGCTTCTATTTTTCCCTAAACTTTCTCTTAACAAAGTACCTTTTTCTCAACAAATTTAGTCACATTTCTAATTAGTAAACAAAATAATTCTTATTTGAAAGGCTGTCCAATCTAAATCAAGGTAAAATCAAAAGAGCTTCAAGACCTTTTAGTAGGTGTTTAAAAGGTGTTAGAGAAGCAATTGTTTTGTAACAAGGATTCAGCTTGTTTTTTATCTAATCTATAAACTTTTAGGTTTTGTTGTTGTTATTTTCATGTTTGTTTGCTGTTTGTTTTTTAAACAATCATATAGGCAAATGTTACCCTCACTAAAATGTAGATTCTACTAAGAAAGGAAAACACTACAGATCCTTACCTACCTAATAGCGCTGTATGAAGAATATGACACAAGTGGAAGGAATAATGAATTCAGAAGTCTGACCTGTATTACGGTCACAATGTCAGGACAAGCCAGGCTAGTGGCCTTCTTAAGTGCTTTCTCATACCCCCATTGCAGACGGGACTGAGGGACAGAAAATATGGTGGCATTCTTGGGGGAGGAATTTATTCTACCTTTTTCAGGCACGACGGATGGATACAGTCTGTAGTAGAGATTTTTGCACTCTTATTTAGCTCTGCCATATGGCTTTGTTTAAAAACAAAAAGGGACTACATGGGACAAACTGAGTTGTGCAGTGGTGGAACTGTGAAGTTCTCTGGTAAATATTTTTCTGATTATTTTCTCCCTAAGGACACACCCACCCACACTGGGTGCTTTATATCCAAGCCTCTTATAATCCTAACAAAATAAATTGAGTTTCTGGCAACAAGTGGGGACCAACTGATTTTCCATGGTCACACACATGGAGCAAAATTTGAACAGGGTATTATATTTCAGCCCACGGTAGCACTGTAATGCTAGGATTTTCCTTTAATTTTGGAATAAATATATCACAGAAACATTAAAAATGTAAGACTCCAGTCTGTCTTATTAAAGAAAACCTCTATTAAGTTGCTCAGAGATTTGATCAGGAATTGCTCATGTTTCTCAAGGTATCTGATTTATTTGTTTCATTCAGTACCGTTTTTAAGAATTACATGAATACTGGGTGGCGTAAGTTGTGGGACCTGAGAGACTAAAGGAAGATTCTGCTTTTTCAAGAATTCTGTCTGGCCAGCAGTATTAATCACATTATACATGCACCTCTGAGATCACTGTTCCTAGAACAGAAACATTTTCTTGCTCCTGCCCTTGCTCAGGCTCAATCACATAGATGACAATGAAAAGTATGGCAAAAGTGCAGAGCTTCTGCCCTGTGAGTGGCAATACAAATCCAGGAGAAAGCTACCTCTGCCTTACAAATCTCTCACGAGCACAATCTGTATAATGGGATGTAAACACACTAGGTGAGCTTTCAGACAAGGTACAACATAGCTGTCCACCAACAGGCAGAAACTATTTGAGAGCTATGTGAGACCAGCCAAAACTTAATTAAATCACAGCTATTAGGCAAAGGCTACCATTTGGTCCTCTGCCTAACAGAAACTCACACACCATTTTACTATCGCTCTGCTCTAGGTATTTTTCACTAATGTACAATACATGTTAACAGAGGAAACACTAAACCAAATCTCTCTTACTCTGTACAAAAAACATACAGACATCTGCCTTAGTGTTTTACCATGGCTTTGTTTTGGTAACCCACAACAAATCCAACTCCAACAAACAAATAAAAACTACAAATTTGGAGAATAATCTTAACATGATTGATTATCTAACAATGTAATATTAATTGTAGTATTTTTTTTTCCAAGAAAGCACAATCTGTAAACAGATTATAAACTACGCATCTTAAACTTGAAAGAATTATTCCTACTTATTCCTATTAGCAGCATCTGGGGTTAAAGCTTTAAGAATTAAAGTTTATAGAGCCCAAGAAACTAATATTGGCAAGAAAAATAATTCTAGAGTACAAAAATCTCTTCGGATAACCTGTATATTTCCCAGTAAACCAGTATTTTAGGTCTGTAGAGAATGCAACCAAATTATAAAGTTAACTTTATTACACATTTCTCTTCCAGCACTGAAAACTGCAGGAAGCTCTAGTAAAGTAAAAACACTTCAATTTTTATTTATTTATTTATTTAAGTCCAACTGCATCCTTTTGGTTCAAAGCTGAACATTTTTTAGCTTGAAGCAAGTCTTTAAGAAAACTGAAATAGTTCTCAAGTGTTTTTCAATGCCCAGGAACACATAAACTTATTCTCAGCGGAGGTTGAACTTTTCTTAAGTGACCAATCAACAATGGACATTAATTACTTTTTATAATGCTTTATGTGAACTACAAGATATCTTTCTCCAATACTGCACTCCTGTAAGCACTGCCTGGATATTTGTGATGCCTCTAAAGCTTATCAGGCCTAAAATACAGAAGGATGATAATGGCACGGTAATAATATAAAGTGATGTAGATCATATGGTGATGTTGAGTGCACGTTGCTGCTTATTTTTAACACTAAAGAGAACACACTCCTGAAACTTCACAGAGCTCATTTTGTTGTTGCAATTACTGTAAGGCATAGAGAAAGCATGCTTTGGTAAATGTGCAAGTAAAAATAATAATTGGAAAGACAAAGGTATATATTTTTAATAAATATTTTCTGTAACATTTCATGATCTAGAATTTTGAATGTCATGACATTTTTGCAGCCAACAATGATATGATGTTGAACACTGGAAGCAATACCAGACTGGAGCCATAAAATAGATGTGTAAATTTATGACATGAATTTACTCTAGTGTTTTATTTACATGGGGTTCTTGGAGCTCTGCAGATAGAAATGTTGGTCATTTATACACTCATGAAACTACCCCAAGTGATAATTTTGAAAGCAACTTTCTAAATACATATTTGTAATCTGCTGAGAAAAATTATAAAGCATTTTTTGCTTTGTGAAATGATGAGAAGGATGTGATCCCTATGATAAAAATATTGAAAACATTACTATAATCTTGCTATCTAGAATGAAGCCAACACATGTATCTTAAATGCAACAAAACTATTATAATATTTGGAGAACTGTAGTTAGGCAGTGTAAAACACTGCAGAGGAAAATTCTCCCACTCCTTTCAACCCATTATTGGACTTTTTTAATGGAACTTACCTTTATTTTCCCATCATGTCTCATCAAGAAGATGAATTTTATGTCCAGCTTTGTAATAAGGAGAACAAATCTCTCTTGTGTACCCGTTTTTCTGTAATAAATAGGCCCATACTGAGGTTCCTACAGTCATTATATTTAGCTTCTTTTTTTTGCCATTGTGCTAATCTCTTATGATGAAAGCTTTTAAAACTTCTTTCTGTCTCCAAACTCCAACCTATTGTCAAATTGTGGTCTTTATATATGAAATACCTCTTAAAGCAACTTGTATTTTCTTTCTGTGCAGATTATTTGTAAAAAGAAAAACATTTTTTGAGAGGTTTCATGAAAATGTTACAGGTATTAGTCCTGGCATTTGCTCTGTGTTTCAGAGGAGTGTGTATCACAATACACACATACCTCTTAAACTTTGTTGCTCAGCAGTTTATTTATACAAATAATTATAGCAACAATATAATTTCCATATACTGAATACAGTTCAACAAAATGAAAACCCAGTGCATTTGATGACATATTACTAAGATCAATTTGAACTTAGTGTGTCAATTTTTTGTCAAGATTTGTTTTAAAAATTATGCATTGCAGAGCTTTAAAATTTTTTTTTTCTTTTTTTTTAGATTTAGAGTGTATCTCCTCTTTCAGACTTCCAGTGCTGGAAATATTTGCTGTTAGCTAAAATTTCAACTATACTATTTTCTAACCCTTTCTATAGTTACTGCTATTTCCTAGGGCCATGTGGATTGTCTGGTCCTCTGTACCTGCATTAATTACATTTGCTGCTGTTCTCTAAATTTATTTCCTATTCTTATCTGTATTGACTTAACAATTCAAAATTATATTCTATTAAATGTACCTAGTGCAAACTACTATGAGTCGAAAGGGGTGAAAGCCTTGAAAATAGAAGAGTAGCAAGTTTAAAGTTGAATACATGAAAAAATCTATATAGACACATACTTTGCAGGACATGATAACCCTCTGCCCAGTCCAGAAGATCAAAATAAAACACGGTACCATAAAGACTGGAAAAAAAAAAAAGTAAAAAAAAAGTTGCTGAACTGTAACTGACTTGGCTAATTAGTTATTGAAAACAGCTGAAACAGATGATAATCCATTCTGGTAATCAAATACATATTGATTAGAAAAAAAGTGTTTAAAGCTTGAGAAAATAATATATCACATTAGCTTGTGAAACATCCTAGCTGTCACAGACCCTAACTCTAATTACGATCTAAGATTCTTTGGATATGGTTAGATTGTTTGAATGAGATGTTGGGACCTAAAACTCGGAGGAGCAGCAGATGTGCAGTATCAGTGGATGCAGGTAGTCTCATAGTAATGGTGGAGGTACCTACTTAAACTGCTACACAGTTGTGCAGCAGATAGTTAAATAATTTAATGATTTGTTTGAAAAATTTGGCATATAAAATATCTGCTATAAACCTTTGTAATTCTCTGGTCCAACAAGTTTTCTGAGTCCCTAGACTTAGCCCATTAGAGAAAGTCTAATTGAGAGACTATGAACAAATGCTCATAGAAACTACCAAAGATCCCGCTGACCTTCCTGATCTTTAGATCAGACCACAAGAGTACATCTGCTTTCATTTAACATTAGGCTGAAGTGTGATAAAGAGAGATATTACCTTTCACACGTGTGTTTTTGAAATCCAGTATTATCTTTTTGTGTGTGTGGTTCTTTTAACCTTTAAAGCTTTTCATATATGGTTACTTTAGTAAAGGCAGGCTGCCATAAAACATATCCAGCTGACAAAACTATTGGAAAACAGAGGTCAAAAAAGGTGTCCTGGATACTATCCACACAAAAAAAAAAAAGTAGATTTTTTTTCAGTGTTCATATTTTGGGTGAGGTAGTGGTAGAAAGAGATTACTTAGTCTATTGTGGAAAAAAAAATCCTGTAGTATTTTAGGTTAAGCCAGGCAGTCTTCAAAGAATGAATTCTGAAGTTCAACTCATTAGCTCCTAGCCTTTTAACACCTCAAAGTAAGCAACAAGTATCTAGGAAAACAAACAAACAAAACCCCCAAAACCTTCTGCTCTGAAGTTCAGATGAGGACATCCATTAACTTTTTAAACTTGAACATTGGATATAGAGCTTTAACATTTGGTTACAAACCTTATGGGGGCATCTTATAATATATAAAATTTCAGCAAGTACATAACATTCTTTTAAAAAAGTGTTAAAATATATAAGTGGATTTGTCTTAAATCAAGAGAAATAAAGCTGAGCATACATGAAATCAGCAAAGTACAGGGGACAACTTTATCTGAATGCTATCCCTGTATTACAGAAACCTTTCATACAAATTATGTGACATCATAGCTGCACTTCAGGAAGAGTCAGCTCAGGCGAAGCATGTGATAGTGAAGCACGGTTTTGTGTTTTTCATGTGTTTTTTTTTTTTTTTAGATAATTCTATTCAAGTGTATTTTTTTTTATGATTGTCCAGCAGAAATTTCTAATTCCCACAGAATTCAGTGTTGTAATGCAGAATTAAAAGGAAGCAAAGGAAACAGTTTACAAAGAAACAACTTGTTAATAAGATGTTGCTCTAGCTACATCACTGAGGTCATTTAAGTCATTCTCTCTTGTAAAACCAGTAGGAATGGCTGAGTGATTAACTCATTTACTAAACGACTGAACTAGATCAGACTCTTGAGAAATCCATGGGATGAAGAGTAGTTGTTCAGATGTGCAGGTGCTACTACTCAGTTTCTGGAAATTATCCTCTTCTGGCAGCTAATTCAATCTAATTACATATGCAAAATTCTGTTATTTTTCCCATACATGACTCATTTTCAAAAGTGTACTGTTGTAAGGGTTATACTACATATCTTCTCAAAATACCTGTTGAAAAGAAATAGGTTAAATCTATAAAGGAAATGCAGCATACAGCACAGAGGTGCACTTTTACAAATACTTAAAAAAAAAAAAAAAAAGGAAAAAAAGTCAGCATCTATTTCAAATTTATATGACTGAAAGCTGATGACGTTTACAATACTGTATTAATATTTTCTTGATCTCTCTGATTAAAACCTATTGGATATTTATTTTCCTGAAAGCTACTAGTCAGTTTTGAATATTATGCTGTTTAATCAGCTAAAGAGTGAGGCATGATACAGTGACTATAAAAGGTCAACTGAATGTACTCAAAGATGAAGAGCAGTAGATATAATCATGTCGGAATTAGAGATATATAAATAACATAATCCAGGTCATATTTCGGCCAAAGTAGGGTTGTTTCCTGGAGTGTATTTTCTAATAATTTGTTATTTTTTTTAAAGGACTTACTAAGGGAGTTATCTGAACATTCATTTTAACCCAGAATTTACAAACAATATTGTTGGTTGAACTTTTCTGTAGATTGTTATAGCTGAATATTACCATGGCTGCTTTCCACTGAAGATTGACCTATTAAATTTTAAAATTAGTTGGAAGGTTGGATTAAAATACACTTATGTTGTTTTCTTGCATTCTTTTGGCATCTTAGGGCTCCTTCAAAAAAGGGATATCAAGTTTAAAAGGCATCTTTTCTTTCAGATTCAAATATGCTCCTAGACATTTGCACAATACAGCTGATAGAGCTTTCCCAAACACAATTTCTAAAGATATGTATAGACATTAGAAGAAGGATAATTACTGCTACTTTCACTGCTGTTGCAAAACAGCGTTTCATGATAATATCCAAATTGTACTTTAACTGGATTCAAAATTCCATCTGAGTGTCTTAAATTAACAGCATCAGGAAGAGAGTGCATGAATACAACTCACACTCACTGACATACATTTATTTGTTCACTAGGAAAATTTTGTGTATAAAATCAGGATGTAATTAAAAGCAAATCTGTTTGAACCTATATTTATATGAACCTTGTTAAACATCTGAAGAGTGTAACAGTGAAATGTCTGTGCCAAACTTATAACTGTACTACTTTGGAAAAAAATAATTCACTATTAAATAGAATAGACTTCAGTGACTAATGGGGTTCATACTAAATCCGTGCTGCTTGTTCTGGATGGTTGAAATCAAAAGAACACTTTTCACCACTTGGAGTCTGGACGTGCTTTGAAAACCCTAGACTTCCCTCTCTTTGATCCAATGAAATGAAGTGAAACATGTAGCCTCTAGGCAGCTTTTAGGTATTGAAAGATCAAATAGATGCTATTACAGTGCAATTTGCTTGGTGAAGCCTAACAGAAAGAATCTGCTTAAAAGTAACTGTATTTTGCAGACCACATAGAAGAGAAAAAAGTAACAAAGCTGAAATTATAGTACATTTAGAGTGTAGACAAATGTTACTGAAATATACATTATTTCCTAGCATCGATAAGGTTAAAGATCTATATATTCAGCTAATAAACTACACTGGGATTAGATCTAACCCTGCAGTGTGCATAACGTGACCTTGGGTTTGACTTGAATTTTTATTTTATTTTTTATTTTTTTTTAAAGGAGTAGACATGTTCAAATGGTTCATGAGAATTGAGTTATATATTTAACCTATACCTCATTTTGGTTTAAAAAATAATAATTCTGTGCATGTATTCCTTATGGACTAAATATTTTCATGACTTGGATAACTCTCCTCAAATTTCATTTTTGTTATATCTCTAATTTCCTGAAGGTTTGTTGCTTTGGATGGATAATCATTCAATAAGGTTTTAGAATTCCCAAACATTTTCTTGAATGAAATGGCAGTTCCAAATAGCTACACAAGACAAAAACACTAGAAATGTACTCATACAAATATTCCCTTATCATATGTTGTGTTTACCATTTCATAACACAAAAACTGAGCCAATATAATACCAGTAATTATTCAAATCAAGAGTGGCATCCCAACTTTTCATCTAAGCGTTTGACACAGAACAAAGGATGTGCATTTAAGAATTCACTGGAATTTGGTGCCCTGTACAAGTTTGAATTCACGATTACGGTATTTTTCTCTGATCTCCTGTAGGCATTTTTTTTTTTTTTTTCACTGCACATGAGAATTTGAATATTTCTAAGAAACCATACAAGTAAATGTAGATACTATTGTGCTGTTTTTTTTTTTTTTTTTTTTTTCCCCCTTTGCTTCTATAAAATCATAGCCCACTCCTTATGTACAGTATGGCAACTTGTATGGTTGATACAAGTCAGCAGCCTTCTTCAAGAGTTACAGCTGGGCACTTTTGCTTTTTAACTGTTTCCTGCCTTTTCTTTAGAAAAGAGTACAAATAATCACCAAATTAAGAGCACAAATGCATCATAGTGCAGGGAAATTTAATAAGATCAAAAGTACTATTTTTGTACTAAGGACTGTATTTTGTAAAGGAATTCAAATCATTCACTCGATTGTGATACAGCAAGCATTAATTTGGACCACTGCTCCTGGATAATTAATAAATTATCAAATAATCAGTACAGTTCTGTTTATACAAGGTCAATGTAAGGATCAAAATGTGCTTTAATTTTAGTATCACTTAGTTTCCAGTAATCACATATTTCCAGTTATGTAAGCCAAATTTCACCACATTATGCATAAATAGAATTACCTATTTTATATTCATTCATAAACCTGGTTCTAGAAAACAGTGATATTCTTCATGACTGAAGAATGCACAGGCATATGAGTGTTCACATGAGTGTTCACAGCTAGATTTTGCAAAGCTGCTATTAAGCATTAACGTAAAGTCAGCTGGACAGATTTGTTTCTTTATAGAGCTAGAAGCTTTTGAATCCCATTTTCTTTTTTTCTTGAATATAGATTTGATTTTACAGATCTAATTTTAGATCTAATTTTCAGCTATGATTAAGTGACCCAGTAGCTGGAATCCTGTTTTTAAAACTGACATAGCCTTCCAAACAACTAATGAATAATATTAATTTCATTCACCAGCTGCCAGGTTCTTAACACTTATGACGAACAGCCAGAAAGTAAACTTTTTTTTTTATTATTTGCAAGTTTATTTAAAGATATAATAAGTGTTGTTTTATCTTACTCTTATTGTGTTAAAACCAATAAATGATTTCATAATATCTATGTTGCCTGTGACTGCTAAATTCTGAGATTTGGCAGTGGTACTTGAATATTCAAGGTGTAAGTCATGTCACATCTCTTTAATTAAGGCTAGAAAATCCCATGAAACAGTTAGAAGACTTTACTGAAAGATACAATTGTTTCTTTGATGGCACTGTCTTCAGAGTTGAAGGTATTTCATGGTTTTGCAAAAACAACTCACAGCTGAAGGTTTCATTAGGTTGTCAACCCATTTCTACTGTTACTATTAGAAGATAATCATAGCATCATAGAGTATCTTGATTTGGAAGGGACCCACAAGGATCATCGAGTCCAACTCCTGGCACTACACAGGACCACCCAAAAATTCAGACCATATGACTAAGACATATTGTCTATTGGACATAAGACAGTCCAAACGCTTCTTGAACTCTGACAGGCTTGGTGCCATGACTACTTCCCTGGGGAGCCTGTTCCAGTGTGTGACCACCCTCTCAGTGAAAAAGCTCTTTTTGATATCCAGCCTGAACCTCCCCAGTCACAGCTTGACACCCTTCCCTGGGGTCCTATCACTAGTCACCAGAGAGGGTAGATCAGCACCTGCCTCTCCTCTCCCCCTCGTGAGGAAACTGCAGACTGCGATGAAGTCTCCCCTCAGCCTCCTCTTTTCCAGGCTAAACAGGCCAAGTGATCTCAGCTGCTCCTCATACGTCTAAACAAATAGCACATACATTTGTAAATCCTATGCCTGGGCTACACTTTGTTTTCTCTGTAAGGAACACAAACCACACTTTAAACCTTTGACTTTCATTCATATTTTTAAGCTTATATTTTGATCTTATCTCCCTATAAATTACATATTTTTCTGTCTATTTTACATGACTGCTTAAAGATAAACAGCACTAGTACATGTTTCTTGCCTGTCATTACAGTCACTTTTTTTTTTTTTCCCTCTTAATTAAGAGAAGGAATGAAGCTTAGGTTTCCAAAGACTAATCAGAGAGTAAAGACTGCAAAATTAAGATTTTTTGGTTTTAGGTAAGCATAGATTGAAGATTGTTGTCAAAAACAAAATAAACAAACAAAAAACAACAACTAGGAAACAAAAAATTCACACGCACTTTTCATGTTATACTTGGTTAAGCTCAAAGAAAGAAGCACATTAGCCATAGAAAGCAAAAAAAGTAGAAAAAAATATTGTGACTGACCTAGTATATTAAGGACAAAAGTGCTACTACCTAAATGCAGCAGCCAAAACAATAAGGAGCTACTTCATGCCTCTCACTTAATCTGATGATTAAATAGCAAAACCAATACAGAATAGAAAAACACTGTAAAGAGAGGCAAACTGAAAGGTTCTAGTCATTAGCCAAATTTAGAAATAACATACAAGTTTGTAGCCTCCCTTCATCATGTTGTTGAGCATTTTACTTTAGTTTTTAAATAGTCTTTTCATGTATGCTTATATTCCAAATTAATAGTTTGATGTTGTCAGTTACGTTAACTTACTCAGCAGTACAATACTGAGGTATCAATTAGAATACTTGAGGAAATAAGAAGCATGTCTAAGTTTCTTCTCCTACTAGAATCAAATAAAAATGTCAAAGTACTGCAATCAGACAGTTCAGATATGAATATTCATTGGCAACTGTTCGTGACAGATTTATGAATGCTTTCACCTGCTGGTGGAAAAACATTAAGTTGCAAAATAAAGCTATTAAAGTAAGCGAAAAGGGGGAAAAAAGATATACACAGATGGATGATCTTGGAATTATGCAATCTTGTGAGAAAAGAATGGTTTTATTTTTCATATTATGAAAACATTTTTTTTATATATGCAGATTGCCAAGGTCTTAGCATTTAACTCGCTATCATCACACAACCCTCTCAAAACACTATTCCCAGTTTATGTGAAATGATGCACACAGCTAATCTAATCACTACCTTGTGGCAGAAGCACATGCAATGGTAATTCTTTGAGGATTTTGACTGCTATGCTGACTGCAATTTTCCTTTACTGTTATAACAAAAGATGAAATCTCCATTAAGAGAAGAGCATTTTGTTGTCTAGGATAAAGGGTTTGATTATAAATACACTACTAAGAAAAATACATAGCACTTCTAGAGTGTTTTCAGCCTGAGAATTTGAGATTGCTTGAAACATATTGCCTCATGATTTTTAAGAGGAAAGCATTACCCACACTTTGTAGATGGGGAAACAGATGAATACAGAGAATAACTGATTAGTCCAATTTAAAAGAAAAACAAAACACACAGATTAGATGCAAATAAACTATTTCATTGTTTTACTGATGGATTAAACAATTTCTGTGAGTTAAAGGACTGTTTTAATGATTTATGATGGAGAGCACTCAAGATTTGAAGTTAAAAGGTATGTAAAAACGTGTGGACTTGCATTATTACCCTTTGCATCATGGGAGACTTCCTTGTGTATTCTGTGTAGTAATCTCCTAAATTTTGAAATTTTTTTCTTCAATTGTTTATTGCAAACATAAGTGAAACATGCTAAAATTCAGGTTATTCTAATAATCTAACGCAGGCACTTAAACAAGTTTTTTCTATCACTATCTATAAATACCATGCTCACCTCAGTGGACTTGTTTGACACTGTCTCAAAGAGCTCCATAAAGATAAAATCAGAAGGAAATGAAGCAGAATAAGAAATAAAAGACCGTAACAACAGTTTTTGATGAAACAACAAAGGGGAGCTACTAAATGGGGAATCACCTACCTAGCCTTGCTGTGCTGGCAAGATTTACCTGTCCCTGAAATAGAAATAAATATAATAATAAAAAATGAATTAGTTTAAGCAAGAAAGAATTTTGAGTGGGTATGTTAGTAACAACCATATTCAAGACTTGGGGAGGAGGGAGAGGAAGCCATACAAACTGGTATTAATTAGCAGAGCAACGATTAAAGGAATGCAAGAAGATTCAATTTTTCCTACGAATATATTTTGAGGGAAGTTTTTCTTGCTTCAAATATTTATCCATATCTATCGGTGAAAGAAAAGACTGTACTATATTGAAGAAGCTCATTTTATTAGGATGTATTAAGACTGCTGATCTTATGTTCTCTGGGAAGGAGCGGGTAAAAGGGGAACAGTGGTAGAACCTGTCAAAAAGAGTTAGACCAGACAAGTTATCCTGCCTGGATAGCAGCGAAAGGATGGTGAAAGTACACTTCCTCTCTCACTGAATCATCTAATATTCACTGGAAGAAAAGTAAGACATTTACTGCAAAAATGAACTCAGAGGGACAAAAAGGGACCAATATGTGCTGCCTAGCTTTTACACTGTGCAAACTACATTTGATCTTGTGTACTGTTTATAAATGCTGGATGTGGTGTGATCTTTGTACTCTTTGTGTTTCTGGCAATCAGAAATTCTAGATGTATCTTAAGGCTTTACCGTCTAAGATTTTTTTTTTTAATTTTTTTTTCTCTAACATATTTTGAGCCTATTCATGCATTCAACATCAACAGCATAATCCAACAGTAATGTACCCAATTCAAGTAAGAATTCAGTCAACAAAAGAACTACCTTTTATTTTAAGCCTGTTACTTGGTAATTTAACCATGGGTCTACAAGATTTTGTGTTCTGAGAAGAAGCAAATCACTGTTCTGTACCTTTTCCCTGCCAACCTTTCAAGCCACTTTCTAGGAGTGAGCCTTACTCCCAGGTAGCTTCCCACCAAAGTCAGATAGGTTTAGAAACCTGTAACATACAGTAGGTTAAAGGATTTGGCCCCAGCAAATACAGACATCTTTGTAAACACTACTTTTTGTTGTGAGAAAGCCAGAAAAAATTGTCTGTAGTTATGTTCTTCAGCTACAGAATTAGAAATTACTGAAGAAGTCAGAAAATATATACCTGAAATTTGTCAAATATTTGTAACAAAAAATAAAAAAAAAATATTAAAAAAAAAAAGCTTGGGTGACAATTCTTATTTCATTTGCCATTACTGAAACAATTCATTCAGATTTTTTTCCCCTCCTACAGGTATATTAGCAAGTCTCTGTGACATATTTTTAGTTTATTCATATTCCCCATAAGTGTTTCCTGCCAGCAATATGAACAGAGGCTTTCAGAAAGCAGTTGCAGAAACAAAGAGAGTTCCTTTCTAATTAGGAATTAATGTAAAAATTACAATTCCTCATACAAAAGCATATTAGAGCACCATCATAACTAAAATTATTCAGGATGTGTAAACTGCACCTAAACATTCTCAACAGTGTACCACTATTAAAACTTTATCAGAGAATGCATGAACATTTCTCTTTTTTACTCGTTTATGAATGATTGCTTTGCCATATTCCATGTTTTTTGGATTGAGATCACTCCCTTTCACTCATTTATGCTGTCATGAGACCTGATTTCCATTTGAATGAATTCAGTTTGACTGTATTCTCCAATCCACTATTTAATTTCAAACATTTCATCCCAGATGTTGCAGTTTTTTTGCCCCAACAGAAAGCTGCTATGGCAAAAAAAATCATGTTAATATTTTGTTTCTCCAGATTAACAACTTTAATGTTTTCTTTCCCCTTTCAGTATAATTTAATGACAGAGGGACAGTATTTAATCTGGGTCATGATCTCAGTTTTTGCCTTTGTAGTTTTAATCAATATAAATTGTAAAGAGTCAATATTTTCATGGCTTTTTATATACAGGAATTGTTAGCAATGTGTGTGGAAAAGATTTTTTTTTTTTTTTTTAGTATAGATATATATATTACTTAAGAGCACTAAAGGAATGCCATTTTTGAAGGAGGAAGAAAAATATATTTTTCCTTGACTGTCATGACTACCGAAAATTAAATGCAACAGCCAGTCACATTCACAAAGTGATTTTGCAGTAGTGACAGTTTCTGTTGTTACTATGCTTAGAACCTGAATGAGAAGCTATTTTCAACAATCTTTTAATTATATTTTGAGCAGAAAACAGATTTTCACCATCTTATATATGGTAAAAGATTTTTGTAACCTGATCTGATCATTGAATCTATGAGTCATAACTGGGTACCTATTACACATTATCTTGGTAATAAGTTGACCCACATTATTTTTTGCTGTAATGTCTTCATTCTTAGGACTCCCATGTGAGACTGGTAAGCACTATTATCTTCATTTTATGAAAGGGAAACAGACTCACAGAAGTTTAAAGATAGAATTCTGATTCCATTATAATCAGTAGCAATATTTTCATTGACTCATTCTAATTAGCTTTCCCATTATTATTCAAGACTGTCAAAAAGTCAGAAATTAAACTCAATTCTTGCACATCCCAGCCTATCCTCTATCCCTAATAAAAATAATTAAATAAAAACCTCATATAATCTGCAGAATACTTTCTCACACACAGTTTTACATTTAATAAGAAATAAGAATTTATTCAAATAGCCAAAATCTGTTAGTATGAAATATATTGTCTAAGTAATAGCATAGAAGTTTGTATATGTTTAGGCCTTTTTGTTTAATATACAACTAAACTGACTTGATTCAAAATCTCACTTTCAAGGTTTCATTTTTTTTTTTTTTTAATCTTTATGCTCTCCTCCCTTCTCCCAAAATACACCAAACATCCACTTGATAGATTTAAAAAAGGAACAGGATACCATACCTGGAAATATTTTTCACAGGCAAAACACTGTTATGCAGAGACACGTGGATGAAGCATTACCACAGAACAATATGGTGTGTAATTGTATGTATGCTGAATGTGCTCATTTTCAAAACAAGCTACGTGATAACAGCTCTGACACATCTCATTAAAGGTCCATTTTCCATACCATTCACAGTGTTGATGAGTTTCAGATGTATTGTGTTATAGATGAATTTGTAAATTAAACAAATATGCTTGAAACACTGCTGATTCAAAATATGATAAATCACCCACCTTTCTCAAGTTAGTTGTCTAGTGATGAATAGTGTTGCATACAAACAAACAAAATCATACTTATTTCTATTATGTAGAAGTATTCTGGTATGACAGCTATAAGAACTCAGAAATTTCAAATGTTTCTCACTGTTTTCTACTGTGGTTATCAAAAGGAATTTTTTCAATGCTTCAGTGAACCGTGATTTATAGCATTGTTTCTCACCAGATTTTCTCTTCCTTTTCATCATGATATGTGATAAAAAGTGACAGTCCCCACTAACAGTCAGCTAGACTGCTTTAGTTGTACACACACATTAGTGCCACGAAAACGATGAAGGGACTGGAGCATCCCTCCTGTAAGGAAAGGCTGAGAGAGCTAGGATTGTTTAGCCTAGGAGTTCCGATGGGGAATCTCATCAATGTCCATAAATACTTGAAGGGAAGATGCAAAGAGGACAAAGCCAGGCTCTTCAGTGGTTCCCAGGGACAGGCAAGGGGCACAGACAGAAACGCAGGAGGTTTCCTCTGAACATTTACTCTGAGGGCGACTGAGCATTGCCACAGGTTGTCCAGAGAGGTTGTGGAGATACTGCATTCGTGCAGATATACAAAAGCTGTCTGATCATGGTCCTGGGAAACCTGCACTAGGTGGCCCTGTTTTAAAAAGGAGGTAGGACCAGATGACCTCCAGAGGTCTCTTCTAACCTCAACCACTCTGATTCTGTAAGGGCACTCAGGCACTAAACCATATTCCTGCTGTAAGGCTGCTGAGGGGATTGCATGTGCATGCTGTTCTTCTTTTCTTTTTCCATAAGTATATGGTGACTTCCACAAAAAAAAAAAAAAAAAAAAAACACAGGACGGTAATCAGATGCAAAGAAATCACCCAACTTCCAATACTTTGCACTGGAGAAGTGATTGCTAAAAAGGGAGAAGGCAATGGATTTGGATGAAAGCTTGCTAAACATGTCAGCAAACAAATCAAATGGTGAGTTGGCCTTTACAAAGGAAAATGAATATTGACATAAGCTGTTTAAAGTGCTGTTGGAAATGAGCAAGATCATTGTCATTGAATTAAGTCTGAGGAAAAACAGTAAACCAAACAGAATACAAAATCTGTAGCAACTAAAACACAGCAGAAGTAGTACTGAATTTGCCTTTAACAGGCTGCTGAATCAAGGCCCATGGAACACAATGGAGCTGCTGTTGAATGGGGTTCTGCAGTAAACGTAAACCCCAGTTACTCAGTAGCAATGTAAACTGCTTATTTATACAGTGAAATAAACTCTTATGAAGGTTTTAAACCTGCCATTTATTTTCCATTTTCCTATTCATTGCTCTGAAAAATATTTTGTCATTCTTTTACTTCATGTCCTTTCCCAAACTCACAAATGTCCACCACAGTCTAAATATAAAATATCAAGCAAATATCCTACCAATTCTTTCATAAAAAGCCTAGACAAACTCACCCTCATTCTTCCATTCAAAGTAGTAATTCTACCTCTTTAGTTATCATTTCCTATACTATTCATATTCATACAGATAGAGAGATTGAAAGAGGATAAAAATCCTTTCCTTGACCTGATCAAAGCGGATCTACATGGGAGGTCGACTTTAAGGCTAATCAGAGGAAGTGGCAAAGGTTCAGTTTTAAGGACTGTACTAGAAGCCAAATTTAACTGTATTTTCATGGCTCCTTTATAAGAGCAAATAGCAATAGCTTTTTGTCGCTACATTTTGATAGATGGTCACATGCATATCAGAGAAGTGAAAACAGAACTAACTACTGTGTCAGCTCCTGTTTCGTATTTGAAACTTAATCTTAACTTGAGTCATTTATTGTAAGGACAGTCTTAGGGCTTGCAGAACATCCAGGAAGCTTTGCTTCTAATGCGAGGCTTAATGAGGAATCCCAAGTGAATCTAGAGCTGCCAATAGGTACTTGATAGTTAGTTGTGACAACTAATGCCACAAAACTGATGTGATACACATAACAGCTTCTTCATGCTGCTGTGCAAATATATCAACTCTGATCTGGAGACACCATGACAGAGAAAGCAAAGGTCAGTTTTTATAGTCATTCACAGTCCTGACATTCTAGTTTCCATGAATGTTTGTGCAATGTCACTTCAAAACTGAAAATTTCTGCTCAGGTGAACACGAAAACATCTTTAACTGAGAGCAGATTGTGTCTTTGTCCCTCCAGCAGGCTATGACCAATTCCAGTGCAACTCAATAGGACCTGAGAATGGTCCAGATTGTAGGGCTTTCTTATTCCAGTGGTAAACCTACAATTCCAATTTCTGTCTGATCATTTCTTAAATTTAACAAAAAAGAAGATATCATTTAATGGGCAAGTATCTTCTGCTTCAAGAGACTTGATCTGAAAAGTAGCCCTTGACCTCCAGACTACTGTACTTCAAATCAACTTACTTTTTGTTAGTGTTACACATGAGTAACCTAGGTAGACACACTCTTATCCAGCATTTTGTTAACCTTCCCAAATACTGTAATAGAGGTTTTTAATCTCAAAACCTCCATTTATAACCATTTAAAACGTAACATTAGTAAAAGCATGAAAGACAGAAAACTATTTTGCATTTCCAAAACTCAGAAGTTATCTTCTACCCTATTACGCTCTTGGTGATTGTTGTTAGAAAGTATAAGTATGCTACTTGAATCTGAAACAGGAAGTTATTATGAACAATGTGTAAATTTAAGAAAACAAAGCTCTTATTTTAGCGGACTGAAATTTCTCCCTTCTTTTCTCTCCAGTCTGGATGCTTCTGTGCTTTCTTCCATCCAGGCCACATGAATTTTTTGCACAGTATGCTTGGAGAATAGGAGAAAATAACTACTGGAGTCTACATCCTTCAGGAAAATATTGCTGCTGCTGGGCGTTTTTTTTACCCATCAAGTCAAATATTTATATTGGTTCAGCATAGCATCTAGGAAAAAGTACATTGTCTGACTGTTTCATATTTGCCACACATATTCCTTTGACATGTCTTGACTTTTTGGCCTAATTTCATCCATCTTACTGTTCTTCATTTATTGTCTATGTGCATCTAAAAGTAAGTCTGGAGCATCTTGAGGTCATTATAGATTGTAAATCACAATGACAAATTTACATAATGTGTCAGTATGTATCTGGCATGCTATCATGGAAAAAGGCATGCTAGAAAGCTCTAACATCACCCACACATTCTACAGAGTTACTTTAAAAAGTCAAGTGCATATTATTCTTTAAAGTTCCTATGGTTGTATAGTTTTCAGAAACCTTGGAATGTTCTATTAATAATACAATTGATCCATACATACATGGTTAAATTTATATAGTCTATTTCAGGATTTTAACATTATGAAATAATGTCACATCAATATGAAAAATGACTAAACTTGTACCTTAGCTCAATAAAATTAATGCATTAAAGGACCATTTGCTCACAGACTACATTATGGTTACAGAAAAATACAAAAGCAGAACAGTCATTGAATAATGAAAACTATGTTCTTTCTGTCTAGCTATAGCAGTTGATTCCAATATGCTGTTTCCATGAGAAACAGATGGAAAATTGTCTTTATATTTCTTGAAAGGAAAAGCAAACATTTTTTTTTCTTTTTCAATTTTCATGTATTCACCCAAAAAATGCCTTAGTTTCCTGTCTTTCTTAACAAAGCCTTTAAACCAGTGATTTTTTTCTCCACAAGAAATCTACATTTTTAATAGAATTTATTTAGAAAAGCAGAAATTTCATTGCAGGTTCAGAGCAACTTGAAAAGAACTGAGATAGGGAAAAGGAATAGTTATTTGTACTGAATGATGACCTACTTCATTACACAAAGGAAGAAAAATTACAGTGAAGGCAAGAATGCATGCAGAGACATGTCGGTCATCAAGGAAAGTACTTGCAGATGGAGGTAAAGTCAGAGAATATAAAGCATAGAACATAAAACTCAAGGGAAGCTTTTCTAAATGAAGATGTTTAGTGTCACTGTTATTTCTACAGCAGCTAATCAGTGAAAAATAAATATATAAGCAGTAAAGAGAATTATTCTCTTCCCAAGGGTAATGAAAGCATCTGAGTGTGATGTTATACACCCCTAGAAATTCCCAAGTTACAGACAAGAGGAAAGTTTCCCCTTGTGTCTCCTCCATGATTCAGTGAATAACTCATGTATTAATGTTTAATATTTTCCATTATAAATGTATGGTTAGGTCTAGTCTATTGAGGGGTGAATATCTAATAATATAATGAGGGAGGGATAAAGTAAATTTTTGCTATTGTTTTTTAAAATTAATTCTTCTTCTGTTTTCATGTAAGATGCTTCACTGCATATAGCTTCCATGTCAGATGTAGAATGGTAATGCCAAAGCAATCACTACACAATGTAACTTCTTTCCAGGTATTTGTCAGTCCAACTATTAATCTGTTACTAAATGACCACATACTTTCTTAAGAATTCCACATCAATGTTCCACTAGCAGATGAAAATGTTAAAATCTATATCCAGTCAAGAACCATGTAGGATGAAAAACTAGTAGGTGTGAATACTTCTGCAGGGATAACGATAATGAACACACTGCTGTTGAAGCAGGATAGTCTTGTAAATAAAGCATATCTACCATACTTGGAAGGTCCAGGATCTACTCTTGCCTCTCGTATAACATTGTTGTGTCTTACAGCTTCTTTTCTGTGAAATGCAGAATGCTGCCAAAATCTTGTACCTAGCAGAGATGCATTCTAGGAGAGGTCTAGCAGAGCACCCTGTTCATCTATTCAGAGTGTTAGTCCCATTACTTTTGAAACCACGATACATTGTTAAGATGCTTTAAAGGCCTCTTTTACAATTAAATTTACATGTAGAAAAGAAAAAAGAAGATAAAGAATTAATTGTGGAGTCTAAATGACTTGAAACAACAACAATGTAGTTTAAGCACATCTCTGTTCCATTCCCAACCATCTCATAAATAATAAACTATGTTTTTAAAATTTCTAAGGAGAACACTAGCCCTATTTTGACATAAGAAAAATATTCTTATCTTTAAAAAGTGTACCACTGTTTACAAAACAAGTAAAGTTGTAATAATAGCATATATTTGAAATAACACTTTCTTTAAAGCCATATTATTATATGTCTTAAAATGTATGCATACATCTTGCCTGCATTTGTGAAATAATAAATTAAATTCTTAGAGCAATTTGAAAAAGATAAAAGAATGTTAACTGCCAGAAAGCTGCTGTAAAGTGCTAGTCCTAAAATAGACAGGTTCTCTACAGACTCAGTAATATTTAAGAGGGATGTGGCTAGCCATAGTGATGACATATTTGGAGAAGTCAGGGGTCATGCAAACAAGCTGTTCGGAGTGATAGCAATCTTGATGCACACTAGTTTTCTCAGCTGTTGCCACAGGATTAATTTGGAGGATTCAAGAGATTATCCACCTACAGGAACAGAATTGATATCTGTAGTCCAAGAATAACAGTGAGATATATATAAATACTTGCAATGTAACTGAGCTTTGTGCCAAAGGGAGCATGTTGCTGTAAGGGTGATGGATATGAATTGCTGCTTTGTTAACTTAACATGCCAAATATACAGCTTCCCATTTCTCCACAAAAAGTAATTTTAGTCTTATACTGTTCTGCCTGCATCAGTATTGAAATTTACCGCATGCATCACATGCATCAGCTATGCTCATGGTAGTACAGGTGACACCACAGCATACAGGTGATTTTGCCTGACCACTAGGCTGCAGGAATTGATCAGGAAAAGGCCTTGAAATCCCCCACCCCACAACCCTTACCCCTGGTCACTTTTGCTGATGCTCTTCCACTGAGTCTGCTGTGTTCATTGCTTACTTCAGTGATCCTCGAAGATAACACTGCAGTTAAAATTAGAGGCTGTTTCCCTCCTAAAAGTTGGATCCTAATTGTCACTACTAATAAATGCAGAAACACAACAGAGACAGCAGAGATAAAAATCTAAGAAGGAGGAAAAAGGGGCAAGGGCTGTTTCCATTGTTCCAAGAACTGGCCATTGGCCAGAGATGCCTGAAGTAGCTGCAGGTAGGAGCTAGCAACGCCTTATTTATTTATTTTAATGGCTAGGGGAAATGTCTGCGCACAGTCCACTTGAAAACCCAAAGCTGCCTTTTTCTAATTAACAGTTTCTTTCAGAGGTATATCCCGTCATACACTTTCAATGTTATATATAATCAATATATTTCTAC
This sequence comes from Anser cygnoides, assembly GCF_040182565.1. Lineage (NCBI taxonomy): Eukaryota > Metazoa > Chordata > Aves > Anseriformes > Anatidae > Anser > Anser cygnoides. The sequence continues at coordinate 82,072,688 of NC_089873.1, read as the reverse complement.
ACACTATAGTGCCTCTTGAGTGGGCCGGTAGACAGTGCTCAAGAATCCTCATAGTTGTACCAGGGCTATTCCAATCCAATGAGACCTTCCCTGCACTGCAGAGATCTGAGGATCCACTCAAATTTAAATCCTCACATGTTGGGGGTATTCTGAGTTGTCCATGACAGGGCCCCAGTACTTCCCTGTCATCACCTTTGAATTAAGCATTATTGCCACTACTTGTAAGTCATTCACTCTTAGCAGTATGAGGCAGGGTGATGATTGCCTGGCTGTGCTCAGGTGCAGACATGAACCCTTGCAACAACTTCACATGGATGGGTGGGCTGCTGGGGTCTCATCTGCCTGTGGCAAGGCTGCTGCAGGGAGGTCAGGAGAAGGCTGCCCCAAATCCACTCACCAGCACAAGCCCTGGCCCATCCCATTGAACTTGCAGGGCTGAACTTTCAGAGTGGAAACACTGCTGCTGGAAAGGAGTTCTCTTTGGGAAAATTGCAAGTGGGTAAAGGTTATATAAAGGCACTTTGAATAAGTGTCATTTTCAGCCACTACTATCATAGGGAAATATCATTAGACACTTGTAAAACAAAAGCAGCAACCATAGACACAGATTTGCTTTTAGCACTTACGCCCTACTATGGGCATGCCAAAATAGCAAACTAGAATGGTTTAAGAAGCACAAACAATCCCCTAAGAAACAGTTTTTGCAAGGGCATTTTCCTGTGCCCTCATCCCCCAAGCCCTGAGTTCACTTTGTGATGATTTGCATCACATCAGTGCAATAAGGCTGCAGGCTCACAAAGTGTGCAGCAGGTGCTGGGGAGCATACAGCAGGTAGGTGCTTCTGTTGTGGTGCTTTCACGTCAGGCCTGCATTGATCATAGAATGGTTTGGGTTGGAAGAGACCACAAAGATCATCTGATTTCAAGCTCCCCGCCATGGGCTGAGACACCTCCCACCAAATCAAGTTGCACACAGCCCCATCCAGTCTGGCCTTGAACACTTCCAGGGAGGGGGCATCCACAGCTTCTCTAGGCAACCTGTGCCAGTGCCTCACCACTCTCACAGTAAAGAATTTTTTTCCATATGTCTTATCTAAACCTACCCTCTTTTAGTTGAAAACCATTACTTTTTGTCCTATAACTACACTCTCTGATGAGAGAGTCCCTCCCCATCTTTCCTGTAGGCCTCCTTTAGGTACTGGAAGGCTGCAATGAAGACTCTTCTCCAGGCTGAACAACCAATACTCAGCCTGTCTTCACAGGAGAAGTGCTCCAGCGCTTAGATCATCTTCGTGACCCTCCTCTGGACTCATTCTAGTATGTCTATCTTACATCCTTAGCCATGCAACAGAAATCCATCTCAGAAGAATAACAAAGCTTTTTGTCAAATTTAGGCAGAAGGAATCCAATTGTTACCTACAGGTAAAAACTGCTCCAGCAATCTGATTAAATACACAGGAATTAGACTTATTTAATTAGCCCTATTTTATGAAAGTTCATATATTTGAATAAACACTGTTTATTACATTTATAACTTTCTCTGAACTTCTACATTCAGTTTTGACCATCATTGAGCCTATATAAAGTTTTTGATACAAATCAACTGAAAATCATAAAGACATCTTTACTTCAAACTATTTCTACATTATTAGAGGCTTACTTTAATTGTGTTTTAACTGAGCAGTAACTATATCCTAAACTATTTTCCTGTTCGCATTAGTTTTTGAGGCTCAGTGCACTGATGTTTTTGGGCTCTTTAGTGCTAGATAAAATTTGACAGGTTTGATATTTCTCCAGGAGTTCTTGAAAAGGCTGAAACAATCCTCATTTTATTAAAGAATTTGCCAAGTTCACCAGAAGTCATTTTCACCTGGTTTTATAGCTTGAATAAGACTTCATTGAGCAAAGCAATCAGGGAAAAAATGTTCTTTTGTTCACAGGTCATGTGCCTATTTGACTCTGCTAGGAAATGATTTACTATATTTATCCACATGAGAAGCTGAGGTACAGTCTTTGTTGCTGCTACACTGACAGTTTTCTTCCAGTTTCATCAGATGACATCATCTATTTCAGTAAGAAGGCATTTTTGTTTGTTGTATCACTGTATTATCCTGGCACAGAGGTCTTAGGCAGCTTTAGAGCTCTCTAAAATCCTCTCATTTACTCCTTAAGCAATGGCTTTATATGCCATTTGTACACTGCAACTTGCACTTTTAGTTTCTTTCCCCTTTGGCAGCCCTTTCCCAACTTATCACTTGTGGGTACATTCTCAATAAATACAACAGTATAAATGGAGCAAGTCTGTCTAACTGTCCATAATCACGATAAAATAAAGATAGATAACATGAAATTGAAATATTTAGCTCTGGAATAAGCCAAATGTATTACTAACATTGATAAAAACAACCACTATAAGCGCCTAATTAAAGTGCACTTTTTGGGTAAAACTCTTTTTTCCTGTCTCTAAACTGAACTTGTGCTGGCAATTCTGCAAAATGATGATGGAGCCACAGTGAAACTATGCACAGGTGGAAAGTTCTCTGAAGATCAAACCAGGAATGAAAGCTAAGAGATGCTCATTTTAAAAGATGCCCCTTTTCAGGGGTGACAGTTAACCCTCCAAAGGTGAACATGAAAATATTTTCAGCTAACATTTATATACATACAAACAGATACACACATTCACGGAGAAAATACATTAAGCAGTAATTTTGAGCACAACTGTAGTAATCTCAGGGATGCAATAGGGATACTGACTTAAGAATATTTCAAAAATCTCTAAAATGCAAAAACAAAAATAAGAAATATGAGGCAAAAGACAGCATGCTTGCAACGAGTGATGATAAAGATGATTTTGATTTTTATGTCTCATTATATAAGAAAGAAAGGCAATGAAGAGTAGCTACACCTTTACGTGTCATTTCACTTGTGCTCACAAACATCCAAATAGAAACAAAGAAACGCATCGACACATGAAGCTCACAACTCAGGCGTTGCAAACAGGATGTAGCAGTAGTTTGTATACTGGTCAAAATTTAAAATAATTTAAGCATCCTTTCCCTTTGGCTGTTCTCTTGACTTGCTCATTTTCCTTTCTATCTTACACAATGCAACCTCAATTTCTCAGAAGAGATGTGATGCAAAAATAATTATGAGTTGAGCTGCTGCGGTGAGCTGGGAAGAGATAAACCATCCTACGAAGGCCTTGAAGGGACCAAAAACTGGCTACAAATGGGTCTGAGGCTACTCACAGCTTCTTCTGTCACCAGCCCCTGCCAGTCTGGCTCCAACACCAGGCCCATGGGAGCTTACTGAACTGACAATAGAGCAATGAACAGAGTGAAACCACCTGAGTCATGTGGTGGGGCCAAAGCATTTTTTTCACTTTGACTAGGAGATAAGAACTACACAGAAATACCTAAGAAATCTTGCTTGCGAACAATTCAGCAGGCATTGTTAAATTCAACTTTTTTTCAGTTTTTCTAGATACCTCACTTGTTAAAAAGAAACTTAAAGTCCATAAATCATGGGGAAGAAAAAAGTCACCAATTTTAATTAAGCTTGCCAAACAAGTTTGTGATTAGTATTGTCTCCATCATCTGGTAAAGCTTTGATGTTGAAGCACTTGCCAGAAAGTGATCATTGCTCCCGAGAGGTTGTATTTGAAATCTGTCAAAAATTAAACAACACGTATGGTAGGTCCAAAACATCCATCTCATAAAGGATGCCTGTGACATCTGCATGAACCAATATCCTGGCTCCCAGAATATATGAGGAAGAAGAATTCTGCAACTAAGTCAAATTGAGTTTAATAGAAGCAGTGGATAGTGCAGGGATAGGAAAGATGAAATTGTTAGAATTGATCCACAAACACCTTTGGAGAGAGTATCCAGACCCTGTCATTAGGTGTATTTGCTTCCTAGGCTTCAAAGAGGCACCTGTCAGGCACCTGTCACAGCTGCCACCACTCCCAAGTGCAGTTGCAATAGGGCTGGAACCTGAACACAGACAAAAATAATAATTATAAGGGAAGAAAGGAAAGGAAAAGATTCCCTTGTGATTAAGTGAACAAAGCCTGAAAGAATAAGTTGTGTAGCTGGAGAAAGGAGAGAGAAGTGGATTGATGTTATGATAATATTTAGTAGTGGAGAACTTGTCTCTGACCTTTTTTTTTTTTTTTTAAAGGATCGTTTATTGTATAACGAAATATTTCAGTTTTCAAAGTACAATTTATACGACGCATCAGATAAATACAAAGAAAATGATGCAAAGATACAAGGGACAAGAGAACATGACCACAGACTGACAGAAAACCTATAGAAAGGCAAAAACATCTCTCACATTACTTCCATAAATTATACTTTGATTTAGCTTTCTATAGAAAGCATTATGAAAGGCTGTATTTTGGTAGTCTTAACATTCCTATTTGTAAATGACTTTTTGCCCAAAGGAAAAAGAAAGTGTCTTATTTTGGCTTGTTCAATTGCAAAAACTTTTAACGTACTGATACAATGCCAGTGTTATATGCAGGTACAAAATGATCTTTCATAAACAGTGGACAACAAAACATCTGTTAAATATTAAAAGTGATAAAAACTTTAAAAGCTTTGAAGGTGTAATTATAAGACCAGCTACTAGTCTTTGTATGTATTCTTTAGTGTAAACGACCACATGAACAAATGGGAGGAGAATGTGAATCCTTGTGTAAGATAATGTATTTTATCTCCTGTAACAACAAGAAATACAAATACCAAAGCTACTCTTACATATTACCCAATGGTTTCTGCTTGAAAGAAAGGTAAAAAAGATCTAGTCAGTAATTGTAGCTGAGCTTGTGGCAAGAAAGGTCTTGGTAGGAATTAGTAAGTAAAAATACCTCAGTGTAAAGCGTTTTAACTTAGAGTGAATAAAAGAAAAAAACAAAAAACAAACCAAAACAAACCAACCAAACAAACAAAAATCTTATCAGCTTCAGATTATATCCATTGGGCCTCAGGTAACATAACCTTGTAGTAAACCAAATACAGACCACCACATCATTGATAATAAGAAACGTACTACAACAACACTCACAAAATTGTCACTCTAATTCCCTCAAAAGTGTTATGTCTCTTACTGCTTGCTTTCACTACCAGGAAATCAGATGTACATGTGCAGAGAAGCTCTGAGAAGTGTACAGAGATGAAGAGGAGCCAGAGTTGCAAACTGTGTGTGTGTGTGTGTGTGTGTCTGTGTGTGTGTGTGTACATGCATGTGCGCTGCCTGCCTGCTGTGCATCCTTCCTGCTGTTTCTGGAGGTGCTTCTCCAGACCTCATCTCCAGGTTTGAGAGACATTTCCAGGTACAAGACATAGAATGAAGAATGACCACTTCGTCAAAGTTGGAGAGGTTAGGGAGGAAATTCAGTCAAATGGCATTACTTCAGAACAATTCTAAGACAGAGAAATACACCTCTCATTACTATGCGTACATCTCTTATTTGTAGATGAGTGGTAGTCAGAGAGGAGTCTAAGAGAAAAAAGAAGTAACTGAATGGCATAAAAGCTATTCTGATCTAACAAAGAACAATCAGATCAACATTTGTGTTGATTTTGGATGAGGTTATCCCACTTTATTCCCCATTGTAGCACATTTAATGCACCAGGATTGGGAGTGGTGAGAGAGAAGTAAAAAGAATGAAAAAGGAAAATGATAATTTTTCAGTGCTAACTGCTTTCATTCCTTCCTTTGTGCGAGTGTCTGAAGATATATTTACACAGTTCAGCAATAAAACTCTTGTATCTTCTGAAAACGTGCAGTTTTACACAAATTTACATCCAGTTTCAATGCATAATCAGACTCTCCATTTGATCCCAGCAGTGATGGCTTGTTCATCTGTAACTGCCTAAGCAGTAGAAGTTCATGTCCACTTTCCTGTCCAGTTTCTTGCTCCATTTAAGCCTTGAGTCCTTGTCGACTTATAAATGCTACTTTTTGCATGCTAGCTTTTGACCTCATATAATAGAAAGACTGATATTTGCAGGCAAAGTGTGTGAGGCAGTAGTTTGGTTTTGACAATACCCAATTAAATAGGTAGAGAGCTGTAATGTCATTTGCTTGTGGGGGAGAGAAAAGCGCTGCCAGATTTCCCTGTTGCTCAGTTTTACCAGTAAAACAAGTTATTTATTTGGCCAGAACACCTGATCACCTGAAGGCGAAGAGATTTTGTGCAGAATTTCACATAAAACATAGGTAGCACAACAACACTGAAGGATGGATCATTTTCTCTTGTGGGTGAGTGAAAGAAAGAAGTGACAGCACCAGCTGCATAAATTAATGAAAGAGCTGGTATGTCCTTTCTTATTTTCATGTTGAATTTCCCAAGTGTACTGGGCCACTATTGCTCCAATGCATTAAACAACAGAATAAATTCAGACTCCATCTGTCTTTGCCCCTTGACCTCACTCCCTATTACTTGATTTAGATACAGATCCATACTTTATGGCTGAAGACCTCTACCTGTAAGAATTTTATCCAAATCATTACAAAGAAATTCTTCACAAGAGGTGGTATTGCAATAAATCAAGCTATCCAAATAAAATCTTCCAAATATACTGTACTTACCCCCCCCTCAAAAAAAAAAAAAAAAAAACACACACTTTTCTAGAATTTACATGCTCCAGCATGATGCTGTCATCCACTTAGCTGTTATCACGATTTTCAGTTCTATAAGAAAGAAGGAGAGATAAAGGACCTGTTGTCTAAGCAAAGGAAGCCTGGGACAGTCACACTGCCCTTCCACCATTTCGGACTGGATAAGAAATATTTGTGTAAACAGAGTACATTCTTAGTAATCACCAAAAAGGATCAAAGGATCAAAGTACCTTACTCAAAAATTAGGCCATATCTCCCACAGAAGCTACAAGTTTGTGTTTTTCATTGATCCTTGCTCATGGCTTGCAACCAATCATATTTCCTAGAAAAAGTGATATTTCCAGAATCCATCAACAACATAAATGAATCTGCTGTTATGAAAAGCAGGCCAGAGATTCTGACCCAACTCAACCCAGAATCAAGGATTCTAGAAAGTGTTTTATAAGGGAAGAAATAAATAAATAAAGAGGGACAGATTCCTGGTAGACTTACATTAAACAAAGCATGTGTTTAAAATGATTCCAGGAGATGGCCAATATAAACAACCCCTGACTGAACCCCGCATACCTAGGATGGAACTTGTAAGTCCAAATGCACAACATCTGGCACATAGACTGAAAATGGCTCAATTTCAGTGTTAACTATCCTTTTTTAATGGCATGGTGAGTTTGCCTTCAACTCTGGGAATGCCATTATTTTCTATGTCATTCCTGCAGCTGGACATTAAACCACGTTTTAAACAATAATATGAAATGTAATTTGTATCTATTTATATAACTTGAAAAAAACTGCAAATTAAGAGAAGACATTAGGTGAACAACAGCCAACAGGTATTTGTCAGCATTACGTATTGTCAAAGACAACCCCTTTTCCCTTTACAACAACATAACATGCTGCACTTCGAAGCAGTCAACACCATAGGCCTTGAATTTAATAAAGCAGTCTTACATGGTCTTACATTTATGAAAGGGTCTTACACAACCATTTCATAAATGAGTTACGGAATTCAGTCTAGATGAATCCACTATGAAATTGTTGCACAGTCTCTACAGACAATGTGAGGTAGATCAACTTTCTGGTAACGATCTACTAAACTGAGTAATTCTTAAGGTTTAATTGTAAATCGGAAAGTAGTAGTATCAAGCTGGGCTTCATCAGAGCCCAGCCCAATCTCACACTTTTTGATATTTCACAGAAGACCAGAATGATAGAAAACTATCTCTAAATTTGTGTCAGGCTGTGAGGGGTTAATAAGCTCTTTGAAAACCAAGCTTAAAATTCAAGGGAATGTTTATGCTGCTTTTAAGATTTATAGCAGACAACTTAAGTAGTAGTAGAGTTAAACTGAAGTGTAGTAAATTTAAGGTAGGAAAACCTTTATAGTTGAAAGAACAGTTAAGCACTGGAATAAATTGCTCAGAGAAGTTTAAGAAGGGATTTGACAAACGTTCATGACTGTTGTGGGACAGGAGAAGGATTAGCAACTTCCTTTCTCTTGAGGTTCTCTTTTCTATGTATCCTAAAATATGATAACTAAATATTATTTCAAAATAGCCTTTGTATTATAGTGATAGAAATAGTCTAAAAACAAGAAATGGAAATGCTTCCTACATCATAATAAATCTGAGTTTGATTCAGACAAGAAAAGATAGTGGAAAACTTCTTTCTTTATTCCACTGTTTCTGATCAGAAAAAAAAATATCTTTTTGAAGATAAATCTGCAAGGATACATGTTACTAACACAAGCATGTGTCATCTGTTCATAATGGTGATTTTTACTGAAGTTTCTTCCCCTATTATGCCAAGAATCATTTCATTTGCAGATTGCATAAACAACAATAAACTTGGACTAAAGTCTCCTGCACATCCTGGATTTAATTGTTAAACAATTTACTTCTCTGACAAGATGTTTATAGAGCTAAATGCAAAGAGAAATTATATTCTACTTGCAGATACGGCATGGCATCTATTATTACTTGGAAAAAAGATCTTCAAACTTTGGTCAAAAAAAGTTTCTGAGGCCAAAAGTTGAGAATTTGATTCACGTATTATAATCAAGGCATTCCTTTGTTTTTAATGTATCCACCATTCAAACCTCTTATCAGCACACATTACAGTTGTTTGCATTATGTTACTCCTGTGTATTTGTCTAGTATTGATATGAATTAACATAGACTTAAAGCAATTCAGGGAATTCTTAAAAAAATAAAATAAAATCTCTCTCACCCAAACTAAACTCCATTTAAAGTGGCAAAACTGATAAAAGAACTTTGTGTTTCTCCCCAGCCTGCAAATAGACCATGGAACTCCATAGTGCAGTGTATTTAAATTGTATACGTTAAAACAAAAACAAAAACAAAACAAAACCACACACATACCTTAGTGCTTGAATATGAAGTGCCCAAATTTATAATGCTGATAGTACAAATGTAAATTAAATTACAGAAGCTGGCATAAGACCTAGTGAGATAGAGAAAGAAAAAGACCAAACATGGGAAGCAAACACACCTCACACCTGCCTGGAGATCTTACATATTTCTCTGAACCGTCAATTACTGGCCAATTAATCATCAATTAAAGCTAGGATATTAGAGGAAACAGGTGGTAGATTGGCCTAGACCAGTGCTGCTGGTGCTGGCACGTGGCCACCGGTAGCTCTGCCCTAGCTGGTGTTCCTGAACAGAAGCACCGGTCCCAGAGCAGGAAATGCCAATATCCGATGAATAAACCCATAACAACATAGGAAAAGTTGCTTAAGCCCAAATCCTCATTCTTGGAAGTCTAAATCAAACCCCTGACATTTAATAATGCCAGTGTAGACCACTAGCTTGTGGTTGGCGGTTTTATTTTCGTTTGTTTTCTTAGCCTCTCTCTTCAATTAAAGATATGCTATCTAGAAAATAAAGATGAAAACACCAACTTAGCTCACAGTAGGTTTATGAAACATGATTATTTTTTTCAAAAGGCTGACTGAAAACCCATGCTGAAGCCAGGAAAAAGTATGTTCTTCCCCTAGTGACAAGAAAGAAAAAAATATTACTTCTGACAGAAATATATACTTCCAAACTCTGTTCTATCTTCATCAATTTGTTTGATATTTCAAAGGAACTGTCCCATTTGGGTGAAGGTTGATGTATTATTCTTATGATCAGTTCAACATCCCTTTTTATAACCTTAAGAGGAAATAAGAAAGTCTAAAGAGACTGGAAGACCTTTAAAAAAAAAATCTTTTTTCAGCATCATAAGTACGGTAACAGGAGAATTGTGATAGGAAAAATCAAAAATTCATCAACAGCTGAAAGTGGCACATAGTGACAAAGGCTTGTGTACATAAAAGGGGAAATCTGTGTGCTTGTAAAGAAAGTCTGAAAAGTAGGATGTTGGACTGAAGATAAAATTACTTTAGAAATAGTAACTGAATCAGTTGTTCTTGGATATCTGCTCTGCCGAAAAGACCTTATATTCTAATTTATTACTTTTTCCTACCCACAAACAAAATATTCATCATGTAGATTACTATTGATATTCAGGTCCTTTAGAGAAAATCTATAATTAAGGTTGATCTGGAGAGAATGAAAAAGCTACAAAACAGTTTGCAAAGCTTTGTGTTGTTAGCAACTAAAACTTCACAGTGAACAGAAGAGGAATTATTTTTGTATTCAGGGAGACATGACTCTAGACAAATTCACACTCCTAAAAATTCAACAAGATATTTCACAATCATCCATATGGTCTTTGTGTTAATGTCACTTCTCAAGCTGGCTTATAGATCTCTTATGATTATTAAAATGTGTTACTAAGCTCCCAAAATTGTGAAGACAAAAAGATCAGTTACTGAACTCCGTGCACTATAAAGGCACATCATTTTAATTCCCTTACCCTAACTTTTCAATTCTCAACTTTGTCATGTAACTTAAGCAAGCAAAAGATGCTACTTTGCAGTTTGAAAAATAAGCTTGTGCCACATAGGAAGAGCTTTGTGTGTCCTTCTTAAATAAGGAAAACAGCTTTTTAAGTGTTCATCAAACTGGGAAGTGAGAGGGACTGAATCAAAACCAACCTAAAGTGTTAAAAGTAGGAAAATAACACAGCACTTTAAACTAGAGACTGAGATGGTGCATGGCCATTCCAGTGACATCAGGAAAACATCAGGAGGTAAATCACAAAGTGGCCACAGTCTTAATGGGGTTTACGAATCCCAGTCCAAACAACGAGCTTTGCTTTTCGTATCTCAGGAATTCCACCTCATGGATGAGAGGTGAATTCTGCAGCCACACACAGCCCTAGGGATTAACGTGGCAACCTGTGAGGTTCAAGGTGACGCAATCCTTCCCTACCACTTATCTTGCAGTAGCTGCAGCAGGTCACAGCAAACACCATTAAATAGACTTTCTCTATTGGTGTTAAGTTCTTACAAAGATTAAAAGGTTCCATTAAATTTCGTGCACGTTTCCTAGCTAATTAGTGTACAGAGATATTTTGGATGTAACAGAGCAGAGAAAACCAGAAGGGTACAGCTTAAGTTACTTCTAAGTGGGATTTAGAAATGCTGCTTGTATATGGAATAAGATTTGGAGTTGCGTAAGCACATTTATTGGTAACTCTCACCAAAGTGAAACTCAGATGGTCAGACTGCCATGCAACACGGTAGAAATACAATTCATTCACACACACTGGATTTCTCCAGCTTGGGGTAGTTTTAAGCACAAGCTTCTTGAATCACACTTAATATGAACTATTTAATACAGGATGCCAGTGTAATATATTGCATATGCTATATGTATTCCATATATTCTGTGAAAGATTTTTTTGTACTGCAAAACAGATCCCCACAATTATGATGTCAATCAATTTGAAAAGACCAAAGCAAGCACAGGTCAGCACAATGAAATTTAGTCTTCTAAGAAGCGTGCAAACAGGTAGCATTAGGGAGGACAGAAGAAGGAAGGAAGGAATGGGGAGCAAAATGGTATCAACAACAGACATGAGCATTCTGAAGAGTATTTCCACCATCCACTCAGCCAGCTTCGTATATTTACTGGAGCACTAGCCAAGTAACCACAATCCAGGGGAGCCTAAGAAACCTAGAAGAAAGTTCTGTTAGCTCAAGGAAAGTAACACCGTGGCTAGGTGACATAGGCTCTGCCCTTCCTTGTTTTCTGGGATATGCTCTCATTCTCCCTGTTAGCATCACTAGCTGTTGTCTTAGTGAATTCTGCAGTACAACACTATGTTATATTGATAGTCTGATTGCACTATGCTTCCGTCCTGACTGACAGAGGTGAAGCAGAAGGAAATGTATTTGAAAATACATTCACAATCCTATCCACCATTTTATGGCTTCTCATTAAAAAAACAACAAATATGATTTCAAAAAACTTATTTCTATTGGTTCTCTGTCAAAATCCAAACAAAAATCAACACCACAACACAATCAAAGCAATGCAAGTAAGACAAAGAATTTGGGACGGAGGAGAGAAGGTTTTAAAGGATTCTACACACAAATGTTGTACAGATGTTGAGTAAATGAAACCACAAAGTCTAATCAAACAAACATTTTCAGGCAGTTTATAGCCATGGGAAGAAAGTGGAAGGAGATGGGAATTCTAGCTTTGATCATACAGTTAGTATCAAGGAAACAGATATTTTCAATTTCACTAGATGTTTGGAAAGAGCTGTTTAATAGATGTATCACCACCCTTCACTGCCTCCACCCTTTGTGTGAAGGCAGGCTGTAGTGCACTCACACAGAGATCAGGCTTCACAAGGCTTTGGATCTCAGAAGTAAGTGTTTAGTTTGCTTTTGTTTGAGAAGTATCCTAAAATCAGGTTTGAAAAGCCTTCCAAAGAACCTACAGAGTAGCATACAAAATAAATAAATAAATAAATAAAAATATTGTTTCACTTGATCCTCTTTTACCTCAGTTAAGATGTATATACAAAATAATCAGATGCAACATTGACAGCAACATCCAATCAATCCTCCCTACAATTTTTTTTTCTTTTAGCATAAGAGGGCATTTAAGCTTAATTTCTTTATATAATTTTTCATCATTTACATGTGATTTTCATTTTTTTTTCCTGAAAACAAAGACTTTTTGTCAGAAATAAGTGATAGAGATTACAGGAAAAAGCTTCAAAATCTCCTGTATGTGACTTTAATCAGAAGGATTTTGCTTTGGTGAACACTTGTGCATATGCATTTAATGTTAAGGATAAAGGTTTTAGCATGAAGTTCTACCATGCAGTTATGTCTCTTTTTTCCCCACCTCCCTACCCCACTTACTGATCAACATGTAATAGAAGTCACTGGAAGAGCAGATTCATACCTTTTCCTCTACCATTACCTCTTTGAGCAGCCTAGCATCCCAGTTTAACTGGAGGCCCCATCCTTCATACAGCTTCCAGGATGCAGGAATCATATTGGTAAGACAGAATACAAGCCATGGAGGAAAACAGATGGCTGTTGTGAATGAAAATGCAACAATCCTGTCTCTTGATTAGGGTTCAACAGTCAAGCTGGAGGTGAAAGACTTAAGCAACTCCAGAACCCTTTCAGACCCTTAACTGCATCACACAGCACAACCCTTTTGTGTATTCCAATCACTGCTGAAAAATCTCGAAGGTTGGATTTATCTGTCTATACCTGTATACACATTGCCGCAGACCTGCTTCCTTGATATGCTGAAGGATATGATGAAGGAAGCTTCACAGACGCCAAAAGAAAAGTCCATTTTACTGAGCTGCAGAGATATTCCAAGCCTTGGCTGCAGCAGCAACATACACTTCTGCCACAAGCTGTCCCATCAGCGAACAGTGCCTCTGTTATTTGAGAGGTCTTTGCCTCTGCTCTCTCACCTCCACCCGCCATGAGCTGCATGCAAACCATAAGGGATGTAAGGACAGTTTTCCATGGCTTCTCATCCACCTATGTATCATAGGAAATTGCAAAAGGTGGTAACACAGCAAGTTTATTAGTGACAAAGTCCATTATCTATCAGAATTATATACTGCACTAGCAAAATTTCAGAAACTTAAAAAATATATAAATTCAAAATGTCCCTTGCTAATTGAACAAAAATTAAAGCTAAAGACAGAATTCCAGGTTTACAACTGATATTAAACTTGATTTTTTCAGAGTGGCTTCTGAATCTTATGTTCCAAACACAACATAGCTGAAGATAACACATGGTTTCAGATCAAAGTGAGAACCATACTGTATATCAAACATCTAAGGCAAAATAAATCTCCAGATAATATTTTTCTGTTGAAGTAAAACTAATGTTTTCTCAATATTCTAGAGGTTTTGGCTCCATCCCCCACCCCACCCCCATTTGCAACCCAGATGAGTTCCTTATAAATATCTTCCAAATTAATTGATGCATTTTTATGCCAGGTACTGACAAGAAAAGTGAAATACAATTCATCACTCAAAATGGATGAAAATCTTATTTAGCATCTCCTAATTTTCAGTCTACAGGGAACAGGATGATGTAAGATCAAGAAAGGATAGGGCTCTCTCATGGGCCAGTGCCACATCAGTAGGACAATTATCCTACCCAATTATTTGCAAGATTGGTAGTCCAAGAAATAAAAATAAAAAATTAGTTCTTAGGTGATGAACGTCAAGGTATCATAAAGAATTATATTAAACAGTGTTTCTTTGCTAGCAGAAGCACTATAGGGTGACCAGAAGCCCAACTATCCCAGCACCACTGTGGGAGACCAAAGCTCATGACCATGAAACTCTTTAGACAGTTACCAAGAGGACTGCCATTGTACACTTCAGAAAACTTTCCTTTTGAAAGTCTTACACAGAGAAAACTATTTATGCTAGAACAGTGTTTCACTTCCATTGAATCAACATTTTTCAGTCTGTAAGCATTTGTTCAGAAGACTTCTAACCAGCCCCAATTGATCAAAACCAGTATGTTAAATGGAAACTGAAATGTTATATGGACTACTACATTCCTTTGCATTGCACCTACAACCTTTAAGTGTGTATTTATACAAGTCTTATTAAAAAAAGTTTTCATTTGACTTTCTAAATCTGAGATGACTTGCAAGACCTTCTTAGTTACCATAGCTAAGCACACAAATTTTGCAATGTAGTTGAAGTTATTAAGCTAAATATTTAAGCCATGTCTAAAATACTAAGTATTGCACTTCCATTTCCTCAAAATTCTTAGCTATGCAATACTTTGAGTTTGTAAATACATATTTTGAAATCAAAAGACTGCTCACATAATCAAGCATGTGCATAAATTGACACTAAAAGCCCCACAACAGAACTGAAGACATTTGCCCATGACAGTAACGGGAGCCTCCTGTCCCTTCCTCACAGAGATTCTAAGCACGTCTGCAGTGCCGGTTGCATTTTCGACCATCCTAAAAGTGGAAAGAAATAATCCACAGCTAACTGTATTAACAAAATGAGTATGTTTTCTAAGCAGTATATAATTTGCGTATTCAGAAGTAGTAATGTAACAGTGGTTTTTGTTATTGTCCAACAAATAACAGGCATTTTCAAACCATATTCTAAGAAGTTTGCGCAACTTTATTCTGCTGATGCTATCAAGTGCAAAACAAGTTTACTTTCATTTGAGATGAAATAACTTTCATTTTTATTTCCTTATTCATGATACTCTGAAAGGCAATCCCATACATGAGCGAATGATATTCAAATTACTTTTTTTTTTTTTGCTTAAGAATATAGGCAGCAGAGTCATCATATACCTTAAAGACCTGTTCGTTACAGTGGGAAATTCTACTGAGCACAAGTAATGAGGATTTTTATATATGTAAGTTTTTGAATTTTTTTCAGTTCAGAGCAAAGACAAATTTAGGGCTGACTTAGGAAATCTTCAATGCATATCAGTCATAACTATGTAGCTGATCAGTAAGAGAATCCCAAATGGAAAGGTGAGTGAGAGTTCACACATCAGATTTTTGCACACTATGTGGAAAATAATCTCAGAAGAATAATGTCTCTGACTAAGGTTGTTTGCATCTCTTCTCTAACATTTTTCTTCCTAATGTCACACATGTGCAGGCTTGAGATTGGAATCAGCTCTAGGACTCTAAATTGCTACTTCAAATACTGGAAAATACTGAAAAAAAAGACAGTGATTGCTTGAGCCTAAAGGCATATTTTAGTTTTCCTTGTCTAATCAACTCTTCTGGCTTCGCAGTACACAGAGTTTTTTGCTTTAAAAAAAAAAATAAAAAAAATCCAGTAGCTTGCAAGACTATTAACAAGAGGACAGAAATGTGTGGTAGAAACTCTTTGCAAGAGTAAAAGAAATAAATTTTCCTAACTTAGATAGTTTGAGGAACACACGGTTGAAATACAACCCATATGCATGGTGATTATTTATAGGCATACAAATTATATTCAAAAAAGAGCCAGATGGCTTTAGCAACACATCTGCTGTCTTCAAGGCAGAACTTCTGAAGTAAACTTGGGACATTAACTCCTATTATAGAGCAGTCAAGAACCAGCAGGACTACATTCTGCTTTGTAGTCTGTAAGAGTTGCATCTTCCTACACGGAAGTAGAATTTAACCTGAGGTCAAGACCAAAGACGGGCTGCAATATTCTGCATTTTAACAGGGTTATCGTGCTGTTACTAACTAAATGCAAGGCTAGGAAGGTAGATCACTGCTAAGGCAAACACCAAACTAAACCAAGCTTCTCACATGCTAAATAGCAGTTACATAAATCTTTGTGCCAGCTAGTAGTTCTGCATGTTTTGCAATATTTTGCACTAATTTTCAGCAAAGTTGCAATCCCTAAAAATCATTAAAAATTGCAAAGACTCTCACACTATGCATTATATTTTCTCCTGAGAAGGTTCTCATTTAGCAAATATTCAGAGATGATTGAAAGATGTCTTAGACATCAAAGCCACAAACGAGAGGTTACACAACATAGATTTATATGAACAGAGGCAGAAGTATGGGAAGAAATCAGACAACTATTAGCTACTGAAGTTGTTTGCATGTAAAATATGCATTTGAAAATATTTTTAACTGAGAAGATAAATTGGGAAAGAACACTGGGAGAATTGCCTATGCTGTCCAGTTTCTAATCTCCATCTGGCTAGCCAATAAGTTGTCACAAGTACTTGAATTTAGTATCTGGCCTCTGCACATACTACTTCTTTTATTACTGTGTGCTACTCTGAGTAGTACTATTGCTCATTTTTATTTTTATTCAGCTTTTCATAAAGTTCTTGAGGAACAGCTCCCCACTCCTCCCTTCCTTAACCTCCTTGTTACAAAAAGAAGCCTTGAAACAAACAAACAAAAATCTTAAATAAAAAAAAAAAGCTGAACATGTTGTTCTTGCTAAAATAGATTCACTCTTCAGAATCCAGCTTTTCCCACTTTGAGATGGCACTTTTGGATCCCCTCTTCTATTTCCGATGGAGTAGATAAAACTGGAAACTAGTTCTGCTGCAATATGTGAGAGTCCCTGCACTGGTGGTTTCAAGCCTATATTTTGCTAGAAGGAGGGGAGCCGACTTCTGTACGCTTCAGGGCTACCTGTATTCTCAGCTGTGAGTTTAGAGGGCAGATGAGAGCAGTGGAAGTTGTGAAACACCTGTCAGCATTTGTTAGGTGATGTTCAGCTGCATCTGCATCTCTCCAGGACAGCTGCAGCACCCTGTTTTACTGGCCTCTCAACCAGCCTACATCCTTGTATCAACAGAGCGGTCAAAAGCCACATAGATCTTTGGACTGGAACATACAGCAGAACCATGATGCTCCTTTGTGCAGGGCAGGTCAAGCTTCTCAAAAGCATGGCAGCTCTTCAGATAACTTCTTGTAATGCTGCTTCTCTCACCTCATTTTACTACTTCAAAAATATTGTCAGAAATAACTGAAATTAACCAGGACTCAAAAAATGGTCTCACAGATCATGCCATATTTGAAACAGAATAAGCTCAATTTTTTTGGAAACTTAACTCTCTTGCAAGACATCAATACAATGCAAATGAAATCCTCGTTAGAAGCATAAAAGTTGAAACATATACAGATATGTACATATACTTTTCCAAGCTTTGAAGATGTTCTAAAACATGACAATTCTAAGTATTAAGGCATTCTCTGCTGTTAGCTAACGTACTACGGCTAATATTTATAAATACTTTGTTCCTCCAAATTTTTGTAAGCTTCTGGGATGATTTCTAGTACAGCCTTTTGTATTGTATCAAAATAAAACATTAGTCTCTCTTTTCCTATGTTCCTTAATTTTGTTAGGCTATCTAATTTCATCAGGACTCCCAATCATCCCAAATAAGCTAATAAGAACTTGCTTTGAGAGGGAGTGAATTTGACCCCTTTGAAATGCTAATTGAATTCCTTATCTGCAAAACCAATATTTGTATTGTACAGATCAACGATGAAGAAAATAATCCATAAGCCTGATGAAAAGATAAAATGCATTTGTTTAACTAAGTCATTAAAATTAAACAGTGCTTATTCTAGGTTCTTATTTCAATTCACATGAGGTAAGAAAAATGCTAGAGATCACAGGTCCCTAAAAAAAAAAAAAATCCACAGCAATACCCTTTAAGTTTACTCAAATCAGCCTAAAACTTAGGTCTTCAACTCATATATGGTTATTATTCTCAAGGGTGATATTATAAGTATGACTCAGACTATTCCAAATGAGTTACTCTGGCAGAACTCCAATATTTATCGGCAGTCCTGGCTATCAGGGGAGGTTCCAGTCAACTGGCGGCTAGCAAACGTGACACCCATCTACAAGAGGGGCCGGAGGGTAGACCCGGGGAACTATAGGCCTGTTAGTTTGACCTCAGTGCCAGGGAAGCTCATGGAGCAGATTGAGTGTCATCACGCGGCACTTGCAGGGCAACCAGGCGATCAGGCCCAGTCAGCATGGGTTTATGAAAGGTAGGTCCTGCTTGACGAACCTGATCTCCTTCTATGACCAAGTGACGCGCTTGGTGGATGAGGGAAAGGCTGTGGATGTGATCTACCTTGACTTCAGTAAGGCTTTTGACACCGTTTCCCACAACATTCTCCTCAAAAAACTGGCTGCTCGTGGCTTGGACTGGCGTACGCTTTTTTGGGTTAAAAACTGGCTGGATGGCCGGGCCCAAAG
This sequence comes from Anser cygnoides, assembly GCF_040182565.1. Classification (NCBI taxonomy): domain Eukaryota; kingdom Metazoa; phylum Chordata; class Aves; order Anseriformes; family Anatidae; genus Anser; species Anser cygnoides. The sequence continues at coordinate 82,053,923 of NC_089873.1, read as the reverse complement.
AGTTGTGGTGAATGGAGCCAAATCCGGTTGGAGGCCGGTTACTAGTGGAGTCCCCCAGGGCTCGGTACTGGGGCCGGTCCTCTTTAATATCTTTATCGATGACCTGGATGAGGGGATCGAGTGCACCCTCAGTAAGTTTGCAGATGACACCAAGTTAGGTGCGTGTGTCGATCTGCTCGAGGGAAGGAAGGCTCTGCAGGAGGATCTGGATAGGCTGGACCGATGGGCTGAGGTCAACTGCATGAAGTTCAACAAGGCCAACTGCCGGGTCCTGCATCTGGGGCGTAACAACCCCAAGCAGAGCTACAGGCTGGGAGATGAGTGGTTGGAAAGCTGCCTGGCGGAGAAGGACCTGGGAGTACTGGTTGATAGTCAGCTGTATATGAGCCAGCAGTGTGCTCAGGTGGCCAAGAAGGCCAACAGCATCCTGGCCTGTATAAGAAGCAGTGTGGCCAGCAGGTCGAGGGAAGTGATTGTCCCCCTGTACTCGGCTCTGGTGAGGCCGCACCTCGAGTACTGTGTTCAGTTTTGGGCCCCTCACTACAAGAAGGACATGGAGGTGCTCGAGAGAGTCCAGAGAAGGGCAACGAAGCTGGTGAGGGGTCTGGAGAACAAGTCTTACGAGGAGCGGCTGAGGGAGCTGGGGTTGTTTAGCCTGGAGAAGAGGAGGCTCAGGGGACACCTCATCGCTCTCTATAGGCACCTTAAAGAAGGCTGTAGCGAGGTGGGGGTTGGTCTATTCTCCCACGTGCCTGGTGACAGGACGAGGGGGAATGGGCTAAAGTTGCGCCAGGGGAGGTTTAGGTTGGATGTTAGGAAGAACTTCTTTACTGAAAGGGTTGTTAGGCATTGGAATGGGCTGCCCAGGGAGGTGGTTGAGTCACCATCCCTGGAGGTCTTTAAAAGACGTTTAGATGTAGCCCTTAGTGATATGGTTTAGTGTAGGACTTGTTAGTGTTAGGTCAGAGGTTGGACTAGATGATCTTGGAGGTCTCTTCCAACCTAGACGATTCTGTGATTCTGTGTGATTCTGTGAACTTTGTTCTTTAAACAGTACTTTCTATTAGCCTTTAACATTAAAATGCTTTATCACACACACACAGTAAGTTGTACTGCTTCTTGCTGCTCCCAGGAAGGAGAAGGACATTTTGGTAAAACATTTTTGGATAATAGCACTTTGAAAGCAAACAGAAGTTTCAGAAATGCTGGGATTTTTGTATATGGTGTGTCAAGCCTGTTTCTCCATAGCGTTGAGTAAGGGAAATGCTATACAAGTATTGGCTGTCTGCTACAGCTTCAGCTGCACAGTCATAGCTAGGGAAGGGATTAACTTTGGTTAAACATCTGACTGCATTTCCTTTGGGAGACTACAGAAACATGCCAGAAAGAGTGACTCTTCAGAGTAACACTTAACGCTAATCTCTAGACTTTCCTCCATCATGGCAAGTGACATCTTTCTTCATTCCTCTGGGAGAGGAATTTTCATAGGACTGATGCTTCTCTTTTAAGATGTAAGATTGGGGCTTAATAGTGTTGGCTTCTTCCACCACCCATAAAAGCAAAGATCAGAATATCAAGATCAGTTTGTCTTAAATCAACGAAAGCACATGCCAACAGTGCAGCTTTACAAAGCTATTAGCAGAAGTGAGCAGTGCACACCCTTTGCTTCTTAATATAACTATTATTATAAATCATACATGCTCAGTTGTTCCTTCACTTTCACCCAACTATATGTGGAAGAGGAAAACTAGCATTAAAGTGCATTCATCCTCAATGAACAGTTCCACTTTGAAATTGCCTGCTATAGACAAACACTTTCTGGTTAGATTAAATCATTGTTCTGCACAATCTAGGTGGCAATATAGAAAATGATTTCTGTTTTACATGCAAGTGGCAAACTCCCAATGAAGTAGTTAAAAAGTAAGAGCAATATGCTTATCAATGCTACAAGTAGAGAAAAGTTATTTCCTCAGAAAATTACTGTGTTGTATTTGGATGACACAATACATATTTGGGGAAGAAATAAAGATGACTTGGATACTTTTCAAATTTTCTGTTTAAGAAATACCTAGTAAATTATGTGAGACATTATTTTTTCAGTGAAAATAATGCACTAAATAGAAGTCAGTGGGAAATCTTGCTGCTAAAGCCATCTGTTTCACTCCCTAATGCTCAAAGAAATTGTACATGCATGTGCATGCATGAAAATAAAAGAGTGGATTAGATACAGATAAGCATTGTGACCTAGAGGATTGGTTGAATTTATATCACTTTTAGGTAGAGTGAGATGGTGTCAGCCAGGACCAGGTCTTTGCAAGTCTCACAGTGAATGGCATTATATGTGGAAGAATATAACTGTGTTTTCCTTTTGACTGAAGGCTGAGGTTAATAAACTCCTGAAAAAATATTTAAATCCCTTAAAAAAATGTAATTGCTGTAAAGTCTAAATATATGGGCAAATCTCATTGTGAAGTAATTATTACTGCTAAGTAAGTATATAATGTGGACCGGCAAAATACATACTTCAGACTCTCTGTATTAAAGCGTAAAAGTGAATTGTAAGATTGCAGAAGTCATATTTAAGACTATTTTAAAACTAATGAGGTCTTAAACAGAGAGGGGAGAATGATATATACAGAATCACCTGAATCACAGAATCATTAAAGTTGGAAAAGACCTTGAAGATCATCTGGTCCAACCATCCCCCTACCACCAATGTCACCCACTAAGCCATGTCCCTAAGTACCACATCCAACCTTTCCTTAAACACCCCCAGGGACGGTGACTCCACCACCTATCTGGGCAACCCGTTCCAATGGCTGACTACTCTTTCTGAGAAGAAATGTCTGCTAATTTCCAACCTGAACCTCCCCTGGCGCAACTTGAGGCCATTTCTTCTTGTCCTATCACTAGTTATCTGTGAGAAGAGGCCAAGCCCCAGCTCCCCACGCCTTCCTTTCAGGTACTTGTAGAGAGCAATAAGGTCTCTGCTGAGCCTCCTCTTCTCTAGACTAAACAACCCCAGTTCCCTCAGCTGCTCCTCACAGGACTTGTGTTCCAGTCCCTTCACCAGCTTCGTTGCCCTTCTCTGGGCACGCTCCAGGGCCTCGATGTCCTTCTTGTAGTGAGGGGCCCAAAGCTGAACACAGTACTCGAGGTGTGGCCTCACCAGAGCTGAGTACAGGGGGACAATCACCTCTCTGGCCCTGCTGGCCACACTATTCCTGATACAAGCCAGAATGCCGTTGGCCTTCTTGGCCACCTGGGCACATTCAAATACAGATTAGCACGGAATCATCTGTGGGCATGATTATGAAAACATTAAATGATGGGTCTTTTAATGCATTGTGGTAAGTCTAGAAGCATATTTTGTATATTTGCTGTTTTTTGTTTGTTTTGTTTGATATAAATGCATCTCTTACCTGGCAAAATTAATTATATAAACATTTAATTAATAGGGTGCAAGACCAGAAAGAGAAAAAAAAAAAAATGCTGTTTCTCTAGTCCCTGTCCAATTGTTATGAAATCTATTATTTGTTATTTATTTATTTGGTACAGAAGTGCCTCAAAGTAAGAATTAACACTGACTCTTTAGCACCTAAATTTTCTTGAAACCTTGTGCTGTTCATCATCAGTCTGAGTACTGAAGAATGAATAGACCTACATAAGTGGTCACAATCAATTTAAAATTCATGACAAATTTGGGATATTTCTGTTTCAAAGACGAAGTCTAACCAACTGTGCTTGCAGAGAAGGCCCACAGACAAAGAGAGACTTGTTTTATTTTAAAACCAGCATTTGCTGAGAGCCTCTGAGCTAGCTTCATCCACCTCAGAAGGATCTCAACTCAATGTGCTTAATGGACACAATTCTCCAAGAGAAATTTAAGGTGTTATAAATGCACTTTCCCCAGAGCACTCAGAAAATTAGCACGAACCCCTGCTAGGCAAAACCACAGAAGAGTAACCCCACTTGACTTCAGGTCAAGTCAAACAGGGTCAAGTGTAATATTTTGGATGTTGGTGTAATTTGAATAAAATGGGTTACAGATGTGAGAGGTTTGGTTGAGGAACAGGGGAATAGTGGAGCAGAAGCTCTTTGGCTCCCCCTAGAGACAATACAACACCCAAGGGTGTTTTCCTACCTCCTGCTGAATGCCTACCAGTTTGCTCCTACTCTGTGCAAATTGAAAAAAATATCTTTGTACACATGGGCAAATATATTTTTCATACATTAAATTGACAGAATTTATTTTCTGGAATATGCCTGATGTTTCACACTCCCAAATTAGTACATATTTGTATTGTTGTGAAATTTGTTGTGTATTTTAATGTGTTAAAAGTTATGAAACGTAGCACGTTTTGTCCAGATAGATTTCATTAATGAAAAAACACCAGGTTAAAACAGATATCACACAACTGCTACTATTTTGAAATCTAAGTTGTAGTTTTGTTTAGCCTGTACAATACTACTTAAGCTTCATAACCATATAAAATCCAATTAAATAATTCCAGAAGGGGTAATATTGCATTCAGAGAATTTGTGCTGGAAAGAAGAAGAATATTGAGGATGGTTTGCCAGCCCCAAAGATAGAGTAAGTATCAACTGTTCAATGCTAATAAATGGTAGTTAAACTAATTTACAGTACAGATCTCCACTGAAAACAAGCTGAAAGTTTACTGTCCTTTCATAAATATGTAAAGCTGACACAATGTTGTGACAGTTATATGTTTTTTTCAGCCCTCCTTAAAATAAATTAATTGTATAGCAAGCACAAGAAATCCTATTGATTTTAATAAGTTTTGGAGAAGGTCCAAGGCAAGAGGAAGAAAAAGTAATGTTGAGGTTCTTGGGCAAGAAAAAAAGGAATCTGATAAAACAGGTAAAATATTGGCCTCAGCTAATGTCAAAAGGAATAGTTCTGCTGACACTCAGAACTAGTAATGAAGCTAAACAAAACTTCAGTAAGTACTGTAACACATTTTCATGATGTGGAAAATGGAACAGTGGTGGAACAGGAAGATATATGCCTCTATAAACTTACTAAGACACACGATTATCTCTGTTGAGACCACAACCCTTGTTTCCACAGAAAGCCTTTTATCCACCCTTTAACATTCAAAGCTGTAAGATACATGCACTTAGGTTGGTGCGTTCATTGCTGAGCAAAGTTGAAAGCCTTAAATCTCACCATCTTCCAGTTCTGCAAGCTAACTATTACTAACACAGCATTGTTATTACACTCTTCTTTTCATTACAATGAATCCAGGATGAACCTTTATAAACTGTTTGATAACCTCCAACAACAAATCTGCATCTAATAATCTACAGCATTTTCCCTGAATATATATTTTAAGAAGCAGACCACAAGATATATCCCGTGTGCAGTTCACCTCAAGAAGCTTTGATTCACATGCAAGAAGCTATGTAGCAGTTTTACGTATGCCTGTCTTCAGGTAGTTCAGGTTGCCGCTCCTGAGTACATTTCTAAGGCAAGGTTTTCTTGTATCTCTGTGTTGTTGTTTTTTTTCTTTTTTTTCTTTCCACTGTCATTGCTTAAACATAGCTGAACTAACCTGGTAAAATATAATATATTCCAGATGCATTACTTCTGTTTTCTGAGAAAATGCACTGACTTTAAGTAGAGTTCTTCATCTTTTAAGATTTTACAGTGTGCTGGCCTCTCCAACAGGAGGAGGTTATGGGGGTTAAAACATAATAATAATCCCTTAGGAGGTTCAGCATCTTTCCAGAAAGCTTTTCAACTTCCATGATTATATCCCCATAAAATAAACAAACAAAACAAAACAAACAAACAAAAAAACACAAAAACCACCACCATCACCACCATTAAAAACCACACAGGAACAGGAGGAGCTCTATCAGCACATATTTGAAAAATATACTGCATGCCATTGGGGCCAATCTCCCACACTTCCTGAAAGTAACACTCTACGTCTGTCTATGCAGGCAGAATTTGGGATTTGACAAATTGAAATGCAAAGCCCGTAGCCTGAGATCCTGCAGGCTGATTGTGCTTGAGAATGTCCTGCACAACAGACAGAGCAAAACTTTTACAAAACAGAAGTGTTTTGTCCCTAATTGTGTGTATTTGCAGATGCAGCTATGGATTGATGAGATTTTAAACAAAGATTTCCCCTTGCTCCACCCCCATAAGTTTGTTTAACTAGATGGCTAGTGACTACTAGGATCCTGCTTTACTTTCAATTTGAGGAAAATTTTGATTAAAACATTCTGAAAAGAGGCTGGGATACTATTTTCATACACCATATAGTTTTATTAATAAAACATCAGCCCTTTCTATCTCACCATCATGAAAAGGAAATTGTCTGCACCATGATTCTATTTTGTAAAGGATAGTGTATGTCTATACACTTAGGGTAAGCATGCAGGCAGATTGTAGCCTAGAGCTTGGGCTTAGATAATCTTCCTTCTAGAAAAACTCTGTAATAGCAAAGGAAAGGGCATGGAGAAGGAGAAGAAAAAGGTATTGGCTTACACCAGAACTTAGAAAAGCATCAGGGCTTTTTTTTTAGAAAAAAAACAAACAAACAAACAAAAAAAAACAACTCCTCCTCCTCCTCCTCCTCAGCGGTTTTCTGATTCTTCCTAGTCTCTTAATTTGAGAGTCTACTGTTCTCAAATTATAAGAAATATACTAAATTGAAAATAAATTAAATTATTTCAAGTAAACATTCCATTTTTTCCTCTCCCTCTAAAGTAGGCTGTGTTCATCTAGTCATGTGGGTGGATCTCAAGGAGGAGGAATTACTAGCATCACAAAGCATCACTAGAAGAGAATGGAGACTTGTACCTTGATTACAAAGGGGAAAAAATATTTCTGCATTTCCACTGAGGAAAGCAATCTTAACATCAGTATTTCTTTCAAATCAAAGCTGACATTTCCACAGTAATGATTATACAAAGAACCATCAAACAAGGAAGCAAAAAGGAAAAAAAAAAAAAGTAATCTTACTCCTTGCTCAAGAAACCAAAAGGAAACAAATGAAATTTTTGTAGACTCAGTCACTTAGAAAACTCATTAATTTATAATTTAATTGTACCCAGCTGAAGTGGTAAATACCATGATAGATTTTTTCTTATGGGTCATTACCTGTGTGCTTAAATGATTACAAAAAGAGATATGAAGCCTGTGGTGGTATTTAGCTTTTAAATATTGGCTTTCTTTGCACCTACAATGTAAAGTGGAAAAAGCTGATGCAAATTGGTTTTTGGCTTGCAATACAACACAGTTAAAGTACCGCTTGCAGATCTTTCCCAGACACAGTTCTGCAACATGAGCATATAATAAATATGTTTTCCTGGAGGATTTATTACCCACTGAGCATCATTTTTTCTCTTTTGGTTTTCCTCAACAGATTGTAAAACTCTTCTGCAAGAGGAGTGGTAGGTTATTTTGACAGCAAAGGACAAAATACAATGCTGCATTTGAAGAAGGACTATACATATATATATATATATATATAAAAATAAAGGAGATATTGCTGATAATTGAAAGATTTCTTGCTTTCTATGGTCATTGATTTAATTGAAGTCTTATAGAAATAAAACTGCAGAAATACTCAGTCTTTATCCATCTATTAAGAATACACATTCGAAAAATAGATATGGTTATATGAGAGAGCAAGCACAGAAATTTAAGGTAGTTAAAAAATCTGTACTTTTTCCTTCCACCCCTTATTTTATAGGCAAACAGCAGAGGTAAATGAGCCTTCCTGAAAAATCACATTTACCTTTGATTGGGAAAGTCCTCATCCTCATGTTATCTTCAATAACAAAATATCCTGAATCGTTGCTTCCATTGCGATTTCTAGGGGTGACTTATTCTCAGTGTCTCCACTAACACTGGTGTTGAGAACATTTGCCCTCTGAGACATAATGCTGCTAAGAAGCATTACGAGGGTGTTGCACATACATTGAAGCAGCAACTACAACTTAGGAAATGCAGTCCTGGTAATGCTGTAATAAATACTCATGATAAAACATATTATCCAGCATCCAAAAGGCCCTGGTGATTTTGCAGAAAAATATATATACTCGTACAGAGAAAACGATGCCTTTCTGCAGGGAAAATAAATAAATAAATAAATAAAGAGAGAGAAAGAAAGAAAGAAAATGAAAAAAAAAATAAAGTAGCTCTTCAGTATTACACCAGAACCTTGAAGCAGTAACAATTGAAAAATTAAGAAACAGGACGCAAATATGATTTGCTCCTCCGCCCCCCTTTATTTTTTTAGCTGCTTTGGTGTATTCATAAGACTACTTCTAAATGTTGTGAATTCAGTGGGAACAAAAATTCTATGGGAGAATGAAGATAGAAATTACCTAAACTGTAACTCCCATACTTGGTCAAAGACTTAACTTCATTTATTTTTTAAAGATGTTTTCATTTTATTTTCAGTTCTACACATTCAGTTGCTTAAAACACCATGTCTAGGAGATGATTCCCAGAAGAGTATATATGGAATTAAAAATTAACTGGTCTTCTAAGAGACAGTCCCGAAACAAATTTTTGTGACCTACTTCTAACACTAGCTAAACAGTAAACTGACAATAAGCTGTACCATACAATTTGCATGAACTCTTCAACACAGCCAGAAATACTGCTTATAATGAACCACAATTCCCCCCCACACACACACGCACACTTTTTCTTTTTAAACTAATGGGTAGATATTTCCTATTCTTTCAATACTAATCTTTTCCATATATGAACCCCTTTTGCCTAGTTTCAAACTCTTAGTACAGTTTAAATACTTATATATTTTTAATCCCCTATGAGTTGCCAATAATATTGTACCCAGTTAAAACAAAAGAATTGAGTTAAAGCAATAGTATTCTCTTGCTGCTGTATCACATTCCACCATCAAGAGGATATGAAGTGTTTTATGTTCCCTGGTCTTGTCAACACTCTTGGGTTGAGATAGAAGGTTAAAGGGAGGTGACAAGGTTAAATGATTTGACTAACACCCAAAACAAGGCTGAGGATCATTATAAGCCTGCCTCAGCTTTCTAATAACATGTAATGAGGGAGAATTGGAAGCTTCCCACACCAACAGCTCATGCAGAAGTGATTTGTTTCTCTCCATACCCTTGCTACAATAGGTACCCATATATTTCTTTTAAGAATATTGTCATGGCCCACTAAATTACCCTTGGGCAGTGCTATCAGTGGTGTTCCACTTTGCCCCTTTATTTCTTTCTGTGACATTACTCTGCACAAGGGTTACTAGAAAGACAGATGAAGCAGTAGTAGATGGGTCTCTAAGGAGTGATATATAGTAGGTACATAATAGAAAAAAGTAAGGATGGTGTTGTAAAAGGAATTTTCATTTTTCGTCTCATTTCCAGATGAAATTTTAGACACTGTAAATTTATTGTGCTATCATTACCAGGTTTGTTTTTCCTTAGACTCCAACTTCTTTTCATGGAACTTGACTCCTAATGGCACAATACTTTTCCTCCTCCATTTGCTTTTCTCTTTCACAATGCCAAATCTAAGTTTTCTGTAGCTTAGAGAACTCCTGATGAATTCTTTTGTCATCCATCATATTGGACAATATTTTTACTGAAATCAAAGTCATACAATGAAGAATATGTCAAAAATTGAGCAAAAGCATAGTTTCTGAATGTTGCAGTTCAACAAGCGACAAAAGCAATTGTTCTGGCAGCAAGCGTGGTGGAGTAATATCAGTTTTTAACGTAGGTGTAAAATTTGTCATATTAAGTTACTTTTACCTGATGGATTTAATAGTTCCTCAGAGCCATTATGGTCTATCCCCCCTATGAGTATTAAGGGACTTCTAAATCCATGGATAGATAAATTGGCTGCCACACTTGCACAGTAAATTCACATCCTCAAAGCCCTCATTAAATTTGCACAGTCCATTTCTTAAGTGCAATTAACAGTGCATTTCTTTAAAAAAAGTAGTCAATTTGTTTCCTTCTCCTATAGACTCCCATTATTTCCTACTGTCATTGCAGAGATGAGGACAGATCTCCAGAGTTTTGTTTTAAAGTACATCCAATTATTGGCAATTGGAAATTATTTGTTTATAACTTTTGCACTCAATCTGTATTACTACTGAGCATCAAATGAAGAAGTTTTCCATAGCTGAATACAGATACTAGTTTGGCCTAGCTGATATACAGCATGCTTTATGAACTACTAACTCAGTTGCTGGATGCATCAATTTATGGACAGAATTGTAATGTGATTTATTAACTCTTTGCTAGATTAATTTGTTTCAACTGTGACAGCATAATCAATTCACTTTTTTTCTCTATTAATGCTAGGGCAGTCAAATTGAAATCTCTAAAAAACTATTAAACTGTGGAAGTCTGGGTATTTCAATTCATCACACTGTATCATCGAAGTTAAGCAGACCAGTCAAAATCATTATTTGTGTGTTACTAAATAATCACTCAAGAAATACTACTTAATTTCTGCTTCTGCAATTAAAATGCTCATTTAAAGTTACTCTGTCAGTTAAATCCAGGTAATATATCTTTTCAGCCTGGTTTAAATCTGTACACAACATAAATTCACAATTAAAAAAGCAGTAACAAGATATTCATTGCTTTATAACATAAACCAGTGTTTTCAAGAAAACATTATTTGCACAAATACTTTTCATTAAAGTGGTATAAGCTTGCATAACTCGCAATACCTAATGAAATGAACTTAGATACATTAAATGCTCACTGCTTGGGAAACACTGTTCACCTTCTAGAATCAAGTACTTACACAGCATGTACAACAATTTCATGGTGGTTTTGTGGGAGGAAGTTAATTTGACTGCATGAATAATATAACTTACTTTCTTAATTAGACATTTTAATCAGAGATCCATTAGCTAATCAGAGCTAATCAGCATTTCATCAAGACCATAAATAGGCAACATAAGAGAAGATGGTCAGGACTCCCAGGCTTGCATGCATAATAGGAAGTTGTGATGTTCTCTTTGAAGGTTTATCATTTAAAAAAGGCCCTAAAAGATTCTAATCATTTTGATATATAGGAGAAAGAAAAATAAACAAATAAATAAAAACAAGAGAAGTTATTCCTTGTTGACAAAGACTCATTACAATAATATCTGAAATGAGTAGATGTGAAAATTGGGGTTCCTTTTGCAGTAATTCCTAAAAGTGAGCCACCTAAAAGTGAGCTTTAGAATTCAAACTAATCTAGAGTTAAGAGGGCAGTCACCAATATTGCACTGGCATTTACATTTAATCTGCACTTTTCAGAGTTTCAGCCCTAACTGAATCTGTGTAAATGCCAACAGAGCATTCACAATATGCTTCTTTAAGCTGGGTGTCTTTCAATTAGCTTCTTGGATTTCTTACGTAGGTGATTTCTAATATTTGAGGAATTTGTAAAAATCAAAGAAAATCTAGGCTAACTTAAGAAAATTTTACTAATTTGCTTTATGAATTGCTGGATTAAATATTTACAACTACTTAAGCACCAAACTGATATTGAACAAAACACAACTGTAAATTTTTGAGCATGAGTTTTGTCCTTAAGAGTGCTACTGGAAAGAAAAACTACTGTAATTGTAGTCACATGGTGCTGAAATAATTTTGTATTGAGTTATTCTATATAGTAGTTTTTAAATTTTTCACACAGAACACCTCACTAAGAGTGGTAATAATTGCAATTATTATAATACTAGCAATTGGCTAGTAAATACAGTTCCCTCCTTCTCCGATACCTTAGGTTATCCAGGAATAGAAAATAAAATTTCCTAAGAGTTAGGTGATCAACCATATGTATGAAGAGATCCACTGCAATTATTTCATATTCAACAATCACTTACAAACTGGCCTAAAATCAGGATTCCCCCTTGACTATTCCCCCCTCCTATTTAAATTTAAAATATCAATTAAAATTAATGCCAGTCCAAAACAATTCAAAAATCTTTCTATAAATACATTTCTAGGAGACTTGAAGTTCTTTTAAAGGGAACAAGGAAAGGGAAGGCCAGATGAATCTGTTCTCCAGCACTGAGAAACCAATCAAAGCTACAGTTTTATCCATTTGCCAGTCTTATTGGGGATCAAAAGTAAACCTATAATGCAGAAGGGAGAATTATATTTCCACCTTCCTCCCCAAGCCCCAAAGTACAGTTTTATCAGAAAAGACGCTGGCATTTAATACTCAAGTTAGTATTTGCAAACTAAAATAAATCTAGTTACTTCAACAAGATGCCATATGGTCTGTGTAGTTGTACTATGTCAGTTTGGATGAGTACATTTTTCTGACTTCAATGTATGCCAAAAAGTTAGACTGAGTGGTTCAATGTCTGTGTCGCTAAAAACCATCAAAGCAATTCTGATTCACCAGAAAGCCAATGGAAAACAATGGAACTGATAAAGAAGTTAAAAGGAAGGGGAAATGGTCACAGTATATGATCCTCGTCAATTAGACCTCTGACACTAACAGAAAATTGATCTATATGACTGGTTGGGATGGTGGGAGCAACACCTATTTCTTTCACTGCACAGTACAGACATGCTACCATAAAAATCAAAACTGCCTAAACTGCCTATTCTTCACTCCAGATTCTCAGCAACTTCACCCTTAAAATTAGAATGACAATTTCTGATAATCTTAAGGCCATTTTTTTTTAATTTAATTTTATCTAACATTCCTGCCTATACTTACTGAAATGTAAAGCAGTTTATCATCACACGTCATTTCAGCACCACAACTTTATTGTGCACTTTTCTGGAAAAGAAAGAGAGAGAACAGCAGGAAAACAGCTCAAATAGCAACAAGGAGACTGACAGAAGGAAGAAGAAAGGGAGGGAAGGAAGGAAGGAGAGGGAAAGTTGAGGCCTGAGCTTAGAGGTTCATTGAAGATTCCTCAAACAGTGTTAGATATGTGGTTTGTTTGTTAGTTGTTGTGTTTTGTTTGTTTGTCATTGGTAATATGAGAAGTTTTTTCCAGTAGGAGCTAGAAGGACTACTACTTCATTTAATCTAACACAGGGAAAAAGTTTTAAGTGGATAACATGAATCAGATTTGAAACAGTGACCTAGATAAATCTTGTGTATCCATTACTAATCATTGGAACTACCCAGCTTCAGCAGCCTTTCTAAGAAGAATCTACTCATCCTCTTGTCTGAGAACCTTCCTGGACAGCTGGAAAGCATCAAGCTTTATCTACAAGTTTCAAAAATTGTACTGTATGGTTGTTTTTAAAGGACATCAGTATTGCTGTTCACTGGCCTTTGTAACTGCTTTGTGAAGAAATCCCTGAAACCACTCCAGGTCTCCTTTCCTTTCACATGAGCAACATTTACTTTGTTAAGGTGGGACAAGATATAATGGAAAGAATAGGAGGAAAAAAAAAAAGCAGCAATTTCTATCTATTCAAATAGTCTTTACTAATTCACAGGGACAGGGGCACAGAAGTAATACAGGTTTGATAACCTATTGCATTTTCATACCCAACACATGAAACAAAAGTCTACAGAGAAGTAAACCACAGGACCTTACACACACACAAATTCCTCTTCCAGAACTTCTTTTCAATGATCATGATTTCATATATGAAATTCTCTATTCTCTTCCAGCTCAAATATCAGCAGTATTTTTATGCTACTTTAAATCTTCCAGATTTCCTAGTGAATGAGCAAGAGCACTACGCACCTGGGGAGAACCCTTTTGATCCTAAGAGATGATCATAGATCAGGCAAAGAGGATATATAGGATGGACAACACTAAATACTTCATGCACATTATCTAATGTTCTTCCACTCACTAATGGCTGAGGGAATACACACTTCTCTAATGACTTTGAACCCTGTCAATCTAATCCATTTACTTATCATCTTTGTACTGGGGCATTATAACACATGAGAAGATGAAAGGAAACTTAGAAAGAGCTCAAGTTTGTTACAGCTCATTACTTAGAAGCACACAGACTTTCCATTTCAGCACCCGATGACAACAGATGTGATATTGCCTCCCCAATAAACACTAAATCAATAAAGGCTCACTGGAGCTCCCTATTCTACCTTAAAAATCATCTGACTGAGATCCATGCTTCCTAAGATGCAATCCCCAGAAATAAAATATCAAAAAATAACCAGAGATGTACGAACAAGATGCAGAAATTCCTTGGCAGCAAGGACTGCTGTGAGCTCTGCTGGTATTTATGGTTCCAAACCCACAAAAGCCTGAGCATATTCCAGCATTCGTGCTTCAGTAGGACTCCTCCAGACTCGAGGGAGTGCCATTATGCAATCAATTTCATGGCTGGAATCTCGATACATATAATTTAAACAAAATAAAATTAAATTGATGGGTCACCGGGTCATTTAGAAAGAATGCTTTTCTGACAATCAGTCCCATTTCCTCTTTTTTTTTGCTGCTATAGTCTTCACCCTATAAAGCAATGGAGTCAAACAAAGTCATCATGTGTTTGTATTTTATTATGTATGGTCGCAAGTTAACAGTGAATTCTCTTTATGGGTTATCACAATAAAATATTACAGAGGTGTCTGGTTGTATTGCTCCAGTTAAGTGTCTTATCATTTTCATTCCATTTCCCTGATTTCATGGGTTTATAACCTAAACATAAAAATGTCCTCCAGGTTAGAAGTTAGGAAACCGAACCTAAGCCTAAGAGCAATATTTTAAACAGAATTCGTAAAATATGATTTCCTCCTTTATACATCCAGCCATATTGTGTATGTATATACCAATTATGTAGATGAGATTATTATTTTTTCCCCAGACCCTTTTTGTCATATTTTTGGAAAGCTCTTTGTTTATGAAAACAAACTGGAAGGAAGATTAATTTAAACAACGGTAACTAGTTTCAGAAGAAAAACAAACTAAGGTAGACAGAGGAGATCTCAAGGATGTTTTAACACAATTCTATCCAACATATCCAGTTATCTGAATTCATGTCCCTCAGACTCAATATAAAAGTTTAGAGATTAAAGATTTTTATATCCAAGCCTTTTAAACGCTGCTCAAAGATGAAAAAGACTATTTCAAAGAAAAGTTTGAGAATACACAGCACATTGACAAGTGCTCTGTACATTAGTATGCAGCACCTACTTAATATTCATGTCATTGTTTTCTAAATAACACAGGATACCTTCTTGTTCTCCACACTGGTTTAATCTCATTTATTCTATGATATTTTATCAGCAATTTATTTGAAGCTTGCTTTCCTCACCTTTCAGAGAAATATTACATCTGAGGACATTTTAAGGAAATAATTTTTAGAAAAAATGGTGGTTACATATGAGAGATGTTTGGCACAATGTAATTATGATTAGAACTTTGCAGAAAAAGACAAATAATAAATATCTATATAACAGGTATGTATTACTATACATCTAATAAGCAAAGATCAGATAATAGACAATTCATTCATTTTAGTGTGATACTAATATATATTTCTCCTGTTGTAGAACATCTGTTCCGAAAAGTAGTGACAAAGTTTAATGTTACTTCCCAGAACATTTTTATTCCTAACCACATATAATCTAAGGAGATGAGAGTAAACCTTCCTGTTTCTCTAACCGATAGGATAAATCAGCACAGATTGGGCCTAGATTCAATGTATTTACAACAACTATTCAATCCTAGATCCTTCAGACCCAAAAATACTTCCTGAGAGCAAGTTCAGTACTTGTCTTCCCCAGAAGAGATCAGTGAAATGGCATACATTCTTGGCAATGTAGCCAAGCCACTAATACAAGTTTAATAAATACATAAAATAAGAAACGTTCAAGATAGTAGCTTTGCAGTCTTGGTAATTCATTAAAAATAGATGGATCTGGGTTCAAGTTCCAATTAATGGCATTTATTTTATTTCATTTTTTGAATGTGCAGTGGAAATTAAAAATTAGATTAGAACAGGGGACAAACAGAAATGCTGTTTGAGTATTGAGTGCTTTTTAGGCTTTCATGAATCAATTATGTCTTTAAAAGATGTAAACAAAACTAACAGCTAGTATAAGACTATTTTCAGAAGGCTAAGTGTTCAAAACCTAAGGAATAGTCTGTAACAGCAGACTTGAACACTACTGCCCATAAAATAATCACTAAAAGCAGCAGTGAAATCGGCACCAGCAGGAACTAAGAGAACAGCTTAAAATACACATTTTTATAACCTTTTGTAATATAACTATTTTAATTATTTAATAAGAATTCAAAGTGGGAGGTTAATAAAATTTATCAGTAGGTGTTCTTATCAATGAGCAGGACTGTGAAGCCTGCATGATGGTCTATCAATAAACCAAGAGGGCTGAAATTTTGCATTAAGTTTAAAGAAGAAATATATGTATTTCAATCCAAGACACTTATATACAGTAGGCTGATTTCAAGGGTGAACACAGTTGGGGCTGAAAACATTACAAGTGAGAATTAATTTTCAGCAGAATCCTGTGGTGCAAAGAGAACCCAAAGTAGAAATCAATCAGTTTTCATAGCAGATAAGAGGTGTCTGCCCAGTCTTCACTGGAGAAATAAGCTAGATGATTAAGTATAAAACTGCAATATATTGTCCAAATTTAATTTGAACTGCATCATGAATTGTTTCAAATAACTGAAAAGCTATCACATCTGAACAGCCTTTGTAAACCTGAATTATGAAATTTCAGGTCATCTTGGAAAGTTTGAATATAGAAAATTAAAGCATTACAGAGGTCAGTAACAAAAATTCAGTCCACCCTGCTCTTGGTTTAAGGTTCTTCTTACCTCGAAGGGCGTGAAGAGCAAGATGATAACTGCTAACTGCATGAAGAGGTTATCGCTCTTCACACTATTCAGTCAGCTGCTCACTAAGGAATTGCCTGAGCTGTCTCAGTCATCATGAGCCAACAGTAACGAGCCTTAGTATCTTATCTAAGCCAGACTAGCTTAAAAACCATAGGGAATGATAACATGGGTAGCTGAGAAGTTCCACTGAATGGGACAATGAGAGTTTTGGAGGAAGTGAGGATGTAGTCATTTCAGTCAACCTAGGCGTGAAGGGAAGACAATATGCAAAATGCCCATATCAGAAATATCTTTAAGCTGATGGTGTAGGTATTTAAATTCTGCCTCATTTAAAAGAAAATCAAAACAGTTTTAAGGAGACAGATGTGTGCTGGCACTTCAATACTTTCTCAAATAGTTCCAGCTGAACAACTGAACTTAAAGTTGTGAGGGGAAGAAAGAAGTCTGATAATCTAACTTTATTAATTTATTTAAATGATGTTTCCTTAGATTTCCATTTGGCTTTATCCATCATCTCTTCTGGTAGCTTAGGTCTAAAACATTTTTAGGTGACTTGAAAAAAGTGTTCTTAACACTAAGATAGGCTTAACTGCATAACTTTCACAAAAAGGAAATTCATTTTGCAATCCATTTTACTTCCACTTATTTGTACATGTTTACATGGAGCAACACATTCACCACTCATGAAGTTTCTTGCTGCTTTGATGTACATATCAAGCTTGTAAATAAATACGTTTTAATTCACATCATTTATTGGTGACCAAAACCATGACAGAATAAATATAAGATGCTCATTATATTACATGTGTTGCTCTGTGCAAGAATGAATGTATCTTATTTTTCCATTTGTATCTGGCTGCTTCACTATTTGCTCTAATTTCTCATGCTGGACTATTTTCTCATGGTCAGCAAACAATTGAATGGACCATTTTATAAGCTTGATTGTCAACTTACGTAAGAAATCATTCAAGACTTTGATTTTATTGTTACTTTCAAGTTGGAAATAAACTCAAAAGTAGAATTAAAGTGTACAGAGTCACAGTAGACGAACACATAGTAAGAATCACATACTTTCAGCCTTTAGACCTTTTATACTGCATTAATAACTCACCATTATTAAAACACGATTTGAAGGATGTTAAATGCTTGTGGGAAACTATGAAAAACACTATATGTGTTCTCAGGACTCAAAGCTCTGCTAAACTGTACTGATAGTTCTCATTTATGCATGGAAATCTCAACACGTGAGAAATTAATGAAAAACATTCAAGAAATAAAGCTGAAATTAGTACTATGAGAAAGAACAAACATTATTGTTCTCTCACGCTTCTCATTGATTTCTTTAGGACTGTTATTGCTTGAACCTGTAACTAAGAGTTAACATATATGCCATGAGAGAGCTATATCAAAATATTGCATTAGGATGACATTTCAGATTGCTATATAGCTCTTCTAAAATGATTAAGGCTAATTCTAAGAAATCAGAGTAATAGCTGCTATTAAAAACCAAACCGAACTTCTGGGCTTCCTGGAAAGTTTGACATGACGTATCTGCAAGATATTAATGAAACAGAACCAAAATTAAGAGATCTTGGATCTGTTCCTGGCTGTGATATAAATTATTTGTATTCTCTTGGGAGAGGGTCTAAACTTATGTATATTTGAGGTGGACTTGTGTTGACTTCTATGAAAGCCTGTAGTGCGGGCAAGTCAAACATATGACCACCTCCCCTACTAAGGTAGATGGCCTCTAGTTCTCATCTCTAAAAATGAGAAAAATGACTTCCACATAAACAACTAAAGCTTCAAATAACATATGTTTGTGCATACATTCAGGTTCATGACTATATGCACTGAAGTGAATACTGCAATAGAGCTCACTGTACCAGTCTGGGAAGGCAGCCAGATCTGGTGTAAATCTGCACAGTTCAGTGCTGAAGCATAGCGCGTGACTGTGTTCACCTCATCCACAGTTAAAAAGTGTTTATTGGCCTTCACAGATATCTCCAAGAACACAGGAATAAGGCAGGTCAGTTTCTAGAATAACACATGTATGCCTGCATTTTGTCCTCTGCTGAAATAATTACTGCTTGCAAATTACGTTCATTTCTTTTCTTAGTCAGGAATATTTATATAGAAAGTAAAGCCCCAGATATTAAAGAAATCCCTTTCCTAATAAAATGTAACAAAATTTTGGAAAAAAAATACTGAAAAAGAAATAAACCTTACACCACCATCTGAAATGATTTTCTTCACTTTCCCCTAAGTGTTGTCCTAAAATTAACAGCATTTTAACAGATGCATTGGATTAGATCCT
This sequence comes from Anser cygnoides, assembly GCF_040182565.1. Taxonomy (NCBI): domain Eukaryota; kingdom Metazoa; phylum Chordata; class Aves; order Anseriformes; family Anatidae; genus Anser; species Anser cygnoides. Next base: position 82,034,813 of record NC_089873.1, on the reverse strand, counting down.
TCCAAGCAGGATCTCATCCTATCTCCTGATAATCTTATTACTTGAGTGTGCATTTTTGTGAACTTTTGAGCCTAGTAATGGTTTATAACAACAGAGAAGCAACTTTACAGGTGAATCTTATTAGAACAACGGTTCTGTATTTCAACTATGAATGTGACCTAATCCTGGGGAAAATACTTGTTTTACATTCAAAGAAGATATAACAACCAGTAATTACAGCACCATTACTGTTCTTTAATGTCTGTGTCATTAACTGGTTACAGTACAGCATCAGCCAAATTTTGTTCCAATTTCCAGGCAGGATATTTCTCCATTACCTATGTAATAGAAACTGCTAATGTATTTTTGAGTCATTAACAAACACTAACAAACATTCTTATACCATCTACCTACCCTTATGCTATTGTCTACAAAGAGCATTGATTCAGCATATGCTTGAAAATATTTTATTAATATTCCAGCAAAAAACATACATATCACTCATTCCCTGACAAATAATCAAATATATACCAAAAGTATGCACGTTTAACACACTACTCATCTTTCTTAAGTAGTCCTTCACGATCTCTTCCACCCTGGTGGAAGGGATTAAATCCCTACACCCTTACTCATTCTTTCTCTGTTATCACTGGTGGGTAGAGAGAATAGAGTATTTCTGATAGTGCAAAGGTTTTCAATATAGAACACAAAGGTAATAGAGATCCAACGGCTGCAAGCTGAAAAAATTAGATAAGCTCAATTTCTAAAACAATTCAAATCACAGTAAACGATTTCCTAGGGCTGCAATGGCAACTGAAATCCTTAGAGCTGTATCTTCTTACGGATACACTTGAATATGGATACACAGGAAATCATTGGCCCGATGAAAAAATTCTTCTTTGAAATTATATGGTCTCTGCATTGCAGGAAGTTGTCAACATTATCAAATTGCTTCGTCTGACATGAATAATAACTCTATGATTCCACAAAAAAAACTCAGCTAAGTTGCTTATATTTTTCTAAATTTTATGGGGAACAGATTTTCTTTTACTATTTGCTGTGGTGTAAAACACTCCATTCAAAAGTTCTGTTAATCCAAAACCAAGAGTTTTCATTACCATGTTGAAAGTTGTATTGTAAGCAAGGAAAACAACCAATACACAGATTGCACAAACTATTTCCTGAGAAGGCAGGGAACATAATTCTTGCTGTTGCCATCATTGTGCGATAAGAACTCTATATATGCAGTATGATGTGTCAGGGTGAAGCTACTCACAAAAACTTGTCTTAATGAGGTTTCCAGTTTTTCCCATGACAAAGGAGTCCATGGGAATCCAACAAAGCAACCAATTCAAAGCAAAATGTGTACTAAGTCTTGGGAGCTGTACTGAACAGGATAATTTTATTTTAGTCAGTAATTTATTTAGTAAATACTTTTATAAAATTGGTGAAGGAAAGAAACAGAGTGCAAATGTGAAAATTAAATCTATCAAATTTCTTGCAGGAAGTTGAGGAGGGAAAGGAGGAAGGAAAAAATACAGGAGGGAACTGATTGCATGGTTCTGACTACTTTCTTTTCTTAAAGAATTATTTTTCCTGAATTTAACCATAAGATACCATAAGATTCATAAAATATTTGTGGTAAAAATTATTCTGCACCTAAATGTTCCACTAGTTGGGAAAAATATTGAGAAGAAATTAGTCAGTGGGAATGATTTACTGTGCATATCTACTTGTAATCTTAAGAAAATAATAAATCCCTCAAGGGCCTGATTTTGTGTAGATATGACTCTGAAAATACAGGGCTTATAATTACTCCAATAAGAAGATTTTCTGAGATTAAAGGAGAATTATCAGGTTTTGAGTTTTTCCTGAAAACAGAAAGCAGGTCTAAAAACCATATCACCAAGGAATCCAAAATTTCCAGTGAACCAAGAATCTACACTTATAGGTATGACAGGTATTTATTTACAATAAATATCAGAGGTAAGGCAATAGGTAGGTGGTCAAAGACCAGCATCGCTTTTGTAGGTGCGGGCAGGAGGGTTCAAAAGAGCGTCTTTACCTCTGTTGTCTCCTGTACAATTTAATTCAAGCACAACCCAAACTGAATTTATTTTATTATTATTTCTACATCCTTTATTTTCTTCCTGTAAACCTACTGCCAGCTTCTGACTCACTTCCAAATTCCAGCTCCAAATTACTTCAGAATGTGGCAATCTCATTTGGAAAACGATGTTTCATCTCAACAGCTCCACATGTGCACATAAGTTTAGTGACTCCAGCTTCAAACTCATTTTTCAAAGTGAACACAATGCAACGTATGATTTATATGGAAAGTGCCTGAAAGGTTTCAGTGCACTAATTTCTCTGAATTTGGCAAAAAGAAGAAACATTGCCTGAAGACAGTTGAAAGACTCTCAGAGGTGCATGGAATTATATCCCCTTATCCCTCCTATTAATAATGACTAGCACCCAGTACTGCTTTTACTAAGTTATTTTGAAAAGTACATTGTTTCTGGACCATGTTCGCCTCTTCTCTCACTCACCTCTCTCTCACTTCTCTTTAAAGTCTGATGGATTTGGGATTTTGTTTAGAAAAACAGCAAATGCATTGTTATATAGGTTTAGTTTTATCAGACACTTGGCATACTAATTTCAATAAGTGCATTACGCATGTAAAGAAACAGAACTAAATCTGATTTTACAAGTGGATAGCACACTTCTGTCTGTACTACATTCTGTATAAAGAGGTCTCTCTGTATTTGCTTGCTCAGTTCTGTAGAGAACGTATTGACATTAACTAATATCCCCAAAGAACTCCTGGGGCTGAAATAGCCTACATTATTTTTGTTAGATATAACAGATTGGTTGTGGTACATAAACATCACTTATTTCATTTTAGTAAGTCTGTGGCTGTTAGGAGTTAATCTTGGTGAATAGCTTTTACTTATGTTAAGCATATAGACTCATAGTTTTAGAGAAGCTGGACCTCCTTTCTAACCTCTGAAAGGTAATTTGAAGTGTTCCTAACATAATAAGTGATATAAAATATTGTCCTTCTATTCGTAACCTAAGGGAATTATATATACATAAATTGCTTAACACCAGAAATTGTAAGTTATTGGATAAAGTATTTTGCTACTCTTTAAGGCAATGGACCTCCTGTACCTTAAAACCTCCATCAAAATGGAAGACACATTTTGAGCAGAAACATAGTTGGACCAAAAACAAGGGGGGGGGGGGGGAGGCTTAAAAAAATAATATTACTGTAGGAATTTTTGGTGTTTGATGTTCTTTCCATAACTCAGTATATATTAATTTACAATAATAGTCTGTAAACAAATATCTAAGGACAGGTTAGACTTAATTTTACACAATTCAAAGACTAGCCAGATTCTTTATCAGTGTATTGTATCTGCTAATTCTACTCCTTAATCAAAAAGTGATCCCAAAGGCAGTCACTAACACACCTGAATACCACGTCATCAATTTGCAAGTTGGGGAATAAAATTATAAAGCTTGCCTGAAAGTTAAAAATAGTGAGATGAGAGAAATTAAGTGTTTAAATCAGAAGAGATCTTGTAACATTCAGGAGTATGATAGTAAGAAAAAAAAATTACATAGAACTCTGCCAATAACTGATTTACAGTAGTCACACAAGAAGATGCTATACTATTTGATTTTTCTTGTATTGCTCATTTTTAAAAATCAATCGAAACCTTTGAAAGAGGGTGCTATTTCAAGTTTTGAAATATATCATAATATTCAACTTGAAAAATACCTAAAACAGCTTTTCCTCTACTCCCCTCCTCCATCTTTTTCTTCCTTTCCCTTTCCCCCCAGAAGTCATGATGAAAATCTTTGTGAAACCTTAATTCCCCAAGCAAACTGCTCCATTTCCAACAAAAAGTGGCACCAAATTCTACTACTGCCTTTTTTTTTTTTTGTTACTTAAAAAAGAACAACAAATATTAAGATCTGTGTTCATCACAGTTTCGAGTTAGCTTCAAGAACTGCGAGATGGCCTCTTTGGATGTTCTGCATTATTTATTCTGAAGCCAAAAACAAATCACTCATCTAGCTAAGAGCAGATAATAGAAAACGATAACGTGTTACTGGATACCCATCAGTCTTTAGCATCTCTGACATTGATGGTTGTTGGCCCATTTTCAATATTTTAATCTCAATGTGAACATACTAGAAAAGGAGAGAAACCAAAGTGGGCTCCTTGATTATTACATTGTCATTGAGAAGGTCTGATTAACAGCTGGTCACCTTTAGGTGAGAGACTGCTCTGTCACAGTCCTGTGAAGCAAGCTGTAGGTTTCTCTTTCAATGGTACAGCCACCTGGTGTTATCACATCACTTTCTATATAATTTTTTTCTTTTTAAAGAACTGGGATAATAAAGCCACAGAAGCCACTATTGACCAAAAAATAGGCCTCGTTCGCCACTCCAACATATCCCACAATTCTCGTTTATCCTCAAAACTGAGTGCTTCCCCATTGCTTGAGTAAACAAACCACTTCTCTACTTCAATATCTACATCAATAAAGGAAATTCAAGTCACGCATTTCGGCCTCTGTACTGCTCTTTAAAGGCTGAATCTAAAACAGAGGGGTATTGGCAAGAAATAGCTGGAAACCATAGAATGGTTTGGGTTGGAAGTAACCTTAAAGACCATCCAGTTCCAACCCCCCTGCCATGGGCAGGGACACCTCCCACTAGACCAGGCTGCTCAAAACCCCATCCAGTCTGGCCTTGAACACTTCCAGGGATGGGACATCCACAGCTTCTCTGGGCAGCCTGTTCCAGTGCCTCACCACTGTCTGAGTAAATAATTTCTTCTGAATATCTAACCTAAATCTCCTCGCTTTTATTTAAAAGCTTTCTCCCTTGTCTTATCACTACTTGCCCATGTAAAAAGACTTTCTCCACTTTTTTTTTTTTTTTTAAATAAGTCCCCTTTAAGCATAGCCACAATGAGATTTCCTGGCGCCTTCTCTTCTCCAGGATGAACAACCCCAGCTTTCTCAGCCTTTCTTCATAGGAGAGGTGCTCCAGCATTTTGGTCATCTTGGTGGCCCTCCTCTGGACCTGCTCTAAAAGGTCCACATCCTTCTTCTGCTGGGGGCTCCAGACCTGGATGCAGTACTCCCAGTGGGGTCTCAAAAGGGCAGAACTGAGGGGCACAGTCACCTCTGTCCACCTGCTGGCCATGTCTCTGAGGCAGCCCGGGATGCAGTTGGCCTTCCGGGCTGCAAGCACACACTGCTGGCTCATGTTGAGCTTTTGGTCCACCAGAAACCCGAAGTCCTTCTCTGCAGCACTGCTCTCAGTGAGTTCCTCTCCCATTCTGTACTCATGTCTGGGATTGCCCGAACCCAGGTGCAGCACCTTCCACTTGGACTTGCTGAACCTCATTAAATTCACATGGGCCCAATTCTCAATCTTGTAAAAATGACAGACTCCTCCAAGGATTAATTCAGACTAGCTTCCTTGAATGGATATTAGCTATTGGGAATATCTATCAGAATATTCTTGATGTCTAGGAACCTAATGGGTCACAGAGCTCAATTCTATTTCATTTTTTATTTTTTTGCGACAACTACTCTTAAAAGTAAAATGTGACACACTATATTCCCACACATAAATATGTGTTTGAGATTCAGGTAACAACTTTGTCCAAGGTGTACTAAAAAAAAGAAATCATGAAGTCATGCTCAATCTCAGCTTCAAAACCTGAAATGATATTTCCAATAACTTCATCAACAAGTATCTATATGAAGACCAGTATTTTAAGATTAATCTAGTTCATACAGGGATTAAGGATTAGAGTTACTACTCACCTCAAAATATTTCTAATAGCCCTAGTTAGCAATTACTGTACTCTGCAAGATCCTTTAAGAAGTCATAGTCTTTTGATAATGACATTGAAGGGATTTCAGTTCCTGTATAACAACTACTATGTCCTTTATAAAGTGTTATTTCATACTTATGGAAACTAGTATGCCAACAGTTAAACACCTGTTAGAATTCTGTTCATATGCTTAGTAAATGTAGTTATGTTATTTCATGCCAAAAATGCCATTAATTTCCATTAGAAGTGCCAATACCATACGAACTTATCTTGCATTTATATCAAAATAGAATACAATTATAATACATCTTTCCAGTTAAAACTTTTTTGTAAGGCTAAAAGATTCTTAATTACAGCAGAAAACTGAAGGGTTGGTTCACCTTTAATAAGACAAACAGTGCTTTGAACTAAAGAATTTTCATGTCCTGCACTTGGGGTATGACAACCCCATGCAACTCTACAGGCTGGGGGAAGAGTGGCTGGAAAGCTGCCCAGTGGAAAGGGACCTGGGGGTCTTGCTTGATAGTCAGCTGAACATGAACCAGCAGTGTGCTCAGGTGGCCCAGAAGGCAAACAGCATCCTGGCTTGTATCAGAAATAGTTTGGCCAGCAGAACTAGGGAAGTGATTGTCCCCCCTGTGCTCGGCTCTGGTGAGGCTGCACCTCAAATACTGTGTTCGGTTTTGGGCCCCTCACTAGAAGAAGCACATCAAAGTGCTGGAGCATGTCCAAAGAAGGATAACAAAGCTGGTAAAGGGTCTAGAGAATAAGTCTTATGAGGAGCGGCTGAGGGAAGTGGGGTTATTTAGCCTACAGAAAAGAAGGCTCAGGGGAGACCTTATTGCTCTGTACAGTTACCTTAAATGAGGCTATAGCGAGGTGTGAGTTGGTCTCTTCTCCCAAGGACCAAGTGATAAAATGAGGGGAAATGGCCTCCAGTTGCACCAGGGGAGGTTTAGATTGGATATGAGGAGAAATTTCTTTACTGAAAGGGCTGTGTGGCATTGGAATAGGCTGCCCAGGGAAGTGGTTGAGTCACCGTCCCTAGAGGTCTTCGAGAAACGTGTAGATTTGGAACTTAGTAGCATGGTTTAGTGGTGGACTTCAGTACTAAGTTAAAGGTTGGATCAGATGATCTTAGAGGTTTTTTCCAACCTGTATGATTCTATTCTAATTCTGTAAACTTAGGCAGCTGATAGCTTATTATCAGTCATGAACATACTTTCTAAACACATGATACTACCAGATCAGAAACCTAACATTTTGATGTTAAAACACATAGACATGAACTGAATAGATTTTTCCCATTTCTTTATTACATACATCTCTTTATGTCTACGCAGGCATCCTTATATGAGTTTTGACCTCAAATTAAACAATTAAAACAACATCAACCACACTTTAATGCTTATACAAAGTATTTAAGAGCTACTTTTATACTATACAGCCAGTCTTCTCAAATACTTGCTAGCTTTCATATCGACTACCTATAAAATTAAGCCTCAACCTTTAATTACTCATTTGCAGTGCTCCTTAAGTCTGGCACATCTGAAATAGGAAAGCCATGCATACAATGAAAAACATTTCAGTTTAACAAATTATATTTTCAATTTAGAAAGACCTTCATCTTTCTAGTATATCACAGATGACCTTTCATGTAAGGAAAGCAAAAGAACTTGAAGACATCATACCTGCTTTCTAATAGTGAAAGCTTATTTCATTTCTTTCTGACTTACCCCCCCAAAAAGAATAAAAAGTTAATACCAGCATTAAGCAATATATATTTCTATATTATGACAATATGCACTCTATTTGACTTAAGGATCATCAAATATTGAGTTTCTGAGTACCGGGACCTTCAACATGGCTCAACATGGCTCACTGATTTTTAAACATCCCTGTTGCAAAATAACATGAGGAAGCCTTTTTTTTTTTTAAACTCTACCTATTTTGTGATAGGAACCTTTAAGCAACATGGCTCTTGATGTAACATTTAAAAGTTTCACTACATTATATCAATAGAAGTATCTGAGATATGTAACTATCAATCTCCTGAATATATTTGTCCAAAGTCAGAAAATACAAAACAAAATTTTTAGTGGACTGTGTAAGACCCTTAAGGCATGAATAATACTCTAATTTGCTATGGCATAGACATTGCAATCTCTGCATTAGCCACCTAACAATATTACTGTATCCCTTTGGGGCACTGTGCAGTGTTGTATGTCTCTAAAAGTGGTATTTCACTTTTCTCATGCTTACATAAAATTATGTATTCAGGAAACATAATAAATAGATACATTTGCAAGTGCAGCTGCCCCATTGCCAGCACATAGCTAGGAGGAAAGAAAAAGAACTGTTTTATCAGGTAGGAATAGGAAGGACCAGTCTTTACAGTGTAAAAGGAACTACTGTAAAGCTGCTGTGAAAAAGGCCAACTCTGCAATACCCTTCCACCCATAGCCCAGGTGACATGTGGAGGCAGTCAGGAGAAAGGCTCTCCTTTTCTCTAAGGCCTCTCGGGTCAGGTCGTACCAGAGAGGGGAGACAGGGACATCTTACTCTCCCCCTCTACTCCCTCTCTCCAAAACATCCTCTGCCATTGCTGCTCCTATATCCTGGCTTTGCAGTGGAGAAAGTTAATTTAGGCTCAAAAGGACAGACAGAAAAAGATGAGGAAGGAAAATCGTGCCTCATGTGCTGGCATTTCCAAAACCTCAGGAGCAGAGAAGGACTCATACAGAGGTAAAACCCCTAGCTGCCCAAACACCTGCCAATACAGAGTGCTATCATTATCTTTTTGTGCTTTCTATAGCAAAATAGGCATAGAAAAGAGCCCCAGTGGTGTCTGCGGAGGTTGGCAACCCATTTCCTGAAGCCTGGTCTTTTAAAATCCATTCCTGGATTGGGTTTCATTCCCTAATATCTCAATCAACAATTACTTGGGTTTGGCTGTGTTGAGCTCTGTAGACTACATCAAACAATCATTGCGGCTAAGCATGATCAAATAATTGTGAGCCTTCGGCACAACAGATACAATGGTTTCTGCAAGAGGGATCGATAACTTCCATCGATGTTATTTCTACAAAATGTTAATGATATGAATGACATTAAGCCAAACCGATCCAAACAAAAATAAACACTTGGTATTAATACGGACTATAGTCATCCCATGTTGTTGCTATAGTAAAGGGAAAAGATCAATTCAAGCATTGCCAAATAATAAGCTACTAACAATCAAAAAACCAAAGATGGATAAATGTGAGTAAGATCTTCTTTATCAACTGTTTTGGTAAAATACTATGCATCAAGATCAGTTTTTTAAAATGTAAGAAAACGGTAGGTGACATTCATTGAACACATGTAGGAAGATTCATTAAAAAAAGGCAGAAAAAAAAAACAAAACACAACCAACCAAATAACACCACCACCACACAGAAAAAGGTTGTTAAATTTTCCCTTTTCTGCTTTAGAAGTTGTGTATCATTTCTCCCAGTTGGTTTCAGCATAAGCATGACTTATGGCAAGAGTTAAGGGTCCTTGAAAGATTTTAATTGTCACAATTTATTTTTCTAAACTCAACCTCTAAGATGTTGTAGTAAGTTTTCAATAGTAAGAATATATTTTAGGCTCATTCACCCCACAATGCTTCCTAGTTAGCTGATTTTGGTCATTACCAAGACTTTCAGAAAGCTTATACATGGTTGAAAATCAATGTGACATGCAGATTAGTGTCCTGCACACCCCAAAAAAATTGACTAGGGTATCCACAGAGGTCCAGAGTAAGGTGGTCTTGGGAACGATGGGTCAAAAATAGGAGTCAAAAGATTTTGGGGCTGGTTTTGCCAAAAACACACCTTGGTTTGCAGTGAAGTGTCTCAATTACTTTCTACATAAAATGATGGAGATAAACTGACAGACTATCTGCTTAATGTTCAAAATTAACTTCAGCCTTTTGAGATAAAAAGGCCCATAAGCATTATCATTACAAAACATTATAAAATCATTTTTACTGTCATAACACAAGATCTCAATAATGAAAAATAAATATCTCGTTTTATTACGCTAAAGTAAACATTGCAACAAAGTAAATGACAGCTAGCATGCAACAGTACATAATTTATCCACAGTTATTTACAATGGAGTCATTATTACGTTACCCAAGTGACTGAACATACACTTCCTATACATGACATCTACTGTAATCAAGTCACAATTCTATGTTGAAAAGTATCAAATCTGGGGGGGAAGAGGGGTGGAAGATGACAAATTATAATTTGAATACCAAAAAATTCCAAGAAAATGCTGTCTTCATGTACCACGTTTTCCTAGGCTTCTGCCTAGAATTGTGTTGTTACATGTTCAATAGTTTAACTGCCGAAGAAAGGTTGCAAGAAGTATTACAACATTACATTAGCATAACCAATCTTAACTTCAAAGAGAAATACTTAGAGAAGGAAAAAAATAGAAGGAAAGCATAACACAGGGAAAGAATAGAAAGGAGAAGACATATTATTATGGTCTGAATAATGTCACATTCCATTATTGATTAAAATGATTTTACCATGACATTTCATTCATCAGATTCCATTTCTCATTACACACAAACCCTGAATATTTATCTAGCTTACATGAGGTTTTTCTTCTCATCAAGCAATGCATTTCCACTCTCGATTTTAAAGCTATGTTACATTATGTTGAAGGGTCTACACTGTTTTTGAACTCTATCCTTCTCACACTTGACCTTACAGACATTCCTTTTATCTCATTATAATGGATGCTATTAAGTATTTATATATAACAAGGTAATTTCAATGGTTCATCCTTTTTAAACAATCCTGCGATCATTTTCCGTTAGCAGGAAATAAAGATATTTTATTAAATCAAGATCTATCTGCTACTACTCAGTATTAATATTCTTTCTGGTCAGGACATTTAAGACCTTCACCACGGACAATTACAATACTTTTTTGATGGCTGGGATTGAATTCTCCAATCCTTGGACACCTAGTATTCACATTAATTTCAAATAATGATTTTAGATTTTTATGGAATGTAGGCTTCATTAAAGAAAAAAGTTAAACCTGGAATGCATAACACTGTTATTACAGATGCCTAGGGAAAGCCAAAGGAAACTGCAGGTACATATGAAGACTGTCCTAGACAAAAGAAGTCTTTCTAAGAACCCTTAGAAAAGCTTTTCAATAATTGAGGTATAATGAATATTACTGATTATTATTTTATGAAAATAATTTTTAAAAATGTTTAACACAGCAAAAAGAGACAGCATGTAAAACGTGATTCAGCACTGTATACAAATAAACTTTCCCCAAAACCTAGCAGTAAAAGTTTTGATCAATATAGGTAAAAACATGTAAAATCTCATCTCTGATATACTGCACATGATGAAAAAGCATCTATTGATTTCTTCAGCCTTTTGACCAAATTTCATAGGATTAGCAACAATATAATTTTGTGACCTACTCTTAATATTAAACACAACGTTGATTTATTTCCACATCACATTTTATACACATCACCAGACTCCACTATCACTATAAACCAGTTGTGTTGACTGATTTGCAGAATTTCAAAGAACCTTCACTTTTGCTTTTTCTGTATAGACTGACATGTTTACAATCCTCTCAACTTTATTACTAAATGCAATCCACAACTCAGAAACACTCCATTCCTAAAGATTTCAAACACTATATACCAACAAGAAAATCTCTTAAGTAACACTTTCCCCTCTAAATCCCTGCAAACTTTCTATATCAACAATTAACCATTTCAACTTTCAGAAACACTTTTTTCTTTTTTAAAATTTTCATTTTCTGTTTCAGAATTTAAAAATGCCAAACAATAAAGGACTTTTTCCCCCTACTATACAACCAGGTTTGGCAAAGAATAAAACCAAGTTCCAGTATGCTTTAAAAATTGCATTAAAAAAATTAAGAACCTAGGTATTTCACTGTATCTACACTTGAGAAATAAATTAACATTTGACCAATATCACACACTCTTATCAGAACAATTAATTCTAGCGCTTAGCCTTGGAAACGCAAGGCATTTATATGTTTTATGCATTTCCTATGTGGTCTGAACCTTTAACTTCTAGTTTCAGTGCAGCTGGCAGGCTTCTAAAATTTCCTAACAAAAATCAAAGTTGGAGCATGATGAAGTATAATACAACATACAAACAGCACATGGCATGTAAGCACATGTAAAAGATACTACACAAGAATTTGATACTAACAGCTACATTACTTCCATGTCCAAGAAATGAAACAATCAGTTATAGAAAACTAGCCACAGCAAAGCAGTGGTCGATAAAGGTAATCATGCCAGCTAAATTGTAGCTTAAGTCAGTGGCATTATTATTTTTATTTTTAAAGTAATGACATACCAGTGAAAACATTCCACTGAAGATGAAGAGTCAGGGAAGTGTCTAAAAAGCAGATCCATCTGGAAGAGCAGCTGAAATAGTGAACAAAATGAATTTCCCACTTTTAGGTGTCTTGCATAATTTCTTAACCCTTGCCCTTACATTTCAACAGATCTCTTCAATCTAAGGCTTTCACTATTTAACTAGCAGCCTCAGACAAATATGTTAAAAAGGGGGTCCTCACTTGTTTGAGCCTCCTTAGCAGTAGAGTTAAGAGAAATAAAAATGAACCATTTTCCCCACACACAGTATTTCTGTTCTGTTTAATCTTTACCTTTCTCTTTGGCTGCCTTTTGGATTTCATCTGTTGATATTTCACTTTCTGTCTTCAAAATAAAAATTATTTGTGTGTTGGTGCATATTTATGACAGACAGCAATGTGCAAGAACTCAAGCTGTGAGGAAGTCTTTACTCTAAGCTCCCTGTGGTCCCTTCAAACTCTTCTCAACTGTTGCAAACCCACAGGAGACCTATTTGTTTATGGAAGCGTGCCAGGTGTTTCTCTTTCATAAATATTTAATTAATCAATCTTGTGAGGAAAAAAAAAATGCAGTCTGCACAACACTCATGGTAATGAATATGTGTTAGCTGTCTAGATTTTTTCTCCTCCGAATTTGATTAGTTATGTAATTTGTAAAAGAAAGTAGTTCTATTGTATTTCTAACAGGGAAACAGAGCAAAGTGGTTTGGGGGGACAAGTTTGCATCAAATAAGAGACAGGGAAAAAAGGGACTATTCAAAGTGGTAGCTGTTCTATTAGTAGAAATGGATGCCACGGGCCAGTAGATTTGAAGATAATTTTCTTTAATTTATTATGAAGAAGAATCAGCTCAAAAGGCTGCCTTTGCACAGAATCTGCTTGTCTGGATAATGGGTCACCTCACTGAGACTTGACATTATGATCTGCCATCCCCATCTGAGGTCTGAAACTCTGTCCCTGACTTTCACTCAGGAGGATCTATGGATCTCTTCTTGCTAGGTACATAAGCAGCAGTAAGCCTAAACTCACTTAGAAAGAAGGAAAAATAAAAAGGATTTCAATAAAATAAAATAAAATAAAATAAAATAAAATAAAATAAAATAAAATAAAATAAAATAAAATAAAATAAAATAAAAAGCATATCTGGGGAAGTATGAGACACATGGATCTTGCAATTAGATTTTCTAAGTATGTATGTGTTGTCAAAGATTTTAAATTGCTTTACATTTGATAGAGAAGTGCAACTCCAAGTATGTGCCTAGGAATGTAACATCTTCATGCAGGGAATAGAAACACAAATGTACCTTCAGAGTATGACTCTGAGGACCTAAGCTTTATGCCTAACTCCACATGATGAAGATCTACTTAAGGGGTGGTGAAGAGCTCTGTCACAGTTTCAACACTGTTGGGCTTTGCCTGGGGTTGTGGAGAATTAAATTGCAAAGCTGAGTAAATGTACTCAAGCTTTAACATTCACAGAGGATTTAAAATCATAAATTAATAATAATAATAAAAAAGTCTGGCCAATATTAAACAATACATTAAAAATAAACTAACCTAAAAACACAGAGTGACTATCACAAAACAAGAGAAACCTGAAATGGTCTTTGACTGTGTTTTACATCCACCATCACGCTTGCTTTCCTCCTGGGCAACACAAAATACATTTTTTTTGTTTAGATATGGTTACCATATGCCAAAAAAAAAAAAAAGTATATAATTTTTCTTTAAGGAAAAGTGTGCAGCAGAGCTATAGCAATATTATATTTTGCTTCCCTGCAAGGTTATTCTCTACAACATCTCCTGATCTATATCACCTAACAGACATCTAACTCCTGTGACAAATTCAGTCTTTGCATAGTCAAAAGAACAATTGTGCAGAAATACTGTAGCTTTAAAGTGATTATTAATCTTCCAGTACATGTTGGTACAACATTCAAAGCACAGACCACAGCTGGTAAAATTCTGCATAGCTTTTATGCTGCTAAATAAAAGGGGGTAAGGGTGAGGCAGAGGTCTGAGCCCTTGATCATTCATGTTGATTAAGTCAATCAGTAGCTCTCTTTGGTCACTCAAGTATTTCTGTCCAAATCAAATCTTTTTTTGCGGGGAAGACATTTTAACAGGGGCCTAGACTGAGACCGTATGAATGGGAACCAGGCACTGGGACCATGGTTTTTTTCCTTCTTTAGCAGCATACACATAGCCATGGTGCCCAGCATCAGATTTAAAACACAAAATATCCAGCTGAGATCATAGTGCCAGTGATTGATGTTATTTGAAAAAAGAAAAAAAAAAGAACAAAAAACAACCTCACACAGGGCCAGGCTTTCATATCTATAAACTGTTACTTGGGAAATAATTATATATACATATATAACAAGTTATTCTGTATTTAACAAAAGCCATTTCTGTAGCTCAGTTAACTGGAGAGAGAGAAGGTAGAAAAAATCAACTTGAGTATGAATTTTATCCCTCCTGAGCAAATCAGATTAAACTTTTAAGTTCTAACAAAGAGCTTTCCCTTATCAGTTTCAGCTTCTCACTAAGATTTCAGTTTTAAAAGTGTAACATTCCAACCCATTATATATTTATGTATCAGCAATTAGGTGAGCATACTACGTATATATCCATCATGCTCACTTTGTATACAGTATGCCATACCAGGTTTCCTTACTGGCCTCTGCTCTTCTGTTCTTAGAATATCACAAATCAACATTTTTCATTATGTAGAACGATAAATCCTTGCTCATTACAGGTATGATAAGCACCTCTTGCATAGCTGTTTACTGTAATCATCTATGAAAACTCAAAGAAGTATGTCTTTATATACGAATTATGACCCAGACAGATGTGTTACTGCACAGCTCCATGGCATGTATGGGAGGTCACACGGCAGTGAAGGGATAGAAGAGGTCCCAGCTGCCATCAGAGCATGTCTCCCTACTCATGCAGGCCACCTTGGCACCCATTCCTCTTACTACCCTTCATTTCTGTGACTACTGTGACATTTCTGTGACTTCATTTCTGTGACTACTTCTATTTTCTGTCCACTGTCAAACAGTTTAATCTAGAAAGATTGATACTTTATTCAATGACTGTAATGTCTTACTAGTTTTGAAGTATTATTATTGAAAGTCTAGAATAATTACAACAGCAAAGCATGTTATAATAGGAATATTACTTTTACAGTGATTTTTGCAATAATTAAGCCTTTATCATTTGAAAGGACATTTCCTTGCAATCTTTGTTGACCTTGATAGGTATTTATTGGCATAGAAACTGGGAGAGGCATTCAAAATGGTAGGTGCCATCACCTAATAGGGCAACATTTTTATGTCAATTCTTACAGCTAAGTGAAGGTAATAACAACGATATAGCTCTAAGCTGAGAAAGTTTTAGTTACAGTATTTAGATAGAGATTTACTCATAAGTAGAATGTTCATATAGATGATAGTATACACTACTTAACTATGGCTAATATTATTTTAAGATCCATGTTTGGGATTGAACTAGTATTGTCTGACCACATGATAACATATTTCAGCTTTGCTGTATATTTTGCAGAGATCGCTCAACACATAGTATTACTCTGGCTTATATTTAGGCTATTCAGCTTGCAAAAACTTGATTCTGAGTATTTCTTTCTGGTTTTGCTTACCTGCATACAAATTACATCAAATCAGGCTAAGATTTTCTACTCACAACATTTCAGTTGCACGAGAACAGAAGAACAAAACTTTCTGATTTAATTTAATAGTGACAAGCCATCATTCTGTATCATTTAAGAGTTCAACACTCAGCCTTACAACAGCAGAAATTTCAAAAATCAAGATTTAGCAATCTGTAATGTCTGAGATTCATGAACGTAACTCTGTAACTTTTACTCAAATGTCATTTCTCTTTTCCTGTATTCTTAGCTTTTATACACATATCTCTTTTCTTATTTCTTTCCTTATGATAAAGCCTATTTCTTCATATTTTCTATCAATTCATAGCCCATAAAAGTGAAACGCTGAGACAAAGTTTGAACTTGAAAAAAAATCAGTCATCAAAAATATGCTTAATTTTAAACAACGAAGTATGAAAATAAATCCACTATTTCTTAATTTCTTTCCGAGACAGTGTATGGTACAAAACTCTGCATTATATAACACAGACACCTATTAAAAAGCGCCCTTGGCACTTTAAAGCACACTGTTCATTAGCTGATTTCACTGTTTACGCAAGTGATTTTTTAAAGGATCATCAAATACAAAATTATGATGGCAGAATAATATGAAGGAGGATAAAATGCTTACTGGTGACATCAACTGGTCACATCAACTGGTGACATCTTTAATGAGAAACACCTGACTGTACAAAATGTCTTAAATTTCCCATAAATGTTCAGTTTCTCTACATAATACAAATATAAATGTAAAATTACAGAAATAAAAATATCTTTGGAGTTACCTTTATAATCCTTTTTCATTTAAGAGTCTATTCTTCACATGTACATCCCCATTCTTTGTGCAAAATACAAACAAAATTCATGGAGATAACTGTATTATGAAAATTAAAGGAGAAATCATAATGGAGACATCATCCTCAAAACAAAAAAACATTAAAAAAGGCAATATGCAGAGCTGCACGGCACTGATATTATCTAAATGAAAGTGTTCCCTTTAGGTTGTCATGTTCCTAAGTTTTTGAGAGAGGTGTTGTGTGAGACATTTGTCAAGAACTTCTTTGGAAACCTGAAGCTTCCTTATTGTGAATGTATCCATGCTGCAAACCACCATCCTTCGCCTCATTCTTATCCCCTGCATCTCATCCAGAATATATCTTTAGTTGAGTTTAGGCTAAACGAAAAGTCTGGCAGGGTTTTTCAATGGGAGACAAAGCAATATTTAGTACTGACTGAGTTCACAGACATCGAAGATATCTGTAGTGTTACAAACTGTATTATAAGCTGTCAGTTGTACTAGAAAAGCACGGACATATTTATGTTAACATCTGACTATGCTAATTTAAAGAAAGCACATAAGAATAGGAAAGGTTATTTGATGACATAAAGGATTAGCTTCCTTAATTGTTATTCCCTCTTTGACTTCACGCCCCTTGACCTTTTCATCTATCCCAAGAGAAAACCAATGTGATCTCAAAGAAACATTCAGGGATTGGTATATCTTACTCTCTAGCTCAACTACAGATAGATTCAGTTACCATGTTCAGACGCTTGGGGTTTCTTAAAGGAACTTTTGTTTCTGAATCTAACTTCTGCAGAAATTTAAGTTAATATTGTTGACTGAAATAGAGTTTGTGGATAATACATTTAAATATCATTTCCTTCTGGGACAAGACAATAATATCAAACTACTTAACATAAATGTTCACAGATAAATATATGCCCAACATTACTTTAACAATAATTATCATCTGAAAGGGTGCAGTTTTATTATCCAGCTCCCAAGAGGATAAATTACAAGGTCAGTCTTAGTGAGAAAATACGTCTGTTATTGAAAAATAACACAGCATTAGTTTTGATGCAGTTTTTCCTAGCATTCTTATGCAGTTGAGGTTTTCTTTCAATTTTTATCAATTTAGATAAGAATAAGATTTGACAAAGAAAAACACCATCACTACTAGAGATAACACATTAAAAATAAATTGAAAACAACAGGAAAGAGTGGTAAGGAGGGAGATTATGAATTAGTGATACATACAGGGCAATAGATTCTGAATCCTGCTTAAGCTTTCATATTCCACACAAACAAACAAAAAAAAAAAACAAAAAAAAAGATTTGCATTTTTATTACAGTATCTATATGATGGAGTATAATGCATATCTCTCATGTATCACCTAGCAGCTCACACAATCTGTGGTATCCCAGATCCAGAAAGCCATGTAGCACCATTCAGGAAAGTATCAGTGAACCTGGAAAGCTAATGCCAGCCAGAACTGCATAGAGAAAACAGACAAAACCTTGTCTTTGCTGAAATCACAACAGAGAGTAACCATCCCATTAACTGATATGTATTTTTGCATATAAATGTGTCAGCTGTCATTCAACAGTGTGCTCAGGCACCTGTAAGCAGCCTACTGGTAGTAATGTTGCTAAGGCAGGCTACTTCATACGGCAAGTTTTGCAACCACTTCAAAATGCTTGCATAATACTACAATTCAATAGGACTCAATTTAAGTCTGTTGCCATGACTGTCAACACTGCATTCCTTGACATGTAACGTAAGAGTGACCCAGAACAGAAAGCAAGACACTGACAGGCTGGAAGGAAAGCAAACTCCTAGTGATCAGGATATCTATGTTAATGGACTTCATGTGCGTGTCTTTGATTCATACCAACCCATTGTATTATAGTCACTCTAGGCTCAATCTAGCAAAGAAAAAAAAAAACTCTTCGTAGTGGGAAAAGCACAGAAAGAAGTGAAAATTATCAAAAGCAAAAATATGAATTTAGCTGTAAGAGTTGGGGAGCTTAAACACCTTCTCTATATACCACAACCTCTTGCTTCTCAGGAAGAAGGTTTACTCCTAAATAGAGTTTTCATTCACATGAGACTAGTTCCACTCAGTCTTGAAGCAAACAAGGACGGAGAAATATGACCTGAAGATCTGAAAATCTTCTTCAAACTGTTGCTTATGATCTGTGTCCTCAATAGTAAACACTAAGCAAAACGGAGAGTTCCTATTTCGTTCCTAGTCTTAGATAAGAAGCATTATTCAGATGAAAAAAATAGGCAAATACAATTAGTTGTGCTCACGATTTTGTTTCTGGATGTAAGAATAAAGATTTTAGAGCATATTCCATTTGAATACCTATTGTTTGCAGAGAACACATATTATAGCCATATATGCTATTTCAACCATATAAATTATGGTGAAGAACATCTACACTGCTTGTGCAATATTTAAGAAATAGGAAGCAATATAGTCAAGAAATTTTATTCTACTGTGCAACTCTTAGGAAGTATCAACTGTTTCAGTTATCCTAGTGCTTATTTAGTGACAATGATAGAATTATTTTTTCCTCTGTGGGAAAGGGCAGTGTAAGAAAAGTAATACAAATTAGCTTCAGGTATGACTTTTCAGAGTTACAGTTGACCAGGGTCAGACTGAGAATATAACTCAAGCTACTTTATTCTTCCTCTAAGCAAAACAAATTCTTCTACCTGTCCCCCGCCCGCCCCCCATAAAAAAAGGGCACCACCAAAACCAAAACCAAACGTGAATTATTTATTTTAAAAGAACGTTAATGAACTGAATACAGAAGTCTGCATCATTAGTACTCTTACTACCTATCAAATAAACACCACTAGTTTCTCATAAGATTGATTTTAGAGTCAATAATACTTTTTCTTAATGGAGATTTTTCTCTGTAACTGTAACATTAACTTTTTTCTTTTTCTTTTTCTTTTTTTTTTTTAGGGAAAAGTTTTTTTTTTTTTTTTTTTTTTTGCCAGAGTTGGTCAATTGTCTCAACTGTCAGTTGTTCACTTTCCTGGCACAGGAGGAACACTGAGCAAGTCTATAGTAAGAGAACTGAAACAATGTAACTATAGTATGGATTTTTTTCTGAATCTTTGTGAAAGATTAAAGATAGGTATAAAAAGCAAAGCTTACTGATCTGTTATATGACAGGCAGGAGCAAATAAAAAAGCAGATTCAAAACTATTAACATGTATAATTATACTCACTCATTCCTTTTAAAATTGCTTAAAGCTCAGCTGGATTTAATATTTCCTTCAATCAACAACATGCAGGATGTGCTGAAGAATAAATTATGATTAAAATACAGACAATATGAAGCAACGAGATGTAGACCATTAATTTAATTCATGACATTTTCAACACCACTTTTATGAAAGTCATGGATTTCATCCAAATGGACTTTATAGAGCTTTTGATGTAAGCAGTCTTTGAAGTTCCTACTTTATTTGTTGTTACACTTATCATGAAATGTCAAAGAAAAAAAATGGTTTATTACTATCAGAGGTGCTTTATTACTCATTTTAGGGGGATTATCAAAATGAGAATCTCCATCCAAGTACAGATTTATCAGGTCATAAATTTTGCACATTATTTTGATAATAAAAATTGGCATTGCAATTATCCATTTTCCCCAGACACTTCCTCTGGAGGAATAAAAGCTGGCAAAAACTCTACCTTCTTATGAAAGTTTGTCTCTGCCTTCACTCATTTTTCCTGCATGATGAGGCATATAAATCGTTAAAAATAAAAGCCAAGTCTTGAAATTCACATGTTCATTACATATGAACCAATCTCTGTTATTATAGGAGCTTGAATAAATTTACAGAAACATTTTGAATTTAAGAGAACGAGGGCTTTTCATACTTACTAACATTATAAGGAGGCTTCTGAATCGTTTTCATAGTATGGCAGTTAAAAGAGTTAATGAGGGTCAATCATTAGCAATAAAAAAGTGAAATCTAAATAATCATCTGTTTAGGCAACAATGCCTTAGCAGAGGAAATACTGGAAGGAAAGAAGACTCCAATACACCTGAAAGGATGTTTCATACCTCACTTTTGTTTCGGCATCAAATGACAGATTTTTTCAAATTTTCAGGTTGGAAATTAGGAGAAATTTCTTCTCAGAAAGAGCAGTCAGGCACTGGAATGGGTTGCCCAGGGAGGTGGTCGCATCACCGTCCCTGGGGGTGCCCAAGGAAAGGTTGGACGTAGTGCTTAGGGACATGGTTTAGTGGGTGACATTGTTGGTAGGGGGATGGTTGGACCAGATGATCTTGGAGGTCTTTTCCAACCTTAATGATTCTGTGAATCTATGACAGAGGTGTAGGATTCTATCATTTTTGGTCCAAGGTCGATAGACATCATTAGGACAGAAAAATAAGGAAAATGTGCATTAATTTGCACTACATTCTCATTTAGGATTAAAAATGGAGTTCTGAGTCAAATTTTACTAGCTCCCTTATAGAAGGGGTATAATACTGAAGACTTTTCAATGTAAACATCATCAAATTTTGGTTTTGGCTTTGGTCCCATACATATGGCTTATATGCATGCCTAAGCACAGAAGACAGTACATGTGTACTTTAGATGTACTCATATCAAATTATACAGCTATACTGCGAGTCCAATACAGTATAGAATCTGATTAAAAAAAAAAATCAACATCCTTTTAACAACCTACAAATATGTAATTTTTAGGTGGAATGCTGCTACTGTGAAAAAAGTCTGAACTGTGAAAAATAAATCTGAACTTTACTCGAACTTGTACACCTTTTTTTTTTTCTGAAAAGTTCTATCATTAACTAAAGCATATTATAACACTGAAAGTGCTGATGTCATAATCATGTTAATGTTTGCATGTTTGCTGGTTAACAGAATACTTACCTCTTTTTTCCAAAATGAATGTTTTTATCTTTGCTTTCTTTAGGAAAACGGATGTATGTCTACAAAATATATACCTTATACATACATTTGCATGCTGTTTTTTTATTGAGACCTCTTAGAACCAAGAAGAAAAGTAATATTAACTGAAAATGTACTTCATAAGTATATAAGAAAATAAAGATTTTTTTGCTAGATCTAGTCAGCTATTTTTTTTGTAATCAATGTATAAATTGTGAACATCTTTTTCTGAAATCTAATTTTTGCATATCACCAAAGTCAAAGGATTATTGTTTTGAGGGAAATGGCTGCTACTATCACAACTCCAGATGGCATAATGGAAGACAGTAATCTATTTGCCCTAAATTCTTACAACTACAGCAGTGTAAAGAAAAAGGTAATTCAGGTGTATACACACCACATTTAAGCATATAGAGCAATATCAAGGATTAAATTTCCTATTCAGTTTTTCCAGGAGTTGATGTCAGGGTCAGAAAGCAACATCAAGGATGTCATACTGAAAAGGATGTCATACATTTAAATACATAATAAGAGGACTGGATGTTTCCATTAAATGCAAGTGTTTATAAGTTCAGGAGTACATTTTGTCTGTTGATGCCTCAGACTTGTAATGGATCACATCTCATATTCCAACAGAAAATGATTATATAAATTGTTGTGCGAAATCTTTCAGCAACTCCTTACTAAAATGAAAGTTGCTTTCAAGGTGTAGCTCTGCCTTTCAGTCACTTTTCAAAATCAAGTATATTGGGCATAGCTTCAGAAATCTCTGCAATCTTTTGCTGTTCTTGGGTAGGATAGTTTTGTTTTTCAGAAGTGAGAAGTATGTGCATAGCTTAAAATTTCTTCAAGTTTTTAGACAAGGAAACTCAAAACATTCTTAAATCAAGGCCTCCTAAAGCCTGGCAAAACTTAAATCCAATCCTTAGAAAAATTCCTGGGCAACAAGTGAAAATGTTGCCAAAGACTGGGGAGACCTCAACAATATGTTTGAAAAATTGCTGAAGAATGTAAAGGCAGACTCCCAGACTACACATGGAATATATATGGCTGTTACAGAGCACATTTTGAAAAGGATTGTTTGATGCCTCACAATGAGATCAGAATGAGAATGCGATCATTATGAGCAAAGAAACACTTGACTTCAGAACACCTCTCTGTGAGACTGGCTATTAAAAACACCCATCTCAGGTGTGCCTGAACTGTTACCAGTGACATCTCCTGAAGAAATAGGCCCTCCAATATCCTCTTACCAAAAGCTTAGCTGAAGACAGTATGTTCTGATGAACTGGTGATGGCTGAATCTAACCTTTTTAAAATTTTTAGTAATAATAGTAAAAAAGGGCAGGACTACTCAGTTGTGATTCTCAGGAAAGGACTTCATAAAGATATCTAAGTCTTTGGTTTGGATTTCACATGCTCTGGAGCTGCATTAATGTATCCACAGCACAGCAGGAATACATGGTCCCCTCTTCTAGGGGAAGATGGGGCTCAGTCTCAGCTCTCATTGAAATCCTGTGGGAGATTAGCGCTTACATCAGTCAGATACTTTATAAACATTTACCATTTATTTCAGTTATTAAAATAAATACTTCATTGCATAAACCAGATTCAGCAAGTAGATATTTCATTCTCCTATGCCAAATGGACGTCAGTCATCATGAACAATAGATCAGAGGCCTCTTTTGGCTCTAAATAAAAGAACCGTTCTGGAGTTGTTTTTAATTAGAACACCATAAGTAAATGCACTGACAGTCAGTCTTCCAGATTTACAGGACCTGCCATACTGAGAGCGATGATGAAGGTGCAGAAAAGTATATGTTACCATAAGGACAGTCAATAGTGCTTTTCTCTTTGTTTGTTTGTTTTAAAAGGAAAGAAACAAAGCCCTTTAGCAGCAAAATATTCTGTCTAGGCTTACCATGGGCTTGCAAAAGTCCAGTTGAAACCAACAGAAATATTTGTGCTGCAGGGTTCTGTTAAAAAAAAAAAAAGCCTTAATAAAATGTATGAAAAATGAGCATATAGATGTGCTGTGCAGGCATATATGTATTTTGTGTTGTAAATCTCAGATCCTGATTTTGATTTATTTATTTATTTTTAACCTCTGAAGCTTCACATTGTCTCATTACAAATACCAGCAAAATCTGAACAGAGATTCTCCCACCACATCAAGACAGGGTCTGGAATTTGGGTCCAAATCCACACTTCCCATTTTATTTAGAACTAACCTTCCAACAAAGTATTTCATATCTTCCCCCTACTGCCTGAAATTTCACTTGGGACAAGGCATAGATAAGAAAGCAAAAGAAAGCATAAAGCACTCAGGAGACTTCCAGCTGAAACTTTGCAAACATATTGTTTGCAAACATTTACTTTTAGCACTATGCAAAAATAGTAGGTTTTGCTAGAGTGATTCTGAAACTAAAAATTGACTTGAAAGGTGAGTAAATGGAATTTTAGATCATATTTGTTATCCACTAAATAATTAATTGTTCTATTTTATACATGCAGCCTTTAATTAACTTACTGACTCAGAGGCACGATACTACTAATCCATTCATTTCCCCAAGCCCACAGAAAAGTATAAAACATGTGGGCACAAGCAAAAGACTGGGAGTTTATTAAGAAAGAATTTTTAATCAGAAAACCTCAGACAGCTGGATCCTCTTCTCCCAGCTATGAAGACCAGATTGAGGAGTGATTGGTAACACCTGTTAACTACTGGCTTTTTCCTGAAGCTGTTGAGTCATAAGTCTGTACAACTATTTTTTCTGGAAACGCTAGTCACAAAAGCACGAAGCAGATAACTCTGAGTAACAAGGCTCTTTTCAGCAGTGCAATACAGGACAAAGGGAAATATAGCAATTAAAAACACGTTAGTTTCCAATAGCATCCAACTACATAATAAGGGCGTATAAAAATGATACAGTTATTGAAGTATTGGAAATAATAATAATAAAAAATATTACAACACCTTTGCAGTAGCTAATGCTTTTCTCTGTTTCAGGCAGGGTAGCTCGTTTTGGTTAAAGATCTTTTTTCACTATTTTATATAGACCTTTTCTCTCATTTCTGTATTGTCTTCTTTCATCAAAGCAAAGCTTTTAATACAACTGTATCTAAAGCTGTTTTCTGAGGACGTAGTCTATAGGAGTTAGAGACAGATGCAATTCCTCCATTTTCCCCCTTGATCCTAGTCTACATAATTAAGTACCAGACTAGACAATCCCTCAGGTCCGTTCATTATTCCAGTCTATTTAATACCAGCGTATCACTCTGGAACAGGTTACTGTGCTCTTATACACCTCAAAATGTGTAGGTTAAAAGATTTACAAGGTAACTGAAGTTGTGACCTCCTTCTTGGGGGACGGGAAGGGGCATGAAAGAAAGGATAATTCAGAGAAATGGAGCTTAAGTACAGTACTAGAGCTATAAAGCCTGAAGTTATTTAAGCCTTTGTCTCTTACCAGCTTCCAAATGGCCCCTGCTGGGTGAAATCTCCAGTTGGCCTAAAAGACTTAATCACCTCTGGCTGGATGAGTATTAGCAGTTCATTTGCATAAGTACTTGTCATTATCATTAAGTGTGTTTGCTTTCAGATATATTTAAGTCCACATTAACTCCTTCTTGCCTGACGTTAGGATCTCTCAAATTGGCAGTGGCTGCATTGTCTTTCCTCCAAACCGGAGTTTCCTACTTAAGACATATCTAGGACAGCTGTATTCCTTAAATACTCATCAAAGGGAAATGATTCCATCTACTACATGAAAATTTTAAGACACATTATTTCTGTACAAAGTCAAGATGTGGTTATACAGAAATGAAAATACAGACTCTAAAGCATAATACAGCAACAGTAAACAGGGTAGAGTAACCTACTAGTCAGAACACCTCGTCAAGTCTCAGAAGATTGTAGTTGTAATCAAAGCTCTACATAGTGTTTATGGATGCTGTTCAGTAAAACAGTTTTCAGCTAGCTGCAGCAAGCAAAATTTTAAGTGCCTGCAACTCAATGTAAAGCCAAATCCTAGGGTTAGGTATCCAGACAATGTACTTGAAGTACAGATTTAACAGTAGAACTCAGGAGGCTGTGACATCCTGACAAGTTATATTCATTGGTATATTCCCCTATCATACATTAGGGGATGAAATATTGAGTACTCCTGCTTCTCTCCTTTGTTGTGGTCGGCTTTGTGCACCCCATCATGATCACCAGGGGGAGGTGACACCTCAGAAAGATGAATCGAAGAGCTACCTACAGAACCACAGCTCTGGTGTGTAGTGCTGGCAATCCCACACTTCCCCAAAATTTGAGCAACTCTGTCCTCTGTGATAATCCTGAGCAAACATCAGGCATCAAGCATCTCCCTCCTTCTGTTCCATTACTTGAACGTTTTGGACTTTCTAAAACAAAGGTAAATGCCCTAGTGAGGCTGGGGCACTGAAGCCAAGAATGGAAGATGCTCCACAAGATGCGGAGAGACATTATTTACCTGCTGGTTACAGCAAACAACCAAGAGGGGAGCCCTGCCTCTAGGGCTTGTTTTCAGGAATCTTATACATTTTAAGTTGATGAAAACAGGAGTCATCTTGAGACCTAGAGATGAAATCCAGAATCTCTGGTGAACACGAAATATCTGTCAAGCTAAAGAATCCCTTTCCTTTTGTTTGGCCTCCCTCAGAGCATGTGACTCCAAGAAATCTTTTTTTTTCTACCTTATTTTGGAGAGCATCCAAATTGGAAAACTTATTACTCTGACTGAAACACACTTTCAGAAGCTGGAGATAAGGATTTTGGCTGACAGAAAAATTAAACCTTGCTGCTCCACTTCCTAGTAAAGTAGCTTAACAATTAAGCTATTAATATGCAATCTAAGGACTATTAACAGAGCTTTTACTGACTTTACTTTAAAAGCACTTGAACATTATTTTAATACAAAATATATAAAATTTATTTTTAAAACAGACATTATAAGCATTTTGTAAGAAATCAGTCTCATCTGACACAGTCCAGAAATGTTCAGAGGTTACAGATCTGACAAGGAATTCAGGCTATTTAGGTATCAGGGTATCTGTGTAGACTTAGATTTGCAGACAGAGACCAGGTCATTTCTAAGCCTGCCACATAATATTTACCTTATTAACTGAGAAAACCTTATAAGAAATTTAAAAGAGACCATCCTAGTAAGATTAGACATCTCTAAACTTTTGGTCTCATTGTATGAGCAGGGTTTTTGGACCATAATTTTGAGTTCAGATGTCATATCACCAGTTCATCCTTCTAATATAACTGTTTACATTTCCATGCTCTTCTCTGACAATGAACAGAATAGTGCAGTCTCTTCCTGTAATGTACATAAAGTAATATTTCAGAATATTTCCTTACATCTCTAAGTCAACGGTCAAACTATTCCTTATTGATTCATGAAAACCTGGGTTACAAAAGACTGCTATGACCGTTAACTCAGGGAGTTTTTCTTTCTGTTGCAGTGACAAACCATGTGGTAATGATAGCCTTAGGCTTCCCCTCCTAAAAGTTAGGCAATGAACATCTTGAAAACCTTTCTTGCATTTTCATAGCATGAGACTTCAGGCAAAAAGACTAATATCATCTGTTGTTTCATCAAACTAACGTATTTTATATTCAGGTCACATTAATAATTAATATCCTACATATGGTATGAAATACACATTTTTTGCATCTATTATTTTTCTTGAGAATAACATATGTGAGCTGTATTTTGCACACAGCTTTATTTATATTTTTGGTAAACTACATATCAACACATGTTTATGCACTGGGAATGGATGTTTTTAATAAAGATTAGTCACATTCAGGGTTCTTAACTCATTGGTTTCTACTGTCTTACTCTTAGAACTCTATCTGGCATAAACAAGAGGAATCAATCCCCTTAATAACCTCTTTATTTTAAATTTTATTTTACTTCCCTTCCTGCTGCATCAGTGATTACTAAAAAAAAAAAAAATGGGGGTAAAAGGAAAACAGACTTGTTTGGAAATCATAAATGTGTAAAGTAAATAATATAAATAATGTGAATATAGTTTGGTAGAAAGCTATTAAGTAGTGTTATAACCTTTGGAGGAGTTTTATCTGTACCTGAATTGGGTGTAATATTGATTGGCAAGTTTTCACATACTTACTTCCAAAACTGAAGTGTAAAGTCTTGGCCTCTTGCAATATTTTCCTAAAAGTAAGTCTGAATATATCTACCTCCTTACGTTAATGTGCACTAGGTCATGCATGCTTTCAGCATTTCATATTAAATTCCAGTTATCTCTGCATGTACTTGTGATAAGCTTGTAAACCTGTAAACAACATTCATCAACATACTCATTGCTGAAATTCATTTTGTACCTTTTCCACTAACCTCCCGTCTCTAGGGTCTTGGCAAAAATAGTTTCCTGATAAAATAGAAAAATCAGTCATATTCCCCAAATTTTAATGTCAGGCATAGTCACCTTTCTTTCTGAAAATATGACCAAATATTTTTTTAAAAGCAAACATGATTTAACATTCATAAATCTGAAATGAATGTAGTGAAAAAATAACACTGAACCTGATAGACTGCCATCACTAACCACTTTTGGTAGCTGAGGTAACATGAATATTTCTGCTTCTATCATTATTCACAATGCAGACAGACCCCTGAACTAAAGCCTTCACAAAACTGTCAGAAGAACCTCCTGAAGTATTTTATACTTAGGGATTGAGAACATCCCTTTCAGTAAAACCTTTGTTTCTAAAGCTCTGTCTGAGGATGAACAAGGTATGATAGCTCTTCATGTCTGCCACTGTCTATATAATTTAAACTATTGAAATGCATCAAGTATAAACATGAATGTGTGATTTAGAAAGATTTCCCATCAAAATATTTTAATTTTAATATATAAAATTAAAATTTGTCTTTCTCTACTGTAAATATCAAGAGCATGATCACTGAATACAAGCATGTGTGAAAGACAGCAATATATCCGTAGCCATGATTTTCAGAATAGAAGGCAGGTAATTTTTAATTTTTTACTTTTTTTTTTTTTTATCATTTTATTTTACAGATAAGAGACTTGACCACATCACTAAAACAGAAACTCCCATTTGGGAGCCTGATGCTTTGTTTGCTGTATATAACTCTTGTATTTCTTGCAGAGGAAATTGATAAGTGACAGAGTTAACATTATAAACTATACATTACTACTCGTGCCTGTTTTCTTTGAACACAATGTCATCTCAGCCTACAGCTCATTCTACGTAGGTAAACAATCTAAAACACCAGACAGAAGACAATGGAAAGTCACAGTATATTTTTTTGCCGGATGCCTATAGTCATTAGGCTGAGTGTCTTGGAAAGGAAAATTCTAAGCTACGAAGTATATTAATTACCAATAGGTTTCTCCCCAGAATGCTTATGCGCTTCAGTCTCATTCATGTTAAGCACTTCATGATAATAATTAAAAAAGCTATTTTCTAGACAACAGTACTAAAATAAAAATAAAACAAAGCACCATTAAGTAAATGGGTTTTTACCTAATGGCAGTTAATTCTAGTCATTAGATAAAATATATTAATGCTTATTACTCCATATGTCAATAATTTAATATGCCCCAAAATAATTTACACAAACACAGATAGGGATTTAAGAAAATAGAAGGAAGGATTAATTTAATGCTCCCTTAGTCAATAAAAAAGTCCTGTAAAGGCAGTGCCTGTTGTTACTTATGAACACTGGAGATAGAGGCTATGGTAGTCAGGCATGGATTTCCACAGGGAGAAGGGAGCTTTAGGTCTCCATAATTGGCATCACGAAGTGCCTCAAATCATAGTGACAACTGCCAAGTTTATGGATTAGGAGCTGGAATTAAGTCCCCCAAATTTGGACCTTGCTGCCATTAAACATCACATTTAGACTCCTAAGTACTGATGATATGTGCCATTAGATATCAAGTTTAGATTCACAAATGATAATGACATACATGGAATAATTAATACTTGTGAAAGACCAGGTTTGTAGTCAGAGAACAGATCTTTCCATGCTGTCTACATAAATGCTCAGAATAAAAGAAAATGAGTACTATGTTCTGTGTTTCCTGATGCACAGTATGGCATGCTGCTGCTTTTTATTTTGTCTTAAAAAAACAGCATGGCAATTGAGGATGGAGTGATCCCACAGCTGTAAATTACCATATTTATTGTCTTTCTAAGCTAACTGATAGCTGCATTACAATGTATTTTAAAAACTGTAATAAATTTATTAAGAGAACGATTAAGAGAGATGCCACAATTGCAGCTCATGCAGAACTGAATAATCTCTAAGGGAAGAGAGAAATCTCACACTTCCTGCAAATACCCCTTACTTTTCTTTAATATCATTCAGATTGCTTGAGCTTAAATTGAAACTTTGGAAGCTTTTGTAAAGGGACCCATGAGAAAAAGGTGTACACTGATCTTAGTTTGCAAATTCTGACCCTCTTATTCCAATTCATGCCAAAATGTTGCAAATGACCACACTAGGAAAATGCTACTGCAAAACCTGCACTGTTTCTCTCCACTTGGAAACTTTTGCAAAGGTGTGCAATTCCTTCAGTTACTTTATTTTAACTAACACTGTACACGTCACTTGCCAGACTCCCATCTTTTAACAATTAGGTTCAATTGTTTTTCAGCAATGTCCCCTTTAGTATGTAGTAGATTCACACAAATTTTCCTATGAAGCAGGAACTTTTCCATTGCAATGACACTAGTTTTTTTTTTTTAATTATTCTTTTAAGGTCACTTATTAGTCAGTACAAACAGGAGGTCACTTTACATCACTTATTTGATGTCTCTGCATTATTTATTAGTATACAATAGAGAGATGGTGCATTCAGCCCAAACATGAACTAAATGTCTGTTTTTTTCTTATTCTTTCTCTAAAACAATATCTTTCATGTCTTTGTTTTCCATCCTTCAAGAAATCCCAAATAATGCATGTCTTGGCAACCTCTCAAGACCTCCACCCTGTAGTTAAAGCTTTGTTTTTAGAAGTAACTGAACATGCTGTGCAGAGTCGACACAGAGTGCTAGGGACAGCTTTTAGCACAAAAGGGAATATCACTGTATTGATCATAATAGGTGGCTCTCTCTGCTTTACTGGGGAAAAAAACAACATTATGCTCTTTTCTAACCTACTTTTGGCTTTTCCTGTGGAACTTGTAAATGAAAGGAAATTGAATTTCTCTGATGCAAAACAGATACTGCAATGTTTGAATCAGAGGGACTGGAATAATATGTACAGGTGTGTATTAAAATTCAGAGAAACATCCTTGTCTGGGAGTCTACATCTTCCACTTTCTTACTGTTACATCTTGCATTTAGATCTGAATGTCAGATTTTCCACAGCACAATGACACTTCAAAGCAGCACTTGTCTCTGCTCAAGTTATGTGATGGCAGAATTAAAGGGATGATCCACAATCTGGTGTAAAGTAGAGCTCATTAAAAATAAGAACATTCTCCATCATTTTAAGGTGAAAAGATATCTTTTATCAGACTTTAAAATTTGCATTAGTTCTACAGGAAGGCAGCATCTGAGCTGTTAAGTAAGATGGTAGCTGTTTGGACATACATGATAACATTTCTCTGACCCTGTTTCTACTAACACATGTGGTACCATGTGTATGACTGTGCCTCAGTCTCATGGCAATGTTGAGAAAACCGCCCTACAGAAACTGATAATTGTCACAAGAGGTGATGATACAGAACCTAAAATTTTAGACAACATCATTGCTTCTAATAGTAACTGGTTAAAGAAACTGCAAGGGGAGAAGCAAATCTTCACTTAGTTCTGAGGAAACCACAGTGCCTCAGGATCAAGATAGTTACTGAAGAAATATTCTGAAATACTCTAGCTACCATTATCTTTGAAGAAGCCAACAAGTAAAATATCCACCATAGTGTATTAAAATTAAAAGAAGGGAAGAATGTAAGGATGAAGAATCTTGTTAAAAGTAAATTGAAAGGTACCAATTAGACAAGACCCTTATAAAGGGCATTCAGCCTATCTGAAAACACCATACTATAGGTTCAAGGTATACCATATGTTAACTACAACAGTTCATCCTCAAAAACTCCTTAAAAAAACATACACACACACACACAAAAAAAAAAAATAAATCAAAACCCAAAGGCCAACCAATGAAAAACCTTAAACAGCTAACCAGAGAGCCTACTAAAAGTAAAAAGACATCCTTCTGAAATCAAGACATCCTATCAAAATCAAAAGGAAGGAAAACAGACAAGGCATAACACTTATCAAGTTAGACTTAAAATCATGGGCAGATCACAGATGTTTGGAGGAATAATTTGCTAAATTTTAAAATTGCCTTGAAAAGCCTGTCCATTAGAGGTAGGAACCAGGCAGGGAGCCTGTAATGTTGAGAGACAACAGCAAAAAGTTAAATAACAACTTTGTGGTTACCACCACAGAAAACCAGAGTAAATTCCCCAATTGCATTTTTCTTTATATAGGAAAATCTGAAGAAACAGTCTTAAATGGAAGAGTTAATATAAGTGGTTTTAGATAAAATGAATAAAACTTGTAACTAGTCACTTAGATTCAATGCTACACATTAACCACTTCTACAGGAACTTTAATATGAGATTTTAAACTGCTATGTGCTGGATTTCACCTATTTTTAAATCACAGACTCACACAGAACCAGTAAGGCAGGAAGAGACCTTTGGAGGTCATCAGGCATTTATACACATTGATCAGATCCTCTGAGCTCTCTCTGCTCCAGGCTTTATAGTCCCAGCTCTCTCAACCTCTCCTCACATGACAGATGCTCCAGTCCCTTAATCATCTTTGAGACCCTATGTTGGACTCTCACCAGTATATCCCCTGTCTCTCTTGTACTTGGGAGCCCAGCACTGGACCCAGTACTTGAGATGCAGCCTCACCAGTGCGGAGCAGAGGCCAAGGATCACCCCCCTCGACCTGCTAGTGATGCCCTACCTGAAGCGAGGACGACTG
Organism: Anser cygnoides; assembly: GCF_040182565.1. Lineage (NCBI taxonomy): Eukaryota > Metazoa > Chordata > Aves > Anseriformes > Anatidae > Anser > Anser cygnoides. The sequence continues at coordinate 82,002,121 of NC_089873.1, read as the reverse complement.
GTTCGTGTTCAGCTAGGTGTCCACCAGGAACCCCAGCAGGTCCCTCTCTGAAAAGCTGCTTTCCAGCTGATCAACCCCCAACTTGTATGGGCGCCTGAGGTTGTTCCTCCCTAATTGGAGGACTTTGCACTTCCCCTTGTTAACCTTCATGAGGTCCCTGTCAGACCATTTCTCTAGTCTATCAAATTTACTGTGAAGGGTACCACACTCTGGTCTATCAATAGCTCCTAACAGTTTTACATCATCTGTGAACTTGCTAAAAGTGCGCTCTTGTCCATCACCCAGGATGTTAATGAAGCAGTTAAACAGTATTGGCCCTAAGATCGATCCCTAAGGGACAGCACTAGAAAGTGATGTCCACAAGGACTTTGCACCACTGAGCATGATCTCTTCATCACAACAGTTTGGCCATTTTTCAGTCCACTTCAGTGTCTACTTATCTAGTCCACATTTCATCAATTTGTGTATGAGGATCTTGTGGGAGACAGTGTCAAAAGCCTCAGTAAAGTCAAGATAAACAGCACCCACTGCTCTGCCCTCATCTACTAAGTCAGTTACCTCATTGTAGAAGGCTATCAGATTGGTGAGGCACGATTTCTGCTTCATAAATCCATGTTGGTGGCTTCCAACTGATAAGCCTTAAAGAGGGTTCTGTGGTCACAAAAGCCAAATCCCTATTATCAAGATCAGCTGCACAATACATGTTGACATGAAGGATTCATCTACTCCTCCTCAATCCTTCCTCATCACTGGCATTATCAAGGAGACACCTTTTGGCTCCTGTGCCCTAAATCCTCTCCCCTAGAGCCACGCAGTCAAGCTTGATACACCCCAGGTCTCCCCTGGCTGTATATCTGGTGCCTATGTGGGAATGCAGCAGAGGAAATGTCTGAGGGCCAGATAAGCTTTGCCTTCCTCCCCACAACATCCCATCTCTGAGCTCCCAGCAAGAAGCAAACCTCCCTGGATGTTAAGTCAGGTCAGCAGGTGGAGGCCTCTGTCCCCTGCATCACAAATTCTCCTACCACAACTCCTTGGCACTTTCCCTGGTGCTGCTGTGCAACTCAGGCTCATCCAGTCCCGGTACTACACTGGACACAGCTCCCAGGAATCCAGATGCTGACCACAGCCATCTTTCTGGGCCCAGAGATTTCCCGCCATTTCTGTTCAGGGATCCCCGCTTCCCAACCCCATAAGCACAAACCCTGCCTGCTCTCCCTCGGGTGTACCTGGGGGTTGAGGTTCCCCTTGTAAATGGGTTCTCAGAGAAGATCCAGTCCGTATTCTCATCACCTCTGACACTGTGCAGATGCCTGCCCTCCTCCCGCAGCCACTCTGTTTAGCCTCTGTACTGGAGTCAAGGAGAACAGGAAAGTGACAGCAGATCTTGAGCAGGGCTTCAACGATGTCTGTGCAAGTACACGTCCTACTTCAACACCAGGGAAATCAATAAAATCTATTATAAAAGATTAGACTTACTGAATGAAAAGATAAATTTAATATATTAGGGAAGCAATAACCACCAGCTTTTAAAGAGAGAAATAAATTCTAAAAAATCTACTAGAATTCTTTGGGGAAAGTAACTGGATAAGCAAGGGTGACGAGAGCAATATAGAGAACATGGATTTCCACATCGCTCTTGACAAAGTCCCTCACTCAAATTTCCTGAAGAAAACAAGATACAAAACCAAAACAAACCAAAAACAAACCGAAACAAAACAACAACAACAACAAAAAAACAAACACGAGAGGTATGGCCAAGTCAAGAATTAATAGAGGTTTATACGCAAGACAAAAAATATCCAGTTATTTACTGTGAAAAGAGTTGAACTACTGCAAGAGCACTGGAGAGCTGTTATGTAAAAACATGTCCATCATGACTATTAATAGCCTGGAAAAGAGAGTAGATAGGGAGATGAACAAACTAATGCTTCATAATGGTGAGCCAAAACTAAAATGGACTATCAAAAGTCAGAAAATGTTCTCACGATACTGGACGTGTAGGTAATAAAATGGTAAATGTAATAGACATGTGAAAGTAAACCATCCCAGTTTCTACCTGACAGAAAAGAGAATTTAATGATCGTAAGGATAACTGTCCAGTTTAAAGTTCAGTTGTAGTCTCAAGGAAAATATGATACCAAGAATGGAATTCATAAAAAATAAGGAGTTTGCAAAAAAATCTAAAAAGTTCCAAAGAAGTTACAAAGTTAAAGTCTTTTCGACTTTTTAGGGAAGAGACGAGTTTTGGGAAAAGAGAAAGAGATGTCTGTGTACTGGCATAATTTCAGAGAAAATGATACAATTTATACAGTGAGTAAACACGAAATATTTTATCTTCCTCAGAATACAGCAGCTAGGGGCATCAAAAGGGGAAGGGAGGGGAGGGTCACATGCAAAACAGAAGGCCAGTCTAACTGGACCTTCAGCTGGAGTTAGTGCAGCTGTTCATATATTCCTTAAAATTAGAAATGAACCATTTCCCTAAAGTTTGAAATCCTGTAACATCCCAAAGTTGTCATTAGTATATTTTATTATGAATTAGTTTGAAGTTTGCAGAGAACAAAAAGAACAACAACAATTCAGTGGTATCAAGCACACTTTATATATTTCTAGAAAAGAAACAAAACCTACAATTAATAGCAGTAGGGGATGTTACATGAAAATTGAAGCCTTTTCTTTCTTTCTTTCTTTTTTTTTTTTTTCCTCAGAAAAACAACTGGGAATCAAAAGAGCCAAACAATAGATTAATTATGATCTATACTTCTATATAGAAACTATGAAACTCTTTTGACAGCTTTCCATCTGTTATTGCATTCCTAATTATCAAGGTGAACATGTTAAATTTGCTGTATCTACTCTTTACCTTTAAAACTGAATTTTCTCACTGGATTTCAGCTGAACACAGCTGGAAACACTAGATAAATGCAGACTTTTCTGATGGAGACCAAAGCGTCTCTCAGATGTTCCCTCAAACGTGCTAAAAAAGCTACAAACTGAGTCACTTCCACAGTAATGGGATTAGAGATAGCCTGCAGGGAAACATGTGCCAAATGGTGCCAACTAGCATGGATTATAACAAAAAACTGTGACATTATAAAAAATACCTCGTAGTGAGGCTCTGGGTGGTGGAATGTAACTTGCCTGCTCAAAAGAATTGTGTCTCATTAAAATGACGGGAGTACACTGAAGCAGTGATGCATGTAGGAACATGATCTGCCTGATAGCTGAGTAGCTAATCTTTTTCAAAAACCTTGTCAGTTGACCATCAAATTCATAAATGTCAATTACGGCTGAAAGGAAAAAAAGGAAAAGATGGTGAGAGGGCATAGTAGGGAAGAGAAGAAAAAGGAGGGAAAGCTGGGAAGGGATCAAGCTTTAAAAATATGGCCTTTTTAAAACCTCAGACATAAGAAAAAGAAATGCATCATAACACCCAGCAAATATCAAGAACAAACAACCTTTTAAACCCAGCACTCTATCACAGAAAACTTTTGGAGATGCTATCTTCAAATTTGATTTTAGGTTTCCATAGAATTTGAAGGACCTTGTTTGATGGGGACTGTATCAAGTGTTGTGGGTGCTCAGTATTTCTGAGTCACTTGTTTTGCACATAAAGCTAGAAAACATTGTTTAGGGCACTGTTGCCCTAAACTTCCTTACGAATATAATTAGAACTATGCATGAGTTTGACGTCTTCTTTAGGCAGATGTGTATCCTTTAAAATGCCATTATTGCTACAACTGAAATCAACTGTATTGTTGAAATTATGAAATCTAAAAACTGTGTTGGGGTATTGATCCCCTTCCACTCTCTTCCTCCTTTAGGATATGCCTTCTTGTTGCCCCTCAAGTCTTATGCATCCAAAAAACAAACAAACAAACAAATAAAAAAAAACCCCACACCTTTAAAAATACCTGAGCTCGAAACAAGCAGTCAATTTCAAACAAAAAGATGAAACAAATCAAAAAACTCCACATAATGAAATGAAGCCACAGTGTTGGCGACATATTCCTGGTCTGCATCATGAATTAAAATAGCAAAGGTGATTGTGGACAGGACTTTATTCTTGCAACTGAAACTGTCAACAAAGCTAAATTCTACTAGTTAATCACAGAATAACAGTAAGAGTAAAAACAGATATACAGATTAGATTTTTTCCCAAAGAGAGAATGGCTTTATTGTTTTATTCTCCATTCGATTTTTGGCATTTTAAACTACAGTACCTACCTGACCCTAATCTTACAAGCTTGGGTCCTCCTACTGTTTTTTGTCCTGCCTCTCATCCAACAAGAATTTGTTGAATTTTCAAAAAGCTGGATTTTGACTCATATTAATTCAGTTAATCAAATATTTTGTTGTTTTTATCTTCTCATCTTAGTAGACATGTTTGCTGGCATTCCCCACACCCATGGTATTCGTTTATAAGATTTTCTATTTCTATCCCATTTTGCAATTAGTGTCAGCAACAATATTCAGCAGTTGTGATTATTGCCATACTTTTTGCCATAGATGCAAATCAAAGTTAAAATGTAAGTGATCCAGAGAGCCTGAAGATAAACCAATCTTGTATTTAAGATCTTAAGAAGCAAAATAAAATGTAGAGCCCCAACTGAGGGTTGGGCTGTTAAGCATAAAATCATATAATTCATTTAGCACAGGAATATATCCTAAATATATCCTTCTGAGGATATATTCCTAGGAAATGTTGTTGTTGTCATTGTTTTTAAATTATCAAATTCTGTTTTTGTTGTTTGTTTTGTTTTCTTTTTTAAATCTTTATTTTCTGGTTCATGTATGTTTCACCATGGACTGTTTGTGATTTCTCTGAGCTTCCAGGTTTTCCTCTCCATTAGTTAATCTTACCAGGGAAGTCAAGCTCAATTAGTAGTTCTAGGAATCCAAGTGAAATATTAAGGTGCATTAATCTGTCAAAATATTATACATCTTGACATATAGGCCATCCAATTCAGGTTTTTTTTTGTTTTTTTTTTTTTTTTTTGGTAAAGCTAAACAACAGTCACTTTCGATAAAAGCGGTTTGGGATTTTTCTGCTTATTTACTTGAAAGTTTCAACTCAATATATAACATGGAATACTGTAAGTTCCATTAGCTAGCATTTAAGTGCTGTAGTATTAAAGTTAGATACCATTCCTTTATTTGCAGGAAAATATGCAATATTCTATACGCATGTAGTGGAACTGAACTCCTGTGCACTGTGGTTTCTTGTTAGAATATCCTCATTAAATATACTGCACTTAAGGTGGTCAGCTGCACTGATCCCATTCGCTTCAAAGTCATCTGTTCCTTAATGTACTTTTTCTAAATATTTCATGAAATAAATGTCAGGAATTTTAACTGGCTTTTGTTCTCTTTGTTGGTCTGTGATTAAATACTTCCATAGTAAACTCCAAGGGGAAAGAAGCCTGCATATTTATGTTTGAGATAAAGAAATAACTTTTGAACATGAGTCACTTGCCACTCTACCATTCAGGTACTTCAAGGCATATCCTATGCATTCTTAGTAGAAAGTTCAGGGAACATACTAATTTCAGCAGAGCTATGGCAGTTTACACCAGTTGAGGATATGCTCCCAGAAAGGATGACAACTAGCAATTTTGCAAGCATTTTTATTTTGAAATATTCATGATATTTAGTAAGGCTATCTAGGCTTTTTCATTCTCATATTGTAAAGCATCTAAAATGGACTGAGAATTTCTGTATCTTATTTTTAACATAACACAAATAAGTGTTTTTATACTAAAATGAAACATCTTTTAATATCTCTGGTGTAAAAGAGGTAAGAACATATTAAAAAGTTATGACTGGCTTTGCAGATTGAGCATGCATGGGGTGGTTGCTGGGAAGCAACTTACGCCGATGCTCCGATAAAATAGTTTCCCTTATTTTTTTTAGGCCATCTACTTTTTCACATCAGAATATTAATAATAAAAAAATATATTACCTAATTTCACCCAAGTCTAATTCTTCCAGCTTTTGAGACACCAAATCAGTTACAATATGGGATGCTTTCCAAGTTTAGGAGTAAATAAGAGGAAAAGATTAGAGGTCAGATGCGTTCTGTAACCATGCATTTAACATCCTCAGTTCAAGGTCCTAAATCTTCTTTATCAGGCCAGTCGTGTTCTGAGTGTTTGTACAGCACCAAACACAGCTCATCATAACTTTTGACTTTTTGGGGGCCATTCCAAAACTACTAGCATACTAGTTACAAACTTCTCCATGTAAGCAACATTTTGAAAATAATTCACATTGACCTTTTGCAAAACATATCTAAACCCATTAATGTGACAGACAGCACCAACAAAAATCACAATATTGAACTACTTTGAGGGCACACATTTTAAGATGCATGCATCTTAAAAGCAAGATTATCAACTGAGTGCGCAAGCAGGTATTTCTTTCCCTACTGCAAAGCAACAGGGCAACTTTTCTGTGTTTTGGGTCAAGCCCCCACGAAAAACAATAACAGGTTTTAAGTTTCACTATTTTCATTTTTTGTTAGGTCCATAAGAATGAAATAGTACTGTGCCGTACCCTGTATTCACTATGACTATGAGAGTAATGAAAACTCTCAAGTGTTAAATTCAGAATTGCCAGTGAGGCACTCTAAAAGATATTACCTATGCTGTAGTGTTTGAACACACGCGGTTTGAGGATCTGGCCCCATTCTCTGCTATCACAGAGGCTGCTGAACTCCACAAAGAAAATGAGCACTCAGGAAATTGTATTACCAGATTACTATAAAGGTCAAGGCAATACTATATTCTATTTTTGTCTTCTTCATGCTGAATGATGGATTAAGAACTTCATTCTCTTTAAAACTTACAGGGAAAGAAAGAATATATGATGGGCCAGATACTCCCTGATTTTAAAATGGCACTGCTTCAGTTGCCCACCATGAAGCTAGAGTACTGTATCTCATTTGAAGAGACAGCCCTATATATCTGTTATTATTAAATAAGAAAACAATTGCACAACATCTCAAACGCTACTCCTTAGACTTGGAAACCTTTTTTTTTTTTTTTGATGTATAAACCCAATTCAGTTTATAAAATCTAGTAGCAAATATTCCATATATAAAATGAGAATAGTAGTTTTAATTAAAACTGTATGAAATCTTGGTATACAGCTACTTATCAGATAAATTGTTGAACTATTATTCCTCAGCAACATTCAGAATCCCACACATATCCAGCAAGTTGGTATATACAGGTCTAGAAAGGCACATAAAGCAAGGATGTAGTGGGTTGTAACTGTGAAATATTACTGCTTGTTTCAGCCTCACAGATTTTAGATCACCCTTTACTGTCTAGAAACACTGCTGAATAATATGTCACCATGAAGTACTAAGGAGTGAATTTTTATTCTACAAATTTACCCTAGATGGTAAATAATACATCATCTCATCTCCCTACTCTCCTTGTCTCTTTAATCTTTCAGAGATTATTTTTATCTCTGCTTGCGTTTTAAAAAATATATATATACCCAGATTCATAAATTAGTTGAAGATGCAATCACTATAACATGGAATGAATAAAAATTTCTCTATGATTTTCAGAATCTGTGAACAAAATAGTTCCTCTGGCACAGATAATTTCTACAGCTACAGATGAAAAAAAATAGACTGTAAACTGTTAGAAAAATCTGTACATACAGTCCAAGCCCTGAGTTTTGGGAAAGGTGGAACCTGAGCTGGGTTTTGCAAATTAACCTTCTATGAATACAGGACACGTATCTAGCTCCCATAAAAAAAAACACCAGCTTCTTAAACACCCTTCTTGCCATTTTTCTCACCCCAATATGAAGAAGACTCCTCCTGCCTTCCTCAGCTAAGCCTGTGGTGGTGAAAATACAGTCAGAGTTGGGCATTAGCATCACTTTTGGCATAACCTCTGCACACAGGCAGTGTCCTTTCTCTGCTGTAAACACCTTTTAGAGAAGGACTCAAACAAGCAATCAGAGAATATCCTTGGGGAAAACAAGTGTGTATCATCTTGTTCCCAGTAAAGTGAGAAGGTTATTCAGCTATTATTGTAGTCTTGAATCTGCTAAACAGCTCCTGGCATATGAAAGCCAAGTTCATTCAGAATGAAAGATTTCACAGATAATGGAGAGATCAACTCAATTTTAAAAAGGGAAAACTCTAACCATGTTTGAAATGGAGAAATGACCGTATTTAAATAGTAATTGCTGGATACAAATGTAGTGGCTCCTCTCCCTCACAGATCAGGGACTTTGCACTTTAAAATATGCATAAATTTAAATCAACCTTGACATAAAAATATGTTCATGCCTAGCTTAAAATCTTTATCAGAACTGTCAACAGCTCCTCTCTTGAGTACGCAGTCCCAGTAAATCCTATATTCTTTTTTTTTTTTCTTGTGTATAAAACACAGAGAGAATAATGTAGAAGAAATTATACTAGATTTCATTTTCATTTTAAATTTATAGTGGCCCATTAGTAACAGTATTACAGTACCACGAGTAGTATAATTGTAAATGAATATAATCATAACCATGAAAAACCCAAAAAAATAGGGTGCTCATGCCTCTTTGGTGTAGTCTGTATGTCCTAACCTATTTTTATTGCTTGGCAGAGTTCCTTCATGTCTCTCTGCTCTAGTACATTGCGTTCTCCAGGTGATAATAAAGCCTCTTTGTTTGAGCAAAGGGAGAGGAGGGAAAAGTTGAAAGTAGATCCATATCCTGCCATTCCTCCCTGTTCCCTCAGTGTGTTCAAATAAAGCAGAGCTACTCTGTGTGTGTGCGTGACTATGGGGGTTTAGGGGTCCTGAGGGGACAGTAGAGGTGTAGGTGAGAGAACTGGGTACCCAAACTCTACTCTGCATAGCAGCTCTCACACTGAGGGCAAAGTTTCACAGCCTTGACGAGGAACTCATGGCCGGTCTTGGAAACGCTATTTGCAGCTTTTCCTCTGACCTGTAACAAACTTGTCCACAAGGTAAAATAAAAATAAAAACTCATAATACTTTTTCATATAACATTGTGAAGGTTTCAAGTATTTCTGTCTGTCAACTTCATGGTCCTGAGCATGTAAATAAACTTCATATGAGAATACTTGGTTATGTTGCACACACAATTGTCCTTATGGGGGTACTGGTTTTGCATACTGTGTCTGCACAAACTGAACATTCTACCTAATAATTATTTTAAGCTATAAATTGGAATAGGTTCCTCTGTATTTAAGGACTCATCCTTTTTTACTTTCAGGATGAAGTTACACAAAACCCTCTGAATGTCAAGTTCTTTTTTCTTCCCCTTAACTGAAAGAAATCTTAGGTTTTAAAAACAAATCTAGGGAGTGTGATTTTTAAAATGGTGCAAGGACCATCTCTGACTAATTCTTTGATATATTCTCCTCATGATATGCAGAAAGCAAATCAGCAAAGCATGCATTTTTGTAGGTCAGAGAAAAACATATCCTTTATCTACTCATTGGTATTGATCAACTCTGTAATACTCATAAAGCATTTCAGGAAACCATGTAAAAAGACATACCATACATCGAGTGAGACATTTATACTCATTCCACGAGAATAAATACAATGTACGTACTTCTTAATGTAAAACAATCCAGATCAGGATTTTTTAAAAAAAATAATCAAGCAACACATTCTTCTACGTGAAACTTTTTTGTGTAGTCTTGCTAATGCCTGAATCAACAGAAATCTGTGCTGAGGTACTATAGTTTCTCTTTTTCTGTCACATATTTTCATTATAGCATATAATCTACTTTAACACTGCACTCTAAATTTCAGCCGGGTTAGACATGATGTATGCAATGGATTCTTCAGAGTGAAAATGTCACTGGAGTATGTATGTGTGTTTGTTCTCCTTAAAATAAGTATCATAATATTCTAATTAAAGTATTTTTAAATGAAAAAGAAACAAAAACCCACAAAACAAGATGTATGATTTTTTAGAGAAGCTACAAGTTTTTCATGTTTTAAAAAATCATACACAAATAAAGAAAGCTTTTTTTTTTCTTTTTTTCCCTTCTGTTTTCATCAAGTTATACAAGGGCACAGCATGGCAAAACTACGCACCTCCAATGTTTCCTGGTAATTTTATTTATCCTTTTACTACCTTTACTTGCTTTCTCTGTGGGTAATGTATGCATTCATGTGAGATTTCCTGTTAAATAAATTAAAAATAAATTTATAACATGATAAAACTGTATTATCTGACATTACATACAGCAATACTGATGTTGAATTACACCAAAAATCTTGTCAAAAAGTCATCCAAAGCACCGGTGATGCACAACAAATAAAGCTAAAGAACTCCTGCTCTAGTTTCACAGCAAACATGCACTTCTAGCCTCTTAAATTGTCACTTGATCGTCTTCTGACCGGAGGACTGTATTTAATTAGAGGACAGCAACTCAAGAACATTTGCAATATATGCAACTAGGCATTGTGTCAGTAGCCATTGTTCCAATGTTACAATGTTCATAATCTTGACAACATCACTTCCTTATTTGCTAATTAGAGCAGGCTTACGAAGAAAAATTATTTGTCTAGTCTTGTGTACAAAATAATTTATGAAACTCATCATATAGTCAATATATTTTTTGAAAAATAAACTAGTGCAATAAAACTACTGCGTGTAACAGAAAATAGTGGAAAATTCGTTAAATAATTTATTTGACAATATAAACATAGTGAAAATTACCCAACCAGATAGTCTGACGTATGGTTTCCTCTTTGCACATTTCTTCATCTTGAAAAAACAGCAAAAACTGTAGTGTTAAAGAGAGCTGGAAAACTGAATGTTTCTGCTCTTTCTGGATTTTACATGATTTGGGTCAATACTCTGTGGAACCAAATGATATATTTACATCAGCTGAGATTATGTTCATGAGATACAAGTTTGCATCCAGGAGTTTGTCTGGCATGATGAGTTACCTGACAACATCCAGTCAGCATTAGTATGTTTCTAAATTGAACTGCATACATATATATATGTATATATTTTTTTGTAAATATGTAAATGTGTATGTAGTATAGAGTCATCAGAGCAGCTCAGAGTTCTTGAAATATTATTGAATGTCAGATTTTAATTCATATCTATCATCCTGTTTCAATGCTTAATTCAAATATGGTTCAATGTATCTCCATATTAAGTGCTAGCCCTACCAGAGATAATCAGAAGTCACTGGGAACCTGAATTAAAGACTACTCATGTTCAGAGAACCTCCTTCAGAAAGTCCCAATGCATTATAATTTAATTTTTACTGCAATAAGTAGCAATGGATACCCTGCTCAGTGAAAAGATTTTACTGAAATACTTTTAGCATCATTGAAATACTATGGCAAATGCAAGACAGCTCAGTGATTCAATTATGAAAAGTTAAAGGTTAGCTTGAGACTATAACATGGAAATGTAATAATAGTTTTGATTTTTTTAGGGAACTGACTTTTAGGATACAAATATGAGCGAGGAAAAAAAACATGGCAAGAAGGGCAGTGTGATCACCACTGTCTATGTTGCAAGCTACAGTTGCTTTTGTATTCCCAAGACAGCTATTGAAGTCATGAGATCACTGCCCAGGCTTTATTAGTTTTTATTAGGCAGCCACATTTTAATTCCTTGAGCCCAGGCATGCTCCTCAGGGGGTGATGCTGTTCAGAGCATGAAGATGGGGTGCATCTCCTCCAGCGTGGCTGGTGACTGGGCAGCAGCAGGGAACGGGGCAACAGCGGCTGCCTTGCTGCTGCTTCTTCGCTTGCTGGCTGGGCTAGGGATTGCCCCTAAACCAGGGCTCCCTCTCCAGAAGCGTTACTTCCAGCCTCACTCGACATCTGTATGACTTAAGCCTATCACTCACTGAGTGGATTTGCTTAGCTTACTTCCTAGTCACTTGATTTTATTTCTGATTAAGTCTTAACTGTTTGTAAGTGATATTGGCACTAACACAGTCGGTTTACTTTCTGCGCAAAAGCCATGAATACCTTGAGTGGTAACCTGCAGCATTTTACTTCAACTGGTAGACGTTCCTGAATGAAATCCATCTTCTTGTTATCGGGTGCATAAATACAGATCTCAAAGCAGACAGCTTTGGTGTTGGAATTAAATTTTTGCACAAACTAAAAATTGCTGTTTCTAGGGATTGCCTGTTGAAGAAATACATCTTCCTCTTGCTTTTCTTTTAAGGCAAAAGAGTACCACATATTTTTTGCATAAAACACCTTGAAAGGTGTATACTCGTTTAGTACATTGTATTCAATAAACACTTGTTCCAAATAAATCCTCTTAGAAAGATAAAAGGCAGATCTTGCTGGGTTGCTGCAAGATATAAATTAATATCAGCACCCATTTTTCACTCTTCTTATCGTCAATCATGTTCTTAAGTGCAGCCAGAGAACAAAGGAAAATCCAAACCAATCGAAAAACCTCCAAAATGTTGCACATGATAAACTTTAGCTGAAGTTATTGAAAATAATATTTCCTATCTGAAATAAATTATTATAACTTACACTACAATAGTTACAGTACACCCAAAGATTTGTTTCAAAAATAAAAGGTAGATGACAGCAAAAGAACAAGCACTATGCTAGGCAAATGGAGACGATATTTAACAGTAAATAATGGAAAAAGGATTTAATCAGATGCAGGAAGACTAAGCATTTAAAAGATTAATAGACAGCAAAGACAGTTCAATGCAGATAAAGGTATCATTATGATGACTTTGTTGAGTAGGTATCACACAGCTCTGTCTATCATAAAATATAGGAAATATAAAAGACCGAGGAAATCAAGATTTACTTGTGTGCACCACCTATGATTAATGATGAGTGCTAAGATGAAAGACAAATTGAAATACATTTGATGCATTTTTTTCTTCTGTGTCTAGGTGCTATATACAATATTACGAATGAGTAAGTGCTTCTGAACAGTCAAAAGAGAGAATGATGAGGAAGTACCTTATGGAAACTAGGGAAAACTTTCTTTTAGAAAAATATCTTAATCATTAGGGAATTTCCAGGACAAAGAAATGAAGAAATGAACCAGGATTCTATACTGAGCAAACATACAGTGAATTCTGAAAATTAAATTTTGATGTTGAAGTTTGAATGTATCTGCACCTTGTCTTGGTTATCAAAAACAAAATTCTAAAGTAGAAAGCAAATCACACCTTGAAGGAAGAAAATCAGTGCTGAAGTTTTACAAACCATAAAGTTTACGGAGTTGTGTGTTCACAACAAATTTTAATTAAAAACAAAAACAAAAACCAACCAACCAAAAACAAACAAACAAAAACACTCCATGCAGGTGCAAGAAACCAGTCACATACTCCAGAGCTAGGGGTCTCAGACCTCAGTGTGTTATATTTGTCATGTGTCTTCTTGTCTACATTCATACACACATTAAAGCAAAGTCAGTTTCTCAGAAGTTAGGGAATGTTTCAATTTTAATTCATCTTCTCTTTATACACAGAGATTTTATTTTACAACTGAGTACATTTTATTGTTACTGGGTGGAATGGATACCTTGGGAGTAAATGATGGATATCTAGCTGTAGCGTTCTTCAGCTATAGTGGTTTTATCCAGTAATTCTTGGAAAGGGTGAGAGATGGCTTAACATGTGAAGATGAAATCTATGTTGGAAACAGAGATGAATTTTCTGTACAGAATAGGAAAACAGGTGTAGTATTCCCCATCTGGAATTGTCAAAATAAGATGACTCAGTCTGAGTGGCATAAGTCAATTTTCTGTTTTTCTTCTAAACATGGAAAATGAAGAAAATGAAACATGGTAAGATTCAGGCAACCTTGTACTTAAAAAAAAAAAAAAGTTACAGAAAATTAGACATATCTGAAATTTCAGGAAGAAACTGGGGGTCACAGTGGAAGTAATTGCATGATGCCCAAAGCAACGCAGCATAGAGGACCAGGATGTAAGATCAGAGTTTTGAGAAGAAACCTTATCCCATTTAGGCTGATTCGCTTCAGTACTCTCTGCCCAAATGAATGGATAAGGAAGGAAGAGAATGGGTGAATAAAGGATTTTTTAGCAGACAGCCTGAGCATTTTCACATCAGAAAATAAGTCCAGTAAAGAGATCAATTTCCTGAGTCCTCTAACTACTGCACTATTGTAGACTCATAGACAAGGACCAGAGAAGCATACCCAGGTATTTTTCATGTTCTAATATGAACTGTAGATTCATACACAAGGTTTCTCATGCATAATAAAGGGACATGGAATATTTGTAGCATGTGGAGAAAAAGCCTTCAGCTTTGCTAGAGCAGGTTTGATCTGCTCGAGCAGTTTTGATAAAAGAAAGTGATCAGAAAAGTTTTCTGTTGTGGGTTAACCCCCTTAGGATGAAGAGGAGAAAAGTTGCAATTCTGAAAATGACCTACGAAAATCTGATGATAATTATAGGAGCTGTAGCTGAAGATAAGGTGTGGAGGGATGTTTATCCCAAGGAGGACATTCCTTATTGTGATATGATGACAAATTCCGCAGAAATAATGGAAACTATTAGAACCATCATTTTAGCTAGGCAGAAGGAACAATGTAATCTGCTGTTTCCTCCTCCTCCAAATTTTCTGAAAGAAGGTATGGAAATGACAGCAGAAATATTATTTACATTTGGTTTATTTGCACGTGTGCTACAACAGTTTGCAGCAACAAGTTTCAAAGTGTGCCCTTGATAATCTAACCAAGCCTTTGGCCCAGAGCATGTTCAGCAAAAAAGACATCTGTATTAATGTATCTTTATATAACACATTTGCTAAACTTAAATTCCCAATGAATTTCTGCTAAGAATATCCAAAACAATATTTTCCAAGCTTTAGGCTGTCAAAGGCCATTATTATTTTTCCCCATGGCAGAAAACAGGATACTGCAACAGTGATATATTTACAATCAGAGCCAGCCCTTAACCAGACTTCAGTCACTTGTTTCACAGCATGTATCAAAGCTGCATCAATGCATAACATTCGTGAAATTTTACAGTTTCCTAATTATTTAAGTATGCTTGCTTGAACTCCATCAAACCAATTGCCTGAGGCACATACCTTAGGAAACCTTAGTCTGGGTATTTAAGTTTCACAAAAGTAAAAACAGTTAAAAACACGAGGAGAGACTGTCTCCATTAGTGGTGTTCCACAGGATGAACACAACTGAGGAAATTTCATCCCCCTGTCCCAGCTGATAATTACTATCAGATTCCTGTAACTGTCAAATTTGTTTCTATTACACCACACCGATTTTAAAATCACAGACTCACTCAGGGCAGAAGGCACCTCTTTGGAGGTCACTTACAGCAAGCCGCTCAGGGCCATGATCAGATGGCCTTTAAATGTCCCCAGGGATGGAAACTCCATAGCCTATATGGGCAACGTACTCCAGTATTAAATTACACTCACAGTAAAAAAAAAGTATTTTCTTAAGTTTCAGTGGGATTTTCTGTATTTCACTTTATGCCTTTTACCTCTTGTCTTGTCACTGGGCACCACTGAGAAAAGTTCAGCTCCCTCTTCTTTACTCTGTGCCATCTCGTAGCTATATACATGCAGCTACTGTGCACAGCGACAGAATGAGAGGCAGCAGACTCATGTTAAACCAAGAGAACATCCAGTTAGATACAAATAGAACAAATATTCATTATGAGGGTAGGTGGACATTGGGAATAGTGTCCAGAGCACCTGTGGAGTCTCTGTGCACTCATGAAATTAGTGGACATGGCCTTAAGCAACCTGGCCTCAGTCTGCTTCAAGCAGGGTTTGGACCAGATAACCTCCAGAGGTCCTGTCCGTTGTCATTTATTCTGTGATTTCAGATCTATTTTAAGTATAGAATGTATAAGTTTAGAATATACTCCTGCTCGACCAAGTGCATGAGAACAAGAAAACAAATTTTCTAACCTTTCATTGAAACTGTCAGTGTTCTAGCTGTCCAGTCCTTCTAGACTTGGGGTCTCCTTTAAAGACACATGAACTACTAGCTTAGTTAGTATTGTCTTCTTTGGTTTTCTTCCTTTCTTCCTTTCTCTCCACCTCCCCCCCCCCCCCCCCCCGCTCTTCTCTCTCTCTTAAAAAATTAATGACGCCGACATTTTTCACTAGAAGTTCCTGAAAGTACATTGATTCCCCAGGTGGCTATTTCAGACATGCAAAGAATTTTAACCAAACCATTTTATCAGAGGATAACATCATCTCTCTTCCCATGTTCCTCATTGTGCATGACTGGGCTTCTTTTCTGAAGTCGTTTATCAGGCACAAAGTAGATAATTGTTCCAGTGAATCAGAAGTATTTTGATGTTTTGACAATCTATTTTAATGTTACTGTCATACATGTCTTTTATGATTACAAGATATTTTCAAAGCAAGGAATTTTATTTATTGATTACTTCACTTTTATGTGCTACTGTCAATTTCAGTAATTTATTGTGGCATGTATGCTTCTCCTACTCACTCTTATGCACTGCGAAATATCTAGAGGAAGGCAAAATTTAGAAAATTTTCTGTGTAAACAGTATTCTATTTTTATTCCTATGAATTCCTCCTATTCCATACAATGTCATAGTGGTACAAAGCTTTCTTTTAGAGCTAAAATACAATTTTACAAGAATGGTTCATTGACTAGAATGTGGCAACAAACAAACAACAAACAAACCTAGTCATCAAATCTGAATATAAAATATTAACTTCTCTGTCTCTAAGGAAAGAAAAATAAATAAATAAAAGAATCCTGAAAAGCAGAACTCCGTATTAAGAACAGGCATGCATCAACACAGACTACTCCTGTATCTGAATTCCCATTTGTCATTTTACCAATCTATGGCATTTAACTTGTCAAGTCCTGACTGGGAGGAAATGCAGCAAGCTTTGCAATTCCATGAAGAACGTGGAAGAAATTGTGGCTGCATGAGGAACCCTTATGCTTGGAGCCAGTCCTGGAAGTGTGAAAATGTTCCTATTTGTACCAGCCATTAACTATGGCAAGCCTTTGCTTCAGGTGAGCTCACTAGCCTTGCTCTGTGAGATCTGTTCTAATGTGGGAACAGGACAGAACTATGCTTGTGACTACTTCTAGCTCCCCAAGCTGCCAACAGAAACAGACCGTGGGGCAGCTCACATTTACTCATCAAATGACATTGAAGGAGGAGGCAATGATCCATTGTACACCATTGTCTTTGGTAAAGTCAAGTCAAGTATTTTTGCCTTGTTTCCTAAGCAAACAGAACACATGAACATCCACTGCATATCAAAGCCACTTATCTGTCTAAATCTGGTAGCCAAATATGAGGGAGTAATAGAAATTTCAAGAGCCAGACATTAAAATTAGTGGCTGGGTAGAGGTACTATCAAAGAAATGCAAGGAGACCTCAGTCCTCATATATTCTCTCTCTTTTTTTTTTTTTTAAAAAAAAACAAAACGACTTCACAGAAATGAGAAAATAATAATGGCAGCACCCATAGACTGTAGGACAGTATTCACAATTCATATGTGAGAATGCTGAATACTGTTTGTAACCTCTAATACCCACCACTCATGATAAGCAGCCTATAGCTAATATTTTATCAGAATCTTTGAGCTAATTCTATGTACCGCTGCAAAGATTTTCTTTGGTATATCAAATGTTGAGTAATGTGAACAAGGGATAGAGAACAAGATTAATATCTAAGAAGAATTCCATGTTTAGAATAGAATATTCTTAACCTTATTTTCCTATTCAAATTCCCCAGAATTTGCATATGAATAGGAGAGATGATTTTGGTGTTAGTTTGTATGGTAAATAACAACATGCATTTTATAACATATCCTTGAGGATCATAAAGCAATTTAAAACCACATTCAGACGGGACATATTGCTGTGCAGAGAGAACTAAGAATGATGTTAACCCACTTACGTCCAATTGCTTTTTCTTCTTACTTTCTTAATCCTCACAGTAGCCCTATAATATATTAACCAGTGTACTTCTGTATTTCATTCCTTAACCTTTTATATGGCCCTACTCAGTTTACTAATACTGAGTCTGATCATCAAAATACTGAGGCGAGTCCCAGAAATAATAATAATAAAAAAAAAGCTTAACTTTTAAACCTATAACCAAAGCTTACTTTGAAAATCAGGAACAAACAAACAAACAAAAAAACCTAACCAACCAACAAGAACAACTCACAGAAACCAAACCTCATGCTAAAGTTTTCCTGTTAAGCAGGTGTTTGGGGCAATTGGGACTTACATACACGCTTCCCTGCATAGCCTGCTAACTGTGCCTCATATCTACATACCCTGCCCTTTTTCCTCCAGCAGATGTTCCTTGTCAATGAATCATTCTTTTTGGCCTAGATAGGTATATATAGCTATAGGTATATCCAGTCCTTCCCCAATCCTTCCTTCAGTTTTCATTAATCTCTGCAAACATCTTTTTTCTACACATCCTTCAACTGTCTAAATCAGGAAAAATGTTATTCTGATTTGACTGAAGATCAACAGGCTTCTGTGGGATTTGTTAAACCGGGCATTTTTGCTGGAGGTAATGAATCAGAGATGGATGGGGGTACAGAGGTAGGCACTGAGTATAGTGGTAGAGAAACCTGTTAGAATCAATTCCGAAACAGACAAAGAACTATTCTGGAGCAAAGAGAATAAAGAGTGTTAGGATCATATGTGTATCTGCTAGAGATGGAGGGGAAGTGATGGTGAATGAAATCAACACACTTGAAAAAGTGCTGTTCCAAAAACCACCAGGAAGATCAACTTTCTCATCTCTGTGTGTGTGCATGTATGAATCAAAATGGCCACAGCTAATTCCGAAGACCTGTACTGAGAAAAAAAAAAAAAGTCTAACCAACGATCTGCATCTGTAAACTTGAGCTTGAGAACTGTGTGCCGAAGTATCAATATGAATTTTCAACTTTCTGTGAATAGGTGATAGAAGGAGAAATTGGATTACTCTTTTAAGTAGAAGGAATTACATCTCATACATTCTGAGAGACACTCTTCAGTTACCTCATTTATTCATTCTTGCTAGTTCACATTGTCCCCCTTCCTGCTTGGCTATCTAGGGACCTGTTCAGATTTCACACTGAAGGATCAATTCACACAGCAATGAAATACCACTGTCTCTTGGGGGGAGAATGACATCTGTTAAATAGCACCCAACAACATTACACAACAGTTTATAGCATCAAATGTAGAACAATTATGAATTTAATTAGAACCAGAGTGGGATTTTAATGAGAAAGAATGCAATTAACACATGATGAAAATTTAGGGCTGGATTCCTTTATACTCACCCTGAGTTCTTTTACTACATAAGTATTTCCAAGAGTTTTATTGCAAGAAAGGGAGTATAACCTACTCCTGAATAGTCAAGGACCTGGCCTCTCATTCCCCTGAAAATAACTGTATCCTCAGCTTCTTTGTGCTACTAGTATGTTACAGAGAGAGTTTGTTAACAATCTGGAAACTCAAACACCATCAGCTGAACTGATGTTTCGATTTTTTGTTTTGATACTAAAAATACCTATTTACCACATGTTCAGCTGAACAGGTTACATCACATTATACAATGGCATGTGGGTTTGGATAAAAAATGATGTATGACTTAGGCCTGGAACCTAACTAGAATGACAAAGAAAGATCTCCAAGTGTCTGTGTAATATTCATATATAAAGTAATAATAACTGGCTGGAAGAGGGGGATAAATTAATTGTTATTTTCTTCTATAGTGCTTTAGGCAATAGCCTGCTTAACTGCTTGTGAATAACTGTCAACTGCTGTAATATTCTGACAACTGTTTTCAAAGTCAGTAACAGAGAAACTACAGCATTGCCATATTGATAATTAGGAATTTTCTTTTGCAAGTTGGCATTAAAATCTAATTGGAAACAGTTTGAACCAAAACATAGGATTGATTTTTGTGTATGACCGAGATATTTTTGTATCAGGAACTACACAAGCAATTAAAAGAGAAAGAGTCTATCATATTTTACCTGCATTTTCTCACAGAAAGAAAGTCTCTGTCCTACCACATGCCAAGTCTTGGGGAATTTGAGTTACTTTCCTCCTGCTTCAGAAATGCACCCTCATGTTGGAGGACTTACTTGTTAGAACAAAGCTCCCAGGATGAGGAGTAGTAGGAGGAAAGGTTTCTACTAAATATACTGAACTTAGATGAACTCCCCACGTTCTTTTTTTTTTTTTTTTTTTTTTTCTTTAATTACTAAAACCAAAGCTAAGTAACAGGGCTAGAAAGATTCTGTAGTACTCCAGCAGTCATTTAGTCTCCTTCATGCTTTTTGAGGCTCAAGCTTGGAAAAACTGGTATGTTTCCATGTAGAAAAATACAATTGTAGAGTCATCTAGGTTGGAAAAGACCTCTAAGATCATCAAGTCCAACCATTCACCTAGCACTGCCAAGGCTACCACTAAAACATACACCTAGGCACCACATCCATATGTCTTTTGAATAGCTCCAGGGATGGTACCTGGCATTCTGGATGGTATTCAGGTTGGTACCCTCCTACCCTCAAGCAGAACAACACTCCCAACCAACTTGGTGTTGTCTGAAAATTTCCTGAGGGTGCACTCGATCCCCTTGTCTAGATCATTGATATAAAAAGAACTGACCCCAGTACTAAGCACTAGGGGACACCACTTTTGGCTGGCCTCCAACTGGATTTAACTCCATACCCCACAACCCTTTGGGCCTGGCCACCCAGCCAGTTTTTTACCCAGCAAAGCATATGCCTGTTCAATTCTTGAACAGTTCCTCCAGAAGAATGCTGTTGGAAATGGTGTCTGGAGCTTTACTATAAAGTCTATAGAGAATA
This sequence comes from Anser cygnoides, assembly GCF_040182565.1. Classification (NCBI taxonomy): domain Eukaryota; kingdom Metazoa; phylum Chordata; class Aves; order Anseriformes; family Anatidae; genus Anser; species Anser cygnoides. Next base: position 81,981,278 of record NC_089873.1, on the reverse strand, counting down.
TCCATACCTTTTCCCCATCCACTAAGCATGCCACCTTGTCATAGAAGAAGATCAGTTTAGTCAAGCAGGACCTGCTTTTTGTAAACCCATTCTGAGTGGGCCTGATCACCTGGCTGTCCTGTATGTGCTGCATGATGGCACTCAAGATAATCTTCTCCATAACCTTCCCTTGCACCGAAATCAGACTGATAGACCTGTGGTTCCCTGCGTCCTCCTTCCAGCCCTTCTTATAGATGGGCATCACCTTTGATAGCCACCAGTCAACTGGGACCTCCCCTAACAGCCAGGACTGCTGACAGACGATGGAAAGCATCTTGGCAAGCACTTCTTCCAGCTTCCTCAGTACTCTTGGGTGGATCCCATCTGGCCCCATAGACCTGTGTACATGTACATGGTGTAGCAGGTCGCTAATTATTTCCTCATGGATTATGAAGGCTTCGTTCTGCTCCCCATTCCTATCTACCAACTCAGGCGGCTGGGTACCTGGAGAACAACGGGTCTTACTACTAAAAACAGAGGCAAAGAAGGCTTAAGTACCCCTGCCTTTTCTTCATCTCATAGCAAGGCTGTAATTTCTGAAACAGTATATTTGCACAAATTTAAAAAACAAACAAACAAACAACAACAACAAAAAAAAAACACTGAGAAACAACAGCCTAACTATTCCCCCTAGCTGCAGGAACTTTTTTATGAAGGAGAAATGATTACTAGTGTTCCTCCGCCTTGGAAGAAAGATAGACCAGCCAAAGGGCAACAACAAGAATATTTTTAAGTGCTATGAAACACTTTCCCCACACACCCATGATTTAATATGTAGCACTCAAACACTCCAGTACAGACTTAAAATACCATTTTATACCAGTGGAAATGGCTAAATGCAATTTAATGCACATTTGTTCAGAGTTGTCATGGATTCTGTTAAAATTCATACTGGGTATTTAGAAAAAAAAATCATAAGCTATAAAAAATGAACACAGACAACTGTTCATCACTATAATATTTGCCTGTCACTGAGCAAAAGTGAAATTTGCATAATGATATCCACAGTTTGCTCTATGATGTTAAGCTTTTGAGTTTTTCTTTCTCAAGCTGTAGGAAGCATTGCCTACAATGAGTTTTTCCATTTTTTTTTCCTTAAATTCATTCTGGCTATGGTCAAGGGGCAAATTCCATATTATTACCATCTTATATAGTTGTCATTTTGATAGTTCATGTAAAAATGTTAAACAATAAAAAGACAATAAAGAATGCTAACCTTTTAAGCTACTGGTTGTTTTGAGCCTTATTGCAATAACAAAAATACATAAACAAATGTAGATTGTCTTTTCACATTTCAGCAAATGGTTGTAGAGTTATTTCATCATTTTCCAGGAATCTGATCATGCTTGGCTGAGTCTTCTGGAGTTAAATCAAATTCTCTGTTTAGTATCATATCAAAATAGATACACGTCCAACCAATCTGATGATAGGATATATATGCCCGATAAAAGGTGAATAAGACGTGCAAGGCAGTCTCTTTTAGCTCTTAGGTAACACTGGACTGTTCAGTGTCATTTTTGTTGTTTTGCTGGTATGCCTGTCAACCTAAATTTTTTTTCAGTCTGACAAGTTTCCCAAAATAGTATCTCTCACAGTACATTGATCTGACTTCCTCTCCCTCACCTAAGTGAAATGGTATACTCCTTTTAACTAACAGAAAAGCTAGTAACACCATGATCCAATCCAGGGTAAGCAGAAATATAATATATTTGATCCTGTTGTTGTACAATACAGACTCAACTTGGTTGCTGTGTTTCTTCTTTCTCACCACAACACTGATAGAGATAAAAATTTCTCTCTAAATTTAATACTAAATATTTTCTTTTAGATTTATTAGTACTAACTATAGATCACCAATTGTAATATGGTAAAAAGAAACACACTATTTCCTGAAAGGGAGAAAACATTCTAAAGAATTTAACACCAAGAAGCTTCTGGCAAAGATGAATTAATGTTAGGCTAGTCTGGCAGACTGCAGACATTAATTGTCTGTGTTAACTTATCCACATGGCTTCAGTTTTTGTCCTGTCCTCATGAAAGCTGAGATGAATAATATAAGATCATTCACCCCATTCAAATCAATCCTCACTTCATATCTGTGAGAAAGCAAAAGACTATAGCTTTTGCTAAGAATCAGTCTAAATTCTCCTAGCCCTACATTGTTTATGTGAATTTCAGTGTAGTCATCAGGATCTGGAAGAAAAATACAGTAAAGCCTCTCCACTTTTTCCTTCCCAACAGTAGCTAGGAGAAGTAACTCCAGAATGCATGTACCTAAATGTCACCTTCTGAGATTTCCAAGACAATTTTAGAGAATTTTAGTATATTCAGGAAAGAGTGCTGGCGGATGATCTGAGGCATATACAAGCTTTCAGGCTTCCAGGGTTCATTCATCACTGGAGTCAAAGGATCCTTGCCTGGAGAGAGCACAGGCAGGGCAGTCAACCCTAAAACTAAGGGAGAGCAGGGCAGAATTGTTTGAAATAATATTTGGTATGTGTTAGGGAAGCAACCAATATATCGTGACAGTGAGTTGAGGGTGACGAAAAGGAGGGAAAAAATGTCTTTAGAATTGAAAATATCTACAGTGATTCCAAAGGTGTAAAATACTTTCCTGGTGGGGAGGAAAAAATAATAAAAGAAACTGCATACTGTATGTTGGCAAGCTCCCTAAAGCCACTGGCTCCTGAACATTCAATCACTGTGCTTGTTCTTAATAACAGATACCACTCATCTAAAAATAAAGACTAAGAAAAAACAGAAGTAAAGAATTTTGGCACTAAGACATTCTCCAAGTGTGAGAATTGCAGCTGCTAAAATGGAACAATCAGATTAAGTTTTTTTCATTAAGGCCTCTGTCACTGCTTTTGAATGTGAAGTGAAATCAAAGCCATAAGAATTGTTAAGGGTCAGCAAGAAGGAAGGAAAAGAGGTGGGAGTAGGGCTAAGTGCCAAGAACATCTTTAAATGCATGATCCTCTTTCTAAGAACATGGGTTATTAACAAAAGAGAAAGACAGACATGGCTTAAACAACATAACGTTCTTAGAGGAAATCCTACAAACACAGATAATTATATATTTGATTTAGTTCTCCAAGCTGCAATTTTAGTGGTTTTATTATTCTAAAGCACAATACATCATCAGATACTTTCCACATTATAGTAATTTAATGTCTCCAAATTACGGCCTACAAGCCAGAATCGGGGATTTGGTCTAAGTAGCAGAGTGGTAACTGCAGGAAATGCTGTGATGGATGTCAAGTGTTACAAGGTTCACATTACTGAACTAGACAGCACAAAGATGTTGTTACAGAAAAAGAGATGTTGTTACAGTTCTAAAACTTTAATCTGTCCACCTCCTACTGTTTGGAACTGAACAACCCTTTGAATTTTACAATAATAATATGATCACGTTGTTTTTTGTTTGTTTTGTTTTGTGTTTTTTTTTTTTTTTTTCTTCCTTTTGCTTTCCTCCCTTCTTCTCCCCAACTCTTTTTTATCTAGCTGTAACGAAGCCTGGGTGCCAGCTGGCTGGCAGGTTACTGGCTTTCTTAGAAAAATTGGCCAAAGATTCCTGGTGGAATGCTTTAATAAGTTGTGCTTGGGTCTCCAGTTACTTTTTAGACACTTTAGACTCAACGATGACTTCATATGCAGGATAGGGAAGTGCTCTTGATGATGTCATTGAAGGCATAGCAAATACCCATGTCTCTACCAGTGAACAAAAGGGTTTTTAAAAGAAAGGGTCAAATCTTTGCTAACTTTGCTCTGCAAGACAACGAAGTTATTCAGTGAGAAAATTTAACTCCAAATGTTTTCCTATACTACAGAGAAAAGTCCTCAACTTCACTGAAAATTCAAACAAATAAAAGGCTCAAGTCGAGGGGTGAAAAGTAAAACTAAAGAAAAACAAAATAATTTCTAATTGAGGAGGTAAATATTTCTAATTGTTATAGCTCACTGCGTCTTATTAGGGATTTCTTATTATGTCACACTAGTCTTGAAGTCAGTGTTCAGCTGCAGGCTTATTCAATCCTGCTTCTAAGTCTCTCAAAGAGGTGCACAAACCACGTATTATCAACCCTGAAATGCAACCATATAAGAGGAGAGCAGGAAACACAAGAGTAATTTGGCAGAGAGTAAGTTGTCTTTTGCTGAGAGCCAAGGATGGAGATGCGAGCTCCTGCACACTAACCCAGAATGCAGAAGACCTTCAGCGACAAACAGGAGTGATTTTACTCTTGTGTGAGAAAAACGCCTCACACAGAAATAGTAAATGAGCACAAATACATAAGATGAAAGAACTCTCCAAAAACATACCATGGTTTCTGATGGCAACATCCAAACCAACCAACCAAACCAAACCAAAGAAAAACCCACAACATAGAAAGGAGAAGTTTGCTCTGGCCAGGAGCAGGTGGCTGCAATTTCTGATCCAATTTCCACAAAATCACAAGGATTTAGATGTTGTGCTTCCCTTACCCCTCTTTTATAAAATCTGGATACAAATTTAAAAGGTTTCTAACCCAAACGCAAAACCTAATTCTTCCCTCTGATAAACTTCTGAACCCAATAAAGCGGCAGTTAAACAAAGAAGATTTTGAGGAGAAACCAGAACAGGGAAGATGAAGAAAACTGCCCTGAAAATAGGAAGAATCCTAATTCTTACATACTGAGACAAACAGCTTGAATCCCTTCTGCTTGCTGCAATAGGGATGTCATAGCAGGCACTAATGACTACTTTGCAGCGCAAGAGAATGTCTCGGGGATCTGGCGTTTCAAGTGTCAACTACAGCACTACAGACACCTGAGCTTTGCCCTCAAAATATATCATAAGTACTGTGTTTGAAATGTTCCCTGTGAATCAAAATGAAAGGCAAACCTTTATACCCATGACTTTTCACCAATTAATATCCCATCATACAATTTGCTTCCTCACCATGGGCATGAAAAGGCATGAACTGACTTCAATATATTACCAGTGGAAGATTGAGAATAAGATCAGAGATGGGACTAGAGACTTACCAACATGTCAGACTGGTAAGGATGAGGAGTATCAAATTCTGAAGCAGCTTCTCACCGTGGGGCTGTACCAGGATCAGGTGCCCAGCGGGGTGCTGTGGGGCCACTGAGCGAGGCAATGCTGGGGCTGTCCCATGCCAGCCCCAGCTGGCTCCAATGGCCCCACCGCAGTGCATGGCCAGGCCCTGCAGCCAAGATGGCGGCACCTTGCCTTGGGGGCAGCCTAGGGAAGGGAGGGCAAAAGACCCCTGACAAAGACAGGAGGCGCGAACAGAAGGAACAACAGAGGGAACAAGGGAATAATAACAAGGCAGGGGAGTAGGAGGTGCTCCAGGTGTGAGCAGGCACACCCTGTGGCCCATGAAGGAGCCATGCCAGAGGAGGTGCTTCCCTGTGAGGACCACTGCTCATGGATGAGACCATGCTGGAGCAGGCATTCCCTGAAGGGACTGAAGCCTTTGGAAGAGCCACACCACCACGTAGGAAAAGAATGAGAAATGAGGAGTAACAGAGAAAAATCACTACAGGCTGACCCAGACCTCCTGTTCTGCTTATAGCCTCACTGGTGGGGCCAAGAGAAACCAATTGTGATAGCAATGTCAGAGGAGAGATGCTTGGAATGAAGTAGTAAAGTGAAACTAGAAAGGAGGGAGAAAAGGAGTTTGTAGTGAAGTTGAGCCTGTGAAAGTAGGAGGAAAGGTGCTTCAGTGTTTGTCTTTGTTTCCCAATACCCAAATAAGTATTTATTTATGCTAACTGGCAACAAAGTAATCTAGATTTCCCAAGTGTGTTTTGCCTTGTGGAAGTACTTCATAAGTGATTTGCCAGTCTTTATTTTGACTTAAGAGTTTTCCTGCTCTTGTTCTTTCTTCCCTATCCCACTGAGAAGGAAGAGTAAGAAAGAGTGAGTGGTTGTGTGGGTACTTGGCTTTTAGATGGGGCAAACCCACCACAGAACAAGCAAAATAACCATGCCAGAGCCTGAAACATCATCTGACTGACTCATCTTTATTTCAGTTAAGCTGACTTCACGGCTCTTGTAACATGATACCTTAACTGCTCTAGCAACTTGCCCTTACTGGAGGAGAAAACAGCAATATGTTTAATAGTAAGGGAGTTTTTCACAAAGTTGCAGTAAGTCTTTGCTATAACCTATTAAATCAGTGTCATTAATTTTTACAATCCTCTTATACTACTCCAAATGCAAATCCCAGCTAGCTTTCTTTATCCTGTTGCTGTCATTGCAAGAGATTGTGTTTGAATAGTATGGCTTTTTCATTACAGTTGAGCATTTCATTTGGTTTCATGCTGGTAAAAAGTGAAACTGTGTTTCTGACATCTATCTGGCCATTAAAATGACTGCCACAGATTCAATATTTAAAGACTGTACAGTGGAAATGAAGCAGAGATAAACAGGAAGACAAGGAGTGAGCACTGTTCAAACCATAATCAGCTTCAAAAGCTAGTAAATATATATATATATATATATAAATAAGTAACTTCAAACCTAGGTTGAAAGTCTGTAAGTTTTAGAAAGGAGTATGCAAGGAGGAAAGAATCATATGTAAGCTGAACAAAGCAGTAAAAGTAATAACAACTGGTTTTAGTCCTGGGAGATGTGTATCACTGATGTGTCATTCAGGTTCCTTGCCATAGTTTACAAACTCTCAGAGCAGTCAGTCTCCTGGCTGAAAAAAAAAAAAAAAAAAAAAAAAGCATCTTCAAATCTTCCTCTTGTACTGCTGGATAGAAACTTCGGGTAAACACAGTCATTTTTTAAAAAGCAGTCCTTTGTCATGAAAACAAGAACTGCCAACAGCCATTTTGAGAGTATCTGTCATGTTCTGACAAGATCAAGCTATGCATGAAAATATTATGATCTACTTAAATGTCTTCTGGAATTTCTGACCTCATTACAGAGAGCATACTAATTCACCAATCAGTCCGAAAATTTTCTGTTTTGAACTTACAGTCTTTTGATTTTAGAATACATTCAAACTGTATAGGCTCTAGCGATAATGTTTACATTCTTCTTCTTTGGTGTTCTATCACAAGTTCTGCTTTTAGGACACCAAATAATCTACATGTGGTTTGTTGACATAAAACAGAAATCAGTTTCTGAATCAGGACATTTCACAAACCAGTCCTTTTATTTGCCATATTTTCTTGTTTGAGCAAGTGAAGATACAAATACCAATTCCTCAGCCCTAAGACTACTATGCTCCACATAGCAGAATCAAATAAAAATGTCAAGAAAGAAAGACAGAGAAAAAAGGAATAGTTGGCTCTAACCAATAACACAATTCAGCTGCAGGAGAATGCCTAAGCTTTCTAAGAACTGTGTGGGAAGTTACTTTTAAAGTTAATTCAGGAATGTCCAAGTTCACAAGAAGTAAATTAATTTCTTTTGCAGCTTTAACACAGTAAGCATTTGTCATTACATATTTGTGTGAGATCTGAATTGTCCAACCTAAAAGGGAAAAGATCTATATCCCAACACTAATCTCATGGGCTATGAGGACTAAGAGCTCAATATGTTTGACACAGCAGTGAAAATAATCATCAAACCAGCTCAGATTACTGTCTATCAAGTTTTCTAAACCAAGAAACTGCATTTGTCCTGCATTAATAATCACACCTACTTTTATTAATCCTAAAATCCTATAGGCATGGAAGGCAGTAGCATATGAAGTTTTAAAATCTGCTCAAAAATTCTCAGTCTTCTCTGGGGAAGCAACACAGAAAAAAGCCAAGGAATTTTAACTTACAGAATACAAAAACTTTACACAATTGTGTATAAAAAAAATCGATGAGGTATCAATCCTTCATTTTAAATACAAAACCCACATAGTAAGTTCCATATTTTTCATTTTCAAGGACAACAAGTTAGTAAAATATTTGATCTTAGAACTAAAATCCTATTTTGAGAATGCTTTTCATTACTTTATTGTCAAACTGAAAGGAAATTCAACTGAGATTCAAGAGATATCTGTCCTGAACCCCTCTCTATTATGTATTTCCATTTACAGTGGCTAGATTTGTGGATATCCCTATGTCACAAGCACTCTGGACAAGTGAAATAAGGTGGAATTCAATAATAACAAATGTATCTTATGAAAGACAGTTTAATGCACAAACACAAAAGGAGTAGAATAGGAGCAGAGAGCACTGCTGCACAAAAAAAAAAAAAAAAAAAGATCTGGGTGAATGTTAGATCCACTAGGAACCAACAATGTAATATTTTGGGGAAAAAAAAATCTTGCTAGGACATATTGATAGGAGTGGTAAGACCTCAACTAGAGAACTGTGTTTAGTTTTCAGCATTACACTAGGCAAACTGGAGATAGTCCAGAGAACAGCAATAAAAATGATAAAATGTATAGAAAACATGGCACACAAAAAGGCTGAACGATTGCTTTTGTTTAGTCTAGAAAACAGTATATTTAGAGGGAAAACATAACAGTCCTGAAATAAATCAAATTATTTTCCATATTCACAAGGAGGAAGTCAGGAAGCAGTTGATTTGATCTACAAGAAAAAGAAGAAAAGTCCTTAGCTGTAAAAGACAGTTATGTCCTGTAAAAGTCATCAAGAAAAGTTGTCAAGGGAGGACTTAGAATCTTTGAAGAGTTCAGGAACAAGTCAGTGGCGATATCAACATACTAGTTAGGAGCACTGCTACTAACTGGTCTCATTGGTTGTTCAGTCATTGGTCATTGAACCATTGGATGCAGATCATTGTTTTCCTTAGATTCTCTAATGGCTAACTATATTTTTTGCACTAGTCCTGACTTTTTTTTTTTTTTTTTTCCCAGGGATGACATTCAAATACCTGAATACCAGGAACAGGTATACCTGAATGCTGGCTTCTGAGTCTACATTGTGTTTGGAGAGTTTGGAGCTGCTGCTTCAGCAGAATCTTTTGGTGGGTTCAGTGTCCAGCCCTGAGCTGAAAAGATTCTGTATAGCTTACAGGTGTAAGCAAGGCCAAAATTCAACCCTAACAACGCTGACTACATAACTGGCTGTGAAATCAAATGAGGAAAGAGCTTGTTCACAAGGGTCTGATTCTGACAAGACCACCTTCTTCCTGCTTCTCCAGATTTTTTTTTTTTCCCTTTTTCTCCTTCCCCCCTCCCCCCGAGAGGGGAGGGGTATGAATTTATTTAAAACACTGAAATATTTAAAGACCTCCTGGAAGTGTTCAACTAAAAATCATAAAACTCAAAGTAGAAAAAAAGGAAAAAAAAATAGAAGAAGTATGTGCTGGAATTCAGGTGTGATTTTCCTTTTTTTAGAAACACAAAAATGTTGGTGGCATATGTATGCAAAAATCATAAGCAAATTGCTGTTAATAACGAAATGCTCTGCAAAAGTACAATGGTTCCAGTAAATGTCAGAACACATCTGCTCTATTTAAAAATTAACCACATCATTAAAGTTATACTACTGGTTAATTTCTAAACTGTTTAATTATTAGAGAGCTATCTTTTCAGCTTCCAGGGAAGAATTAGAAATACTGTTCTTTTGTGTTTAAATCTTCCTCTGCCAGGTGCTTTAAAGTTTTAAGAGGAATATAATTTAAGTTATTTGGGAGGTATAAATATAATGGCTCTGATTACTGTAATATAAAGCCAATGAACTTTGTGTCATTACAGATTTTACCTAATCTTATCAAGTGTCTTGAAACAGACTCTTTTTTTCCCCCCACTTTCTAAGGGAGATGACACTAATGGAAAGCTGCCACTTGTGACAGCAGCAAATCTGGCCCACAGTGCTTCTTCAGAATAGTGTTGCATTCGATTTCTTCCTCCTCCACATCATGTGTCTCTCTAGCTCTGGCTCTGACTGAGTCTAACAAGCAACTTTTAAGCTAGAAATGATTAACACAAGACTAACCTAACTTCAGCCTTATTACCTGTTCTTAAATGATTGCAGATTTAAGTTACATGAGGTTTCAGTTTGTTCTGGTTGCCTGTAGTTTAATTTGAGCAATTCTGAATCTATAACGAGTGGAGCCAGAAACATTAGAGACAAGCACTTAAGGGGTTTTCTACGAGCTTTGCTTTATGATTTCCCATAAACATTCCTCTAATAGCTCTTCAATCCACAACACAGGTTTTTTTTTCCAAGAGACTTGCATATCAGCAGATGCAGGATGATGGTTACACAGAGTCAGAGCAACCTTAATTCAAGTGAATCAAGCCCTTTTAGAGCTAGCCAGGTATTCTAATAAAATTTTACTTGGCTATTTGCACAAATACATTCAAACAGTTAATTGCCTAATTTAATGCACATAGTAAACAGACATTACTCGCAACTGACAGCACCAGGTGGACTGAACATTTGTCATTCAAACCAGCCATACAGAATGAAACTGAAATGCAGAAATAAATGTATGAGAAGAGATAGCGTGGGGAAAAAAATGTTTCTTAATTATGCAGTGTCCACTTTCCGTAACAGATTGTCCTCCTAATTCACCCTAGCTCAATCAACCTGCCAGTTTGCTTTGGAAACAAACCAGCAGCTGCACACCCAGAGCTCTGCTTATCTCGTGTACAGGTGTTCTTGTTTGCATATTTTAGTTATCCAGTGGTTCATTCCTGGGTCAGAGGTTGTGCACTGGAGGAATCAAAAAAAAATCCTTATTTCACAGAAAGAAAATATTCTGTCTGTTGTGAAGAGTGACTGCAGCTACAGGTCAAAGGACTAGAGATTGTTTTAAACTATTCACCATAAACTTTGTAAATAATGAAGTAACATTAGAGACAGCTTCCTGAAAGCATCTGACCCAGTTATGCAGCTGGTACTACACTGGCTGTGATGTTGCCTTTCAAGGTACAGTGAAAGAAGAAATTGCAGGCTCTAAGGCTGTGTTCGGAGGTGAAGGTACCGGCCCTGCTCAGCATCAACAAAATGTTTAGAGAGACTGAAACATGCATGTTAGTATGTATTGCTATTAGTATTGCTAAAGTATTAACCATAACAAAACCACGTGTAGGTTAACGAGGTCCTAGCTAGATAGAAGAGCAGTAACAATTTGCTATAAATGATACTGAAACAAATCCTACCCAAATGTGGAGCTGAATTTTCATGAGATGAAATATTTTTCATTACTCAGAACCGCAGTTGGCTGCAGGGGACATTAGCCTTGCCCTCAGAAACAGCTCAGCCAGTGGTTAAGTTAAAGCATGGCAGTTGTACTACAGATCTCAAAAATATCAACCCTTAGAGAAGAAAACAAAGGGCTGATTAATTTTAGAAAAAAAAAAATCTTAAATTTACGTGATCTTACCTAGACACCACAATTCTTACTTCAAGATTAGTGACTTAAACAGGTCACCTCTTGAGATAAAGCTAGAATACAAACTTTCATTTTGTCTTGTTATAAGCGAGTAGCATGTTTTGCCAGAGCTCCTATGAATATGTTTTGTTTTAGCCTGTATTAGAGGTGGTTTAATGAAATTTACTCTCCTTTATTTGTCCTAGTTATATGTTGAAAGACATAGTTATCTTTATTTTCAGTCCAATAAAATTGTAAGTACTTGAAGAACAGAAATGAACATTTTCAAAAATAATTATCTTACATATCTTATTATATTATTTAAAATCAATGTTCAAATATTCCTTGAAGGATTATATTTAGTTACATTCATAGATTTCTAAAGCATAAAATTAAAGGTTCATAATCTGATATTCATTCACGTTTGACAGAAGTTGCTAATTTAATTCAGATAAACATCAGTTTAGAGGAAAGTCTCTTATATTTCAAGTTCATAATAAATCAGTCTTCTGAAAGAAGATTTATTTCAGCACTCTGATATGTAGGTGTACCTTTTCAGAACTTAATTCAGTGCTCTGCTGGAGCAAATACAATCTGTGGTGGCTGAAGTGACTGTTCAAACCCCAGCCAACTGAAGTACTTGTTAAGGTGCCATCCCCCATCCCCTATTTCTTGACACGCTTCCAGCCCTCTCTGGGAGTTTCTCAGCACTGGCAGAAGTTGGGGCTGCTCTGCACCTCCCCAGCCATGCTTTTATCATGGGCAGGAATTGTCCACACCAGGAGGGTATTGAGATGCATAGGCGCAGTGCAGTAGGATGCACAGAAGATAAGAGGAGGAAAAGTGTTTTTTGTTTAGTCCAAAAGTTTTCCATATATTCTTGTAGCAGGACATTGCCATTAAAATCTAGGCAACTGAAGGCTGGATTTGAATTAAAGGGCTTTCAGCGGTAAGTATTATGCTTTTCTTATGTCTGTGCTTGCTTGGAAGTCCTACTTCCAAGTAAGATTGGGACTCTCACTGGGACTGTCTCTACAATTCTACAATAAAAATAGAACAATAACATGGATATTTTGAAAACAATTAAAATTAATCATTCAACCTCTCTAACTTCTCAGGTGGCTTGTATGACTGAAACCTTTACTCCTGGATTCAGTCACCTCATGCTTTGCACAGGCATTCTGTTTGTGCTCATTGGCTGTCCATATCCTGTGGTCCCCAGATTGAGATCTGTATCCTATTGTAGCACACTACTTAAATAAGCGCACAGTTCCTGCCCTACATTAGATCTTCCCTCACTAGTGAAGGAGGTCTCCAAGCAGTGAATTAAAGAGCTTTACTAAAGATCTACATGGATGACAAAGAATAGCCATATATTGAGAACGTAGAAATGAGGATAGCAAAGAAGAATATGGACTGGCAAATAATCACAGAATCACAGAATCACACAGAATCACAGAATCGTCTAGGTTGGAAGAGACCTCCAAGATCATCTAGTCCAACCTCTGACCTAACATTAACAAGTCCTCCACTAAACCATATCACTAAGGGCTACATCTAAACGTCTTTTAAAGACCTCCAGGGATGGCGACTCAACCACCTCCCTGGGCAGCCCATTCCAATGCCTAACAACCCTTTCAGTAAAGAAGTTCTTCCTAACATCCAACCTAAACCTCCCCTGGCGCAACTTTAGCCCATTCCCCCTCGTCCTGTCACCAGGCACGTGGGAGAATAGACCAACCCCCACCTCGCTACAGCCTTCTTTAAGGTGCCTATAGAGAGCGATGAGGTGTCCCCTGAGCCTCCTCTTCTCCAGGCTAAACAACCCCAGCTCCCTCAGCCGCTCCTCGTAAGACTTGTTCTCCAGACCCCTCACCAGCTTCGTTGCCCTTCTCTGGACTCTCTCGAGCACCTCCATGTCCTTCTTGTAGCGAGGGGCCCAAAACTGAACACAGTACTCGAGGTGCGGCCTCACCAGAGCCGAGTACAGGGGGACAATCACTTCCCTAGACCTGCTGGCCACACTGCTTCTTATACAGGCCAGGATGCTGTTGGCCTTCTTGGCCACCTGAGCACACTGCTGGCTCATATACAGCTGACTATCAACCAGTACTCCCAGGTCCTTCTCCGCCAGGCAGCTTTCCAACCACTCATCTCCCAGCCTGTAGCGCTGCTTGGGGTTGTTACGCCCCAGATGCAGGACCCGGCAGTTGGCCTTGTTGAACTTCATGCAGTTGACCTCAGCCCATCGGTCCAGCCTATCCAGATCCTCCTGCAGAGCCTTCCTTCCCTCGAGCAGATCGACACACGCACCTAACTTGGTGTCATCTGCAAGGATATTAAAGAGGACCGGCCCCAGCACTGAGCCCTGGGGGACTCCACTAGTAACCGGCCTCCAACTGGATTTGGCTCCATTCACCACAACTCTTTGGGCCCGGCCATCCAGCCAGTTTTTAACCCAACAAAGCGTACGCCAGTCCAAGCCACGAGCAGCCAGTTTCTTGAGGAGAATGTTGTGGGTCCTTCAAGAAACATCACATTTCTAAAACTACAAACAAGAAGCAGAAATGACTTGTGGTAGGAAATTGAAAGGAAAATGAATGGAAAGAAGGGCAGGAGAACAATTCTGGGTGGACTTTTCAACTATTTGAAGACGAATAGTGAAAAATATCTGATCAGCCTGAATCGTAAAAAGCTGGTATCCTGGAAGGATATAATTTTTCACCTAGATGAGAATAAGATCAGGATATTTAAGTTTAAACAGCATAGTACAGAATGAGGCCAGCTTGGCATGTTTAGTAGCAATCTGTCTCATAGGCAAACTGCAATTTGGAAAAAGCTACTCTGGACCTACTTTAGTTTAAGACTCAGTGTTAATCCATTTGTTTCTAAGACGAGAACCAAGCTGTTTTATTTCACATCTAATCCAAACCACAGAGCTGTTAAGCCAATACAAAGAGAGCTAGAAAAAAAACTCATTTATATTCATTTTTTTCTCCATACCTGCCAATGTGCTTATAAAATATTCACATGCACATACACACATGTACAGATATCTACTGTTTATACACGGGCATATGGTCTATGTGCCTATGCAGCTGTGCACACATATACATGTCTCTCTGGAATACTGCATGTGTCTAACAATAGCTGTGCAGTTTGGCTTTTTAGTTTGTTAGTTAAAAGGAAGCTATTTCTTACCTATTTAAAGTTATACTTGGGATGTAGATATGTTACAAAAAGTAAAAAAAAAAAAAAAAAGAATTATTATTAAGTGAACATCTGGGAGCTTTTCTTTGTGTTTTCATAATCTTTTTCCTTTTACTATTTGCTCAACTTGCAATTTTGTTTTACATGAAATTAAATATTTGCCTAAATATTTGCCTAAATATATATAATTTAAATTTGGTCTTATACATATCCTGTACATTTTCTTCACAAGTGCAGAGTTACTTGCTGGAAACCACTAGCATAAAAGGGATCCCATATAAGGCCAAAACTGGAGATAAGGTTGAAATCTATTGTCGTTGATAGCTGAAACTTGGATTCTGGAGGATAAATATTGCTTGGCAGTCTCTTGGTGGGAAGGAAGGTGCAAAAAGGAGGAGTGAAACTGTTCCCTTCTATTTGTTCAGGTTATACAATGTTGAATTTTCAGACTGGAAAATACAGAGAGAAAAAGAGTGTTTTTAGTGAATTAACAGTTAAAATTAAAATTTTAGTTTTTAGTAATTTAAACCCTTTTTTTTTTTTTTTTCAAAATGCTATTTAAAAAAAACCAATATGCTAAAGGTGGGTTCCACCCTTTGAGAGTGCATAACTAAGCCCACAGACTGGTTACCTTCTCACACACTAGGATAAACTTAAGATAGAGTGCAAGACTGTAAGTTCCTTTCTACTTAAAACCAATCTCTCCTTTGTAAATATAGATTTGTTTTAACAAAGGCTTCTTTCAATAATATAAATAGTGATAAAAATAATGGAGCCACCAGTGTTCAGTGTTGACTTGGTTCAATATCTGGGACAAGTATCCCCTCAGGTAAAGCTGGTAAGCCTTCTGAAGTTAGCTATTACATTATAAATCTCATCACTCATAAAATGCATTATTCCATTCATTACCCATGCCAGCATGCAGTCCACCTTCACACCTCAAGCTGGTGAGCTAGCATCAAGTATTCTTGAATAGAATTTAAGTGCAAAGGATTTAGTTTGCTTTGCTTAGCCTGTTGGAGTTATCTACATGACTTCCCATCCTCAGTTGCATACATGGATTGAAAAACCTTCCATATGGCTTGGAGAATAAACTGTTATCTTTGTACTTTCCAATATGCTACTTTGGAATATCTTGTTTTAAAGTTGTGGTTTCTAAAGAATTTTCTAAAGAAAACTGAATTATAGAAAGACTTTTCACAGATTTTTTGAGACTACATCCCTCTCTGCAGTGCTGAGGATACAGTATCAAACTGATACTGAATATGGCCTGAGAAAGAGTGATTTTTTTCTAAAGTTTCTATCCAGTTAGCTCTTTCTGATACAGACCTGGAGATATTTCTTCTCAAAATGGTAAGGAAGATACGTATTGTGCACTGCTCATGGGTTCAAGTACAGCTCCATGGTCTTTATAGTTACTAACAGAATCAAATTAATTCATTTAAGGGAATATTTAGTAGGTGAGCCACCCTACAGAGTGACTGCTTCCAGTCTCATGACAGATGAAAATTTGCTTAATTTCCCTCCTTGAAGATCTATTCTTGGGAGCAAGGACAAGTACATGAGGCCAGCAAGATCATCAGTAACCTTCTTCCTTGTGATGGCATTGATGAATCACCATCCAATAGTTTGAGTGGGTTTCTTAGAGGAATTTTTATGACAGGGAATCACTGACAGCAGAAGCAGCCATGAGTGCATCTGTTCTCTCCCTTTGTTCTGTTTGACTCCATGCTTGCTACATGACATTTTTTAGATCAGTTCTTCAATGGGAAACACAAATGGGTGGCAACTGACAGTAATTATGTTGTGGTACTCATTAAATTCTTAGCCATAAAGGAAGTGGTGATACATTGAGATGTTTTCAAAGAAAGTATGTTGACATACAGCTCTGCAGAACATGCAGAAAGAAATGCTGGGCCAAACAAGAGTGAGCACAGTCTGGTAAACTCATGAGATTTTCAGGCACAGCTTTTGTTCCCTAAGTCTGCAAGAACAGAAATTCTACAGATGTTATCTTGCTTCAACAAATGAAAGCTTTAAGAAAATGCCAGAAGGGAATGTGCTTATCTTGGTCTTTTAATGCAGAATTTTAGTATCCCTAGTATAAATCCTGTGCAGGTTTGAAGTAAAGAATAAATTTATTTAAAATGAGACTTCCTCAAATCTGTGATAGCAGCAAAGACAGTGAAATTAAAATGGGTTTGCAAGTATTTCATTCAGTACTCAAAGTGGAATGTTTTATTACAATTTCAGTTATGTTTCAAGGTTTAAAAGACTGTTAAAATATGCTAATTGAGATGTTCAGAATAACAGAAGTTTCAATGGCGAAATCTCCTCTTTCTTTGAAAACTACTTAGAGTAAAGCAATATTTGGTTTCTCCTGATGTGGTTTTAGATAGTTAATATCAAATGCTAAATTAAACGTCAATAATCCTTAAGGAGCCCATCTTAGTCACACTTTTTTTAATCAAGGTTTACAATGTGATCTTAAGGTCCATTTGTTCACAGAATATAATGAGAACTGTACAGATCGCATGCATTTCCAGGCAGAGTTCATTACCGGGGTTTCAGTTATGCTTATTTAAGCCATATTTTAAATGCTTTATATGAAGATTTCAATTCCAAGAAAGCACATAGAAGAAATAAGGGAGCGTGCAAGCTAAAGGATTTTTCAGTTGTAGCTTTCACAAATTAAACAGAACCAACAAACAAATCCCGAACCACACAAGTTAATAAACCATCAGCAGTTTATATTTTAAAATATTTTCTAGAAGAATGCCAGAAAGGAAAATTCAGGTTTTCACTGTGTAATATGTGAGTCAGTTAATGATCCATATTTTGAGTTGAAGATCACTTTTGAATGATGATTCATTAGTGTTATCTCAGAGAAGGAGGTTATTGAAAATTTGATACTGCATATCCATTGTCCTAATCATTATTGTCAGAAAGTCTATTAAAGATCATAGGTCATGGATCTAAGATTAAGTAAGCTGTAAAAAAGAAAAAAAAAAAAAAGAACAAGTTACAAGGACAGATATTCTTATAGATTAAGATTCGCACTAAAATGCAATGTATCAATTTTGCTACGATAGTATTTGGTAAAATAAAGCTACACTCTTCAATGAAACATTTCTCAGTTAAAATGAAAAAGAGTTGGGAGTCAGAATACTAAAACCCTCACAACTCTGACTGCCGTTTGTCCTGCTGTAGGTGAATCAGCCTCCAAAACACATTTTGCCTAAAGATCATGCTGAAGTACTCGACAAGGTAACGAGATAAACATTCTTTTTCTCTTTTGGCCTTGAAACACTCTAGTGTTTGGAAAACTCCACTCACTTTTCTTAACATTTCACCAAGTGGGAAGTTTGGAACTGCATGGCTAAATGGCATTTCAGAGCCACCACCGTGAAAAGAAATGCTGTTTGCTGGTACGAGGGAAGGGGCTGTACACTGAGTTCCAGGCTGCGTGAAGGAGAGCCTGACCCTAAGGACCAGCAAGCTGTACCAGATTTTATCTTGGCTGCTACAAGTGCAAGCCAAATCACACCGTCACTTCATGCAATAACCTTAGCCTGGGTCAGCAGACGTAGCAGGAATGGGACGTTCCCAGAAGCATCTCGGCAGGAATTAATTCAAAAACCTACTGTTACTGGGCACATCTTTCATACACATGCCTTTCTTTTAACTTTCAAAACTGGACTGTACAAATTAATGGAAGCATGCCGTGTTTTGGGGGATATTCTGAAGAAAGGCATTATCCCAGTGGCATTGTTCAAACTTCCTTTGTAAAGGTCACTATTCACACATACCTTGCTTTTTCCAAAACACTTAAGCTTAATGTAAAGTATGTTGAAGGCAAAAAAAAATCATAATAATAAATAAATGAGGTTTTATTGTTTTATTTTAAACACAATGAAAAGAATAAAATTATGATGTCTTTTTGTGTCTGTTAAGACAGAGATGATAAAGGAAACTATGCTTAATTCCAGACTAAAACCCAGAAGATCACCCTCTTCATTTTTCTATTTCAGCCATTAACCTATGTCACTTATTTAACCCACTTAGTATGGGACTCAAACTCAGCACATACCCTTTGGCACAAGCTGAATTCACAGAGAAGATTTTCTACCAATGCTTCTATGACAGCCTTGTTATGCCCTTCCTTCTTGGGATTCCCCACAGTTTCCTTTCATCTCCCAATCTTCTCACATCATTCCTCTCCACTATTTCCCTTACTAATTTCTCTTCCTTAAAATTCAGGAAGAAGTTTGAGCTATCATCTCACTTCACCAGTGGTTGGCTCTTTTGGAAACGAGTGTGTAACCATGTGTCCAGAGAGAAGGAGTAATGGGATGCTAAGCTGTGACTCAGCTGGGCTGTAAACAGGCAAGGCAGAGAGAGTGGCTGAAGTGACAGCGCTGATATCCCTGAATGAGGCATTTTCACATTACAGCCCTGAGATTCTGCATAAGCATATACAAATTACAAATGTTACACAGTCACATTACTGGCATTAAAGACTGCAGCTGTTGTCTCAGTGTACACAAGGCGGTAAGAAATTCACTTAGGGTATTAAAGTGCTTGAGTATGAACCAATTCAGTCTTTGAAAGGAACTGTGACAAGTTTCAACTAGAGAGGAGGCTTAACCACCAAAAATTCAAATAAGATCTAGCATATGTCATTGTACAGTGCTGTAAAAATGTTGTTACAGAACCCTGTTTTTCTGTATTCAGTGAGATAAAGTAGCTCATCAAAGTGCCAAAAGCCAGCAGCAAAGGTAGGAAGAGTAGAGGGCGCTGGAGACAAAGAAACCCAGGGAGGCTCAAACACATTCTGAAGGGCTGGAGAGGTAGAAGTAATGGGGAAACCACCCCTTTTCTTTTTAGCAGTAGCAAGCCATTACATCAGCCTACCTGCAATCACATCTTAAGGGGGCTGAAAGGAGGTTGTATAATGTATAATCGTGTATTGCAGTCATCAAATATTACTGTTTGGGGAGCTATTAGTATTGTCCACTTGGATACGTGTTATGACATTATTAGGAAATTTCCATTTGAGCCCTAGTGGGACTGTAGGGAGACTTGCAGAGGTCTGACATGCTACGAGGTGCCAGTGACAGGAGCCATGCTGAACCCCACAGACATTTTGGATCCAGGGGGTTCTTACAAGACCACAGAGCATTCAAGTGAGGCTGGACCGAGATGCATAGCTCATGCAAAGTTAAGAAGTTTTTTCTCCTACTAATGAGTTTTAGAAGTACTTTGGAAACTAGTCTAGGGTCTCTGCTGCTGATTTCTCCCTCTTAGGTGTCACAAAGGTTACTGTTCTTCACCCGAGATGTGTGCCTCCAGCACTAGACTTGGGAATGCCAACTGTAATTAAAGACTTGGAAAAACAATGCCTTTAATGGCTTATTCAGGGTGACAAGTGTTGTCTTACCTTGCGAAGTCTATCAGCTTCATAGGCGTAGCTTTCCATTTGGCTTTCCCTTGCTGCATCATTTGATATTAGCTCTCTTTTGCAGGTTTTTGAAACCAACATTTAAGATATGCACTTGGTAATCTTCTTTTGAAATCATAATAAAATGTCACTCTAATTTATTCTCTGGGAATATTTTGCTAGCTTCTTGTATTAATTCCCCTCAAAGCTAATTTAGATGCTTGTTGTCTGTGTATTCTGCGTCTGTCTATATTAATAATTATGCAAGTGTCTGAACAAATTAAGACATTTTACAGCATTTAAACATCTCAAAGATCTTACATTTTCTGTGAAAACGGAGAGGTTGTACTATAATTAATGGATGTTTTCCCATTAATCTCTGAATTGTTTTGGCAGCTAATGCCTAAAAACAGCAGCTACCTGGCAAGGACAGAATATCTGTCAGACCATGAAGGGTGCCTGCACTCACTGGAGAGATAAATGGGAATGCTGAAATAGAGTTAAGCCCAGAGAATGAAGCTCATCCTCAGACAGACTTGCCAAGCCTGTTTCATTATAGCTTATAGCTTTCATTGTGGCTTAGTGAATACTGTTAAGTATTCTGTCAAAATAAAAATACTTTTCCAGACAAGTAGCACTGCAAAACCCTAAGGTGCCACCACTAATACTGTCACTTGTTTACTGTTTTTTCATGTAAGAAATACAAGTATAATAACAAAAAAGACAAGGTCCAAGTTTTATTAAAATGTAGTTTTTAATCCCAAAAGTTTAGGGACTTTATTTTTGTTGTTCTGTGCATTTTCTGTCCAGACATAAAGAAAAAAAAAAAAAGATTTCTTAAGGTATATCATTTATAAAGCATTTTCTTTTCTTCTCTTTTGAGGACAGAAACATATTGGTACTTTAAGTTCCTGTGATTCTGATGTTATTCTATAAAATCATAATTCATACTTATCACTAAGGACACACAACCTAGAAGGTCTTCCTGATTATAATTTTAATTTCAAAAACAACTTTAGCAACAACCATTTTATTTCTAGAACAAAAAATTATAGTGTCTGAGTTTATTTCAGAAGAAAAATTGAAAATCAAAATCAGAAGACTTTCTTATAAATACAATTTTAAATTATTTTCTTAACTACTTATTTAAAACTTATTGTTTTAGTTTCTTACTTATTTACTTAAAATATATTATTTTGTCAGTAGACCAGATCATGTTTATAGCATAATTGGAAAAAAAAATCATTACCTGAAATTAAGAAGTTTAATACTTAAAGGAAGGTATTACAAATATTTTCTTAGAGGAAAAGGAGAAAAATGGAAATCAAAACCATGACAGAGTTTTAAATTGTGTATTATCATATATTTTTCATTTTTTTAAGAAACATTCCACATTAAAAAACGGAAAACTTTCATGTCTACATATTACACTATGATGAGAACTGACAAAAACTGACTTCAGTTTTTGCTCTATGGAAAACAACATAACACCTCCAAAATATCAGATTGTTTCTATGCAGATTTAGTATCATGCTGGGTAGGTTTATTTTGCCTGAACTTTATTCAGGCCTAATTGGAGCTGGGGAAGCATGTTTTCTGGTTCCACTGTTATTTTTTCTCTGATCTTACCATAATGATTTATATTTGAGGGAAAATAAAACCACAGATTCTACTCATATGAATCTTGAGCATGCCACTGTGCACATTTGCAATCATATTTTTCCAATCATACTTAAATGATCTTTAGCTGTAATGCAATACATCAAGAACAGCTGCCCTGAGAGATTCCATTCCCATACTCATGTATTTACAATCCATATGCTTAATTGGATTTCATTTAACAACTGTATTAATGGACTTAGTTACTAAATATTTGTGGATCATCTGTTATTTCATTATATGCTAAATGAAGCTTAGTCGTAAAAGTTGTAAACCTTAGATTCTTAATCCAAGATCAACTCTTCCAGCTCTACAGAAGTATTAGTTGCATTCTCTTCTGTAAGGATCATCCTGAGATCTGACTAGAGACAACAGTCCTTTGCCTTTGATTATTCTCCCTCCTCACTTCCAAGGAACTTCAGATGCCTTTTTTTTTTTTCCACCAGAAGTCAGTGAAAGTTTTATTGCTTACCTTGCGTTCACTAGAAAGCGTACTAATTAGCAAGTCTAGTATTGCCTTTTCCCTAATACAGATTTGCAACAGTAAAGTGGCCTTTTGAACTGATGAATAGGCATAATAAAATCACCAGAAGAGAATGAACTGGTATGAATGAACTGGAATGAACCTAAGAGATCTTTTTCATCTCTAATTTCTATGAGAAAAAATACAAAAAGTATATTAACCTCATCTACAAAGTTCTCTGTCAAATAATGATCCTATTATAAGGTCATTACAGAAAATATTGAGACACATTGCAGCACTGCTTGCAAAATTACACAATAAGCTCTTTGCATTTGCCCGTTATATTGAACAGTACATTGTATAGAAGTATTTGTATTTAAACAGTTCACTCAAGAAGGCTCTATGAACACACTAAGTGCTTTGAAAGCCATTATGAAAATCACTCTCATTATATACCATGTAGTAACCTCAGACCTATCAAGATCAAGCATAGACTTTTTCCAAAAGAGATTATAAACAAAAATGAAGAATACCACTGAAGCTTATTTTAGTCAATATTTTGGAGATTAAAAAAGAGAACCCTATATGGATCAAATGATGGTCCTTAAAAGAAAAATAGAAAGCAATCATTGAATTGCATCCTGCGAGTGGAAATTGGGCCAAAATTGATCTGGATAGTCAAATTTATTATTATGCACTGAATGTACAATGAAATGTGATTAAAGCAAGTGTGCCATCAGTCCCTCTTGCAAGATCAAGCACAGAACAGAACAGCCTTGATGAAAGGAATCAATAGCATTGAAAGCAAAATTGGAGGGCTGTCAAATCATCTTAATTCCTATTTTCTGAATGAGTGGAGTGGGATCGCTTCATGCACATGCTAATAACGAAATTAGTGTGCTTTTGACTCTGTATAGAGTCAAGCTTCTATAAAACTTAAATAGTATTGCTAAAAAGAAGAAAAAAAATATCCCACAGAAAACTAGGAAATACCACAAAACACGTATGTTCCACTTTGAATTCTTAATTTACACAGCTGCATTTCGCTTATATTTGTAGTCATTAGGATATGCAAGGTACAAATTCATCTCTCTTAATATACTTGTTGGCTAGCAATCTTTCTTTTCCCCATGACTGGAAGGACAATCTACTCAATAGGCACACATACATACATGCAAATCACATAGCAAGGCTCAATCTGCATGTCTCTTCAAAATCCATTACTCCAAGAAGTAAAGATTTCCTTTGATATATTTCTCTCAAAATCTCCTCAGAAAGGAGTGATGGTGGTTTCTGGGTCAGCTTAAGCTCACCTTAAACTGAACTGCCCCCTCATACTATCCCCCACATCACCTTTCTTCTCAACTTCCTTCATGTACAGCAAATCAGTAGAGCTTGGTGATGTGGCTGAAGACTGTGGTGTTAAGGTTATGTGGCCATGTGCAACTACAGTTAGAGAAAAATTCAAGGCAGAGTGATAAATATACAGCTACTTCAGCAATTGTCTAAGTGCTTTTCTGGTTGTTTGTATCCCTTTTAGAAGATTTTTGGTGCCACCCTGAGTGGCTGTTCAGCTTTGTATGGTGTGCATGCAGGACCCTCATGAAGGTTTCCATAGGGAAGTTCTGAGGAAAGGAGATTCTCAGCAGTTACAGGTTCTTCCCTCTACCATTTTTTTTAAAAGGCAAATGTAAAGTAACATAGTTCCATTTCCAGGTTTGACTAGTGTTGTATTTTAAGACATACAGGCTTTGAGAAATGTATTCTTTATGTATAAGAAATCAGCCATGGTTGCAACACAGGCAAGTTTCAGGGCAAAACACAAAGAATAGCTCAGGAAGAGGGTTTCTTCCCATTTATCGCCAATACTACATAGTCACCCATCTTTAGAATAAATAAACAAATAAATAATTAAAATCACAACAAATGAATAATTAAATCACCCTGTTATAAAGGCATAGCAGCAAAAGAATAATGATTTGTTCTTTCTAGGTACTATATTTCTCTAATTGGTAGAAAGGTACACAAATGTTTCAACATTAGTTGAAACAACTAATCAACCCCAATAGTTGATCAACCCCAACTTTAAACACTACTAATGATGGGGCATCCAAAACTTCTCTGGGCAACTTGTTCCAGTGTCTCACTGCCCATCATAAAAAATTTCTTCCTTATTAGAAGAAATTGCTTGATGTTTCAAAACAGGAGGCATTTTACAGTAGTCCAGAAGATAACAAAAGGACCTTGCGTGCACAAAGTAACAGTTACAGAAGACAATACGGACTCTTGATTCTCCTTTTTGAAAAATTATAGGTTTAGTTTCTACTTAAAAGTGTGCCAAATTTAAACCTATTATTAACATACATTAACCGCCTTTGGTTTATATTTCTGCTGTTTCTTTTGGACTACTTGTTAGGTAGGCTTGTGAGTAACATAACAATGAACTTTAACACACAATGTTTCTTTACATCAGGAAACTGACTTTCTTAGAGTCTGAAAAAAATTCCGGAATGCTATTTCTGCCCCTACGGTACAGGAATTAATGTGTCAGAGCGCTGAGCACTATTACAGTCTAGCAGAGGGGGTCAATGCTGTCAATGCTAAGCTTTTCTCATGCTAAACCAGGCGAATGGACAGACTGTATTGCAATTTCTGAGACAATGTCGCCCTACTGCAAACCTGGAAACTTATAAAAAACACCTGGAGTACCTTTAGAGTTACCTTTCAGTCTTGGTCACCACCATGATGTCCCTGATGTTTTCTGTGAGCCAGGTGCTTGGTTTTTATTTGTTGTTCCTCTGTAATAACAGGTTGCTGGGTATAGCTAATAATGTATGACACTGTTATCTGTCTGAATATGCTGTCTGAATTTTTAGGCTGTCAGGAAGCACAGGGATTTATTTATTTATTTTAAAATAAGATATAGAAGCAAATAGTCTTACATTTGTTGCATTTACAGTATAGCAGTGCACTTCTGACCCATTCAGCTGTCTCCATGTGGGCGTTTAGTGACAAAGCCAACTTGTCAACTACCATGCTTTCAGGACTCACTTTGTACTCTTTTTCATAAATAAAAGAAAATTATCTTGTATAGCATTAAACGTGCATTACCTCTTGTGCAAGTCCTTCCTTAACAGTGTTCTCAAATGCTGGTGATCTGTATATAAACCTGCATAAAAAGGTCCTCCATTCCACCCACAGTTTATACAGAAGCAAAGATTTCTTTTTCTCTTAGTTTCTATAAATATTATCGATTCCAGTAGAGTGTAAATATTTTCTCCAAAGACTTTAGCTGATAGGACTCAAAGCCTGAGCTATTAGAAACCACTGTTGATAGCATAGGGTCTATGAGTATATGGGAAATCTCTAACTGGCTTCCAAACTGCCAGTATCTGGGATTTCACAGTCTCACATAGACAAAATAAATCATTCTAGAAGTTACAGAGATCATGCTTAGCTAGGAAAACATTTTCTGCATCATGAGGAGAAAAACGTCCTGCATAATTCTAACAATTCCTTGGGTAAAGATTTTTGGTAACTGAATTGACCCAATGGATCAGAACTTAAACCTGCTAGAAAGTACTCTTGACAAAAAAAAAAAAAATATCTTTCTCTTTTTCTGCAGGCTGTATCAAATATATCAGGTGAGTTATCTAAAACACAGAATCGCTATTTGAATAATCCCTGGTTATTGAAGAACTATAGACACTGTTCCTCCAAAACAGTAACCATATGTGATTCCTTGAATCACAACTTCAAAAGTAAGAGCCTATCATGATCATTAACAGACATCTGTTAAGCTTCCATGTCCCTTAATAGTATTATTATTTTTTTAATTTAATGTGCCAATTTTCAGTAGAAAAATCTTTTTACTATAATGTTCAACAATATTTAGACTTGTAAGCAGATAGCTTTTAACTGCTTTGATGTTCTTTTCCTTCCTTACGTTTGGTTAAAAATTTCTGTTGTTAGTATTACCATTGCTTGCCATTCAATGGTAATATTGAATATAATTATATTTCAATATTTCAATTATTGAAATATACTAATTCAATTGAATATTATTCAATTATTGAAGAATAACTGAATATCATCGAGCCATTAATTCTCTTCACTAATTTAATTATAAAGTGCTTCTCTAAACCATAGTTTTAAAGCATCAAAAATAAGCATAATGAAAGTGACAGGTGAAGTAGTTTCTTTTGTCCAAAGTCGAATAATCAAAAAAAAAAAAATCAAAAAAGAATCAACTTTGTGGTCAAATCTTTCTACTGAATCAAATAACTCCTTGACTGCATCTCTTGCAATAGTTGAAATGAAAGGCTGCCTTTCAGTAATTACTGGTGGTACTGAAGTAGTGTACCCTTTAACTATATGCATGCTTATTGCTGCAGACTGATACTGATGTCTGCAGAAGCAATGCTATTCACAACACAAATTTCAATCCATATGCAAGATAATCGTATTCATATTTCCATATAGGCACTGACAAATACAAATGTTTCCTCTAACTAGTTCACTAGATGTAACTTGGGCTCAGTAAACAGAAAATCTCTAGAACATTGGAAATCAACAGATACAGATAATATGGAGGTTGTAGAACCCCTGCCCAATTTAACAGTAATTGGCTATTCTGCTACTGTATCAGAAATAGAAATAACATAAATTTTTGCAGGCTTCCTGTGTTCTCACCTAGGGGCAAAACAGTTTTGCTCTGGGAAAGTAACTTCAGGTTCCAGTTGTTTACACAGAGCATTGCTAGAGCCCTGGGGAAAATGCTCATTTCCCTCAGCTAGCTTGCAAAAGAATTTCAGTAAAGGCTGCAGTAATTTGCATCAGGTTGACCTCATGGCCCTGTGTTTGCAATATTATAGCTTTTCACTGGTTGTGGGCTAAAAATTGTATTGCTTAAGTGGTTTCAGCAATGCCAACAGTACTACGATTTATCTGTATTTATTTATTTATTCATTCATTCATTCATTCATTCTGCATTGCAAACTCAATCCTCTTTGACTAGCCATGGTTATAACCTCCTGTAATACTATGAATACTAACTGAAGCAGTAAATGCTCTCTGAGGATGGAAAAAATATTTCATGTGCATTCTGATATCTAATAATTTCCTCTGCTATATTTTCAGACACACTGATACTTTTAAAGCAGCTACCTATCATTTTGTTGTTTCACAGTTTTTGTCATCAAGTCACCTAGCTTTTCCCTACAGATTAAACTGGTAACATTCAGTTACTGCATTTTTGTTAGGCCCCCAGAATTTCTGAGCCATGAACTAAGCACCATATTACATAACAGCATGGGAAATAGTATAAAATTCATGCTAGTCTTCGGTTACAGAGAGTCTTTCATTCTCTCATAAAGCTCACTGTAATTAACTATGGGCCTATACTTGCTGGTCAAGTGTACAGGTGAGCACTCAGAGCTCCTAAGTGCAAAGGAGCAGGAAGGGCAGTGGAAGACAGTGGTTGCGACTGCAGTGAAAAACAGCAAAACCAATGCCTAGACAAGGATTTCTAATTCCCCTTTTATTTCAGAACATCTGAACATTCCAGTAATCTAGAGCCAATAATACACTACAGCACATGTTGCATTAAGAAATAAACAAAACAAAACAAAACAAAAAAACACCTTTTAAAACATTTAAGGCCTTTTAAGAGTCAAGACCTTCCCATATTTCCAACAAATTTTAAGTTATTATACTATTACTTTGCCTTGGTCCTTACGTATGGCTGAAAAAACAGTTTATTAAAGTATCACTTTAATAAACTACCCCACTTTGCATATAAGGAAAGTAATGCACAGCATGTCATACAAGCTGCCTCACTGACTTCTTCAGAAATGATCAGTAGCAGAACTGATTATGCTATTTATTCATGTCTTCAACATCTTAGTTCCCAATTCAGTACTTTACTGACTGAAAACAATTTCATTAACTGAAAGCACTGACTTCTTAATGTATCCTACGACTTTTCCTTTTAACTGGCCAGAAACTGTCTGCTTTGACCCACTTGCATTACTGCTAAATCTACTGAATACTCTGGAAATTGATGCATGCATCCAAACTTGTATTTATGCTAAAGTATGAGCATGATGAAAACAGCTACAATAACCATAAACCAGAATATTGGTATGAAACAAGTCACAGTGGCTACATTTAACGTTTTAACTGTTCAAAAAGAAGATATGACAACAAAAAATATACAAATCCAAATATTTGTGTAAAAAATACAGAAGTACATAAAAGAATTTTAAGAGATTTACTGGTCAATCTTTTTGCTATTTCAGTTCCTGTTACTTAGCTATGCCTCAAATCACTCTATTTATTTAATAATTTACTTCACAGAAAAAGCCTTTGGGAGCACCACTCATCTGTTCTCACCAAACCTGTCCACCAACCTGCACATTAAACAAGCATGTATCAGCAAAAACAGGCTTACTTTGTTAAAATTGTTAATCCAATTAACCCACAGAATTCTCAACAAGATGAGAAAAAACTCAAACTTGTATATATTTTGCAGTCTTTCAGTCAATATTCTGAATTGCTCTAAGTACCAAGCCTGTGTCATGTCTTGCCAAGCTTTGCTCTACCATGGGGCTTCATAGTTAACATATTTTATATAGGAATTACATTCGCAACACACAAAGTTAAAATGACCATTTATATTGTAATTCTAAGAGGCAGCTAATATGATGTTCTGATAAAAATAGCTGTGTGTGTTTAAAAGACCTGTACATGAAAGAAAAAGAAACTATACTAGGAATCCAGATTTTCTTTTGTACTTATTTTTCAGTATCTTGCTCCTGAAAGCATTATACTGCTTTAACTGATTAAACTAGATCATTGGTAATACATATATCTGTGAGTATCATCATTATCATAAAATCATGGAATGGTTTTGGTTGGTTTTACCTTAAAGATCATCTAATTCCATCCCCCCTGCCATGGGCAGGGACACCTCCCACTAGATCAGGTTGGCCAAGGCCTCATCCAGCCTGGCTTTGAACTCCTCCAGGTATGGGGCATCCACAGCTTCTCTGGGCATCCTCTTCCAGTGCCTTGCTACCCTTTCAGTAATCCAAGACAATCATTCTTGGAGCTTCCTTAGTTTCATCAACAGGAAAAAGATCCAGGATCAGCCAAACTGCTATTCTTTGGTAAGTTTATGAAAGATTTGAATTAACTAAGTACACCGGCAGAGGAAAACTAATTTGAAGCAACTGAAGAAATAGACTTGGCTTTCATAGTAAAGAAAAGATCTAACTACCATGAAAAATATCGTCATGGTTTTCATTCTTGCAGTTACTTAAGCAGATATTATGGAAATCTTGAGAGACATTGTAATTTCCTTATCTATAGTCTCATGTGTGTGAGCCAGCCTCCTTGCTATTTAGGTTAAGTTTACATACCAGAGAATGCAGCTATTCACATATAATAATATTTATTTTCACTGTTCTACTTCCTTGTATTTATCATCATATCATTTTTCATTGCTGCTTGCTCTTAGCCTCACTGGTTGCACTTAGGATTAAAAAGTAAGGGATTCCTTAGGACAGAGATTTTGCTCATATCCAGTGTGTTGGGTCAAAAATAAATCCCATAGTTTAGTAATGATGTAACCCAGTTTAAGATCTTTTCTATGGTTTTCCTGTATTAGCCAAAACAAACAAGCCCAGATTAGAAGTTCTTCACAAAAACAGTGACTCTGTCTCCACTAGTACCCTCACCTAAGCTAGCTGATAACTTAATGCTACTGTTAATTGGTGAACATTCCAAAATATTTCAGTACAAGTTTAAATATGAGGCATTAATTGTGATTTGTCCCATATGGGAGTTGTCTCAGGGCCACAAGAGGAGAGAGAGAAATGAAAAGGCTTCTCTTCCATTCAAAATATGACCTCTCTTGGCTTATTTGGGCTCTTGATGTAACAGGCACTGAACTAGCTAATTAGCTTGGCACTGTTTCAGACAGTTGGATTACAGTCAGTGATAAAGTGCAGCAGAAGGCACCTCTTGGCACTAGTCACTATAACTCATCGTTTTCCACCCGCAACTCCAGTGGAGGGAAATTTTCAGTGAGGTTTGAACTGGAGAATTGCTTCAGAGTCAAGGGAAACTATTTCATTTATCAAAGCCACATTTAACTATGTGCTTATACAGCAAGCATAGAACAATATATCTAATACAAATAAATCACAGGACTGGGCCATGCTACTGTTAGTTACTCCCCCAGAGGTAAATATTTTTCCACTACTTGTAGAAAAGAAAGTTTCACAAACAAAAAGTTGCACAAGAATCCACAGATATAGTTTCAATTCATATCCTTTTAACTAGGACTTTCAAGAGCTTCCTTTACTTTATGTCACAGAACATGAATTTCATATGGATGTGTTTTAAACTAACTGGGGAACACACTTATGCTCCTTAAGTGATATTGGTAGCCAAAGTGAATGGAAATGTTTCAAAACAAAGAGAACAGAGTACTCAGGTAAAACACCAACATGAAATGTCTCTACATCTGATAAGTATAAATAATAGTGATGTTCACAAATGGTTTGGTTATTAAAAGAAATAAAAGTTACAACTATAGTCTCTTTGCTGACTTCATTGTAATATATTTCCTTGCAGAGACAAAATTTTAGAGTATTTTTTAAACAGTGCTTGAAATTTAACAACAGCAAGCCCTTTAGGTAAGCAGCAGTTACATGTAGTATCCCTGTATGCTTTACAAGACTTGTATTAATTTAAAATAGTTATGAACGTTATCAATATAATCACCACAACAACAGAGCAATGGAGCTTATTTAGTTATTTCATAGGGTTGAGTCTACTTTAACATTCTCAGGTTCATATACATATTCCTTCTAAATTGCCTGAGCAGCATTCTATCCCCCCACTCCCCTCACTTTTTCTTTTCTTTTTCACAGCCCTCCCACTCTATATCCTCCTTTGAAAAATGTTATCAGCATTAATATCATTTACTTATTTGCAGATTTTGTGCATACAACAACAAGAACATTGAAGAGAATTTTCCCACATCTGGGAGCATGATTTTCAACCTAACTTTGTAACTATATAGTCCCTAAAATATATAAAGAGATTTAAAATGTTCATATTGGAATACAACTGTCTCAGGCTTGCATCATTTCTAGTCCACACTACGTTCTGTATGATGTGAATGGATTCGCAGAGTTTTCTTTTCTGGTCTCATTACAGTCTTTGTCACTAAGAATGAGGTATCCAAATTTTAATGCCTCATATATTTTGGCAGCTGTAGTGATGTGCTATACTACTTTGACCTTTTTGATTGGCTTGCCATTTCAGTTCTTCCTATTTACAGCTTCATTAACCTGTGGGGGAGAGGTAGACTGGCTACCCAATCAACGGATGGTATATTGAAAAGGTCAGCGTGGTCCAGTTTATTTATAATACTTTCACAAACCACGGGCACATCAAAGATATAGAGTTCCCCATTTGGGATGGCAAAGTTGCAGCGGTAGAAAAAGTGAAGTGACATGAATTCATTCTGAATCCCAGACATTAGGAAAATGAAAGGAAGCAGAAAAAAATCCAACTCCATTACAGCGAAATACCACATTTGTCTACTTCTTAGCAGAAAACATTTTATCTCAACAAGATGACATTACCCAGATGAGTTCTACAATTATTACCATTTTGAATTAGTCATGAAGTCAACTTTAAGAACATTTCATTGCCTGTTTAATATTATCCTGGGAAGAAAGAATGAAAACTGAATGAACAGGGAACTTTTGTACAGGGAACTGTTATACAGGAAATTTCTGAAGACTGCCAACATTCTTTTCTATAGACTTCATTAAACTTCATCTTCTATATGAGAAAACATTAGTAATAGGTATATAATTAGCACCACTTTAAGATAAATAATTCAAAAATGGTTCAAACAAATTTCTATTTAGAGCACAAAGAGATACGACAAAATTTAGACTAAACATCAAGTTTGATAACAGCGGGCATTGTGCTGTAGGAGGTTCTGTCTTTCAGATAAGAAGAAAAACTAAACTAAAGGCCACTTATGATCACTGAGATTGTTTAGCCATGTTAATCTGAGTGACCTGGCTAGATTCCAGCTTCTGTAATTACAGGTCTCAGCAGTACCTAATTTTCCCTAAACCTAATTGTTTTGGGGCAGTGGCAGGCTGGGCGGAAAGATAACCTCTTTGCTTAGTGTCTGTGCACTCCTACATGAAGTGGAATAGCATTTTTGTGGTGAAAAGATGAGGAAATTATTTTACATGTGGAATTTTGAACACTAGTTATAAAGCTACCTGGGAAAGTAACATACAACAGAGAAATTTTAGAAAGCATGATTATTCCAACTTTCATGTGAATGAATAAATAAGCCAGGTCCAACTCATATCTTGTCTGCCTTTCTTGCAAGAGACTACTTCTCTGTCCAGAGCTAGAAAAAAAATTTAATTCATTAAATAAATGAATGAAATAGGAAATGCTTCATTTAGCTACTTAAGTTTATAAGGTTGCCATTGTATACATTTTTTTTTTCCTGCTATAACACTTTTTGCACACCTTCTCCAGTCTTTTCCACTACCCACAGTCACTATTGGTAAATGTCCAATGTCTGATGTTATTTATTTATTTACCTTTTATTTTTTTATTTGAATTAAAGTAGCATTTAGGAAACAATTAAGTTCACAGCCATGTTGTAGCATACATGTGATCTCCTGCACCTGAAGAACTCAGTGAAAGAATTCCAATGTTTATATTTCTCTTCCTATTAAACACATTGAGAATAAAGTCTAGGTCTTAGCCATTTGGATACTGTTTAATGTGCTTATACAGTGGTGATTACCTTTTCCTTTTCTCAGAGAAACCAAGTCATCCTTTCATAAGAAAGTTCCACATTTGACGATGGAAAAAGACCATGTGTGCTGTGGAGGAGCAGAGCACAATAAAAATTAACTAATCTTAGGAGAGTGAGATTAGCAGTGCAAACTATAAATAAAATATTAGGTTGTATTTGTATATCCTTTATATATATACACACGTGGATTTGAACACAAATCTTGTCCTTGCATGAATTCCTTTAGATGTGTTCCTAACATAAAAGAGTTTTGAGAAATGTTACACTAGGTGGTCATTTTCACCTTGTTTACCACAAAATTAAACTGCAAAACTAATCAGAAGGATTTCCTCCAAAGAAATACTGTGAAATATTGGTAAATTGGTAATATGTTAAATTTCTGTAGGCCAGTAATTTTTCTTGCCTTTCTCTACATAAATATCTAATAGGTAAATCAACACAACTTTATTGAAGTCTGTGTTGATTTAAACCATCTGAATTTCTTGCTCAGTACTGAGAAGAGATTATTTGTTACTGCAAGCAAAGCATATGTAAAATGTAGGATTTTTTATCTTTAGAGGTTTGGCTGGAAATGTTGTTCTTGGGGGCATGAAGAAAACTGAAAATAAACATTTTGAACATGAAAAAAAATTCCTCAGATTTTATCACTTCTGAAAAAAAAAGTTGATTGATTTATATAATTTAATTTAATTGTACACCCACGGTTTTATTTGTGCTGCTGCATATCAAACACACTCTCTTCCATTATAAACTAAGTCAAATCCTTGTTTTTATTAATTTATATGATGTATTAGATAATGCCAACAAAATTAAGATTATTATTTTTATTTAATATCATGTTCTTCACTAGAAATGAATGGGATAGACCAGAAACTCACAAACCTACTCAAGTATCTAGACTCCAAATAGTAGCCAGCAGCACTGGATTCAAAACAAAAGGCAAGAAAAAACATTACCAAAATAAATCCACGATAATTATAATTGTCAATAACAACTATATATTTTCTTCAGCTCTGCAAAAAGCAGGTAGCCAGTTGCAAAGGACACCAAAGCGGTCTTTGTTTTTTATCCTTATAACTGCTTTGTCTAGCCATACAGATGTTCAATATTTTTTGCAGGATAAGGATCAAATTAAAAAGAAAACACCAAAACATTTCCAGGAAAATAAATCAAATGTATACAGCAAACAATCATTCAGGAATTCAGCAATACGCTGGTGCGTTTTATCTACTTGATACAAGAACAGATTTTCAAAGTATGAAAATTACATTTTATTCTTGATTAGATAAATATCTAAACTCTAATGGTCTATAAATAAATGTAGATTTTATATAGCAAATAAAATATATTTTTATATATTTATTAAACATAAATATATATAATAGAAGTGACACATTTTTCCCCAAGATTTTTATCTTTATGTTTATAAAGACAGTAGAAATATCTCTTCATTTAACTTAATATTGTAGTAGCTACTGTTGTCAAAATACCTGTTTTGACTGTTTCAACAAAGATGTACAAATGTGATGGGAGCAGGGATGATGTTTGTAGGGATAACTGTATCCCAAGAATAACCTTTTCGGTCCAAGAAACCATGAACAACACAAAAACAAACAAACAAACAAACAAACAAAAAAAACCCTGCAAATCTAAATTCTTGGAAGAGGAATCCATTGCCATTAACTTACTCCCATTCCTGCATTCCTGGGCCAGTGTGGCCCATGTACATTTATATAATAGAATCATAGAATGGTTTGGGTTGGAAGGGACCTTAAAGATCATCTAGTTCCAATCCCCCTGACATGGCAGGGACACCTCCCATCTGACCAGGTTGCTCAAAGCTCCATCCAACCTGGCCTGGAACACTTCCAAGGATGGAGCATTCACAGCTTCTCTGGGCAATCTGTTCCAGTGCATCACCACCCTCTGAGTGAACAATTTCTTCCGAATATCTAATCTAAATCTTTTAGTTTAAAACCATCATTACGCTCCTTGACAAAGAATCCCTCCCCAGCTTTCCTGTAGGCCCACTTTAGGTACTGGCAGGCTGCTATAAGGTCTCCGTGGAGCCTTCTCTTCTCCAGGCTGAACAACCCCAGCTCCCTCACCCTGTCTTCGCAGGAGAGGTGCTCCAGCCCCTTGTGGCCCTCCTCTGGACTTGCTCCAACAGCTCCATGTCCTTCTAGTGCTGGGGGCCCCAGAGCTGAATGCAGTGCTCCAGGTGGGGTCTCACGAGGGCAGAGCAGATGGGGAGAATCACTTCCCTCACCCTGCTGGCCACGCTGCTTTTGATGAAGCCCAGGATATGGTCGGTTTTTTGGGCTACAAGCACATATATAGAAAAGCACCTATTGCCATATCGATAAACATTCTTTGGAACAACTCTGCTTTTCAGAATGGGAAAATGGTGCCAGTAGTATCTCAGCACTTCTGTTTCCAACCAATTTTAAACAACCAAAACCCAAACAACCAAAACCCAAACAAACAAACAAAAAACCCACAAGACAGTTTCATGGGACAGAGAATTCATTTGTTAATATTCATATTATCAGGAAGATAGGCTGTAAATTATATTTCCATACAGATACAAGTATAGTTAATCATATTTTTATATATGCATACAGTTATACATTATTTATATTCAGTTAATTATATATTTGTATGTAAATAAATGTATGTAAGTACAAGCACACTTTTTACCTAAAGTTACTCTGAAAGAGTTAGAGACTCATAAGTGAAACAGACAGATAGAATTATTTCACTTAATTTCAAATAACATTTTTTTCTTAAAGTTCCAGTTTACTAGGTAGGATTTTAAGGTCTAAGATGTACTTTAAAATAAAAAGAATAAAAAATATGTCCACTGCTATTCCTCCTTCTCTCCCATTCCCCAGTTCCAGAATAGTCCAAGAAGATCTGAGATGTAGAATGTGAGTTAAATAAATTAAAATATTTGCTTGATATGCCACAGATGTAGGAAACCAAAGGTTAAGCTCCCTTGTCCCTCCTTTTTCTTTAAGCTATGTGACTCCACAATACAGACAGAGTCAGTAAATTTATTCCACTTGCCATCCACCACAAAGGGCACAATCCCAATCTGCAATACAGAAAATGAGATTCGCATTCATACTTCAAGTTAGGCACGTGTAGGGACCTGAATGTGATTTACACATCCCAGGTACCTGACAACTCTTTCTTTCTCTGTCCTACTCTTCCCTACGCCATCCCTTAAAGATGCCAAGACAATAAATGTTAAATATTAGTGTATCTAGATGATTTAAAGAGGCCAAAACTTTTAGAAAATGCATCACAATTTAGGTAAATCATAGCTGTCGAGGGGAGAGATGTTTGCCGCAATTTTCAGTGCATCCAAGGATGTCAGGAAGCATATGAGAGCCAGAGAGAAGGCAGAAGACACCTCTTAGTGGCACTTCAATTGCAACTTCTGAAACAAGAATAACCAGGACAAGGAAAATACTCTGTGTCAGCCAGCCTAAACTTACTCAGGTATCTCAGAAAGACAAGTTATGGTATCACTTGTTCATTCTGTTGAAATGTCACTTCTACCTGAAGACAATTTTTAACATTTCTGTAGAAATGAAAATAGTATAAAAAGAGACAGTTACTTGCTAAGGATAAAAAGATTTCTTCCTGGCCCATATAGGTGACTGAAATTAGCCATGGCGCATTAGTTCCACTAAACCTGTACACTTGTTTGATGTGAAGCTTCCTTTATGTTTTATGAACCCCCCAAAAGCAAGGCCAGGAATACTGTTCACTCAGTGGCCCATGAATAAAGAAAATGAACATGGCCATTCAGATTTTGAAGTTGGGGAGAACAACACAAGGAAACCTTTACCACATAAATGCACTTTTTTTTGTACACTCTCTCACATTTTGATGTGAGAGAGTCATCAAAACATACAGTATTAAAACTGACTTTATAAGAACCAGTCTTTTCAGCATGAGTCAGATCAGAACTTATAAGCAATTTTGCTTGCTTAATTGTTAAGTTCCCCATCCCTGATGTATTTTTACTTTTTTTTAAAGAAAACATACAAGTATTTTTCCATAATGATAACCTTCATTGTGTTGTCTGCAAATGCATATAGATAGTTTCATAACTCCTCTGACATCAACATGAAATTTTTCCCATAGAGAAGAATAAAGTAAGAATTACTAGAGCAATCAACTGAAAATCAGATAAAAATAATCATTCAAAATGAAAAATCCAATTAAGTTTAAGCAAAAACAAAACAAAAAACACCACCACCAACAAAAAACTCTTAATTGTTAAAAGAGTAAATGTTTCCTTTAAGTATGCCTATATGTTTCCAAGGCAATTTTAATAGTTAATATTTATAGGAGATAAAGGATGAGACAGAGCTCAGATGGTACAAGGTAGGGTGGCCAGCAGGAAAGGATTTGTGAAATAAAGCATTGTGCCTAAGGCTTTAAAGTGCACACCATAAGCATTTCAGGGCATTTTCCTGAGAAGAGCTCTAGTCTAGTCCTGTGGATCTTGTGGCACTTGTGGCCCAGTTCGTGTACTTCAAGACTGCTTTGGAAAGGGAGCTGAAGCACAGTAAGGGAGGAAACAGGGATCGTACATGGATGAGAAATGGCACATGCTCGTCTCTCTTCCACAGTGATGATGAAGTTAGTTGACAGGTTTGTCCAACAGCCATTGCCATGTTCTTTCAATTTCAATCATGTATATTTAATTGCTTCTAAAACATAACTCCTAAAATGCCTCATCATAGTTATACCACACTGTTTCTTTTTCCTTTGCTGAAGAGTTGAGTGCAACCTGAGGATACTGTGAGCTTTTGGATAGGCGACAGAAGCAGAATGCATTTCATACAATCCACATCAAAGTAAAATGTTGTGGGAGTTTGTCTTAACTGAAACATTTCATCAGTTCATTTATTGGAAGATGATTTTACTTGAAAGAATGAAATGTAATCACTGCTTCAATAGTTTGTCTTTAGGCCAAAGAATGATCTCTGCACTGAGTGGGCACAGCACTTCACATAGTTTATGATTAAATGATAATGGCAGCATTTCAACAAAAGCAATGTTAGCTGCTTATAGCAAAAGCAGAATCATATAAGAGGTGGAAATTGTGCTGGATCATGCTATGATTCCCAAACAATGAAGAGCATTTTGCTCATTCTGCCTCTCTATCACAGAGATGAAGTGAGAGAGTACTCAGCATCCGTCTTCCCACTTCTATGCTAAATTTTGTTTGTATCTCTTATTGATTTTGCTGTTTTGTACTTGCTCTTTGTATAAACATCATCTGGAAAGGGCAGGTGTTGTTTGGAATTTGTTAAAATATAGATGTCCCCAACATTAATAATAGCATGCCTGAAGTAGCCAAGAGAGTTAGAGTATTTTTACATCAAACTATGATAAAAAGTGCATCTTTGCAGGATTTCAGTGGGAGATCATACAATATTTTCTATTTCTATTGTATTTCACTTTATATTTGCATGTCCACATGAACATGAAAATCAAATCAAATTTTAGAGAAATAGGAGAATAACTATGCCTGAAACTGCACAAATGCTGCACGTGAAAGGCAGCATGAATTTGCGTTACCCACATTTGCAAGTAGATTCAGGAGTTCTGTACAACTCTACAAAGAACAAAGTGCTCATAATACTAAAGAAGTAAGAAAATCATGCCACAGATTTCACTCAAAAAGGGCACTTCATTTCATTTTAGACCTTTTCAGGCTTAAAAAAACACAAACAAACAAAAAACATAAACAAGCAAACAAACAAAAAAAAACGGGTATTTTTCTGAATAATGCTCCACAGCTAAATTTTCAAGATGAGTCTATCCACAATATAACAGGCATTTACCAAAAAACTTTGGGGAGAAAGAAGCAAAGAGCGTCAAAAAACCTCTCCACAGATCTATTACTCTTCAAGCAAAGGCAGTCTAATTGTGAGACATTTACCACTACTTCCTTCACAGTCAGCAAATTTTGTTTCTCAAGCAAAGAAGCAAAACCAGGAGTCAGGAGCAGAACTCACTTTCATATTCATATAAATAGTATTTTAGAATAAACTCAATTGCAACATCAAATTTCTCTCCTTTACTCTTTGGTAGCTGAATAAAGACATGCTGAGATCTCGGCTTCATACAAAATTTTATGAAAGGCAAAGAAATAATCATCTAAGAATTAATAGACATCCCCAGTGATGCCTTACAAAGGCAAATAATGACTAAACCACTTATTTATGTGCAGTCTGTGATTTTACAATGCAAACAAATGTGAACTTATAGAAAAAAGATTGCAATGGAGCAATAAACTGACAAGATTTTTTTTTTCAGTGTAATCATGCTGTACACAACAGGGAGATATTATTTGCCCAGATTACATAGTTATTTCTAGTGCCTCCTGCCCCACCAAGTGGACTAATAGTGTTATTTTTTATCATAAATTTGTATATTCCTTTTCTTTGAGGACTAAATGAAGTATATGTTCCCATAGCAACAAAAACTAATTCTTTCCAAATTTAGGTTTGAGCCTTTAACACTGAATTCCATGGAAGCTTACTCTTTTATGAATCTTTGAAATGTGCTATTATAGAAGCACAGTTTTAATCTACAAAGCTCAAAGATGGAGGGGGAAACATCAGTATTCTACACATGGCATAATATGCACATCCATAAATGTATTGTAAACTTCAATTTCTTAATACATCTTCTGAAAAATCTGTTCAATATGTTTACTGCTGCTTATTTTAACATTTTTGTTCCAAAACATAATGTATGTTAGTTTACAGTTGCCTAACAGAGACCCTTGTAAAATGCAATATACAGTGAATTCCAGCTTGTTACAAGGACAGATATTAGAAATATTTAATTTAGACAATAATTAAATACAGTCTCATTGCATGAAATTAATTAGAGAAGACTTCCCAGGACAAGAGCAACGGGGCAAAACAAACACCAACTCAGGTCCAAAACGTTAAAGAAGACAAACTACAGGATGTCTAGGACTGGGTAAGTTCTAGGTGTAGAAAAACTGCCATCAGTTCATCAAGAATTATTCATCAACCATTAACTCATGGCTTCCTTTTAAAAAGGTATGGTCCACACACACCCTCTCTCCCAAAGCGAGTCAGATTTCTTTCTCTTGTGGGTGCATGTTTGCATTCATTCTTCTCATAGGAAGTCTGTCTCATGGTTTGTCATCTCCCACCCACATATTTATACCAAGTTTACAAAGACTAAGGTACCTCTTTAAAACAAATTACTGAATTCTTGGCTGCATTTATAATGTTTTATTATAAAATCTTAAAATAGCTCAGAAAAAGACTAAAGAATATGCTCAAAGATAGCCTTAATTTAGAACTACACAAGTCAGAAAAAAATATCATTGTAGAAGCTGAAAGGAAGGTTAAACCAGACTAAGCCCCCATTCTTTGGCTACGGCGTTCTCATTAATTTTCCATAACCAAGCAATTTTCACTACATTCGTAACAGATAATGCCCTCCTATCTCTCTCTTGTATTACAGTGAGTTTCATAATACATCAGTTTAACACAGCATCTGTATTAAAGCTTCATGATCTCTCAGAAGAAACATCTCCTCTATGCCATTTACATTGTAATGCCCATCCTTTCCAGGGGCACCCAAAATCACTACACTTCTATCTAATGACCCCTGTCCACTGATATTTGAAATATTAATGTCACTAAAAAGCATCATAATATTTTGAAAATTATACATTTTAATCGAAGATGAAAGTATCTGTTAAATATTCTGGTAAGGTGCTAGTGCCATTGTGCCTCAGTTTCTGGACGTTAACACATTAATCACCAGTAACTTGGAAACTGCTTTACTTTACTTTCATTGGGACTTTAGTCTGTTTTTGCTTAGTTTGGCTTAACCCAGGAAGTGACAGATCTGGTAACAGCACCAAAGCTGCACAACAGCAGTAGATAATGGTGACAGATGTAGCTTCGCGCAACAACGAAAAGACAAAATAGCACAGTCCACAGGAGAAAAACACTAACAGCAGGCTGCTTCACATATTTCTCTGAAATAACAAAAATATATATTTTTTCCTGATTAGAAGGAAGGAAGAGTAGAGGCATAGCCTAGTCAGCATAAAATATGGAGCAGAATTCCCTTTGTGAGGCATTCTGTCTACAGAGATGGTATTTTTCCAGCAAAGCATCTAACCAAATTTACTGAACTGCAGACCAAATGGCCGTGTCATTTATGAGGTCCTGAGATTTTCCACAGCCATGGAAAAAGAGTGTAATAAAAATTGTGTTTATTGCAGTTCTGTAGAAGCAAAAAACCCACCATCTTCAAGATGTTTTCATATTCTGTATCTCACACCCGAAAAAAGAAGACAGTTTGAAAGCTCACCATGCCCCTAATAAAAATAATTATTGAGACATATAAAAAAGTAATTTCAGATTACAGAAATACTCTTTAAAACAAAATCTTTTCTCCTCTTTAAGATATGAAAGTCTTAGTCGTTCTGATTATAAGACTACTGCATTGTAATCTTATTCTAATCTTACATTATTCTAGCTATTCTGTTCATATAGCTCTTATATGAAGATCTGAAATATTAGAGATGATGGGCCCCGTACTAATGTCAAGCATCTAGATAAAACCCACCATTAATCACATAGCAAGGCTCCAATGTTTTTTTACAAGGTATTCCTCGATATATGCTTGCATTTCAGAGACCAATATGGGTATATGTATGCAACATAAGCCTTGAGGACAACCAGGATGTCTTCCAGGGTCATTTGATTTTTAAATTCCTACACTAAGTTAGTCTCCTGGAATTAAAACCACGAATGGCCATTTCATAGCATCAGCTGCTTTAGCCGACAGCACTCAAATCTTTCTTACATATCACAGGGTAGCAAATCATGAAATAGGGACTGTTATATACTGAAAGCATTTTTGAGGAGTTAGCAATTCCTTAAGACCTGAAAATCAATATAATCCAAACTATTTCCTTAGTTACATTTCAGGTCTTCTGTGCCAATTAAACTTTCCAGAAAAACCATATAGAATTGCAAAGATATATTGCAGAAGCCTTTCATATTTTTATTCCCTTTTCAACATTCAGTCCTGAATTATGCATTTAATGCAAACTCTGAAACTCTTTAAATATCTCATCATCTTTTATTTAGAGATAGCTTAACTTGAAAAGTCCTGTTAGGAGGATTTGTTTTACATTTTTAAAGGGAAATGTTTCCTTTATAACCAAGCCTTAAATGGTCTTACTTAAAAGCAATCTTAGATTCTTTCAGGGGATTTTATTGGATTTGCACTAGTGGTAGTAAAAGCAATTTATAAATGCCTAAATAGTAGTAATACATTTTGTTCATCAGAGTTTGCCTCAGTATTAATAATTCTTCAAGCTAAAAAACATATAAAGCCCCCCAAACTTCAACAACCCACCATAAACATTTTTTTTCTATGAATTTTTTTTTCCTTTCCATATACAATATTTCCAGAGATGATCAATATGGCAATTTCCTGCCAACCCAGAAGGCTAATTACCATTCATTTTCAGAGACTGTCAAGGCATAAGTATTAAAATGTTCTGAAA
Source organism: Anser cygnoides (assembly GCF_040182565.1). NCBI lineage: Eukaryota > Metazoa > Chordata > Aves > Anseriformes > Anatidae > Anser > Anser cygnoides. Next base: position 81,938,685 of record NC_089873.1, on the reverse strand, counting down.
GTAAGTTACACAGACTCATTAAAGAGCCATGGAACATGTTTCTTTGTCTTTTCATTGGTAAAACAGGCACATCATTATATTTTATACGAATAAGCTGGGTGGTAGTATTAGTGAAATCCAAGTAGCTGTGGTGTAAAGGCGGTGAGTCTAAGAGTATATGGCCAAAAGCAGCCATCATATCATCATGAATATATTTTGTTTTGTGTATTTCTGACTAATTGTTCAGCTTAAAACAAGTTCTGCAGTGGATCTCTGTAGCAGGACAGATGCCTCTCCAATGAGCATATTCAGGATATCCCTTCCCACACTACTTATAGTTTAAGAGTTTACCTGTGGGACTATTTCTTAGTGCCTCTTAAGCATGAATAAAATAAAACTGTTCCTTCTGCAGTAAAATCATATGGAATGCACATGTTCATCACTTTATTCTCCCAAATCAGATGGTCTGTGCTAAATCTGTGGATTTTTATTAGAAATCTAGGCCACCTGTGCAATCCTGCATGTGTTAGAACCACTCCTCACTGCTGGGGTAGCAGCAGATTTTTCTTCCCTTTATTGCAGAAGTTTCCTTAATAGAAAGGCTCATCTTCTGATAGCAACTGCTTAGCATTTGTGTGTTAGATATCCCATCCTTGAAAGAAAAAGGCGGCTAGTCCCATGGAAGAGAGATGTGTTACAGAAAGGATTTGGCTGGGAGGAGGTTGACAAGGCAAGGAAAGAACTTGTGTTGTGAATTCCCAATGAAGGTCTTTTTTAGGCTTCCTTTGAGGATCGGAAATGAGAAATAGGAGATGATTTAGCAGTTCACTCCTGGCAGCTAAGCACTTCGGTGCATCTTAGATTCTTGTGGAGTTTCTTCTGGTACACAAGTTTTCTTGGTGTCATGTATGCAGTTATCATGAAGGAATATGATCTGCTGGATTAAGCGCATTACATGCTTTTATCCTAAAATCTCAGATGCTGATAGCTCTGACATGGCAGATATTCAGACTACACTCAGGCACAGTCTAAATCCACTACGTATATTTTAGATAGCAAACTAGAAATTACATTTCCAGAAGAAAATACAACTTCCAACGTCAGAAATCTTGCATAGCTTTCTTAAAGAACTTCTTTATATCACTCAGATGTGTAGCCCATTAGAAAGCAGTAAAATGAAAGGCAAGATTTACCAAGATTAGAGAGATGGCAGATCTCTGGTTTGAAACTAGCAGTTTGGATCACTGAGAGAAAATATTTGATGAATTGGCAGGAGAAAAGTTTGAAGGAATGCTTATTTGGACTGATGGGAAGAACACTTACAGATTTTCTCAGATGAGTATTAAATCAAACTTTGCATTTAATTCTTGGTTTAAGATTTTACTTACGTGGTGTGTTCCCACTACATTGAGGAGCTTCTGAAGTGTCAGAGTCTATGCTGGATTAAACCAAGAATTAAATTTCTCCAAAATATATATGTAAACTTGCATTCTAATTATTTTGCAGTGATGTTCATCTGTTGAAAAAGATATGTTCATTTTTTACAATTAATTGTTACTTTATCTAGAAAAGAGATTAAGTTAAATTTAAATCTCAATTCCCACTAAAAAAATACCATGGGAGCATCCCAGCACAAACAAACAAACAAACAATAAGCTTGTCTTTATTATTTATAATTCTAACCAGACGTTCAGTAGTTTTCTGAGTCTGTGTGACGCATCCTAAACCCCTTTACAGCAAAAGGGCCTCCTAAAGAGCTTCTTCAAGAGGAGCTGAAAACCCTGCTCACCTCACAGTAGCTACTTTACTGTCCTTTATAGGCTTAGGGTCACAGTTTACTGAGTATCTGGGAGCTGCTTACCTTGTACTTTAAGTGTTGAAAAAAAATTAAAATTAAGAAATGTGCCTCTCCCTTCCACAAAGATAAACAAGCTAAACCCATCTTCACTGAATCAAGTGCAGTCATGTACACTCATGTGAATCTTGCACATCCATTTGTATCCAGAAGAAAAAAAAAAAAGGCAGAGGAAGAATTACTGTGAAATGCTATTGCTATACCTGTAATATTGGCATAGGTGTTAACAGCAGCCTGACCTGACACCTCAGACATTCATTTCCAACAAAGTACCATACAATTTAAGGTGTAGGGTTGACAACATCAAGACTTTCAAAATTCTAATAGCAGTAACATTTTGACAGATAGGAGATATTTCACTATGTGATAATACATGTAGGAGGGGTCATTGTTTTTTCGTTTGTGAAGTGAAATCCAGTTCAGTACACACTACTGATCCCAGTCAGTGCACCTGAGTTGGGATATAGTGAACCCCTCTCAGTGGTACCAAACACACTGAGAACACTTTAAAATATCCTTCAGGTCAGAGGAAATATGGCTAGAACTGACATCTACTGAACCCTGGTGAACTAGTCACATTGTACTTGCTTAAAAAGAGGAGTTATTCCAAAGATGAAAGCACGTTCAGTGTGGTCTGTGAAACATTTCTGGAAAAGATGGGAGAAAAATAATAATAAAAAAGAGAACTTCATGAAAAAATTCTCCAATCATTTGAACCATGTGTGTGTGTATTTCTATATATACATATGTGAGTATAAAAATATGAGCCAATGATATCTATGGAAAGGTAAAGCTTAGTGCCAGTACCTTCTGTCATGACAGTTTGTCAGGTGATGAGTTGCTATTCGGAGCAGTTCAGCTAGCCTAATCCCAGTCCCATGTGCTCAGGAGGAAAGGATTTTAGGTTACACTTATTCCCAGTTGGTAGCTGACCATCTGCTGTGGTCAAGGTAAGCCTCTGAGTTTCTGCTGGGAAGAGCCCTCAGATCACTGCTCCTCAGCTTGCCAGCTAAGGATCTGACTCTTGTTGTGAGCCCCTTGTTGCCTAACTATCGTAGTGACCCTTGGCAAGCAGCAAGTCTCTCACCATGCTTACTGAATAAGGTTTATGTTATCGTGAAGTGTTAAATTCCCATGGATGAATTAATTCTGAAAATTAATCTGCCTGATTACCTGAAAAACTTTTCTACACTTTCCTATGCTTTTTCTCTAGCTGGAAAGCAAAAAAAAAAAAAAAAAAGGGGGGGGGGGGAATAGTTTAAGAGTTCTGCCTCCTTGCTTTTCTTTTGTGTGGAATTACCCAAAAGCAAGGATTTGAAATATGAAACCAGACGGTTGTTTTCTCCATCCTAAAAAATACTGGGTTTGGATTCAAACTCCAACAGTTAAGTTTGAAGTAAACTGATTTTTCGTGTGTGCTTTGCAGTAAAAATTGCCATAAGATAAAAAAGATTTTTCCTAAAAGATTACAATAGAAAGAAAAACAAAATCAGTAAAATATTACTGTCAGCAAAAGTCTAGTGACAAATTAGTGTTATCAGTTTATTCTTGCTAATTTAGCACAAAAAGAAATCACTTTAGTAGCAATACCTTTTCCTAGTAAAAAAAAGACATTATTTTAAGCCATACTTTTAAAACATGTAACACATTTCTGGCAAGCATATGGGCTTTGATTGTCAAACATATGCCATAAATTCATAGGCAGAGTCAGGGCAAATCATTTGACCTTCTTGTGGCTCAGACAATCCAGCTGTAAAATTACATGAAAGCAGAACAGAAAAATAGATGCTGCTGCATCCAGTTTGAGCTTTCTTGAACAAAAATCTTAAGAGAGCAGAATTAATGTCTTGTATAAACTGAAATATTTGATGCTTATTGGCAATCTGTAAACTAAAATGAAAAACATGAAAAATTGTGTAACTGCTGCATGTATTATATTCAATTTCCAAATTTATAAATTCATTACATGTTTGCAGAGACAGGCAGTAGCTACCTGAGAACTGAGCCTACTGGCCCCTGGCTAGGAAGGTTTGCCTGGCATGAGTTGGGTACCACTGTCTAAACCATCTGTCAAATCCACTCTGGGCCTGAGAGAGCTTATAGGGGCATCCAGAGAGAAGGCCAGGCCAAAGCACATGACATATGCACTGATTTAGTTCATTTTTCTAGGCAGCCAGCCACCCTAGAAGCTCTAGCTGGCATTTGAAAATTCACTTTCCTCTCATCAAGGCATACATACATACTTTTTGCTCGTATCTGTGTTGCCAGCTTATGTTGGGCTCCAGAGTGCTGGCAGCTGATAAAAACTAACGTACTGTACTGCCTTATCCATCAGGCTCTGTCTTCTTTGGAGGCATCAGTCATACCTATGCCATCCTGGGTGTGCGTTGTTTGCACTAGGTCTGCAGGTGGTGGAGCCCTTACAAAACTGAGCACCAGAGTTTGCTCTCAGGTAGACAGGTAGAAAGTGAGCAGTGGTAGTTGCAGGTACCCATATGGGAACTTGACTTTCCACCTTGCTCTTTATGGATTTGTTATGAAGTTTATTCTAGGAAAATATCTAAAAATCCTAAGGTAAGTTACACGCATAAATACACAGACAGAAAAGCAGAATGAACACCCACAACTAACGGCTGCTTACTTCTTGACCTTGGGAACACACACTACTCCTACCACTACAGCACCTAGATTTTATTTCAAAAACAAGTGATACAAGCATACCCGTGTTTGCACCTTTTCTGCTGACCTCACTTTTAGGAGGGGGAAATTTTATTTTTATTATTTTCAAGACCATAATTTGAAACAAGCAGATACACAAAAAAAACCACTAAGTGTTTCATCTACAGAAGAATGAAATTAAGTCTGTTACCTGTTTTTGTTTGTTTGTTTGTTTTCTATCCTATTCAGCTATTGACTACATAAAGTAGTCAATGAATTTAGCCTGAGCTGGAAGCCATTTTTGCCTCCCTTGTGTTTCTAAACCAGAAACTATTCCTTGTTTAGTAAATGAATTGCCTTTCTCTGGCCCAGTGGTAGAGGATGCTTCGTAAGCCAAGGAGTCATAAACCAGGTTCTGATGTTGCTGTAGCTATTTTAGAGCACTCAGTACATTTGGTCCTCATGGATGACTCTGGGTCTAGGACATAATTAAATATAACTGATCCAGTACAGTAATACAAGCTTCAACTCAATTTTTGAATGATGCCCACCTGTGTCAACACGTGTATTTCTCATTACAAACAGTATTTCTCATTACAAACAGTAAGGGAATGCTAGTACTTAGTGTACTATATTTCTGACGGCAGCAAGAAAAACAATTTCTTTCTAAATATATTACCTCTGTTTTTCCCCTACAGAACTAAAGCTGATGGAAATAGGTTTCTCCTATAAACACTTCCTCATACCTTTGGAGCTGTTTATGAGGAAGGAGTTATTATATTAATTATCCTGTCATTCCAAAATTTAATTCATGTAGCAATATCCAATATCATGTCCTAAGGGCATATTATATTTCCAGATAAAGACTTTTTATTATTATTTCAAAAAAAAAAAAACACCTTTATATTTAACATATTTGAATGAGTTCTTGTCATTTTATCTGATTTGGTTCTTTCATGGAACTAATCCATCATTGGTTACTGAGATAGCTTTTTCAATTGAACACTGCTTTGTGAGGGAATGTATGCGTATTTTATATCTTCTTGAAAACAGAGTTTACAGAATACTGTGAATTCCCTAGAAAGCAAGCTGTAGAGAGACAAAGCCAAATCCTTTGTTAATAAATGTCACAGTTTAATCAAAAAATAAAATAAAGGAAGGAAAATTACAAGCTATATAACAGCAACCAATTCCACTAGAAGGGCAAAGAACACATTATGTTTCACTGATGAGACAAAAATTATGTGTTTGTTCTTGCCTGTTTGTATTATACAAAACCTTACAAACCAACTTTATCTACATCCATGTATGATGTTACAAAATTAGTTTTGAAAAAAAAAAAAAGATCTAAGACTAGATATTCAAAGATACCTTTTACAGAGTCAATAAACAAAAAGACAGCACTACTTATTTTTCAGAAAACTTATTACTTATTTTTTCAGAAAAAGAAGACTGCAAAAGTTTCAAACAGGATTAAATTCATCTTTAATTCCCTAACACTTTGAGCATTATGGATAGTTAATACTTGCATGTTTCTAGCTATCTGTGAATTTTAATTAAACATGAATGTTTCTGTTAAATGGAGTGGAACTTCATTTGATATCCTAGCACAAACCTAAACTCTTAAACATCAGGTTAAATGTCTCAAGTAGTTCAAGGGTTCTCTAAGTAGAGGACAATAGAATTTAAAATCTTTGTAGCAATATTTCAGTAACAGGGACAGGTTGTTCAAATGGCAGACAGACTAGAGTAATGAAATTCTACTTCACGTAACATATAGCTATCTCTTTAGGGGGAATTCTTGGATACCTTGTTCTAGTTCAGCCATTTCAGCCTTAGTATCTTAGTTCAAATACTTATCTGAATACAGTGTGTTTGTGTAAGTTCTGAGGCACTACTTTAAAGCCCTTTCCCACAAGCCTTCACTGTTCTCATCAAAACATCTTCAGTCCCAAAAGATGTCACACAAGTCATCTCTTTGAAGGGCCAAGAAACAGCTTGTAGCTAAGAAGCCTAAATAAGTCTCAAAAGAGATCTGCCATAGCAAAACATGGATGAGCTTCACAGACTATAAGGCCACAAGGAACCAAGTGGAGAGTTTGCCCGCATCTTTCTCCAGAATAGACATTACAAAATAGCTAGTGTGCAAGGCAGGGATTGCTCCTTTTACTTGTATCTCCTGAGGTAGGGTAGAAGACAAGCTAAACAGATAAAGTGAAAAAACAATATGCTTCTTAAAGTTTTATCCATTAGGAAGTGGTGGTCATCTATAGAAAGCATATTCAGGTACTCCTTTCTGCTAGAGGAGGTAGAAAGGAGATACATAGCCCTTCAATAGTAGAAAAGCCATGGGTTTGTAGCAAAATGAGTTACATGGAAGAGAACCAGGACAAGCCTTTTCTATCATCTCTATTTTAGAGTAAAACATAAAGTGATTGTCATTAATGTATTTTTTAGTCCTGGAAAAGATAGTCAATAAAAAAATAGAAAATAAATAAATAAATCAGGAAGTAATAATACAAATAAATTGCTGATTTCATCAACTACGGCAGCAACCTTCAGTAAGCCTTGGATACCCATATGAGAGAAAGGAAAAGATGGAGAGTGACAAAGACCTCAGAAGAATCATTTTTGATATTGCATGCAAGGTTCCTTTAGGAATCTCCAAAAATTTCCATCTGAGGAGCAGCTCTTTTTTCTCAAACTCTTTACTTCCTTATGATCAAGCTGTTGTTTTGCACGTTCCCAGTTGTCTTGCAGGACAAAATGCTTCTAGTTTTTCTCCTAAATTTTAGCAAAACTTTTAGCAAAACTTTTAATTTATTATTAAGTTATTCTCAGAATATGTTACTGTACAATATTATAACCATTTTTCAGCCACCAAAAAAAAGAAAAAAGAAGTAGACCGATTTTAATGGCTAAGAGTTCATGTTGCTTTGTTTTTCCTTTTAATCAAAAGTGAAGTTTTTGGCAAAAGTAAATACAAATAAAAGATCCAAAACCTTTCATTTGAACTTATGATTGATTCCCATTAGATCAATAGTTAATAAAATCAGACACAGTCAGTATCAGTTCCTGAAGAAAGTGTAGATCAAAGCCTTCCTACATTTATAAAACATTGAGCTACATAATACTCCTGAAATGAGCAGTTTTTTGTCAGGAAGATAAGTTAATTGCTATTCTGATCTTTCACTTTTAATGCTGACCTGAGGCAAATAGGAAGGACAATGGTTCTGGAAATAAGTGTGCAACAAGATCTTAAAAATTTTATCATCTCCACTAGTCACCTTCATTCTTAGTCAAATAGCCTGCAACAGAATTAAGACTGTCTGTGGCTATCAAGTGTACTGAGACAATGTCAAAGGCCTCTTTTATTATTTATATATTTTTGTTCAATTTTGCAGATGTTTGTTTTGCTGAGACCTAACTGATCTCACTAGAAACTGTTCCATTTATCCAAATGCTGCAAAGTTCAAAGACCACACACACGTGAGGGGTGGCAATCAGCCAGCTGAGGAGAGTTTTGTGCCCAATCGATACCCTTGGCCCTGTCCAGCATGCTCCAACAAGCAGGATAAGCGTCATCTCCCCTTCCCCCATCCCCATTAAACGTACTTGCAAAATGTCACATACTGAGTACTCCAGAGATGGAACTGTTATCACAGCACAGGTCAGTAAACTATTGATGGGACTAAGCTATATCTACTGATGTTCAGGGAAAGACGTGTGGCAGTTTGATCTAGCAAGGGGACTATTTTGTATGCCAAACACATAAAAAAGTGCCAAACACATTCTCTGTGTTGTCTTTCTGGTTCACTTTACAATGCTTCAATGTCAAAGCTTCAGCAAACATGGGATTATCCTATAGGGATGTCTGCAGTAGATGTTTAAAAAAAGGAAAGAGAAGATATTTTTTGTATGCTGTAATGTTCTAAAGAATTAACTTGTAGTTTGTCACTCCTTAAAGCGCAGGAGCCTTCATGCTGCTGCAACTTCACCACATACACAAAACAATGACTTGCGATGACTAGATAGCTAAGTTTACTAATGTTCTAATTGTGTCACTGTGAATTAGATGTACAGTAGTTTAAATTGCTTTGATAATGCCTGTAGGGTGACTACTAGCAATGAAAGCAATATCAGGCCAGACATTTGGGTCACAGTGAGTCAACCTTTCCTAACAAAGCTGGACTTCCTTCATCTGATTTTAGCTTTGTTATAACATAAGTTTTAGATCAGAAGCTAGACATGTTTGGAGGAAAATACCAAAAGCATTGAGCATGTCCATATAGTATAGATTTATATAGTGTACAATTTATTTTTATTTTTTTTTATTTTTTTCCCTATCTATGTATGTCTGATTCTGCTTGTGTATTCAGTGTACTGCTCAACTATGGATAGAAACTACTTGACACTGCAGACTTACAGAATACATCCCACCACTGCAACATAATACAAGCTTGCAAGAAAATCCCCTTATCTCTTCATGGATGGACAAGGGTTAGTTAAAATGGAAGCTCATATTCTTGCTCTTGTTACTTTAATAGAGTAAGCAAAAATCATTCTGACATATTTCTGAGAAATGGGTCAACACTGAATATTTTGCTGCTCAAAAATTAATAATGCAGCATAGGTAGTCAAGGGACAATCTATGTTATCCTTGTAGACATTAAGAAGTCTACCCACCACATACCACAAGGAATTATCTTCCTTCCAAAACTCACTCCTCAGGGCAAAACAATTTTGCCACCCTCCTCATCAAATAAGTTTTCTGCAAATGCTACAGTCAGGACTTCTAAAACATGTACTATCTATACTATACATATCTTACACTTACATGCACATGTGTTAGTATGCATGTGTGCATGTATATGCATATGCACGTACTCACACTGTACATAAGCATTTCTACTATATATTTATGATAAAGACTAAAGAAAAATATGTTCTTTACGATATTTCCACTGGTTAGTGAAACTCAGCCTCCAAGGCTTGTTCACCTGTGCTGGCATGACACTGATCAGGCACTCCAGAAACAGCTCCTTGGAATGTGTATTCAGTCTGTGTAAAACCATACAGATGTAATATTAGCAGATCTGCTAATGAAAAGATAGTAGCAGATGGTATACTCCAAGCAGATGCAAGAGCTATACCTTCTCAGCTTATAGAACATAAGCCAATTTGAAAGCAGAAGTCCTGTGAATATATAAGTACAATCCTGAGCCTGAAATAATAAGCCTTCTGGATATTTGGAATGTATAAATTTCGGCTGCACCATGATTGCTACATAGTTTTTATTGCGTTGTGCAGCTTAATCTGTAACTAGAACTGATGTTGTGTCTATTTGTAGTCTCCCATATAGATGTACATCATAAAGCCTATGACAGCAAAACAAACAGGGCAGTACTAGGACATGATGATACATTCTACTGTTTTGTTGGTACTCTCTTCTCCAGGTGACACATTTCACCTGTAGCAACTAGTTTTTTTCCAGAAGATACTCAGGGAGAATTCTGGGGACTCTCATAGGTCAAGAACCACTCTTGAGAGGCCAAGAGACCAGGCCACTCTGCTCTAGGGGGAAGGGAGCATGGGAGGAAAGGAAGGAGATTAACCATATGGAAAAAGCTATGCTATGCCTTTTATCTGTAGGGCCAGATGCAAGGATCATCTCCATCTATTTGCTATAATAAACATAGACTCTGAGGTCTACCTTTCAGACTCTGACACAGCACTTACAGTGAAAGTATGAAGAATATGAAGATTCAGCAGTATGACAGTTTGCTTCCTTAAGAATGCAATATTTGAAACAGCTACTCAAGTGAGTACTCATGTAACTGTGCCAAAGGAAATAAATGAGAAAGAGTTATTTAAGAGAGCTACAGGTTCAGGTCATTATTCTGCTCTTGGATCCCAACTTCCCAACTGTACATTATTTTGCTGCTCTGGTTCTGAACCACAGGTGTCTCAGCTACTATCCTATATAAGATGAAGCTTACAAAATGACCCATAGAAAAAGAAACTAGTGAGTTGTTTTATTGAATTTGAACAGATGGTTAAAAAGGGACATGATGAAAACATTTAAATGCTCAAAAGGATATTGATTAAATATGAACCAGATACTTTTGAAGTCTTTGGGTAACGCAGGCTCATTTATTTATTTATTTATTTATATATAGTTTAGGGAATACAGAGAAAATAAATTCAATCAGAATATATCTGATTGAAAGAGTGGAAAACATTAAACTTAACTCAAATAGAGACAGGTAGAAAGAGCTTGCATGATATTGGAAATTTGCTGACTCAACAAAATTTAATAATAGTAAATTTGCCTACTGCCAGACACCACACCTGGAAATCAAGTACTGTGATCCAGAACATAAATCCCTCTGTATGAGCAATCAAATGGCAATGGTAAGAAATGTCCTAGACAGTAGTAACAAAATTGGACAGATGTTTTACTGAAAAGACAACCTCAGGATTTTGTTGGAAAGTAGAGAAGTAGCCTTTTCTGTGGCTCAGAAGATTTTTCACAATTACGTTTTTTCTGTTCTCAACCTTTTTTTCCCATCTGTTTCATTGGAATATCTAAATATATGTCAATGCCTCAAATATCTGGCTAACTGACATTTTGGAGTAGGTATGTGTCTAACTCAGAATAACTGCATAATTCTTCCTTGAAACTGAAAGCCTGCTCCCTAATTACTTAAACTAAAAAACTCAGCAAGAGCATGTTATCAAAATTATTATAAGCTCAAATATATAGCTCTGTTCAGATATCTTGGTTGATACAGAGAATATGTCACCTTTTGATGGAGAAGAGAAGATGGATCTAAATGTAGTTTACAAAGAAAAAAAAATATTGCAACATCTACTTGGGGAACCAAAAAAAAAAAAAAAAAGAATGGAAAGTTAAAATGCCTGTATTAAATTCTGAACCACAAATAATTTGAGAACTGTTGAACTGTTTAGACATGAATTATGATGGATTTGTACCTTTGAACTATTTAGTATATGATGACCATAGGCTGTTACATACGTAAGGGAACCCTTATGATAAACAAGATAATTTATCAAACTCTGTCTTCAAGCTACAAGTTTGATATGCTTCTTTAAATAATTGCGAAGTAGACCTAGGCAATGAGGTTATGCACAACTCTTTGCGGGCTTGTAGGAAAAGGCCTCAGAGGCAGAGAAGGAAAGAATCACGACAATATACAGTAAAAGCTATGTAATCAATATGCTAAAAGGAGTTTTGAACTTGCTAATTGTCCATCACTTGGTACAATGCAATTATGATGTCTAAGAAGATTTCACTGGCAATTTTTGGTCCAACTGGTGCAAATTTGCATCTTGCATAGGGATTATCTCTAATTTCAGTGAGTATTTGGTATCACACTGCTCTGTGCTTCATTTCATATCAGAGGCCTGCACAGGGCTGCAAAAACCAGGATACAATTTATATACTTGCCATCTGTGCAGGGTATGACTATCATAAAAAATGCACAAACACCTTCTGGGGTGAGATTTCTTGGTGGATATAACATAAGTGATAGATGTTTAAATGTACACTTTAGTCTACATGGGTGTAATCCAGGACTGCATGAAGTCAGTTACAGAGTAATCATATTTTGCCAGGCCCTTATATTTAGCTAAAATTTTGCCCAGTCCAGTGATTTGGAGCCTCTATTCCCAGCCAGGCCCTTCTGTTCACTCCCTGCCTTTTATCAGCAATTGTCAGGACAAGTGTCTAAAAAATAAGATAAAAAAATGAAAAGAAAAAAAAAATCCCAGCAACCAGTAACAAAAACAACAAAAATCCACATCATAAGAATTCACTACAGAGTATATTTCCATATCAGCGTTAATCGTTAATTACATGAATATTGACCATGTTCCACTTCAAGGGGAAAAGGAGAAAGAAAGAACTAACTGTGCTGAGTACCTGGTCTTCTGCTGATCTTAATGCGGAGCTAACCAGAAATATATTAAAAAAAAAAAAAAAAAAAAAAAAAAAAGGACACTCAATTCCTCACAATTCCTCAGCATCTGGGGGTGTGTCATGGGCTCACTATTTGCACTCTTTGGAGAGATTGAGAAGAGATGTGCTGAGGCAGTTTACCTTGCTCATCTTCCCTGAAACATCCATATACCAGTGTTCACCACCCAGCCAGAATATGTGCTGTATGACTACAGCAGGACTGCTCCAGTGTCAGAAAGTGGAGTGTCTTCTGTAATTACCAGATAACTTTTCTTTGATAGCATGCCAAAAAAATAATAACTTTGCTATGGCGAAATGTAAAACTCTGACAAAAGGAGGCATCTATCTGTTTCCACAAGTCCCATGATTATTAGTTTGGCCCTAATTAACAGTAGCTTTCTAAAGTGAGAAGTAATTGCTGGCACACATAATGTAGACTTCAATAACTAAAATGAGCAATAACGAATATTCACTTTGAAGCTTGCCTGACAGACTGCTTAGACTACAAAACGTTATAGAAGTACCTTGAATATAACTGATAGATGGGATTCCTTTGCTGTCCTCCACTTTCCATCAGTATTTAAGCACTATCACTTTTAACGCTTCAGGTCTGGCGCTTTGTCTCTTAAAGTCAGAGATTTATAGCGAGTGAGAAATGTCCATATTAAAAAGGTAAAAGGAGATTCTGATTATATCTTTTTCTGACCATTATAATTAATAGCTGGATCTTCAGTTGTAACTAACTGAATGGAGGTCAGTGTGTTGCTATGGTAATGTCCTAGCCAAGCAATTTTACCCATTTTCCAGTCTACTGCCCCTTTGCCTAACTGCAAGTTATAAAATGTTTTAATTGCAAAATTTGCAAATGATGCAACATCTGGGCTTCAGATTTACATATAAAAGAAGAAGATTAATGGGATTATTAATATATCTGTGCAAACCCTTGAAGTGCTGAGTATAATTACTGTAGACCAGCATTTTCACTGATCGTCTGTGTGACGTGTTGGAAATCCATGCAGTTCATGAAGAAAATTGCAGATGTGTATTTTTCTTCCTCTATACCACTAATAAGTAGAAGTGCCATTCTGCAGCTGCCTTGGAATAATAAAGAAATATTTTTAGTCACTGCAACAAACCAAACCAATAATATAACTTTTTTACTTGTATTATTTTTTCATTTGATTAGGTTAGAAAACATGAATGTTAGTCACATTAGTGAATTCTTAAAATTCTGGTTAGCTTTTCTGACCTCCTTTTTCCAAAAGCAGATACCAATAAATAGGAAGCAAACAGCCCTTCACTCTATGTATATATAAATGTAGTAAAAATGAAACAGTTTGCTTCTTAGTAATCAAAATCTAAGGATTTCCTGAAAAACTCACCAACATATACAAGTGCTCAACTCCTACAGGAGTTGCATAACATAGCTCAAGTCCTACAGGAGATGCATGAGTAAAACAAAATTCTTTAAAAACAAAACACTTCTTTTTCAATAGTCAATTAAAAAAGTGTAAAATTCAAGGTTCTGCAACAGCTTCAGTTTTTGGGTACTGCGCTCTCAGATCTATTTAAAGGATAGCTGGAGGTGACGTTGTGCTGATACGCAAAATTTATAATTGTCTGTAATAGATTTGTTTGGGAATTACCATATACTTTGGGAAGACTTTTTCCACATTTACTGACACCAAAACTTTACGGCTCAGAGCAATATTTCTATCCAATGTAAAGATCATTTTTTAATTTTAATTTTTTAAAATATTTTTCACTCATATGACTTTGCATAAATGTCTTCTAGTACAAACTCTTCAAAATGCAAGAGCTAGTCATTTTTATTGAAGTAAATTAAGAGTCACTTCTGAGAAGTTTGAGGTGGCCTCAGAAGTAACTTATCATAAACTACCTTTGTCTTGGCAAAGCTTCTTTGTGAGAAAAAGTCTCACACATAATTACTCTGTTCCAGCATCTTCAAAAGAGATGCTTTCACCCTCCTGAGTAGAGAAGTCTCTCACATATTTCTTTGACAAATTTTCAGGGTATAGTAAACTCAAAATAACATTTTTTCCTGTGTTTGCAACAGAGATCCTTAATAACATGTACACCCAATAAAATAGTAGAACGATTTGACATTTTATGAAATGTCCCACTGATGTAGATTTTAGTCACACCTTTTGGAGATTTCCACCAATTTCAATATATTGGTACCATACTTGCTTTAATTAGATCCATGAAATGCATTTTCTTTCACACAGTCCTTGGCAACATAGCGAAACTATTCTCTTCAAAATCGTTGAAAATTATGTGGATAGGTACAAAGTTCAGGAAAAGAAATTGGATGAATATTGGGTGAAACAGAAGAGAGTGAGATCATTGAATTAATAAAGATGAATGAAAATGATTAGAGTAACTGTTTGTAAAAAATAGTGATAAAAATAATTGCCAGAAGTCCTAGGAGTTGTCTAACGTGACGTAAATAATCCTGTACCTGCTCACAGTCTTGAAAAAACTTATGAGGGAAGAAACTTATGCCTAGGTAGCCTCCAATTAATCTGCATGTCTTTTTCCAGCTAAATTCCTTTATGTGTTGTACAATACAACACAAAATCTAAATGCTGTTGCTACAACTAGATTGTATGAGTCTTATTTATAACATATCTAGAGATATAAATGTTCTTAATTGTCTACAAAAAAAATAAAGATGTGGTACCTGTCTCAAAAACCACAAAACCCACTTTGAATATGACCGGATAAGACACATCCTCTTCAATATCAAAAGGCCAGCCATGATATGTCACAGCAGATGGAACAAATATAGCAGATAAAAAAAATAAAATAATAAAAATAAAACACCAAAAGAAATCCAGCTCTGAGGCATGCCTTTTTCTCTTGTGCATCTCTCAGTGCATATTGCTTTTTACATAGAACTCAAAGCAAAACACAGAACATAATTATCAATTATTTATTATTTTGCTAGACTTTTAAATGAGAAAATAGAAGCCTACTCAGAAACAAGAGCCCAGACCCCATGCTGATTTGTCTGTACTAAAAATTGAATCTTCTCACTGAGAACGTGATGGACTGAGTAGCTTCTACTTACCTCTACCTCAACGTGGAGGATTATGACAGGTTCCCTATCCTGCTAATTATCAAGTCAGAAATAATTATGGAATTAATAAGCTCTAATTATAATCAAAACAGCTCTAAAATTAAACCAAACTAAAAAAAAAAAAAAAGACAGAGAAAGAAACCAGGAAAAAACAGTGTAGAAATCTGCAGTATACAGTCATAGAGAATTTAGTCCTCTACTACTGTATTTTAAGTTTCTAATGCTTGTTAAGATTATTTGTTATTTGTTGGTTGAAACATCAACATAAAGAACCAGCCTTGGAAGAAGTATGGCATAAATATCTAATAGTTTCCACACACAAAACTTTCTCTATTCTCACCAAAAAATGCTCTCTTCTGCTAAATTTGAAGTTTGTTATCTATAAGTAGATGCAGTGTAGGTTGTTTCAGTTAAATGAAACAACTTAAAGGACAGGAGGAGGTGTGTGTGCAGGGGGAGGGAGATAGAAATCAGGTATGCACAACACTGATACTGTTTATATGGTATTTAGGTACTCAAGCTTTTTGATTTATCATACTACTTTTGAAACCACTTTAAAATTACATATCATAAATGAATCTAATGAATCTTAATCTTATGGACCAAAGGTTTTCTAGGTAAGAAAGAAATAATGTTTCATAGATGATTTTTTTCATATTCTCTTACAATGTTTTTGTTGTTATTGTGTTTTTTGTTTGTTTGTTTGTTTTTTTAACACGAATAATTACAAAAGAGAATGATTAATAAAATGTCACTGTTCTCCCACTGGCATTTCTGGCCTTATCAAAAGTGTCTTTTTTTTTTTTTCATAATAGATTGACTCACATTTCAAGTGTGAAGCAACACTTGAAATTATCCATGCACATACTGATACACGTCCATATGTTTTTCCATCATTCTTTAAACAATAAACCAAGGGCAAAAAAATTATAGACTAGGAAAACTTCTAGAGTAATTCTAATGTGTATATTCCAGCAAGTTTTTGTTCCATGTCATTTGACATCATTAGATAACATGTAGTATATAAAACATATTTCAGAAACCATATTCAGCAGCACACAGTGACATTAAAAAAAAAAAAAAGCATGAAATGCAGTAGAAGATGCAAGAAAGCTAATCATGTTGCTCCCTGTTTAGTTGAGCCTTAGGATTCTTTCTGTTATATTAATAATTGCTTACTTCATACTGTCTAGCATGAATTGAAAGTTACAGGATGAAGAAGTCCAACAGAAAAAAAAGGACAAAAACCTCTACCCTATGACATATTACAACAAGGATTTTGAAAGCAAGCTCAGGTAAGCAATAGATGCAGACTGGCTTTAGAGTCTAATGGGAATGAAACATAAACTTGTCTGCTTACATTTATCCAATACTGTACTTACCAGGTAGGGAAAGTGTGATTTTTAATGATTTAGTGGTAAACATCAAAAAATTAACATTCATTTACTAGAGGAACAGCTGGCAGTACAGTATCACAACCAATACACTCATAATTCATTTTATTTTTAATCAGGCTATTTAATTTCAAGAGAACAGAAACAAACCAAGACTAAAATTAAATAGTAAATTAAAAGTTGAGAACATGGTCCATACATCAGTGTCCTGTGTATTAATTAGGAGAATGCATTTACTCTTAAGAGGCCTCACAACAGATTACAATACTTCTTTAATCTCATTTCTCATCCTGGTTTTCTGGAAGAGCATTTCCTAATTATAGTTCGCAGTTCAGCAGCTTGGCTGATTTACCAGGAGGCCACAAGCACTGGTTTTCACAGGCATGAAAGCAAACCCACCAGTGAGGTATTTGAGGCACACACTTCCACCCTCCATAGGTTAGAGAGAACTTGTCCTTTGGCCATGAACATGTTTGAAGGCAGCAGTGCTGCCCCAGCCCCATGCCCTTGGCCTCCTTTTTTCCCCTCACCTCCTGCTTCTCCCTTCTGATTTTGTGCAGGCCCAGCACAGCTCTCATCAAGGCTGCAGCATCAAGAAGGGGGAGAGGAAGGGAACGACCGGACCCTGTGTGGCTGCGTGACTGAGCCCCACCCAGCCTGGCTTCCAGCAGCTCACACTGAATTAGCTAGGAACCATACCTGTACAGCATATTCACGGTCTGGCCCTTGAGATGCAGAGAGCAAGTTCAGCTACAAGACTTTGGGGAAGGTTCATCATTAATTCTGTCTTTCAGTTCTTGCCTGCAGAGCTACTTTATCTTTGTCCCATGGTAAAACAGAGGAGGTAGGACTCCAGGTGTTGGCAGGTTTCTAAAGGTTAGGAGATTTCTGTCTAGTTAAACATACAGAATTCATTTTCTTTCTGTGACCCTTTAGTATGTCTTAAGCTCCTTCTGCGGCCTTTCTCATACTGTCCTAATTAAGCTTCTGGTTGTGCTGCATCTCCTGTGATGAATTCATTCTCTAGGGTGCTGATCCCAGCAAATTCAAATTTTACCTGTGCTGGCATATATATCTTACAAAGCAACATGTGCTTTCTATTCTACCTGACTGTACATTATTTAAAAGAAAAGTTGCTGCAGGAGCTAATAGTCCTGTAAAAATGGGATTCTTTGCAAAATCAGAAAAAAATACCCATCAGTGTTTTAAGGGTAGTATAGTCTAGTTCAGGAGTTAGAAAGAATTGAGTTGAGAAGGAATCACAGTGTTTGAAGACTAGAAACAGAAATAGCTGGAAAAAAATCCAAATAGATTGTTTAAAGCAAGAATGATGATTCGGGACAATTTCTATTTTTTTCCATCAGTTTGTTCATTTCTGTCCAGTTATTTCACAAGGAAAGAACCAGCTACTACCAACGATGTAAGTGAAAAGGCTCTTAGCTAGCCGCTAAAAAAATTGCCGTGGCTTTCACATAAGAGAATCTGCTCTCGTGTGCAGTTGTGAACATTAACTGACAAAAAAATAAAGAGAATAAAATACACATAAGACTTCTGTAGTCACACTAGGATAGGCAGCAGCAATATCTTCTGAACCACTGACTGAAAAGAATGGGAATTATGAAATCTTTCTGAAAAATGTTAGCTCTTTATATTTAAGATGGACTATATCTCATCTGAATAGTCATTTACTGGAAAGCTGTCAGCCGTGATTCAAGAGTTTCCAGAACAGGTCATGTAGAATACAAGCAGGAAAAAAGACACAAAGAAAACTCAAAACAGATCTCCTGCTTCTCAGCAAGGCTACTTGAAGCAGTTCTTTACTGAGAAATACTGGAGCGAAGAACAGATTTGAAATATCTTAATCTTTAGTTTATCAGACTCTTTTTCTATGCATCACAGTGCTACCCTTATACTCTGCAACTGGCCTATATACAGCAATCACTTTAAAGTAAAAAACAGAAATGCATGCTCAACAAATCAGAACAAGAAATAAGATATCTTCCCATTGCAGCTAACAAAAGACTTGTGAACTCTCACACTGGCCACAAAATACTGGCCTTTCCACAACCTAAGCCACAGACATTCAAAACTCACATTGCTACAAAAGCACATGAAGGGAAAGAGGACAGAGTAGTTTTGCAAGTTAAGGATTAACTGAAGAGAGAGTTTCTATTCTATTCTATTCTATTCTATTCTATTCTATTCTATTCTATTCTATTCTATTGTATTCTAGGATGAAGAATAATTTTTATAAACCTTTAGGGAGAACTGTTGAAGACAAGAAAATACATTCTGGATTTTCAGAAATAACAAGCAAGCAAGCAAACAAACAAAAAAGTAGTTGTCCTGGTTTTGGCTGGGATAGGGTTAGGTTTCTTCTTAGTAGCTGGTACGGTGCTATGTTTTGGATTTAGGATGAGAATAACGCTGATAACACACTGATGTTTAGTTGTTACAGAGCAGTGCTCACACAGAGCCAAGGACATTTCTGCTCCTGGTGCTGCCCTGCCAGTGAGGAGGCTGGGGGTGCACCAGGAAGTGGGAAAGGACTCAGCCAGGACAGCTGGCCTGGGCTGGCCACTTATTATTATTATTGCTATTATATTATCTTTGTTATTATCCCTTCCTTTTTCTGTCCTATTAAACTGTCTTTATCTCAGCCCACAAGTTCTTACTTTTTTTTTTTTTTTTTCCAATTCTCTTCCCTTTCTCACTGGAGTGGGGGGAGCGACCATACAGCTGTGGTGCTTGCCAGGTTAAACCGCAACAACAGTCTAGCAAATCTCCTGTGTGGTAGCTTAAAATTGTCATTTATAAAACTAGATTTTTCCACCAAAGTGTGGTGAGACAGACTATATCTATACTTAGATTGTCATGTCTGCTTCACTTTTATATTCTTTTTTTTTTTTTTTTTTTTTTCCTAAGAAGGCAGACGTGGTGAAACCAGAGAGCATACATGCATGGTCTAGGACAAAACCAGTGTGATCTCATTTATAATTGGGTGTACCAGTACACCTATATCTCTACATGCATGCTCATATGCCCATATTTGCATGTATGCCAGGTAAATTACCATTTTTTTCCTCTATATAAGTAGTTTGTTATGTTTGTAAAGGATATATTTGTATATATTCCACATTTGCACTTAACAAGCAATGTATTGAGACAATGGACAGAGAATTGCCTCACTGTGTCACTGTGAGACCCAGTATTGTGGTCTCCCACAACAGATGATGGAAAGGATTATGCTACAAAATGCTTGAACTATGTACATAGTCGTCTAGACTTTTTTTAAAGACAATGGAGGCATTTAAAAGGGGGTAAGATGATCTTGTACATCTGGAACGGCCTATTAATCCTAGTTGATGAGAAATGAACTATAGTTAACTATCTCAGACACAGGCACACAGATTTTAGACCTGTAAAATTAGGAAAGAGGAGTCCTACCCGAGACCGTCAGGTATAGTCAGCTCTATTATATACTTTTTCTACTCCACAGTGTATATTAAAGTTTGGTCATACTCCTTTCCCTAAAGGTAGAGTGCAAAATTGGTTTGTTTTAAATCCCTAGTGAGACTCCAGTTACAAGTAATTAAAGTTCATGTTACAATCTCATAAATGATAATGAACTTTGAAGACAGAAGAAAATTAAGCAATATTGGGAATGCAATAATCAGACTGCTTGTAAAATTTATGACATGGAAAAGAAAAAGTAGGCCATAGTATGACATCAGGTGTCCATAAAATTGAAACATCCCAAATTGTTTTTGGGGAGGAGGTAAGAAGAAAGCTGGTTTTTAAGTCTTGCACACTCCACCATGCAGCATAGCACAAGCAGCACACAGAAATATGACCTCAACATAAAGACTGCACCTGAACAGATATTTTCTTTATTATTACAAAATATCTATGGTGGGATTACTTAATAAAAAAAAAAAAATCTAGATTGGGTTTTCTTCCTTTCTTCCTCCGTCCTTTCTTTATTCCTTCCTTCTTGTTTACTCAGAAGCACTATTGAGGAGTCAGCAATATTTTGAGATGGGAGATCTCTAGGTTTACCTTTAGTTGAAGATAATTCTGCACTCAAGTGCTGTAATATATTTCATACATTATTTCTTCAAAGAGCATATTCTCAAAACATTCTCTTCAGTTACAGCTTCTCTAGTCCTTTTTTTGAATAAAAACCCATTCTCGAAAGGGTTCTTAGTGAATGCGGTTATGCAATTATATTTGATATCTGATCAACTGCCTCTTCTATTTCTTAATCTCAAATACACATTCTAGTTACTGTCATTTGACAGTTTATCTACATCATTCTTTTCCAGTGTGGATTAAAATATTTCAATTTTAATATATATTTAATTCCATTGAGAGATCCATTTGAGATGGTGGTGAACATTACTTTTTTTCTCTTCAGCCAGGTATTATTTGAATATTGCGCCGTGAAAGAAAACATCTCTCTCAAGTTTTTTTCTTGCTCCCTGCTTTCGGCCTGACAATTTAGTCACGCACAGTCCTCAATAAATATTTCTCTATAAAATAAGAACTCAGATCTCTCTCTAACCACCCTATTACAGTGCAGCAGACTTGCTTATTTCACACCTGGAGACACCTGATAGAATAACTGGCTTCATGGCTAAATGCTTCATTAACTATTACAATTAAAGTTTACTGAGCAGACTTACGATCACCAAGAAGAATTAGCTTCCAAGCTGAAAATAAGTAAACTTGCAAACCTCACAGCTTTTCTTGCCATCTAATTTCTAGCCTTAGAGAGCAGACATTGCAACTCCTATGATACGATTGAAAAACACCTACCATTGACCTTAATGGAAAAGAACAGAAGAAACATGTTGTTAGCCAAAGGAAAAGTGAACTCTGTCATATGTAGGTTTTAATATTTAATGAATCTATATGGCTGCAATCCATTATGTGACAATTTAATTATATGGCAAAAAGGTTTGATAAGTAATATTGTGGTACGACATCTAATTCATTATTTAACGAAAAAATCAATACTTTCATAAATCATAGTTCTATGCACACACACATTCACATACACACTAGGTTTTTCACAGAGGCAGAAATCCAGACTCCATAGGCCATTTATTTTCTGGTCAGGACAAGTTCAAACTGAAGTTTAATCAGGTCTGGATGGGAATAAATTTAATATATTTTTTAAAGCCCATAGATCAGAAATGGTTGCTGTTAGACATTTTTCCTCTGATAGCTTCCTGAAAATGTACAAATAGAATGACTATCTTCTGTATTTAACAGACCAAGATGAAATACCAAATTTCACTATTCTTAATCACACCAATCTGCTGTTAAAGTCAGTGGGATCATTGAGGCGAGTACTCAGGCAGTCAACTGAGTGTTTTCAGGATTAGTGCTAAAGTTTAGACATAACATTGCAATCAATAACAGGCAACAAAGGAAGTCCCCCTGAATGAAGAGCCATGGTAATTAATTAACAGCCAAGGACTGCTTCTTACTCTGCAAACCATTCAGATAAAGGCAAAGTCAGGAGAGTCACTCCTGTGGCTTTGAAAAATTTTGACATGAGAAAATAAACAGAACGAGGAAGTCAACCTGCTCGAGCAGATGTGGGATGCTAGGCACATGGCAAGGGAGAAGGGGATGCACCAGAGAGTGCAGTGAAGTTCAAAGTCCTGCATTCAAGAGCAAGGAGTAGGTAGAAGTGAGTGAAGAGGGCAGAGTGAAAGGAAATCTGGGGATTAGACACATGAAGAAGAATCAGCAATTAGCACATTTATGAGGTCACATTGTGTGGTTCACATAATTATTTTATTAAGACTGAACAACAACAACAACAACAACGCCTCTTCCCCAATCACTCAAACTCTCCCCACACTTCTGTAATGTCTTGTATTGGTATCTGCTTATTTGTCATATTGTACCTGACATTTTGTGACTCCGGTCTATACGGCAAGGCTTACAGGCACAATGCTTTCAAAACAGTCCTAGTTAAAAATGTTAAATTTGGGGAAAATATTGCTTTAAGATTTAGACCCAGTTCCTCTAGAGAGTTCTATTTGCAGGTGATCTTTGAACTTGGATACTGATAATTCACACTCTAGTGTTTTCAGGATATTTGTTTCTTAAACAAATGTTAAAAAAATGACCACTTTCTTACAGATGTCAAGTCTATTGTTTATATCAAATATATTTAACAAACACTTTAGGGCTGCCTAGTTTGATGCTAATGTACTGAAACTTTTTGTTTCATTATGACAGTATTGTCACTTTAATGCCTGTTTGTAACAGTGTGTCCCCCCCCCCTTTTTTATTTTTTCCATTTTTCTTTGACAAATGCAAATAGGGAGTTCCTTCTCCCCTCATGAACTTCTGCAATTATGTTTTCATTATTTTATATCTTTGTATAGGTTGCTTGGGATTACAGAATGCTGTTTTTTTGTTTTTGTTTTTAAGTGAGGTCAAGGAATATGTTGGACTATGTAACAACAAATTAATGAATGAATGTCTGTTTCTCAAAGATTTTCTGAAGAAGCTACCCCGCTGCAAATATAAATATATTCACACACACACACACAAACAAGCCAAGTTCACAATAACAGAAGAGAAAAATATAACATTCACTATTCTTTAGTGTGTGAATTCTGAACAAAGCTGAATTCTGAACAAATCTTTACAAGCAATATTCTTCTGTAAAATGGAAACTCTGGAAAGATAATATTCTTGTTGAAAGCAAAATTATTCTCAGTCACCTATGTGCAGCCTGATTCAGCCTTTTCCCCCTATCCTGAATTATCTATAATGGCATCTGCATTTTGATTTAAGTACCTTTTTCAGGATATCACAGCCTAAAAGTAGTCCAAATGGAGTACTTACTACTGTAAGGATTTTAAATTATTGAAACAGGAGTTAACTGCTTCCTTGATAAGGATATTAATTGTGCAGAGCGCATGCAGTTTACCACAGGCCTATTTGGTTGAAATGTACACAGAAATGCTACAGTGATTCCTGCTTCCAGTCAGTATCACCACGTTATCCCATTGTATCCATGCCTTCAATGCCAGGAAGTAAAAAATCAGTAGTACTATTAAATGAAATAACTCTCCTCTAGCTTGTGGTTGGCGCTTTAAAACCAAATTATGCTGTTGTCACAGTGTATAAAATGTCAAATGAACTAATTCAGTAAGATATTTTTTTCTTTTTTACTGGATTATAAGTAAGAGAGGAAAATAAAAAATGATTTTCTAAATATAGGTTGCTGGATCTTTTGTGTTTAAAAATAAAACATTTGTATTTGGGAATACCCAAATACTTCAGATTTATGTATTGTTTCCTGAATATTTTTTAAACATGATTTTTTTTTTCAGAGTTTTTAGGCCTAAGATTTTTCTTTTAGCCTTTAACCTACTTTGAATTTGGTAATAATATTTTTAAGTTTTCTAATGAATTCTCCTTTACAGCTTAGAATGTCGTTCATATGACAATAAAAAAAATCATTGGAAATTTATTGCAGTGAAATATTTATTTCAAAAGTTCGGTCTTTTCATAATCGCCATTTTCTGTTTGTAAGCTGTTAGTTCTGATTATTTCTTTGTTTATTAATTGATCTTGATCAGCTAAATTGCATGGTTCCTAGTATATGTCTGCAGCTCTATAGTTTAATTAGAAAAACAAAACTTACCACAGACAAAGGTGTCATGATAGTTTGCCACTGAAACTGTATCTCACATCCATAATTGGAAAGTTTTGATCTCTTTGCCATTGAAATAAAAGATGCGGGAAAGCTGCTTTTACATCTAAACAAATTGTCTTATGTCATGTACGTAACTAAATATGCTTCAATAGCATACTTCACACTGGTAGAAGCCATTTCCTTTTGCACCATATCTTGTTCAAAGTAATTATCAACAAACACCCTAACACCCTTCTGTGTATGTATTATGATGTTTAAAATTGAATTATTACCTAGATAACAAGTGATTAGTTCCCATTCCAGAACAATGGCATAGTTGCACTGTATTGTTTAAGGACAGCATATTGTTTTCCTGCAATCCAGGTGTTAGTGGCTGAGGAAGCAAGAGAAAGGGCAGTAATTGTCATCACACTGATTGACTGAATAGTGAATGCCATTACTAACAGCACTAGACTTATTTGTTAGTCTGGAAGTGAAAGCATTTTGAACCATACATCACATGAAAGGAAAAGACGAGGCCAATAGAAATGTTTTTCCATGCACCTCCAGTACTAACCACGTAAGTTATATATCAGGGAGAATAAACTGGCAAATGACACTGACAGCATAGATTTTTTTAAGAAAAAGAACAAAAAGAAGAGAGGCAAAACATTAAACGCACAATCAGATCTTTCAGGAAATGAAAAGTCAAATTCAAATTCTGAAGTATCCTTCTTGTGGAAGAAATTGATTTGTCCACATAAGCTTCTCCAGTCAATCAATACACCCAAAAGTAAAAACATTTACTGAATTGAGCACACTGAACTAGTGGAGCTTTGTGCTTCTGTACTTTGTTACTTCTGGAGGAGAGTTGAGTCTGGCCCACGTTCTGATCCCACTGACATACAAAAGGACCCAAGACACAAAGAACTAGATGTGACTCAACAAAAATCACAGCTGAGGTTAACACTTAGGGTGGGCTCACAGCTCCATTCACAATCAGTGAGGATTAATTCTCCCCTGAGTAGTTTACAATCCGTCTTAATATTATGGGTGACATGGGAAGAAAAGTGTTATTTTAATAAATGTTACATGAAGATTATATGTTATTCCTAAACAGAAATGTGTACTTTCCTGGGTTTGGCTGTTAGAATAACTGATCTTCACCAATGCCATTGCTAATCAGTTTAGCTGAATGTAGTTATGAAAGCTTTCCCTTCTCTCTCTCTCTCTCTCTCTCTAAAGAATATTATTGGGACCCTACCCCTATATCAGGTTTGAATAATCTGAGGTAATTTTGCATTATACTATATACAGATATACCCATAGATCCTTAGTGTCTGGTGAAGATTGGTATTAAAAGAACCTTTGTCACATTTGCAACTAGAAATAAAATAATCAAAGCCTTTCTGTTGTATTTGAACAATACTCCATTGATCATCTAGAACAACTTCAGAATCAATCTACTGACCTGAAACATCCATAAGTACTTGTGGGGGGAGGGAGGGGGTGGTGCTGACCCTTAAGATACTGATCTATTTCAAAAGTCCCTGATTCTCTGAGAGAGAAAATCTGGGTATACAGCACTAGAGAAAACAACATGTGCTTGCATTGGAAGGCTTCCTTTAAAGAAGTGCTGAGCATGCCTTTCTTCACCTGTGATACCATGTGTGACTGTAACATAGGACAAGTTTTTTGACCCACAATTAGTTGTTGCATTTCTAGATGATTTGATCCCACTACTGCATTTTTTACTCATTTCAATAGAATGTAAATTTTTGCTCTTTACAGAAAATGTCTGATTTTTATATTGAAATTTTTTGCTTCTCATTTGTAACCTTTCAAAATATATCTCTTCCTGCTTAAAATATACTCACCATGAATCTTGGCGGCCTGCTCCTTCACATAATGCAGGACTCTAACATGAAGCTGTTGATCAATCAGAGACCAATTATTCCAGGTATTCTATCAGATTTATAGCTGGTTAAGGAAACAATTTTGTGGACAATATTCTATTTGTATGCTTAGCATGTGAATATTCATTTATATTCTGAATGGACAGTCTGGGTGCATTTCATTATTTCCTAGGCTAAATATTTATTGTGCTTAATTTGGCAAAGAGTCATATTTTGAAAATTCTGTTTCTATTTATCAGCTTTTGAAAACAATGTGTGGTCATAAATAAACTGTGCAAATTTGGCATGACAAAATTGCTGTTTTACTCAGCTCTGTGTCTGTAAGATGGGAAGGTGCATTATCCCTCACAAAGAAAAATGACAGAATATTCTTCAAAGACAAGTATTGGAAAGATGGAGATGTATTTAAATGTACTGTCTCCATCTTCACACACTGTGGTAATGAATATATTAGCACCCAATACGAAAATAAAAGCAACAGATACATATTAATGATGTTCAAATGCAGTAACTAAAAACTATAACTCATGTTTGGTACTTCATTTAGCATTGGTCCTCAGCAATTCCATATCATAAACATGGTAATAAAATGATATTAGATTTGTTTCTGTTTAGTTTTTAAAGACAGGCAATACATATCTACTTTCCAACAGTTAACATTTTATTATCTCTTTTATTACTTGTCCCTGAGTGCCTTACTCTTATTCTTCAACCTGCTTTGCCATAAGGAATAGATAGGAAACAGTACATGGCAACTTTATTTGTGTCATAAAAATGTAGTAGCAATGAAACAAAACATAAAACCAATTAAAATTTTGCTTATGATCACAGGACACTATTTTGGTAATTTCATTTGGACCATCATGGCAGGATTAGAAATGGTGAAAGCAACAGTGTTTAAATTAACTTCACTGAGACTGCAAAGGACACTAGATATTTAATTTGGGATTTAAATCCTCAATGTGCAGCTGACAAGCTGACCAATATGAAGGACTTTCTTGAAAATTACTGTATGTATCAAAGTTTTAAATTATTCATATGAAGAAATGAAATGATCAACAAAACCACTGGATAATTAATGAAGTTGTCATCTTGACAAGATAATAATAAGCTTCTCTTCGATAAATTGTCAGTGATTCCTTTGCACTAATCACAAAAGCAATTCTACTGTATGGTTACAAGCTAGTAGAATAAAAATAACAAAACTTAAAAGCCATTAGTTGAATTTTGCTGATTGCTCAATGATTTTATAGGATTGCATGAAAGTGGTTACCAAGTGAATATGTAGCTGGCATGGGCGTGAATTTACTATACAAAAGCTATCACAGAGTAAGGTAATTGGAAAATATTTTTTCCTGATATTTTTTAAGAAAAAATTCCTAAGAATCATCAGCAGCATTAACAAGATGCTTATACCTACTATATCTAGTACCACTGTAATGAGGTGAAATGAACTGTATATTACTTATTCTTTAATTAAAGTTTCTGTTATTTTAACCATACAGAATCACAGTAATAATGCTAGACTGGATAGATGAAGACAAAGAGCATTAGCATAATGCACAGGCAGTCAGAGACTGCAATACAGCCCCATTACAACTCATCTGTACTGCTCTGTCTGAGCCTCCTGCATCTCCCAATCCTACTGATAGCAATATATTAAAGCTCCTTCAAATCTTCTGCAGAATATGCTAGGAAAAGGAATTTGCACCTTCAGGAGGAATCTTGACAGACACAGGGGGGTGAGACTTTGTGTAAAATCTCCATCAGCACCTGGAATAAGCAGAAGTGGCTGAAAAACAACAAAATAATGTTGGATCTCTTTCCAGATGCATAAAAATGGTGGTAGAAAAGCTTTATGTTTTCTTCCCTTTCTTGGTGTAAGAGCTGCCAATCAAATGAGAGCAAGCGATTTTTGTGTAATACATTCATTTTGAAAGTTATTAAAAAAAGTAGAGGCTTTCACAGGGATAGAGCAGATCAATGGAAGAAAAACCTATTGGAAAATTAAGTTAAGAAATCCTCAGTAGGATTTGGGTATTTTTGTGTTTGCGTTAACGAGCTGTGCACCTTTACTTTTCAAAGATCTAGTATCTACGTTTCCTCAGAGTTTCTGAAATAAATGCATGTTGAAGATTGAAACTTCCCTCAAAATAAACCCCCTATAATTCAGACCTTGTCTTCTTTATTGTTTCTTCTTGCTCATATTCATAGAGTAATATCACAATGTCATTTGTGGCTCTGCTTTTCTAACAGTCTAAGCAGCATATAGAGCTGGATAATTTCATCCCAAGAACCATCTCTTTGAAAAAGTTAGGTTGCCACCTTATTTTGTTAAAATGCCAAAGCAATAAACCTCCAGACTGTTTAGAACATCATTCCCACCCACAACTGTAAGTAAGACTCAGCAATATTGGTAGAATATGTGAAATATCCTGTACTGTCCTTCTTCCCCATTCTTTGGTAAATTTCTCTGTTCACGCTCAACCAACGTTAGGAGCTTTCCATACATGTAGGGAGCATCATATGTTTCTTAATTGCCTACTTTGTTACTGGTTCTGTGGGGTAATGACCCAGGCCCGAGCAGCTGCCTGCCCTTCCATGATGGCAGCCATCCTGGATGCGGGCAGCCAGGCACCTCTTGTGTCAAGCATCGTTGGGGCAAGAGGCAGTCTGCGTCCCTTCGCAAAGCCAAATGACCACACAGCATTAACTAGGAGGAAATTGCTCCCTGAAGAGCTGAGCTCTGGGGTCAGCAGAAGCCTCTGAGGCTCAGCACACCCTTCTCCTCCTGTCTGCTGGTGCAGCAGAGCCCAGCGGCGGCACGCTTCTTCGTTTGCAGGCTGGTATGGCACGATGCAGGCACTGGCTGCGCTTCTTTGGCTGGTCTCTCTCGTTCTCAGTCACACTGTGCCTCTTTGTGTTCATCACGGGGAACTGAAGAAAGCAGCCACAGCTCAAAGCAGTTTTGACATCAGAGGCTGACACGATATCCACTTCAGGTGTGTGGGACTGATTCCTGCTCATGTAACCCAAAGGTCAGCCTTTTGGTTTCAGCGGAGTGACAATACGCAGGATTGAAGCAGTGATTGAAACAATCTCTATGTCTTTAAACAATAAACGAAAAGAGATAAGAAATGGTCCCAAAATTCAATCACTTGACTGTGGACACCTATAACCATAGAAAATCTGAAAGCCGTAAACCCTCTGGGCATTGGTATTTCCAGTTTGGTAATGGATGCAATAGATAGGAGGGTTTAGAGGGAGGGGGGTGAGGGGAAAGCATACTCTAAATATTTCCCAGGAAGAAAACCTAAAACTTTACAACCTTTTGTTTAAAGATAGTTTTTTTAAAACTGCAGCTTTATGCTTTTCTCATTGATGAAAGCAGTGCCAAGATTTAAACTCCTTACAATAAAACACCCACAATGGAGTCAGAATAGCAGAACCCATGCTTCAATCTCTGTAGACATTCCAGACATTGCATGCTGTCCCAGGAACATCTGCTACTTTCTTCTGGGTACAAACGTGTTGTTTGTAACTTGTCTTCCACCTGCCCAGGGGCAGTGATGCTTTTCCCTTCCCTTTTAACTCTTAAAGGGCAAGTTTCATCATCTTTTCTAGACCAGTCTAATAACTGCACCATATGCAATCAATCTAACTGTAGCTAATCATGCGAGCAGTTACAGACCCCATGAATTTATGTGCTGTTTATTGGTGCTTTGTGCAGCAGAATACTATGCAGACTATTTTAAAGACTCACATAGCATAACCATAACGTTACAACAAGGAAAATCCCAAACCATTTCTGGGTAGTCTTGGAGACTGAAAGAAAATCAGCTTCCCATCAAGAGTGGCTCTGACTGGAGAGAGAAGCGCCAGGAAGGCTGCTGCTACATACACATATGAGGAACTCTGTGCCAAGTCCCCAGCAATGCTTTAGGAATAGGTCTGGGATCACAGACATATTTAGCATCCTACCTGGGAAGCTGCCATATACAGATTAACAGCTGTGATCCTGCTATACCAAAAATAAATAATGTGGGGAAATTTTGTAGCTGCTTTATGGAGAGGATTCTCTTTCTAGGTATATCTGCTCAGTATCTACTCTTGCTACAGGATCTTTTTGGGCTTTGAAATGAGTCCATTACCAGATTCTAAAGCAACATTTTATTTATTTATTTATTTTCTAAGCATACTATAAAAATACTGTTGGCTATATGCATTTATGATGATTATTCTTCTGAAACTGGAACATGCACGTATACTACAATGCATTTACAGTGAGGTTAAAAAATCTTAGCAACATCATTGTGTCAGTCCTTTGTGCTATCATATAGTCTAGCTGCAATTTAGAAATCGAGTTAAAGTACCTTTTGCTTGGGTATTTCTTTAGGTTTATTTGTGAAAACATATTCTAAGCATGCTTGCTAAATGTGATAACTTGGCATTGCATTGGCAAATCTGGTTCCATACCATTTGGGTCCCAGATTTCACAACACCTTACACTCTGTTCTTACGAGAAGCCGAAGGCAGTGTTTTTGTCAAGTAAGAGGGAATGATACGCTGTGAGACAGATGGCGGAGAATTCATAGCTGGCTAGCTGGCTAGCTGGCTGTTGTTTTTTATTATTTTTTTGGAGATAGATTGTGGGGATGAGGGTATGGGGTCTGTTTTTTTTTTTTTTTTTTTTAAGGAATGCAGAGGTCTAACAAAACCCGCCATTTCAAGTTTTATTTATTTCTTATATACAACAATAGTTTCCTGATTGCCATGAGACAGCAAGCTAAAGTGTGAAAATACTGCAGCAGCTGTGGTGGCAACACATGTCATTTCTGTGCATACGCTGAGATTTTTCTCATGAGACTCTTAAACATATGCAATGAAGCATTCAATACACGCAGTTAATATCTAACAGTAATTCCTGCATGTGTTTGTGTACTATATTGACAATGTCTGGAATGACTGCCAGCTTTTAAGGATAAAAGATAGGCATGACAACATCCTGCTAAGATTGCTATATCCCAATCAAAAGACTGATATGTCCCAATCAAAATAGACTGATTTTGTTTGTATAGTCATCGTTTGGTGTTCCTTATGGAGGAAGTAATTAATACAACCAGGCAAGTCTAGGACTGTCTCATGGGACAAAAAATCCTTCTGTAACTTGATTTGACTAACTTTTTTTTTCTAGCTATAATTCTTCAGTAAATTCCCCACCTTCTCCTCCTTGTATGTTTATTAAAAAAAAAAAAAGATAAACAAAAGAATGAACTAAAACATCAATTACATTGTCAGTGTGACTGCAAATTTTATGTTGCAAATTTGTCCTTCTGTGCTTTAAGCCAATTCCTGCTGGAAAAGGGCAGCTGATCATAGACATTCAGCAAGTGCCATTTGTATGTTTTTTCACTCCAACACGTGCTAGTGAGATAGATGATTAAAATCCTCCAAAGCCTTGTGCTCTGCCTAGACCTAGACTCAAATTCTGCTTTTGTTCTTTATTTTCAGGGAATTTCAGAATAAAACCAGAACAGTTGTGGATGAAAGAAATGAAAGCTGAGCTGGGTGTGGAGGGGCACTCTCTTTTTGGCAGGTAAAAGAGAGGATGAGGGATAACAACACAGGTCGCAGCACACACAGAACATTTCAATTCTCAGGGAGTGACCATTTCACTGAACTCAGGATGTGGCTCTAGCTTCAAGTGTTTTGAATCTCTTTTTAGCAATCTACTGGTAGCCTCTGTTCTGTGCTAAACCGATCTTTTTTTCTTATCTGTGTAAAAAATCAGATCCTGAGTTTAAAATGAAAATAAAAAAAAAAAAATCAAAGCTCCATCACTTAGATTTATCTGCATAAAAAAAGATACAGCTCCTGTCTCTGCTCAGAGATTTTGCTCTTTACAAGTACACTCTCATGCCTGCAGCTACACAGGTCCCACCCCATCCAGAGTTAAACCAATGCCTGTTATTTTTTTTTTTTTTTAACTTCAGCTGAGTTTAAAACAGATAGAAAATTATTGCTTGAGTTTATACATGCCACCATATTTTTGAATTTACTTCTCATCTAAGGTTTAATCCATTTAATTGTCTTAAATCATTCAGTAGTCTTCTCTGCCTCCCCACTCCTTTTTGAAAGAGAAAAAAGAATAAGTATTCAAAGTTAGCAATTATAAAAAATCCTGAGATATTTCCCCTGAACCAAAGAGCAGGTGAGTAACTGCTAAATCTAAGAATAATGTACTGTAATGGAACTGAACTTTCCTCTTTCTGATTTAAATTTGTAAAAGTCCACATGTAATATAAATGCTTATCATCTGTATTGAATTGATGCCAGTCCATTCACACCAAAAAACATACAGACACTTTGCTCACACTTCCAGCATCCCCTACAGATATGCACATTTCTTACAAATGAAAAAAATCAAATTTTGTTATTAAATAACCAAACATGGATTGTCACAATCTAGAAAACGGTAGGTGTTTTAATAAACATCTTTAATATTTGGCCTTAATCTTGGCCCATGTAATAGACCCACATGCATCTGTTTTGAGAACCATGGAAGTCAGGCAGGCTCAGAGCAAGGTTAAATGCAGAGCTGGTCATTGCTGACTGGTTCAGGGTGTAAGACTTAAGAATTCAGTGCTAATTCACACTGAATACCATTATTATAGCTACCCTTATGCAATAAAAAATACATTTCTCTTATTATATAGTATGTTTGCCAATCATCTGTGAATTGATGGAGGCTATTTAGGGGAAAAAAAAAAAGAGTGAAGGGAAACAGAGCTGTCTAAGAATGCTGATTTAGTAAAGCCATAAAAATAATAGGCCAAGTTTTCTGTTCTTTTCTGATTTTTGGAGCTCGAAAAGCTCCCCTTGGTTTCAGTGGAGCAACACTGATTTTCATTTGCTATATATCCATTCCCTAATCATACACAAATCTTCTGTTATTCATCTGCATTTCTATCTTTTAAAGCTGAGTTGGGTTCAAAAACCAAACCAAACCCAATGCAAAGAAATTCTACTGAAGCCACTGAAAGTGCAATTCCCACTTTAATGTTAAATCTGTTTATCATTAAAAATATAAATGCTGTCAATAATTTTTACGATAAGGTTGAATTTGTATAACAATACATGTTCTTAAACATTTTCTGGTATAATTCATCTGCCTAGAATGATGTTTTAACTTTTTTATTATTCATATTTGTAGATAAGTAATAGATGAATAGATAGAAAAGGGTATTCATAAAATCTGTAATTTTACCCATGTAGTTCTGGGGGATTAGTGGGCAGTTAAAGAATAAATAATGTTCTTTCTTGGCACTTCAGTCTTGGAAGGAAATAAAACATTTCAACATAAGGATGCCAAAACAAACGTCACAATCAAAACTGACAGTGGTTGTATAATCATTCCGCATATTTTATTGGCACAATACATTTCTGAGGGGTTTGCGAGGAATGCAGCTTGATGACAAACTGAGCTTTGCCTATGAAAAATCAATTATTTTGATTGGATTTTTAAAATGCATTTCAATATGGAACCACTGCACATCACTTATGATGCTTGAAATGCACCAGAGCACAGCATTTCCCATTTAGCAAGCCAAGAATATATCTTATGAACTGTAGAAAGTATTTCACCGCATATGCAACTACAGTTTTCAGCTGGGAGAAAGAGGATCATTGATCTGATTCACAGCCATCTCCTTGGAGCAATTCCATCCTTCGTGAAAGGTTCTTTCCCAAGGCTGCACATCACCTAGAGCTCACAAGTGTTCCAAAATCAGGGTCTTAATTCTGCGTACACATGCCTAAGTGCTAATTTTCCTGACAGCAATCCTATTGAAATAATTGATTAATCATACAAAGATTTTTCTTTCACTGACACTAGACATAACCCATGCAGGATTCTGCACGAATAAGATCAAGGTGTAAATAATTTGCAGTGGGATACATTTCATTTTCGACAGGGATTTAAGATTAAGGATATGCTGAGTCCACATAAAAAAATAGGAGAGGACTAATTAAGGTCAAGTTCTGAAATACCCATCCTGAAGTATATATAGGAATTGAAATAAGATGTCATAGGCACTATTTGATAGTCAATAAAAGTCACAAGTTTAGCATTCCAATTCTGCAGCTCACTGTCTTCAACTCCTTGATATTAGTGCAATAAATCTTGCAGGTATTAAAATATATGTAAATGTGGCCCTATTTTCTTCATATGTATAACACCCTTGAAGTTCACATTTTCAAGCTCACTGAAATCATTAGAGGTAGGTAGTTACTGAAAGAACAGTTTTTCACATTGTTACAGGCCCTTAGAGATTTCGGAAAAATACCAGGTTCTGAAAGACTCCTGACAAAACCACTGGAACCTAGTTTGTGAAAGAAACTGGCAGAATGAAGTCCAATCCCCTGTTATTTCAGGTGGTCATATCATGAAATCTGTTCAAAAATAGGATTAATCTCCATCTTAAAACTAATTAACTTTTTGCCCCCATGACTCCCAGTGGGAGGCTGTATCTTCCAGCATCTCATGATTCTGCCAGTTAAACAATTGTTCATTTTCAATCTACATTTATCTGCAGACAACTTATACCTATTTCTCCAGTGATAGTTTCCCCTAGCTCTTTTTCCATTTTGTTTTTCCTGCTGCGGCATTTATAGGCAGCAATACTAAAGCCTCAGGTTTTTTCTTTCTAAGACAATATCCTTTATTTTCCTCTCATAGAATACTTCCTATCCCTAGTCACTCTAGTAGCTTTATTCCTATAGTCTGAGTCTCCTTTTCTGAAACTTGGTGAAGAGCACTGTACATTGGATTCCAGTAAGAGTCTACCAGTGCCCTGTACAATGGCTTTGTCTCTAACAGTCTGATACTTAGCCACATCCTAGGGTCTATTTCCCCCTCTCACATTGCTATCTCAAATATCCTGATGTTGCTCAGGGGAGTCAGGGACTTCTCTTCCTCACATATTTTCTTTTCATCACTGATCATGCTGGTCTTTCTATGTAATAACTTTGTCAACAGCAAATTTGGCAAGTACATTTCAATTTTTAATATTGAAAATATTAAAATATTTAATATCACTGAACCTAATTCCTGAAGAACTCCACAAATGAATGTGACTCTTCGTTCTAATTTCCCCTTTAATATTTGCCTTTCATTCAGTTTCTAACTGCTTTACAGTTGCTCTACTAAATCCCTGTCTTCTCATGCTTCACTAATTACGTTTTATCAAATGCCTTAGTGAATCCAAATAAAGGATGCAAGCATGTAATAGAACTTCTCCATTTATAAAATCATTACATACAGTACAGCTGCATAATATTTACTGTATTTCTCTTTAATTCTCTGTATTTTTTAATCTGTATTTGTTCCAGAACCTTACCTATACTGAGATGAAACCAGCAGACCTGTTTACTTTCATGTCTCTCCTACTGAGGTCTTGGCACTTTGTAGTTCATTTGTTCTCAAAAGTTAATTTCCTTCATTTTTCGAATTTCGCTTCTCTGAAAGTATTTATCTTTCCATTTAATTTTGGCTGAATAAATTAGTGACTGCTCAATTAGATACTACAGAGGCAACAGTAATTGGCAGTATTTAAAAAACAAAATCTTTAAAACTGATTGACAATTTAGTGAAGAAATCTGTTGGCTGCCACATGCAAGAATAACTGGGTTATCATTACTTTTAATAGTAGTATGCAATGTATTTCTGGGAAGTCAAGACATTTCACTGACACATTGGAATGAAACAGTTCCTAATATTTATCCTACTAATAACACTACAGATGATTCACGTCTGTGCTCAGATCTGTCCTGGGAGAAATACCAAAAACTTTCCTCCCACTATACTTCCACAAAGCAATCAACGTATAAGAGATTCCATTTTATTCAACCTTCCTAGTACTCTAGAATCAGTAATAAATTAATTTTTTACTCCAATACATTTATTTATTTCAGTCTTCCTTAACACTCAACAGCACATCACACACCATATCTTTATTTTCCCTAAAGATATCCCCACCACACAGCATGACTGTGGTAAATCTGACTTTTTCTGCTCTTCAGAGTTGAAATCTGTTAGTCTGTTCCTAGGTCAATTACTAAGACAACTCAGCTGCACAACAACCCTTGGCTGTTTTTCACAGGAAGGGGGAAAAAAAAAGTTACTCTGAGAGTACCAGAATTAATGAAGCCCCGTTACCTAAGGATTTTTGCCTTTTTCTTTGCCCCTCCCGCCCCCTTCTCCCTTACTATCTCCCTGCTGAGAACTGAAAGCCAACTAAAAAAGGACTGTAGCCACAAGGGCACAGACAAACAAACAAGACAACCTCCCACACAACACATCCCATTCTCTAGTTCACTCAGAGTATGGACATAACAGTTCTTCAACACAAAGCTAACCTCTCTCTTCTGATCTCATCTAAAATCCTGCATCATAAGTTCAAGTTTTGGCCTTCTGCTTTTCAGGCTTTGAGCAGAACATATTTCTGTTGTTTTTCTGACCCAGACTTCTAGAGGAAGTAGGCAGAGCACTTCAGCTCTGTTTTATTTATCCAACTACTGATCTAGTAAATTTAGCACTTTTTTTCTTATACTCATTTTCTGTTCTTGCATCCTAAACTAGATGAAAACATTATGCAGCCACTACTGAATTTCTCAACTCATTCCTTAAATTAAAGCTCTTATCAACATCAAAAAATTTGGCAGCAATGCTAAATCTTTAGACCTCTATCAGAAATTATCAGTTTAATTGGAGATTAAGAGATCTTCTAAGAGAATATAGTGCCACTGGGATTTACCTGTGAAAATTAATTATATTACAAATTGTGTTAAATGACATCAGGAGTCCTAAATTTTATATTTCTATGTTGAAAAAAATAGTAACACCAAAATACTTCATTCTTATAAGTTCTCAAGTGAATAAGAAGAGATAGGAAGCTCAGACGCACGTTAAAAGTGTATCTTCAGGAGAAAACATATAGGAGAAACTGTTTCTGAAGGTTACTTTCTTAATGACCTCTGAAGCATGTTTGCTGCTCAATGCAGAGTTAAGTAAATGCCATCTAGAAAATGGAACTGTTACAGAAAAAACATACAGTGAGACAGATGCACACTAGGTATTAATACTACCCCCCTATTTATAGCTTTAGAGGTAAGATCTCCCACGTAGGATAAACATGCCTCATCTTTGCTGAGTGCAGCAAAGACCACTCATTTAGCATATAGATATGGGAAGGGCTCCTGTAAGGACGGTCTCATTGCTTCTACCAGCTTTGCACTGAACTTCTCAGGGGTTCTTTAAAAGCACTAATTCTGATAGCAGACATATATTCTGCTAGATATCCGTTGAGAAAGAATGAATGAGCTGTTTAAAGACAGTATCATTTGAAGATGCTCATGTTTACAGGCCCCAGGGCTTGTGCAAGGACTGCAGAGGGACACCCTGTGCAGCTAATATGAACTTATTTTCATCATTTGTAAAAGGAAAATACGTACTAACTCTTTGAGAACGGCTGACTACCAGCTCGGAAGTGATGGAGTAATTTGAGTACTAAATACTCCACATAATTACACAAAATGTGAAAAGCAGGCTGGAGAAATGAAAAGAAAATATGGAATTTGATGCTGAAACCTGTTTGACATATTTTGAAAATGAACAGGGGCTGCACAGACCACACTGCTCCCAGAAGGTAAAATTGCAGTCAGGAATAACTGTATATGTGAAGAGACTTGTCCCTCACTAAGATTACCATCAAGCTTTCTCTGTTCAATGTGGTATTTGGGCCTGGTATGAAGATCATGTAGCTTGTATATCTTCAGAGATATATCCCATATCCCAATATATGTTGCAGCATATCTACCACATTCTGATTGCAAATTGTCAATTTTGACACTCTAAAGGGGAGGAAAAATGTTACATTATATGTAACACTGACTGAGACACTTGTGTTTTAATCTGCACACATATTCTTACCAAATGATTCTTGTAAAATAAGGAAGACATTTATTCTGTCCCTTATTCATACATATATATTCATATATATTGCAAAGCTGCTAAAGCAATGGCATTTTATGATTATTCAGGCCATGTTATAAGTGGAAGTCATTTAAAATTTCTGGGTGCAAAAAGAGTAAAAGGAATCACTGAATCATAGAACCATACAACGGCTTGAGTTGGAAGGGACCTTAAAGATCACATAGTCCCAAAACCCCTGCCATGGGCAGGGCACCTCCCACCAGACCAGGCTGCCCAGGGCCTTGTCCAACCTGGCCTTGAACACCTCCAGGGATGGGGCATCCACAGCTTCTCTGGGCAACCTGTGCCAGTGCCTCAACCCCCTCTGACTGAAGAATTTCCTCTTAATATCTAATCTAAATCTCTCCTCTTCTGGTTTAAAACCATTTCTCCTTGTCCTATCATTATCTGCCCATGTAAAAAGTTGCTCTCCATCTTTTTTACAAGCCCTTTTTAAGTACTGAAAGGCTGCAATGAGGTCT
This sequence comes from Anser cygnoides, assembly GCF_040182565.1. Taxonomy (NCBI): domain Eukaryota; kingdom Metazoa; phylum Chordata; class Aves; order Anseriformes; family Anatidae; genus Anser; species Anser cygnoides. Next base: position 81,899,617 of record NC_089873.1, on the reverse strand, counting down.
CCCCAGACCATTCTCTTCTTCAGGCTGAACATCCCCGAACAGAACTTCCTTCTGCTGTATCAACTGCACCATTCAGCTTGGCATCACCTGCAAACTTGCTGGGGGTGCAGTTATGAAAATATATTTTCTTGTAACAAACTAATTAAATGTTTTATGTATTAGAATTTCTGTAAGGATACAAAAAAAGAACGCATCTGAAAAGTATAAGAACATTGTTTCCCTTTCCAGCTGGTCACCCTGGCACATAGGCAACAGGTCTGAATCCTTTGCAGTCAAGCAGTAACTCTGCTGAAAGAAGTATTATAACTCAACCGGGATTATTCCTCTTTAGAGAAGAGCTCTGGGTCATATCCTAGAGGAACTCCTTCCATTTAACAACTGGTAGATAAGAAAGGATGCCATGAGGAATCACTGAGATATAAGTAAGCTAACCCCTGCTGAAATAAATGGCCAGACTGACTTATGTCACTCTAGAGAGCTGTCATGATATGACTGTACCATCCTCAATGGGCTCTGCAGTTAAAGATACTGTCTAATGATGTGTGTCACCACATAATGATAATGGTCTTCATGGAGTTTCTCTTTAATGATGTGTATTACTTTGTAATGATAATGGTCTTCTTGGAGATAGTCTATAACTTTAATATCACAACCCCACTGAGGAGCCTATACTCAAAACATTACGACTCTTGTCCATGACCTCTGTTAGCAGCCCGTTAGTCAGCGGGTAGTCATAAGACGACAGAAAAAGCCTTCAAAGAGAAAAATAGAATTAGAGGGCATAAGCCTTCCAAGTTGATGGAGAAAATATTGTACAGAACAAAGATGCATACACATATATAAATTTGTATATAAATAGCACAACCTGTTTTTCCTCCATTTCCTCCATTATGCTTGCTTATTCTTCCTCAAAAAGTATTTGAAGAATTTTATTTTTCTTCACCACAGCAAAAAATTAGAGTTTGCAGCTGGGAGATGAAAGCAAATTTATATGTGCCTCCCAGGAAACCTGACCTTTTGTTTGTTGGAAAATCATAAAGTGTCACAAGAGATATTTTGTGCTGATTTCTCTCCTCTTCTGTCATTCATTGAACATTTTGGCCATATGTGAAGCAAGGCTCAATAGTTCCTAGTACTTTTTGTAGACTTCTAGCATCAAAAAATGCACAAAATAATTGTAATTAGCAGAACTCTTAGCCAGTATGATAATAAGATGGATTGCATCGCCCACAAAGACTCCCAAGTGTGTTTAATTTGACATGATTCATCTCCTATCATTATCTTGAAAAAAAAAAAAATTCAATTCAAGGACACACACACAAATAACAACCATTCAAATCAGAACAGATAGCTAGACAAGAGAAAAAGTTTTGTAATTGAGCATTTCCTAAAATCCAACTTCAAAACTGAAATCTGCCCAACTTACCCTTAAATCCCAATTTTTATTTTCCAATGTTTGTAGGTGTCTGGCCTCTGGTAACAAACTGAACAATTATTATAATGCCTGGAAAATTATTTCATAGCATTTTTATACCAACCACATAGACGAAAAAAGCTGGACAATGTGCCTATAATAAATGAACTGAAGAACATAAGAAGTGACCTTAACTCTTGGCTTTGCCGCAATTCAGAAATAGTGTAGTCTTCTAGTCACACATTTTCATGTGAGAAAAGAAAATATCTGTCTCCCTCAAAATAGATATTGTACCATGTTTTAATTAGAAACTAAGAAGACAGGCACTGAAAACTAATTAAATGGGCAAAGACACTACAACTAATGTAGCTACTTTAATACCTTTACAGGCAAACCAAAATAAATTGGGCATCATCTTCACCATATTCATTTGGGTTTATGTGACAAGATTGTGGTAGCAGGGGGCTGCAGAAGTAGTCTTTGTGAGCAGAGCCCAGCAGCTGCCGCAGGTCAGCTCAGGGCAGGTCAGCTCCAAAAGAGACCCGCAGCTGGCCAGAGCTGAGCCAGGGAGCAACGCTGGTTGGGCCTCTGGGAGAGCAGATTTAAGGAAGGGGAAAATAAACTGCTGCCCAACAGCAGCTGGGAGAGAGAGGAGTGAGAACCAGCCCTGCAGACCCCAAGGTCAGGGCAGAAGGAGGGCAGGAGGTGCTCCAGGAACGCAGCAGAGGTTCTCCTGTGGCCTGTGGAGAGGCCCCTGGTGGAGCAGGCTGTCCCCTTGCAGCCCATGGGTCCCACATGGAGCAGATCTCCACACTGCAGCCCGTGGAGGAGCCCCCGGTGGAGCAGGTGGATGTGGCCTGGAGGAGGCTGCAGCCCATGGAGAGCCCCTGCAGGAGCAGGCCCCGGGCCGGAGCTGCAGCCCGTGGAGAGGAGCCCACGCAGGAGCAGGGGGTCTGGGGGGAGCTGACTAATGTATCTGAGATGCCTACCTTAGGACTACACAAGACCTTAAATGAACAATGTGATTTTATTTTATAAATCTATTATCATATCTATTTTACTTACGGGAAATTCACTTGAAACTTTACTTTCTTTCCTGATAATACAGAAAACTAATTGAGGGGCTGAAAAGTTACTTGTACTCCAGTCATTTCTATGCAACTTCCTCTGAAAGTTTCAAACGGAATTGAGAATGAAGTTCCAGATAGACATAAACTTAAGACTGTGCCTCAAGATTCTAGATATGACAGCTAGAAAAATAGCAGTATTACTTGTAAACTAAGCAAATTCAGTAAGGAATTACTGACAAATAGCTGCGTATCATTTAATTTTTACATATTCATTCTCCAGAACTTTATAAAATGATTTCACTTATGATGACAAGAATGAAACTGTACCATTTTGCACAGCTGTTGCCAATGAAATGTCAACAGAGTGTAACAAATCCAGCATTATTTATTCCAAAAATTCAATATTGCTGCAATGTAGAAACTTTAACTTAAACACCCACAGAAGAAAATAAAATCTATCGTAACTATTTCTCTTCTGGTTTTGGTTTATCCTTTGTAGGAAAACCAAATGCATAATCACATCACTCTATCAGAGATATTCTCCAATATTCACTGTAAACTATTCAGGAAAAGCACTCTAAAGAGGATTTCATTATCCAGATAGCTTATTTTCTAAACTTTAACAGAAGCCATAATCAGTGGATGAGATATCAGGTTTCTAAACTGCATGTTAATTTTGAAGAACTATCATGGCTGTGATTGAATGCCAACTAATTTTGATAGATTTTGGAGAAGATTTTAAGCGACATTATAAGCAGTTCTACATAAAATACATCATACTTCATACACTTCCAAATGAGCCCTTATTGCTGTAAGCAAATAGCTTCTAAAATAGAGATGGTTAAAGTAAGAATTTTATATTTTATCCTGTTACCTCCTAGTACCTATTTTAATGCACATCACAAGAGGGAGCTATGTTTTGTAAAAATCCAGTGTTGCTTTGATGCTCTCTAAAACATAATCAGTGTGTCAAAATACTTTCAGAGTTTCCCAAGCAGAACAGAGGTTCAGTCTTATTCTCTGTCAGGTCAGAGTCAATATGTGCTCAAGGATATGAAGGGCACAATGCCATTTCATGCTGTTTTCTTAAGATTAGATAGACATCTATATAGAAGCAATAATAGTTATTAACACCTGTGAAAAACATCACTGCTTAAAGGATGCCTTTTTCCGGGTGGTGGCAATTAGCTTTTCCAGCAAGCAAGCTGAGTCACTGAGAGGTGCAATTTTTAATGCCCGTGGGAGGGTGAGGGGAGCTTGATCTGCATTCCTCACTTGCCCATTTCTGCAGAAAGAGCAGTTGGCCAGGGCCACTGCAAGAAGTCAGAGCAGCTCCTTCTCTTCCTGTTTTCGCAGTTCTGCCTCTCCTGCTAGGGCTCTGCAGGTACATGAAGGTCACTAGCTGATGCTCGCCACACCTGGAGAAAAGCATTCAACCTTGTAACGAAGCAGACAGCACTTCCATAACTTCTCTGGAGGGCACACAGTCACAACAAGGGAAGTTAGAGCAGAAAGAGCCTATTTGTTTCAGGGTCAATCTACTTCATCTCCCTACCCAAGCAATAACTTAGCTCCCACATTTCATCCTGCTACTCAGAAGGACTCCAAGAGGATTCTCCAGTAAAGCACTGCTTAATCCTCCTAATTTTTTGGGACAAAAGTCCTTCTGTAGCCAGACAGGTGAGACAGGAACTGCACTGGGCTAAGAAAAGGCAGATTAGACACAGTGGACCAGAAAGGCAGGGTAACAGTTGTTTGACAGCATACAAGCCTAGATGATGATTCTGATGTGCTTTTATTTTTGCAGGCCAGCAAGGCTGCTGAAAACATATCTGATTGTGTTGACATAGTTTAAATGGTTACACATACCCTATTTATGTGAAAACTAAACAAAGTTTTCAACACCTTTATATAAGTACATATCTGTGATGTATGTTCACTTCTATCCATGCAATAAGCTAAAATGGTTCATCACTTTTTTAACAAGGAATGTCATTACTTTTTTTTTTTTCTTCTTACTTTTATGTATCAATTTATATTTTGGTGTAATAAATACAACTTATGCCAAAATAACTCCACATGGAAGAGGTTGTCGTTACAATATCACTGTCTAGATCCTTATCAGTGTAACACAGATCAAGGCTTTGGTCAACAATAGTTTGGTCCATATATGTTCTCAACCCAGACAATTTCTTCTCAGGTCTCAGAAAGAGAGAGCCCCTTTCTGACCTCCACATTCCCATTCCTGGGCTAGGTATTGCAAAAGTGTTTCTTTAAGCTTCCTCCCACTATTAGCCCCTACTGTGCTCATTAAAGTGACTAAGAAGTATTATTTATTTGCAGACAGGCTTGTGCTTTTTGTTGGTTTACCCTCAGATTTGATTACATCCTATTAAATGTTTAGAGGAAACAATAAAATCTCTCACATGAGTCTCCATTGGGATTAAGTGTCACTGCACAAACAGAAAGAAGGTACTTACTCCCAAAAATGCGAACCAACCCCTGCTTCACAGCAACTAAAAACTACTTTTCCTCTTTCTTTTTTTTTTTTCTCCTGCTCTATGTGCTACTGTTTTATTGAGATTTTTGTTTCACACCATGTAACTGACAGAAAGGAATAAAACATATGGAACTTGCCAGAAATCAGCACAAATACACTAGAATAAAATTGGCATAGAGCACTGAAAAATCAAATCCCATGAACAGACATGAGCTGCCATATGATAGACTAGAAACAGGTTCAAATTTAAATCAACAACTTAAACTATGTTCGAATACTACAGTCTTTCAATGTTAAGGAAGGGCGAAGTTAGAATTCATTCTCTTTATGTTACATCCAGAACAATTGATTGCGTCCTCTACAAAGGAATAGCATGTATCTTAAAGCTCTAGCATCTGAACAGTTCTGAAAAGTGATCTAAAACAACTTTCTCTCTTTCCATTTTTCCCTCAACAAAAAACATGTCAGACTACAAGGAAGATACTGCATTTGTGCATGTTCCCTGTACATAATAAAATAAAAATAAAATAAAATACTGGAGACATATTTTACAGAAATTACAATGTGGTTTCTATGAATTTCTACTTTTTCAGAAAGATGAACTCTACTGTAGATACTGTTATAGGCATCATAATCGGTATCTACAAGTTATACTTGTGCACAGGGTAGAAGTAATTTTTGAAACCCTATGTTAATAGTACCAGCACTATTGCACTATCTTTCAGGTATTCAGTAAGCCACAATCTGTTTTGGAGAAATACGTGCTAAAAAGAGCAAAACAGAAAGTTATTACTAAGAAAATTAGTAATAATTTCTTACAAACCCCTGAGAAAAATTTTAAGTTTTCATCTAAAATTTATAGTTCCACAAATATAGATGAAGACTTTTTCCCTCACAGATGGAAAGAATTAAAAGAAGGAAGTCAGACTAAGCCAACAATTAAAACAGCGTTAGCAGTAAATTAACAGTTTGCTCAGTAATGAAAACCATCAATTGCTAACTGTAATGAAATGCATTATTAAAAACATAACAATGCTGCAAAAAGACATAATCTAAAGGAGTTATGCAGTGTGGGAAATAATTAAGTCAGAGTAACAGCAGCAATACAAAACAAGCGAGACCTACCATTCTCGGCTCACGGGCTGTGGACCACCTGGAAAGGGAACACACACCGACTTCTTTTTCTACTTGTTGTCTGTGTGAATTCAAGATGTGCATTTCTGGGGTAGCTTGCAGGGTGGTGGGCAATCCAGCCACTGGAGGCAGCGACTGGATGATGGCTAAACTTTTGCAACCACAGTACAAATTGTGGAACTGAGGCCAAGAGACAAACTTTTCCCCATCAGTCCTGTGTGCTGTAGACCACAGTGGCCTCTACTCTACCAGAGTCCCAAAACTCAGAAATTTCTTTTTCCAATGGGCTAACATCTTCCCCACTGAGAAAGTTTCAGATAGGGGGCAGGTGTGGCTTACAGGCTTCTGTTAATCAGAGCTCGTTAAAACACACATTCACCTTCCTTTCCTACTCTTCACACATTCTAACTAAATCACAGCAACAAAAAGCTATTGAATTAAAGTGGATCATTGAGCAAAGCTATATTAAATGCCATTCAAGCCATGTTGCTATAATCATGATTATGGTAAGGCCGGTGCCCTTTGCATAGGAGTGGATGTTGAAAGCAGATGTTGGGAAGGAAGTGGTGTAGGAGGTAGCATGAGTCTCGCTTGAATAGAGCACCTGAACAGGTAGCCATGTTAACAGGCTATGGAGTGGAACAGGACACAAAAGAGAGCCAGCTCAAAATTAAAAGGGAGATCAATAGGGGGAATGAAGGAGGACAGAAATCTGAGACACTGACTGCAGTTTGTGTGAGGAATTATAAGTAAGGGAAATGAAAGAAAAAGAGAGCAAATGAAAAGAACCTGGAAAAGGAAAATGCTTTAACATAGTAAAGGTAATAAGCCCAAATAATGAAGACTCTAAAAATGTTTGGCTGGAATCTGTATATATGTATAATATGCAATTTGAGACAGTTACATACCAAAGATTTAATTAAAGAACACAGCTCTGATAATGACTGCATATTTTCATCAATGAGGGTAAGTCACAGTCTGCTTATATTGATCTATTGTCTTAAGTATGGTCTAGTAAGCCTAACTTTGTAAGACGTTACTGAAAAATCAAACAGTGAAGTGTCACATTGAATCTAGGTGATCAATTCCCCACTAAACACCGAAGGGCAGTTGCAGTCTACAACCAAGTTCAGCCTGAAGCCAGATGAGAAATATATGAGGGCAGAAAGAGTGGGGAAAAGAAACAAACAAATTAACAAAACCAACAAACAAAAAAAAACCACACTAAAAGATATGCTGCCTGAAATAGGGATAGGTGGACAGTTTTATAGGCAGATTGCATCACCCAAATATAACATTTTGAGAAGTGGTAAATAAATAAATAAATAAATTTACAGGTAGCTCACTACTACCATTTTCCCAGGTGTATAGTCTTTCTCAAATATACATTATTAAAGGCATGTTTTGTCTAAATAAATCACTTAGTGCCCAAATAACCCTCAGTAAAGTAAGGTATTAACTGCTGGTCTCAGAGGAAGGTATTAACTATAAATTAAGCCAGCTGATACAATTCTGGTTAGCACTCAGCCTCAAGAGCAGCGTGGAAGAACAGACTCTGTGATCCCATGCTGGTTGTGTTGGTGGTCAAGGACTCTTCAGCATGAGGAAGGCAAGGCAGTTCAGAGACACCAGCTACCTGGACAACACTAAGAAAGAGCATACCATCTACATAAATTCAGAATCACGTCAGTACAAACATGCTGCTCTATTAACTCCCTTACTACACAGACGACCCACCTTAGCCTCAATAATTTCTTTCCAAGAGAGAAGGCAAAGATTCAGTGCATGAAGGTATGTACTAATACCGGTTTAAGCTGCACTGGCAACTTGCCCACCACACAGGAGAAATTAATAATCTGTGAAAATAAAGGGGTAATATTGTGTAGTTTCAAAGGGGAATATATCAAAAATGCTTCAGATTATTAATGCACTAATATAAACAAGCCACTAGTTAGTACAGTTAATAATCCATGACAAGTTTGCTTTAAATGAATGGGATATCTAAATTCGGTGTTATTTATTAGGCAATATCATTTTTTCTAGGCATTTATCCATCAAATATGGCGCCCTTATTGCACATGCATTATGCAATGTGTCAAATTAAAATATTGCTTATAAAAACAAACATCAGTTACTGAAATGATCCAAATGCTACCTTAGAATGTTATTTAGGGAAGCTAATAAATACCTTTAAAAAATCTTTTGCATAGAGAAAGTGAGAAAGCATATAATAATAATTTTGGGGGTCTTGCCTCCTTGCTAGTCCTTTCCTCAAGTAAACAATGATACGGAGAACTAAAAGTGTAAAGAAAAAGAAGTCTCATGGGAGCTAACAAACCAAAGACCACATTAGTAATTATGGCATCTGTCTTACAATGGGAAAAAGAATGCAGTAACAAGCAAAATGACCTCTGCAGCAATTAGAGTGCAGAAAGTCATGAATGGAGAATGGATTATTTTTCTGGTTTGATTTGATTCCACATAATTATTTGACTTGTATTTTGCTACTGTTTTCAGTTGGAGCAGGCTCTGTCTCTGTAAATGCCCACTCATTAAGAACTGAAACCTGTAAAATGCTGAAAATGATTCATCCCCACAGGACTCAGAGGGAAATGAAGACAGTCGGTGACCTCATGACTTTTCAGGGAGAAAGAGATCAGGATCAAGTCTTTGAAACGGGTTAGAGGAGAGGCAAATTACTGTACATTCATAGCAGCAAATTAATCTTCCTACAAGCTAGGCACCATGGTATGTGTTTTTGATGGGGTGGTGTTTGTTTTTTGACTTTTCTGTACAGAGAAGACTCTAAAAATGCAAAGTTAAGTAAATTCTTTTAACATGAAATGCTGAGTTAATCACCTTGGCAAGGGCAATCCATCAGTGTCCACATGCAGCAGGGAAAAAAAAACAGAAGAGACTGAAACATAGCGCCCTCCATGAAACAGAAGCCTTCCTGCTTCCTTGACATGGTGGTGCTGCCCAGTGGTGTCAAATGGCACTAGGTGTGCAGCATTTGTTCAGGAATTGTTAGTTTTCCATCTGTTTGCTTTTACCATACTCAAGGGATTCAATTACACACCTACTGCCTTTGAAACTAATCCAGAAACCCAGACAATGTTCTAGGTCTGGAGAGCCTTCATGTTTCATGTTGAAGCTGGAAAACTGTGCAGAAAAAGATTCTTCTGCTTCATCTGGGGCCACATAGGGGAGTCAAGCCTGATTTGGTGGTGTTACAGGCATAAAGAGACCTCTGAAACTAGTATCCGGTTCTTAAAATTTCTGGTGTATTTCTTCTTCCCATTGGGGAAGGCAGAAGGAATTTCTCATATCACATTAAGCTTAGTGGGGAGTATAAAAAAATGAACAAAAATGAAAGAGGTATTATGGAGGCATAAACTGAGAAATGTGCATGGTGAGTTTATTGCATATATGCCAGTTGCTACTAGGATTACTAAATATATTTAACTGTATTAAACAAAAGTATTTATGCTGGGAAATTGTACAGTTTCTGAGCCAGGTAAAATGGTTTTCTTTGAAGTCATATGATTTATAGAAAAAGCACTCGCTTCACTTAAATATATATATATATATATATATATATATATATATATAAGTATAACAGTGGGGAGACTATTTTTTTCCTAAATTCCATTTTCCCTGAAATGGTTTCAGAATATAGTTGTATTTGAAAAAAAAAAAAGGGGGGGGGGGGGGGGGGATATGAATGAACAAGCAATGAGTGGTATAACTGAAGAAAAAGGAATGCTCTATTGCCAGAAGGATTATAAATATGTTACTTTAAAACAACAAAGTAATAGACCAAGCACAGGCTGGGTTATGGCACCAGTATAGATAACTAAACATGCAAAGCTTCAACAGTAGCAACTGTAATTTTGCGACTGTTTCCAAGACAGCTGCCAAACTGTTGACTAGCAGAATGTCATCCAATATTGCATCAGGACTGAAAACACATTGGCTTAAATTTTTAGAAATATTTGCACAACTCCATTTTACATTTCTGCTCTTAGTTGTTTTATGTGCAACCAGATTAACTGAAAAAGCCAACAAACAAGCTCTTTACATGCAGATTGCAATAAGCCTTTAAAATGACTTAAAGGATATAGTTGCATACACTAAACATGTTTGGATACAAGCTAAGCAAGAGATATAACAAGTATTTCTGGTCTAATATCTCAAATTCCAGAACAACATCTGGTCTACATAAGATTGCCTGGTAGACTGTTTATTGTGCTGGTCTTTAGATTAAGTAATTGGTTGTTAGATTGAAAATAGAAATAACCTTTGATTTTCTGGCATTTATCCTGCTTTAAACATAATCGGGGAGTAGTTAATGAAGATACACATTTCATATTGATAGAAAGCCATATCAAAAAATCCAGAACACATTAAAAGACTCAGTGGATATGCATATTTGAAACAGAGCATATGGATTTAGCCACAGTTCTCATTAAAATTAGCTGCAGGCAGGCTCCTAAAAATCATAGCATACTGTAGGAAAATCACTGTAAATCACTCAGAGCAAAGTCCTGCAGTCAAATAGGTATTTCCAAGATTACTAAATAAAACTAAATACTATTTTGAAAAATTGAAAAAAAGCATAGCTCCATTGACAGTATAACTCTATTGATTTTAGTGAGCTATGTGAATTTACACCATTTGAAGACTTTTCCTTTCCAGGAACAAATGTGAGCAAGCATATGAGGTTATGAATATTTTATTAATATGAAAGTCAAATCAAATCCGTTGAAAATTACTGATGAGGAATATTCCTTACATAAACCAAAGTGACAGAAAACCCTGCCTTGCTATCACTGTTCTTCAAGTGAGAACCAGATTTCTGTGTTAAATATTTCTCAGGGATTATCTCAAATCCCTATTTTCTTGCATATAGCTGCCAGGAAATCTGTACTGCACTTTTCTACCCTTATTTATTCAATCTAATGCAATGCAGAACACTACTATAGAGCCAGACTTCATATTTTAGAAAGGTATGGACGGTTCAGTAGGCAATGTACACTCTGTGAGAAAGCACATGGCTTTCTCCATCTGAAAGATATGTGACCACAAAGAGCACACTGGAAAGGACAGAAATTACTTCCATCCTTCCTCACAGTCCTATTACTTTAAAAGATGTTTTGTAGAGGAAATACTCCAAAATTTTCATCAGTGGTACCACACTCTTATGGGCATTTCTTCTATGTAAAACATTTAGAAAAGATTAAGAAGGAACATGTTTCACAGAGGCTGAAAACCATCAGGGAGATTCTAGTACCACAATATACTGGGAATATAGTTGATAATAATTCAGAAGTTTGTTTGACTGTTTTAGTGATCATATGCTCAACCCAAGTTAATTTTATCTGAAGATAGATTTTCTACATACCATACCACAGAATATGTATTTGTTTCTTACAGTTAGAAAATAACACAAATAACAGTTCAAAAATAAGGCACAACAAGGGTCAGCAATGTTTTCTAATAGCAAATATTTTGCAAATAATTACTAATAACAAGTATTTACCAATAGCAAATTGCTGAAAAATAAATAAAAAAATTACTTATATCCTGCTAGTAGCAATAAATAACCTATGTCTCCTAACCAACTCTTATAATTTCCCTATGAATTACTCCTTTTTTCATCCCACAGTCGTTTTCATAAACTACACACAGTCTTTTCCAAAACAAATAAAAAAAATACAGATACAGTAATTTCCTTTTGCATGTGCATAGCAGGTGCAATTAAAAGATTGCCCTTTAAACCACTGGCCCAAGATGACACGTGGCTATTTAGGGTGAGCACTGCACAGAACTGTCTGGCAGAATGTTAATAAACTGCACCTGGATGCATTTCAAATGTGATTTAAAACACTTCCTTTACAGAGAGAAAAATGGGGTCGGATAGTTTTATATACTGATGTGGATAGGTGTGAAAACACTTGGCATTCTCAGAATCTTTGTTCTGTGTGCTCAGCTCTGCTTCTCTGGCTGTCAACTTGAGGGCTGTATGGAAAGATCAATGCAGATACATCCAACTCTGACAAGAGCTTCACTGGTATTAGCTTACTTTCCTCATAAAACAACAACAACAACAACAAAAGATGCCTTCCTCATTTATCAGTCCATTGGTTTCAGTGGCATTGGTTCAGTCTTCCCAAAGGTGGTATCTTAGGAGAATCTGATCCTTGTCATTGAGAGGGTTTTATAATGTTCTGGCAGTATGCATTTGCTCTAAATCAATCTCAACTTGTCATCGGAGCTTCCTCTTCTGGCAAATCTTTATATGACTGAACAACTCTCCTAGTCATGTGTAACATACCAATACCACAGTCATACTATGATTTCTAAATCAGACTTCTAAATTTCTAAATCATACCTTCTAAATCATACCAATACCAACCAATAACATACTAGCAGATTCTGATGGCACCGTTGTATCCCACATCTGTGAAAATGATCTTGTTCATTGCTCTGCCTGGCCTAGCAGACTAAAGCAGCTTTCTCTGCTGCTTCTCTCTCCCCAGCAAATATGCCACATTTTGGGCAACACATGCCTTCTGCCTTCTCCATGGCAGAAAGCAAGCTCTGATTCTCTCCTTGCCACTTCTCTTTCCTAGCCTGGTGTCAGGAGCAGAGAATTGCATACAAATGAATTTCCTGAGAGTTTGTAGCTTCTGGAGGATTTTCTAGTCAGGGTAAGTGCTAGCAGTAGAATATGTTGAGAGAAAGGGGTGTTGCAGAAGAGTATAAATTAGTGCAGCTCATGTTAAAGATCATTTCAGTAGCCCTAAAATGGTGCAAGATCTTTTCTACTTTCATTTTTTAAATTCTCCAATTATGTCTTATAGAATTTGAATTTTACCCTGCAAATAAATCTATCTCTTTTGTTTTTAATCACTTGAAAAGTCAGCTTTGTGTTTCTACTCTACCTGGTCTGTAAGCAGGATTTGGAAGCACTACCAGTTGTCTTCCAGTCTTGCTATACTCATTTTCTCCCTTTATTGTATTTATATTAACTAAACCCATCATTCCAAAACAGATTGAGATTCTATCTCATTCATTTTGTTCAACTGGTTGACATTCAAGACTATATCAATAGATTAAGAACGAAAAACTTTTCCTAGAATACGTGACTTTATTCCTTGGGAAGGTGGCTTAAACTCAGAGCAACTTTTTTCTCCCTTGACAGAATACTAAAAATCTATCTTTCACTGGATTATTTAGAATAAGACTTTCCAGTGCATAATACATTGCAATAACGAAGGGAAGCCTTGAAGGTCTAGCTGCCTTACTATAAATTTTTATTGATACATTTAAAATGTATATCAAATATCAGGATCTCATAGAACTTTTTTACTTCACTGTCACATCTTAACCTTAAAGCTTCTTAATAATACACTTTGCCTTTTACCCTCTGCATTTGCTGGTGGCAATTTACTGTCAGATTTTTCAAGATCTAAAATTGTAGATAGGCATTAATTAAAAATGAATGGGGTAACAGCTATGGGAAATATCATTAAGGTCTTTTTTTTTTTTTTTAAATGCCTTAATGTGCCTGAACGTTAAAAGCTTAAAAATGTACCAGGTTTCTAACACTACTAAATTTTTGTAGTATTTTTGCATTTACTCATTCTGATCATAAACTTGGCACGACTAGGCCAGTATTCCTTACAGTGCTGACATAAGACATTCAGACTTCCTGCTAAAGTGCTGGATATGACCTTAAGCACCTTTTGAAAGATAACTGAAAAGACCTACTAATGTATATATAAAAGCTCTTTCATATCTCACCTTAAACCTTTAGAGGGCAGTGCTCCCTTTGGTTACTTAGAGATATTCTAGGAAGAACATTACACTTCCACTACCTGTTAGAGATAAAAGAAATAACAGAAAAAAATCAAAGGAAAAGAACAATTCTTGCTTTGATGATGTGGGTAAGGGAACCAATGCATCATGTGCCACACAGTGGGTGAACCCTTTACACTCTTAAGGTCAGTAGGGCTAGAAGTCTTGGTAGCATGGGTTTGACATTGACACTCTATTGGCTGCTGAGAGAAGGACTCCTATAACCAAAAGGGCACAGGAAAGTAGTCATAAAAATGGAATGTATTACACTCCTATTGCAGTTCAATCACATTTTTATGCAAACACTAAAACACTGTCAAGGCCAGTGTAACTTCTATTGGAGGTATCAGTATACCTTGGAGAATCAATACTGTCTGCAGAGATACAGCTGTTTTTCCTCAAAGATTTACAAAGCCTGCCTCAGAGTGCTATGCAGGGCAACAATGCAAGATTAGAAGTGGAAGAAAGGCCAAGAATTCATCTACTGGAGGGCCTGCATTCTCTTCTTTTACATATTTCACCCGCTAGTACTAACAGTAAACATTATGAACAAGTTTTCAGCTATGATCAGATTTATTATTAAACAAACAAACAAAATGGTCAAGAGGCAGAAAACTGTACTGAGCCATGTAGATATTCTGATGACCTAAGAAGCACCTGTCGTATGAGAAGAGACTGAGAGCCTGGAGCAGCGAAGGCTCAGGGGAGTCTGATCCAGGTGTATAAATACCTGACGGGAGAGCCAGACTCTTGTCAGTGGTAGCCTGCAACAGGGCAAGAGGCAATGGGCAGAAACTGAAAAACAGGAAATTCCACTTAAAGATAAGAAAACACTTTTTTACTGGGAGTATGATTGACTACGGGAAGAGGTTGCCTGGAGAAGTGGTGGAGTTCCCCTACTTGGAGATACTCAAAGCTGACTGGACATGGCCCTGAGCAATCTCCTCTAGCTGTCCCTGCTTGGAGCTGCAGCCTGGACAAGGGGATCTTCAAAGATATATTCCTGCTTCAGCTGGTCTGTGGTAACAACATAAACTGATATGTTCTGGCTTCAACCTATCTGACTGTCTGTCCTGTCTTTAAAAACAATCAGCCATGGATGCCAAAAGAAAAAGTAAAAGCAACAGATCAAACATATTTATTTTGAACCCATTTATATTTTTTGTTACCAAGAATATTTTCCCTGACAAAAAAATAAATAAAAAAAAATCTGTAATTAGTTACAGGTTATAGTTAAAAATAACAACAACAAAAAAAAGTATAGAAGTTCATTACATTATGGCCCTATTACTGTAAGAGGAGATAAACAGCAATAATTACTAATTCACCACCTCCACGTCATTCATGATACTGCAGACACCGACAGACTGCTCGCTGGGTGTTGAAGGGTCCTCCTCTGTTATTCTGGTTAGCCTCTCCCCACACATGTATAAAGATTCTTCAGATGTTTCACCTGATGTGCAAAAGGAACTCGTGGGAACTTCCTGAAGTTCCTTCCTTTGCAGTGAAAACAAATGCAAGGAATTAGTCTTGCCCTCATCCATACAGGGCTGTCTGTCTGCTGGCAGCCCCACCACCTTAGAGATCACCAGTGGCCCCAGGGAAGGGCTGTGGGACACTGTGGGTCAGGGAAGGAGGCACCGCAACACCCTGGCAGCCCTATGGTCCCCACCCATGCTTGATCCTTATACCATCATTCCTGAAGTATTATCTGACCAACAATCTACCTAATTTTAGCATCTTTGAAAAGGGTTTTACGCCATTAACAAGCTACTTTTTTTTTTTTTCCATAGATACAGCATATAATAAATGTCCTGAAGTTATTGTTTTTTCCTTTTGCTGACACCTGACACCAGGAACATTTTGAATTCTGTTTTTGTAATGGGTTCAGCTGAAGGGTGGAATCTGGTTGACTTCTTTGGATTTGACAGCAACTACATCACATCTTTGCAGTGTGTTACTTATAAATGGCAACTGGACATTGTAATACTTTAAATATAACTTTCAACAGGATTCAGATAGAACAGCACCCATTCTCTTAAAAATAGCTAAGTAGCACAAAAATACTTCCCTTTTCCTATTGTTCACGTGAACTATACAAAATAACTTGGACACACAATAGTCCACAATTTTTGCTGCTAAAATGTTCTTTCGCCGTCACTTATTTATTTTTCCAGGTATCTGTGCCTGGTGATCCAGGCTGAAGGGGATTCACGGGGTCTAAACTGTGTGTGTCAACATATGAGATGGTCATCTAAACCTGTTTTGTATTCGGTGGGGGGAAACAGGCACATCTGGAGTGTCTGTTCCAAGATAGGAGGAAGTGCATGAGCAGGTGGTCAGATACTTGCAAAGAAAGTGACTCTTTCCCTCCTCTAGCTGTAAAACCAGGACTAGATGAGTGATTCAGGTGTAGACAACTACATTCTTGAGCTCTTAAGTCAGGTGAGATAGACCTCAACAGAAAGCATATGCACTAGTGGATCTCAGGATCAGGTACAAAGGTACAAGTTATGTTCTTTATATGTTGTAGCATATAACCTTTTTCTTTTTGTCACTTGATATGTATATGTAAACTGAATTTATCATATGCTAATTTAATCATATGCTAGCCATTATCTACTGCCACTTATAACATAAGAACATAACATTTATAGTTTTCACATTTAGGATCATAGGGTAACTCATAGTGGAAGGGACTTCTGGAAGTCATCTAGTCTGACCTCCTGTTCAAATCAGGATGGCACTGGAATTAAATGAAACACCTTATCCATATTACTTAGTAGGTAAGCATTATCCTCACCAGACTTATTGAATGTAACTTCACAACCTTGATCCTAAAAGCATTTGTACCATGATTGCTTTCACATTTGGACTGACATCTTTACTTTTTAGACATCCTTTGAATGTCCTTCTTCAGGTTAATAGATATTATGGGTGATCGCTCAATGATTTTATCAACAGTCATCAAAGGAAAGCTATTTTACTGGCATAACTTGTGTCCAAAGAGCTTTTTAAAAATCTTGAAAAGGTTCTACTAATGTTTAATTTGATAAGTAGCCACTAGCTATGACCTTGCATTCAGTCACAGAAATTCACATGTAAGATCAAAACTTATTTTTAATGAAAATCTTCTTAACTAAGTACAGTTAGATCCTTGGGTTTTATGAGAAGCATGATTTTAAGCATCTATGGTAATATGACCATTACTTTGATTTTATTTTTTTTTTAATTCTTTTGAAGATTTGTGATTGTTATTTGTTATAACAGGCTTGGTTCAAAACAAGTGAAAGCAAGGCAGTATGCTCCAAACCACAGCACATTTTAACTCATTGTGCTCATTGTGAGAACACTGAAAACAATCCATTTATTCATTAAGGAGTGCCAAAAATAACTCTACGGTTTCTCTTTCACTTTTATACATAGATTTCCTTCTTTCATGTTAATCATTTCTTTTAACACTTTGCAAATTGCAAAAGAAATTTAAAATATCTCAAATTATTAGTTGTTTACTGCATTCTCAAAATATAAATGAAAACACAATACCAATATCACTGTGTAGCAAGTCTCATATGATGAGATTGGGGCATTTGAATCATCTGTAATATGCCCTGGCATTTTGATTAATATCATGAATGTTAAAGTAATTTCAAGTTATGGCAATACTTGTATACAGATACATATCCAGATTCATGAAGACAAGGGTTATTTTAAGCATTTATTGTTTAAATGTGTAGTTGAAAGTCTTAATCATTATTCTAAATTAGCATGATAATAGTTGAATTTGCTTAGTGTATTTCTCGACTGAGCCTCAAAGGTGTATCCATTTATAAACTTTCAGGATTCCATTTCATTATTAAATGACTGACATTTGAATAAGAGGCTAAAATATTAAACCATAGCAAAAATTGAAACAAAATTGGTAACACTGACTTCCACTATAAATCCTGTCCCCAGGGTCTCTTTGAAGAGTACTGTAGCTGTTGTCTTCTAAGTGTTTACTGAAAAGATTTTATAGTAATGCAACAAATGAAATCCCATAGACAGCATCCTATTTCACACAAATACTAAAAAAATGATATGAAAATTTCCAGTGTCATAGTTTATGGTGATCTTGTCCTGAATAAACTCATAAACACTTTATTCTGTCATTCAGTTTATATGTTGCTGTCTCACATTTGGATTGATGGTTGACAGCAATGATGTATAAATTATGCATGCCAATTTAGTGAACACCATTAAACCAAAAGAGTATGGGTAATTTCAATAATTATACATATAAATAGTATTATTAGCTCTGTCAAACTCAGTACCTGGATAGTATGTCAGTATATGATATCCACTAGGGATTTTAAAGGTTCAAGATTTTTCATGAGAAAAATGAGAGGTTCCAACTTCCATTTCTGTGCAGCTGGTATCTATAATCTGCAATCTGACATCATGCTTAAGTATCAAAGCTTTGATGTTGGCTGGTCTGTCCAGATCCATGATATATTTTCCAGAGGAAGAAGGTAGCAACTGAAAAAATAATTATTTCAAGTAATTATTATACAACACCAGTGGCATTATATACTACAATTATCAAAGAGTTAGACAACCTTTTTCTCTTTTATTATAACTTTCTTTCAGGTACTACTTATCTAACAAAGCTCTTCTCAAGTGACATGGCTGGGAATGGATGCTTTCCAGTTACAAATTAAAACCTCTACTCTATTGTTGTTTACCAGCTTTACTTCAGTGCTGCCTTTAAGCTCTTGCATGGTAGATGTTCTACAAGCACATAATAAGTGACAGCCAAGGAAAGCTTCTGGTTTAAAGAGACAGGTCAAATAAAGGATTGGACAAACACCTGCAAACATTTTTGTTTTCATCAGTTAGTTCAATGTTTGGGATGCTTCAGAAGCACTGCACAAGCAAAGTAGAGTCAGACAATGCACATGCAATTCAATGTTTGTCTGGTATTTCCAAACGTCTTACAAATACTGTTGCTAAACTACAAGAATTCTACTTTCAAAAGCAGTAGGTTGCCACACAAGTGGCAGAAATAGCAGGTATGCCAAATTATTTTTTTAGTTTCAAAACTTGACAACTTAGACACTGAGAGATTAAGTGATTGACTTTTCACTCGCAGTGAATCAGCCTGGCCACTGGAAATAATGGTACGTAACAGATCAAATATAAGTAATATTGTGGTTATTAATCTCTGAGTTTAAAAAAAAATAAAATAAAACCTTCTGCAATTTTAATCCTTGAGCAACGTTCTCCAGTTTCTAATTGCATATTTAAATAAATGCTCTACCAATGCAGCATTCTTATTTTGTCTTACAATATCCAGTAGAACAAATATTTACATTATTTACTACAACAAAAAACATGCTTTTGGCCTTTTTTCCTTTTCTTTTTCTTCTTCCTTATCCTATCAATGCCTTAGTTTCATCTTCGTTCAATTTTAAGACAACTAGTAGGTACTAAGAACTCAGATAATAATTCAGAAATATGAAACATTAAGCATAGAAACTGAAGGAAAAATTATGGAATGTAACGTAAAACCTATAAAGGGAAGTTATTTTACAATATAATGGCCATGAGTGCTCTGTTATAAAATAATATAACTTATAAAATAATATAACTTATAATATAAATAATAATATATATAAAATAATATAAAAAAATAGCAACAAGTGGGAAAAAATTCCACGTAACTTGCAGACTGTCTTGTGGCTCTTGTTCTAATAAGAATGCATGAGGGAAGCACAGGAAGCTTTCTTTTTGGTTCCTTCTGTTTATACCTGACTCTTGTAGAAAAACAGAGGATTGCTTACTTTATGTGACCCTGAGGGGAAAACATGGTAGTCAATGAATGGATTCACTTCCTTTTTCTTCCAGCAATCCTCTGAAGTGTCTTCACTTAGCTGCCTAAATAATTCTTTAGTTATCCCATGCATTGGTAAACTCTGGGCAGCACAGAACTTCTCAAATTACCCATAGATGATGCTCTCTAGTGGTACTCAAGCAGACAAAGAAAAAAAATTCCTTTTTTTTTGTGTGTGTGTGTGTGTCATTATCTCACTAATTCCTTGGCTGGATTATACTGTCAGACAGGATGTGTTAATGAATTAAAATTAAGCAAATTTTACCACCTACTGTCAACTGATAGCAATCACTCATAATTAGTATAGCAAATGCCTTCATGCACTTGCACCATGGATATACCATACACAGCTGAACCAAATCAGCTAAACTCTCCAGCCACAAGGACTATGCTGTGTAACACCAGTTCTGGATTTCGCCCTGCTATTTGGATTTTGTCCTGCGTGTCATGACACATATTCTGACCAAGACAGTTTGCACTTGCAGAACCATCTCCCAGATCTACTCTAGAAGGACAGAAACAATTTAAGGCAAAGTTTCTGCATCCAAAGGATCTCTTTGCAACATGCCAAAGCACTAGGTTAGAAGTAGTCCATCAGAGCCATTCTCACCAAGCTCTGCCCTCCATTCCCTCTCCAAGGATACCATTAAACACTGTACTGACCAGTAACAAGCTTTATAAGGTAGTGCTGTAGTCAGGAAATACTTCCATCTCTAGCTGCATGTTACACAAGTTATTATTTAGAACCAGCAAAGGAACAGACAAATTTGAAAACAGATCTGCTGGAACTATCACCTACAAGATTCATGGTTCCTGAGAGGCTGGTCATACCCCTCAACCCCCTCAACCCCTCAACCACAGAGATACTTGCTTGACATGTAAGCAAGTGAAGAATCACGCCTAGGTTTCTATAAATCACACGAAAGACTCAAGCAACTTATTAGACTATAGCTTTGTCCTACCACTATTGAAAAACATGGCATAGCAACTGTTATTATCTGCCTACTTCTTTCTAGCTATATAAAACTAAGTTTTACTTGAATATTCCTGTAGTCACTTGTAGTACAATCAAATCACAGTAACAGTTTTACTTCAGTTTACAGTCAGTTTCAATTGGTTTCCTTAAGATTTCTCTCTGGATATGAATAATAACGATACTATACTGGATTTTAGTATAGTACTAACCATACTATAATAGTATATTATAGTATATACTATAATAAATATACTACTTGTATGCCTAATTTACTTCACTGGAACCTCACAACCAGGAACATGGTCAGGAGTAAAAATTGAATACATACAGCTGACAGACTGCTCTCCACCTCCCTATACACAATTACTAGCGTGGTTGTAGATCACTGCCCATTCTGTCCCTTCACAGCAGGAAGGTTTCTAAATGCTATTATCTGTTGAGAAGATGAGTACAATAACTCCACATGTAACTATCTGAATGCAAACACTCCTGCTTATAAGCATAACCACTTTTATAGTAAACTTGATCCAGCCAGGGCTGGGGCCATAAACTGCAAAATATTTACTGTGTTATAGAAGCAACTTGGGGAATGAGCAGCAGATCAGACAGGGAGGGCAGCACAGTATTTTTGCATGTTTATTCTTCACCATTTTGCAAGTTTGCATGATTATTTTACACATTTATAACTATCTATCTTCAGAAATGTTCTCTTTGGAAATGAAAATTTAAATTAGAAGAAAAAAAATCACACGTATGCACAGATTATTTAATGTCAGTTTTTCAGGTTACTCTAGAAATACTCCCACAGAAAAACACCAAGATGTCTGTGACCATTTGGAAGCCACTCAAGTTGACAAATTCCTGGACTGTTTTTCTGAAATGCTCAGTCTTCGATGACTTCCACGGTTCCTTGTGCCTTCTCTTGTGCAATGAGTGCTTCGGAATGAACCCCTATTGACTGTTTAACTCTACTGAAATATTTGTTTGGCGGAAAAGCCAGTAGCAGCAACACATCCCTGAATGACCAGTTTGGGAGGGTAAGAAATAACACTGGCTGTGAGATCCTACTTTTTCGAGGAGCTGGAGTCCAACTCTAATTTATATATATATATATATTTTTTTTTCCCCCTATGGGCTTCTATTTAGCTGTACATTTAGGCTGCTGTTTTGACCTTTTTGTTCCCAGATATGAAAAGAAATAGTTATTTTACATTGCACAACTATTTTGAATCAAAAGCACTGACTGGAGTAGAAGAGGAGGTTAAACAGGCCTGGAACCATAGTGGTATATGAAAAGACAAAAACTGCCTAATAACTTAATACACAGTTACCTTGTGGAATAAAACCTGACCCACATCTCCTCTCAGCAGCCCCATACTGGACCTGAACTGAATGACTTTAAAGAAACCTGAATAGGACTTTACAAGAGTTCTTGCCTCATGCACCAAGGAAAAAGTGATAGGGGGAAGAATAAGAAGGCAATTAAATAACCTTAAGCAAAATGGATGAGCCATGTGCAGCTGCAGGTTAAGTAAGGGGTTAAAGCTGCTTCCAATAGCCAGAGGCTCCATACCTGCTGACAGTATCTAGTTGTCAGGATCTTCTCTCACACCCATATTTATCAAGGAAAAATGGGAGAATGCATCTCATTCCTCTAGGAAAAAGCATACATATCTGTTTGTGCATACACACATATGTACATGTATGTATAAATAGATATATATATATACATATATATACACTTACATACACATGCAGGGAGGTAGCCTTGGGTGTGAAGCAGAAAGACAGCTTTAGGCTACTGAAGCATCTGTGCCTGACCTGCGCTTTTGCATTAGTTTCTTTCATTTTTACAACCAGGATTATATTTCCAGCCAGCATACCTCAAAGCTGACAGTTACTTACACAGAAATGTGAAAGACTAACTACACTGTCAATAAATGGACTGCACTAGTTCTACCATTTTTTGTTTATTTATTATACTGAATGTTGTTCCCCAAAGCATATTTAAACACCTCTGACCG
This sequence comes from Anser cygnoides, assembly GCF_040182565.1. Taxonomy (NCBI): domain Eukaryota; kingdom Metazoa; phylum Chordata; class Aves; order Anseriformes; family Anatidae; genus Anser; species Anser cygnoides. Next base: position 81,876,764 of record NC_089873.1, on the reverse strand, counting down.
GGATATTTGCATGCTCATTTTACTTTATACAAGTGCAGTATGTTTTCTGGTGCACATTTACAAGAAATCAGGTAAAGAAGATAAATTAGAAGCAATAAAATAACGCCAATGACCCCAGCTATCTTCCAGCCTCGCAAAAGACAATAAAAGGAACTCCCTTTGCTCCACCAAGTATATTTAAGAAAGTGGCAGGGTCATAGCAAGGCCGAACTACAGATTCCTCAGTTGCCATCTGCAGATTTACACCTTGCAGCTATTTTTTACTGTGTGTCCTGTAATCATTTTCACGGAACTAGTGAAAGTCACTACCCAAATAGTATTTGCACTTAAAGACCATCAGAGAAGGAAAAAAAAATGCTCACAAAAGGATAGACTAAGAAGAGAAAATATCCTCAGAAACAGGAAAGACTAATAGAAACACTTGCTAGAATTTTGCAATAGGGACCAAAATTGACCTGGGAGAATACTTTTAACTGACTCTGAACTGTTGTAGAACAGTTCACTTGATTTAGAAAAGAAATTAAATCTCAGATGACACAAAACCTGCTATAAATGTTTATAACCTGGAAAACTTCTTCTTGAAGGACTTGAATCAATGTTGCCAATCCCTTTCCTCCCATGCATCCAGCTGCCATAGCAAGCAGAATGCAGCAGCTTCCTCCTCTCAAAAACAAAACAAACAAACAAAACCCACAAAAAAACCAAACAACCAAACAAGAAAAAAGCCACCAAACACAACCATTCCAAGAGAAATTACAGTTGAAATTTAGTCAATGGAAAAGAGACCTTTTCATTTTTAGGAATACAAGATTTACAAGAGCTTTTGTTGTTGTTGTTGTTGTTGTTGTTTTTTGTTTTTTTGTTTGTTTGTTTTTAAAGAACATACGGCTTTCCACTTGGTTGCAAAAAGAGGGAAAAATCTGGGAAAGAATATTTTATATGCACGAAATTACAGATGGAAAATACTTATTAGATCATTTGGCTCACTCATTTGCCAGTGTAGGATTGTTCTCTACTGTAACCTAACAGCAATTCTATTAAACTTATCCACTTAGTCACAGTAGCCAGAGCTTACAATTCCTGGGAGTGTTAGCATTGGTGGGAAAAATTGTTCCCTCGGTCATCTTTATCAACTGTTTTCCAAAGCAGATACAGACAGGAGTTGAACCATAGTGGTGGTGTATAACGGCACTAGAAAAACAAGAAAGATATTTTTGTTTTTTAAACTGTGTTTTTAACAGGATGCAAAAACACTCCACAGACCATGCAAAATGCAGGCACAGAATACCTGGGTTAACACACAGCCTGTTGTAGTTGGTGCACAAGGTGCATGTTGTGCAGATAAACTGAAACTGTAAAATGAGAAGCAAGAAAATAATATAAAAAGGATTAAGTAGATCATTTTTGCTTTTCACTTTCAGGGGGCTCTTTAGTTGCACAAGGTAGGTGCTTCCCTTAAACCTCTTGATTGCTTCATTAAAATTCTCCCCTATAACTCTCTCTTGCCATGAAAACGGCAAGGCACCTAATGCAACTGCCTGTCATCTCAACTAACATTATCCCACTGTTTATCTTGGTTCCCTCTTTGATTACTTCCTTCTTTATTTATTGTCTTACCATTTTTTCAGCCTTCCAGAGAGGAGGTGGCCTTCTAGGCCACCTTTTGATTCTCTGTGCAGACACCTGAAAATAATGTTCCGGCTAATCACTACAGTGTCTAATGACTAGAGTAACATGATATTTTAGGACAAGACTGAAGAAATTTTAGCCAATGAAGTAAGCATGCCTCCAGACCCTAGAAAATGTGATTTTGTATGCTGCAGGTACGACAAAGTCAAGGCAATCAAGAGTAGATGTTCACCAATCTCTGTCGACCAGCCTTTCAGTCAGACGAGGATTAAGCTGCTGCTGCCTGACCAGCTCTGCTCTCCAGAAGGAGCATTCTGTGTAGTGATACCTGCCACATTTTGACATGATATATCTGGAGACGACTCTGACCTCAGAGCAGTATTTTATGACCCAAACTAGGCAAAGAGAGTTTCCTCTTAAGTACATAAAAGTTGGATATTTCTCAGGCAAAACAATGGTCATAGCACTACTTTTCATGACTGAGGACAGACAGAATCTCACAGTAAACTTACATGAGATTAGGAACCTTGTTATGAATTTTGTGCCTTGCCTCTAAATTAAAATAAAATTTAAAAAAAGTATTAATTGATTTTCTTGCTTCTAGTTATTTGTAAAGCATATTATTATGACATTTGAATTAATCAAGTAATTTTTCTACTTAGATTGAATGTACCTAATTCTTTTTCTAGATCAGATACAACAACTGAGTTACATAAGTGGAGACTGAAAAATCTATCTCAATGAGAAGGAAAACAAACACAAATGGGAAACAGGTCATCACTTTGCTGTTAAATCCTCCTCTCTCCTGATCTTCAGCAAAAACCTGAACAACATAAAAGCTGCTTCAAGTTTTTATGAGACTCATGGCAGAACAGCACATGGCACCATAGTAAAACTGATTCATCTTGACCTCTCCTTTCATGACTAGATATGAAAATAGATTCTAATAAACCTCCAGCATATATCCATATTTATGCTGCATGCTTTCTGAAGCAATACACAGAGATGCTTCAGATAGCTACTACAATGAGATTAAAAGCGATACTTCAATTATATTTCAAGAGTATATGTGATCACATTTTGAATCTTTTGGCTCTTCACTTATCTTACATTAATAGCTTTATATCACTGATAAATTACTTTTTCACTCAAATACTGTTATGCATACATTAAATGTGAAACAAGATCACAGTATTTTTGCATAGCCTTGTAACCAAAAGGCAAGTACTGTGTGATGCAGTATCAGTGCAAAGTAACTAATGATGTGTATCTCTCTACCCTTCACATACATCTCTGACAGATTTGTATTCCTTCCGACACCAGAATTTTATTTGGTTCTCATTTTGGGTTCATTCTCAAGATGCAATGACAGCCAGCAATTCTATTGCCTGGTATATCCATGGTCCTTATCTTGGCCCCAGGACTACAGCTCCTTCATACAATGTGCTCTGCTTCTCTGCTCCAGTTAAAAACAAAGACTAGAAATAGCAAATCATTCATACAGAACTAAATAAACTGTGAGAGCACACGTTCATCATCACCCTCAACAAAAGCCCAAAATGCTCAGTGTGGCCCCACGCTTCCTTCTCACCCCCTTGGAGGTAGGGAGCTGTTAAGCTGCTATATACACAGCCCGCAGGCATGGAGGAAACTGAATATCGACAGAGCTCGAGGCTTCTTCCCTCCTCCTGGAGCAGCTCAAAGAGAGTACTGTGGATTCTCCCTTGCTCAAAGAAGACTGACATAAAGAGCATCAGTAGAGAAGTGGGGGCAGGAGGGGCTATAAGCATCAAATACTCACTCTTCTGTCTGTAGAATAGAAAGTGCACGAATAGCAAAGAAACAGAAGTGGAATATAATAAACCACTATCAAAATGTCAAAGGAGTAAGTAGGGCTCAGATGACTTTATATCAGATCATGTAGGCAACTTGGCAACCTAGAAATATCCAGGAAGCACAAAGGGAATGGGAGTGCTATAAACTACAAATTGGCACATAGTCTCAAGATATACTCACAGCTCCTTTTACACAGAGAGAAGCTCTCTAAGATAATTGCAGGCACCACGTGCCTGCTTACTTCTTGCTCTGTATTAGAGAGAAAGACAGGATTTCAGAACAGTCCAAGTGTTCATATGAAATCTCTCACATAAGTTAGTTCTTTAAAGTCCTACTACTCCTGCACTTAGAGCCAAAGAGAGCTGCGCTTTTATCCACTGAATCATGTTTTCCAGTGATTGTCTCCGGGCTAATCCATCCTTTCAGCATATATCTGCATACATTAGGAAATGTAGCACGTATGCTAATTCTCTATCATCAAGACCCTAGCTAGGTTGCTATCATCCAGTAATCCCCATTAAACGCTTTTTCATGGGTTCAGGAAAGCCTCTAAATCAAACATTTTAAGCATACAACAGACTCCACATTAGTTTTGCCTATGCATCATTAGCTCTTCTACCCTTGCAGCCACACCAATGAGCTAGGAAATTAAAACTGAGAAAATCAGAGGAGAAACAAAATGAGGTGGGGTGAGAGGGAGAAAAAAGTTTACATTTTTGGTAGAACAAAGGTCTTGAAAGCAAGTGCTCCTTTTTTGCCATGGGAAGTTCAATAAAGAAGACCAACAACAAAAAAAAAATCCCTAATAAAATTTGTCAAACAATAGCAAGAAGAGACAAGATAGATGTTTCCAAGTTATATTTGCTTCTAATTCCTCCTCAGTGTTTGGTAAACTGTATGCATGCACTTAACTTTATATTACATCAGTGAACATGGATTTTGAAAGCATTTGTAGAAACGGGTCCTTACTGTGTCCTGCTTTTAAATGACTTCCAAGTACTTTCTGATATATAAAATACAAATATTGCAACCTAGAATTGCTCTAGTTTGAAAAGAAAAAGATTAAGACTAGAAAGTTGCTAAGTATTCTGTACAATATCTTTTACACTACGATTATGAAGTCTTTTGCCATCAAAACAGAGCAAGAGGACCAAACAGCCATCCTGCCACTCATGCCTGACAGAGAGGGCTTTATTGAAAAGAGAGACAAGATAGATATTTGCTGTGTTTAAGGAAGTAGGTTCTTTCTCAACTCCTGATCAGCAAATGCCAGCAGATACTTTCTGAAGACAACTGATGTCAGCAAAAGACAATTTCCATTATATAACAAAAGAAGGAACAAGCCTGCTTTCCAGCTCCTCAAAACCACAAATCTTTGGTCCTCCCAGCATTACTTTCATGTCCCTCACCATGGCGGATGGGGCTCACATCAAGCTGGACCTGTGAGACCTGTTTAATTTTTTATCCCTCTCTGCAGGAGAACATCAATGTGTGACAGCTTCTGGGGAGCAGATGCCTGTTTGCACATATTAAGAATGACACAGGGTAGGAGGCTGTAATTCTCCCACCATAATGCATAAATTCCACTTTCTAATTATCTAAAGCCATTGAATCATGGAGCAACTACATTTGAGACACAAACTGTTACAGAATCAAGTTAACGCAAGCTTAAGGGGCTATAACGATGCATAAATTTTATTAGAAAAACAGATTATATGTAGGACCATGACACCACTTTATAAGCTATGCTATTTGGATCTGAAGTGATAAAATACTTCACTGTCATGTATTGCAAGTCCATTGTGTAGCAATTTTTTTGTGTGTCTTTTCCCCTTATATCCTTACTCCCTAATCTGTACAAATCCTATTGAATTCTATCAGTGTCATTTGGATTGTTTGATCTTAAATTCATTTTATGACACAAGTAAATTTATATTCTGCTCTTGATCCCATCTTATGAGTCATTTGTAAGAAATGATAGTGGTCCTAAAAGTAATCCCTGTGGTATGGCTATTAGTGCTTTTCTTACTTGAGAATGTTTCATTAATCGTACCACTCTCTCTCTTTTTTGCCAGGGACCTTTTTTGGTTTCCATTGCTATCTGTCACTTTAATCCTAAAATGGTTTGAAATGGCTTGCCTTTTTCTTTATTTTCTTAAGTACTACTGAGTATTGCTCACAATATTGTCTTCTGCACACTTCTAAATACAGTGGAAATGAAAATTAGTAAATTAGTGGGTTTTGTTTGTTTGTTTGTTGATTTTTTTTTTTTTAGGTGGGAAGACTGCTGCTCTTCCCTTTTACATCATTTCCATCCAAAAAAATTTCAATATTGTTTTTTTTTTCAAAACCAAACACATATTAACCAGCCATCAGATTACTTTTTAGACACAGCTCCTCTTAAAAAGACCAGAAATTATACTCAGTTCATCATTCATTACATGTAACCTCAGTCTCTTAGCACAGAATTCTTTCCATGAAAAGTGTTAGGGAATATTTGTAGCAATAAGAAAAAAGGGATTTTTTTCCCCTTGTAGCATTTAACTTTAGTTCCAAATCGTTATGTCTGCACGGAAATCTTCTGAAGTCAGTAAGACTTCATGTGGCTACAAATATTCCTTCATATGGAGGTAATTTATATTGACTGCTTTTAGAAGAGTAACAGCTGTGTGTGAGAAGAATTCTTTCGAAACAAATTAATTGCGATCTTCAACTTTACACATTCTCCATGGGTGGTGCTGACCTGCCAACGGGAGAGTTTAATGTTGCTTTTATACAATTTTGCCATGAGGAGCTTCCAAGATTGCATCAAAAATATAACATATGATGTAAAGCCCACAGTCAATATAGAATCACTTATCTTTTTTTTTTTTTTCAGTTATCTTTAAAAAGAAAAAAAATCTTCATTTTGGCAGAATTTATTTGGGAACAAAATTGATTTCATACAATTTTATCACTGCGTCTCACTTAATCTAGATACTTTACCATCAGCTCCCTGTCTCTGAACTTACAGCCACTGAACGTTTCTAAGGTTAGCAGTTTAGGAGTAAGATGACATAGTCTTCTTTCACTTAAATTTTGTCTTGACACCTGGTGAACCTTTCTGTGCTTTCCATAAAAATCCCTCAACTTTAGCCATTTCATTGTACTGGGATTTCCTTGATAATAATGAAAGTGGTGTTTTAATACTTCTGAAGACAAAAGGAGGTTGGAAAGCTGGACTAGTTCCCATGTTTGGTCCTAGAACAGAGGGAAAGTTATTAGAGATGGAAAAGGTAAAGCATTTGTAACTGCTCACAGATAATCTGAACACTGGATGGCATGACACTGACTGGTCATTCCACATTTAAAACCACCACAACAAAATTAACTCTTCCCTGAACACCAAGGCCTACTTACCCAAACTTTGTTTGTTTTTGTGGCTTGACTCCATTATGTCAGTCAACATGGCCCAAACGTTAAAAAAAGGCCTTCTCAGTGAAGCTTACATCCAGGCTTAATCCTTTTAGTCCCACTGGGTTTTTATTTAAGTTGTCTTCTTCCCCAAAGAAGACTAAATGGTCTAGCAGAGGCCTCTGTAAATGTCACCTCTTCCATCTAGATGCTTTTTCTTCACCAGTGATACCACTGTGATGTTGGTAGCAACCTCTGCCAGTTGTCTTCCTGTGGAACCTGTACCTCTATGGCTGTGTGACCCACTTATAATATCCATGTTACACCTTTAATGCTATATTAGCCTATGGCAGCTGGTGACATTTTAGAAAGAATTGCTTTAATGAAGTGAAATAAGTAAATACATATTTCTAGGCACAACAGAGACATCTGAATTAACTGGAAAGGGATGAAGTTAGTATGTGTATAGGAAAAATAAAAGGTTAAATACATCTTCAATCTTTCTATATGCTGTTTAGTGCAGTTAAATAAGATTTCTGTTCATAGTCATATATTTACACACATTTTCAATGGAACATTGAAATTATGGAACATTCTATTACTAGTTAAATGTATCTGTCATTCTCTTTCTTTCTTAACTCTCAGATAGAAAGATTTTCCAGAAACAAGAAACCGATGGGCTGCTATGTGTGTACACTAGTAACTGCTGAATGGGCACTGACCTGCCAGGCTGCCTGGGCCTGCTCTAACAGATACTTAAAAGCCTCAAACTGGCAGCACAGCCAGGCAAATCCCTTTCTGAAAACAAATGGGGTACATCCCAAAGAGAAACATCATCATCCTCGGTGCTGCGGAGGACAATGTTTCCAATATGACTGTATTTTCCCTGTCTTACCGTTTCACAGAAATCAACAGCATTACACTTGTAAAGTTTGGTATATTTATGTTTTTAATTATTTTTAACTTCTGTAAGCTTTGTGGGCCACCTTTTTAGCTTCTTTTAATGCACAAAAAAAAAAAAAAAAAGTTTTGTAAAACAATGTTAGTAATCAGATGAGATTGTCATATCTGGATGAACACCAGCATGCAGCTACAAAGGTGCACCTATTTTGACCGTAGCTGCCACATTGCACATGGTACTCTTTATGATATACTGCCTTCAATCTTAGGTTTTATTTTTTTCACCTTCTGTTTCTTTTCTTTCCTGCTGTGTTTTTTTATTCATTACTGTTGGCAGGCTTGCCTTCATTTTATTTTTTTCCTCCTGCTGAGGTGCAGTAAAATAAATTAGTTTAATACATTTTATAAAGGTAGTTGATTTAATTTTCCCTTTGGTATGTCTGAAGACACAGCTGCTTTAATAAATTGATATTAAGACAGTTGGGTTTAAATGGTTCACGATTTTCTACCTGCTGTGGAAGACGCCAAGTACTTTAGTCAAATATTTTTAAAAGTGCTGGAAATAATTTTTTTCCTCATATTGCTGCCCTGAAGATACACATTTGTCAAACTAAGGATTTATTTCTTCAGAATACAGGGAAACAAAGTAGTTTGGCTGGTTTGATTGCTTTGATTCTAAGCTGTTCAAAGCTTAGAAATAAATTCCAACTGGAAAATACAGTCATACTCTCAGAAACAAAGATTTTCGCATAAAATAACTATATCTAGGCCTACTTAAGATTTTTATAAGGGTGAGTTTTCTTCTGTCTGTGTTTTTACCTACTGGAATATTATATGCATCTAGATCACAAACAGTGAACAGCAACACAAAGAAGTATACAGAAATCCAGGTCTTATTCCAATGGAGATTTACATGTTTAGGTTATAAAAGTAAGTAATTCAGAGCTTTTTAGGTGTTCAGGCAAGACTCTTAGTCAACTAGCTCTGGGTAGCAGATGCTCAGTCACCACTCAAATACCCACAGCAAACAATGTTTTCAACAACAGTGCTACAAATGGAACAGATACAAGAGGTCAGATACCCATTTGGGATAAATACTCACAGCTTCTTGGCTTTAATGTGTCCAAGAACAATTAGTTTCCATTAGTGTTTGTCCTGGAGAGAGAAGCAAGTGTGCCACAAGTATTCTACACAGTATTCTACAGTATTCTACACAGAAATTAACTACTTTTGTAACATGACACAAGATAAGTCTTTTTATAGTACCATAAGAAAAAGCCGAGAAAAGTGTATGGTCTTTTTGAGTACTTTAATCTCAAGTTCTCACATTTGTGTACATTTAGAATAAAAATACACAAATATAGCACAGAGAATACTATGCTTTCTTTTGACTAAACAGGAGTATGTTCTGAGTCATTTAATAGCCTCATTACTGTTCTTTTTGTGGTGAAAATAAAGCCATTCATGTGGAAAAACAGAGTGTGGGAGCTTAGGTATACGATATTTCTGCTCAAACTGATCTACAGACAATATATTCTAGTGATGAGCTAAACTGATGTTGGCAGCCTGTATCCATGCTCCACCAGCATTTAAAAGTTGAAATCAATAACACAAGGGTCCATGAAGAACTATAATCAAGCAGAGGAAAAGAAAGGGGGGAAAAGAGAGAAAGAAATCAATTTCAGTAGCTTCACTGATATTTTTTTTCAATATTCTAAAATAATGTAAAATATCAGAGGATAAATAAAACAAAAGCCTGATAGAAAAATCCTAGAATTGAAATTTTCCTGAGAGAAATACACAGGTAAATTTAATTAAATGTGGTTTAGCATTTAGGACCATCAGAGAAGTGTTTATTTGGATCATTCTTCCAACAATTAAATCTAAGACACTTGAACGTATTTACAGCTGAAGAGTGGCTATGTAGAAATCCAAGCCATAAATTAATTGGGATGCAGTTTGAGGGACAAGGTCTAGCAGCAATTAACCAGCATCACCAGAGTTCAGTTCTCATGCTTCTGTCTATGCCACTTTCGTTGGGTAAATAATGAGTGCATTACATAAAAATGCAAAATCATGATCAGCTACTAATGGCCAAATACTGATAAACATTATTCATATATAAGCATACAAATATCATTGGATGACTAAGTGTAGTCTAAACTCTCTGTACTTAATGATTTTACTACAGCCCTTTTTATGTCAAATAAATAATTCTAAATGTTTGTGTACAAATATACGTCTCATATTCTTATGTACTTGTTTTAAATTCTATAGGAAGAAAGTTATGCCTTGACAAAGGATTTAACATGGCATAGTGACATAGGAGTTACTTCAGCTTCTTTCAGAAAAATGGAATAATTTTCTTTCCTGAACATGATTTCTCTTCCGCAGTAACAACCTCCTGAGATGCTTCTCTGCTGCCAACACCAACAAGACATAAAGTTGAAAACTATGCTCCAAATTTTTCTATGCCATCTGTCACAGAGGCCCTTTTTTGACCTTCCCTCTCTGTCACGACAAATACATTGCACTGAATAACCATTCTGTCTGGTCAAAGTTTCTAGATTCCTTATTTTTTAAAGGGCAAATATTTACCCCATCATAGCTATCATCTTCACACCACATGTCCCTGATCACTCTGGCAATGGGACCTGTGATGCCCAGGACCTTTGTTGCTCTCCATGGCCCAGCAGGTTAAGGTCCACCTGTGAAATAACCTGGCATGGACTGCTATGTTTTTAAAACTCTACTGGATTTGTGTACAGAGAAGAGGTTTGAAAACTGTTAACATAAGCAGAAGATAAACACCGCTTTAGTCAATTAAAAGCATATAAATATAATTTACCATCATTAAGTGTAAACCTAACTATCTAACAAAAATGTCAACAAAGCAGATAAGATTTTATTTTTTTTAGCAGCAATGCCTGCTGTCTCCTGCTGCAAGCAATTGCTGATGTTCCAGCTATTCACCTCTTCCCTGTTTTGTTCTCCCCTCTACCACTTGTCGTACAAAGAGTGAAAAGAAATTGCTTTCTGGCTTTTAGAGGTGACCAAAAGAAGCCTCAGAGGCATGTAATTAACACAATCTATTAATGGCACAAAAAGTGCACTGCTGATGGAGTCTAGCTTCCCCACAAGCAATCAGATTGCCACTACTTCCTATCAAGAAGACAATGTAAAGATAAAAATTAAATAACAAGTTAAAAAAAAATAAAAATAAATAATTCTGAATGGGTAAGATCATCTCTTTTCTCATAACATTATTTTTCAAAGCAATGTATTTTTCCACCACTGCCCCTCCCATAATAGCTGTTCTGTTACTCTGATTTAACACAGTATCCCTGGGCTTTAGTGATAGCTTGATGGCTGGACTGCAGTTTAGTTTTAAACTGTATAAGCGGTGTAAATAATAAGAAAAATAAGGTCTTCTGGGAAACTGACATCCCAGAGTGCTTTACTGAAAATCAGATAGTTCAGTTTTCCTTTTGTGAACCCAAGAAAAAGGGCTGATTATGTTTTTCTAATCTGTTCTTTTCTCTAAAGACAGTCAAGGTCTTTTTAGGTAAGTGTTTCAATATAGAACAAAATTACCTTAGGTGAACAACAAAAAATATGCAAATTACTGTGGTATTAGCAAAGCTTTTGACACCAAAGTAATTAAATGCTTCTTTTTTTTTTTTTTAAAATGTGCAAGTGCAAAGTCAAATCTAAGACAATCTTCCTTATTTACTCCAGTTGTTTTTTTTTTTTTTTAAAAAAAGAACTATAAATTGTACATATGACTGTTTTGTAATTCATTGGTCACTTTTTGTTCTTCTTTTTGTTCTTCATTCCTGCTAGTATCAGGAAGAAAAGAGTCCAAGTTTAAAGTGGGTAACATTTTAAACAATTCAAAATGCAATTTAGCTCAGTTTTTATCCATACCATAAAAGTAGAAAACAAATTGTGAAGTTTGTCATTCATTCTTCTTTTTGCTTAAAGAAAGACTTAGAGATCACACTTGGTATGACAACCAGAGACACAGAAGCAAATTATAAAATTCAGAGACAGGTCCAGTTTCAGATAATACTTCATCTTGCATCATCAGTTTCTATAAGTATTTATAGCGAAACATTTGCTTATGAAACACAATAATTCATTTTTCCATCTATCTTCTTATTTCACTGGAAATAATTACAAAAGGTATTTTGAGATCCCTAGGAGAACACTGGGAAATCTTCCTGCTGACTTTTGTTCACACCTTAGGAGTATTATAAGCACAGATCATAAGATGGTTTAAATGCTATTTGTGGAGGATGCTCAGACGTAGCATATAAACCAGTAACTATACGAATATTCATAATATTGATAAATAATGAAATTAAAGACATTAGGCAAAACAAGTTATTTTTATTAGTATCCAGTTTTTATATTCATTATGGCAATGTATTTGTCTTTTTTTTTTTTTTTTACCCCTCCTTTCATTGTAAGTAGATGAATACTCTTGTTCAGCAACAAGAAGCTGGCCAACAGTCACACTGGATGGCCAAGAGACAATATTAGACATTATCATTCTCATTACATAGTGATCGTTTTCCCTATTTCTCACTGCTTTTGTACAGAAAATATTTACCCATATAAGGCCTGATACTTCACAGGCAGTAAAAGAGCTTACAAAAAGCTACTAGTTTTCTTAGCACTGTAACTCTGCAATGGCAATATTCATCTTTTATTCATTAATGTTTAAACAACCTCATCTATAAACACCTAACTCCTACATAGGTGTTTCCTATATGACTTTTCACTTGCATTTTTTTTTGGATTATGACTGAAGTAAAGACAGTTGGCTTGGAGAGGTTTTTACATGTTATAAATCAGATAATGGTATAATTTGAGGATTTGCTTCCTTCCAGTGCAGCTAATACCACTTAACCCAGGCATACGGGTACATTTTCTTTCTCCCTGCCCCAGGCAGAAACAAACTGAAGATGAATTCCCTGTTTAACATACAGAAATAGGGAAATTTGCTGCTAATTACAGTGGTTAGAATTCCTGGTGGGTAGCGTGGCTGTCTCCCAGCTGCACTCAATTCCACAGACAATTCTCTTAGGTTGTTAAGTTACTCTGCTCTTTTTCAGCAAAATTCTTAACAAAATTACCAGCAGCTTTTATCAAGCTGATATTGTAATTACTTTTGGGAAACAAATGGTGTCTGAGGAAAAGAAAACCACATTTCCATGCTTAATTTGGTAATGGGAAATTTGGAGAAAGCGAGAGAGCTCTTAATAAATTCTCATCTTTTTCTCAAGTGGGATGAAATAGGACACTAAAAGCTCATTGATGAGGGTACTATTAAGAAGCAAAACTGTGACCTTAAATCCTAGTACCTTTACTCTTATGAGTCCTGAGTAAGTTTGACCACTCAAAAAAAAGAAAGAAAACACTCAGAAAGACAGCTGGATCTGGGGTAGAAGATTGTATGTGCTCAACTGTACTCTTCTAACATCTCACTGCACCACAGTCTTTTCTCTCTCTTCCTTGTAGAAGCAAATTACTTCTCCTCTTTTCATGTAGAAGCTCCCATTATGGCTGAAAAACTGTTAAAGATAACAAATAAAAAGAATAGAGTCTGAACTCCTATCATAACTATGCCCTCTCTTCTTATTCTAACTGTAGGGAGTGTGAGGAATTAATTCCTTGTTTTCTCACAGGCTTGAACAACAATTAAGGAGGAGAACTGCATAGTTAGCCTGTGAGATTCAAGCGCATGAGCAAGAAAGCCACAATCCCACTACAAAGTATAGCAGAGGAATTCTGCTTGACCACGCATCCTTGGAGCAGAAAATCTATAAATCTTTGCTTCCCTTCTCTCAGCTTTGAAAACCTACATATCCTGTTATATATGAAATTTGTAATCATTTCCATAACCATCACCTCCACTTCTCAATACTTAATGTAGAATCAATTAGAGGATAGTATCCTTACAATTTTTTTATTATTACAGTTTGAACTCCAAAATCCTGAGTAGTCAATGCACATAACAATAATAGATGAAGTATATAAAAAAAAAAAAAGCAGAACTTCTGCAAGTAATTGTTGCATTGTAAGCTTATTAAGTGGCAACTGTATGTTTAAAGTGGGTCCAAGTAGAGCACTGTCTTCTCCCACTGACAGTAATACTCTGCTTCCCATTTATTTAATATGAGCCCAGCCCATCATTGAGCGTTTTTTTGTTGTTGTTGTTGTTGTTGTTTTTTTTTACAAAAGATATTCACAAATTAACTCTGGATGCTTGAAGAGAACTTAGTGAATCTAAGAACATAGTGAAATTTTAAAATCAACTCAAGCTTTAAGCTTTCTCACTTAAGAAAGATGATGGTAAGTAAGTGTCAAATACCAGTTACTAGTCCTCCCTAGTATATATGTAAAATTCTGACCTCATCAGAGCTATGCTGATTCACAACAGCTGGGAGACTGGCATTTTCTGTTTTTAAGAGTTACACTGGGAGTTCTCTGGTAATAACAACTGCATCTCACTGGTAGTGCTAAAATTAAAGTGGGACCACATGTGAGCTCTGGGAAAGTATTGACCTTACATTTTCTAGTTCACAACTCTTTAAAAATGCTTTTAAATGTGCCGAAATATGACATTTCTCTACAATATTTTCCAAGATTCCTTTCAACGCATGTAGGATACAACTAAATGATTAAAATGAGCAACAGAAATTACCAGCAATAAACTGATCAATTTTAAGGGGACCATCATATTTGGTGCAAAATGCCTCTTTTTGTTATAAGCCAACTATTATTTTTTAAACACATTGCTTTGGTAAACACATAAGGATGTGTTATTTGAGTAGGCATTACAGTGAATCATTCTTGAAGTATTTTCCATTAAAAAAAAATCACGTTTATCACCAAAAGTGTTTAACATCCTGCTTTGTATTCTATATTAGAAGAATCTTGTGAGAATGAACAATTTGGAAATAAAAGAAGTAAACTCAAGCCTCTGTACTTGTGTGTTATTTCATAGTTTTAGTGTAGTTAGTGGCATTAATGCACTACTACCTACCACCACATAAGAAATGCACACTTGTGAATTCAGGACCTTTTGACTTTCAGGACCTTTTGAGGAGAAATAAGGACTTTGAGTTGATTTACATAGTCTACTGTAGCATTCAGCAAAATAAAAATCACTCGCATGCACTGTCATTTCTCAATACATTCTAGCTACTTTAGATACTACAGCAATCTGTTCATGGAGAAGAGCTTGAATCCATGTCCTTACCACTTGTCTCTGGAGAAGTGGAATTGTACATGTGGATAAAGAGAACAAAAGTCATTCTCTATTTTGCAGGCACAGTAGAATTTGCTTCAGATTCCAGTCAAGAACAATTATTTTGCTTTACTACTGTTATAAACATAACTGCCCTATCCCTTAAGATCACCATATATTGTTTATATTTACATTTAAAACAAATCATAGTGATATAAATATGAGTGAAGAACTGAGTATAATGTTTCTTTGCATGAGTATGGGTGAGAGGAAAGGGCCAGAACTGTAAAGAAACTCATCAATTTGCAGAATTTTTATAGCGTACTTACTGTCTGTGTAGCCAAACACTGTATGGCTTGTTCTACAAAGAACTGAACTGCTCAGTGGACACAACATTTCCACTATGATCTGAGTGTTGCTCATTTCACTGCTCAGGGTGTTTCTGAGTACTGAGCTGTTGATGTTTCTCCCATTTCAGCGATCACAAAACTGAATCCTTGCCTCTCCCAGGTGACTATTTTTTGAAAATTAAAGATCTGAATACCTCTTGTGAAAAGAGGACAGTATTTCCACAGAATTTCAGCTAACGTGTCAAATAAATTCATTTCATGAACCAAAGCTTGAAGAACTGCTAATGTCATGATTACCTATGGCCTTTCATCAGAGTATGATAATATCATTCTCTAATTACTTTCTGACACTCTCTGAGGGATGAAAGGTGCTATCTAAAAACAATTTTATTCCACCTTTAAAGTGGAAGTGAGAGTTCTGTAAGTCAGTGTTCAAGCAAGTAAAGTGTGATCTTAAGATATTCTTTGTTATTCTCAGTATGTTTGAAGATCCTCTTTACATGTTCCCTTTTTCTTACTAATTTTCAGAACATCTTACTGTATAGAATAACACTGGCATGCTTAAAACTGAATCACATAACAAAGACAGAATTATCTAGAAAATAGAACCACTATTCAGAATAGTTTCCCAATTAACTGCTTCTACTTTATTAGAAATAAGAAAACTGTAGATATAAAATCGAAACATTCGTCATAGCAATAATCACAAGAGAGGAAAGTGGAAGAGAGGTTAATAAGCTGTATTTGAAGTTACTTTAGCACACATTCTAGATGTAATTTAGAAGACCAGATTTAGGAGCTTTCATTGCCTAGGCAGTCAGTGGTGAAAGAAAAGGGTCTCCAAGAGAACCCAGAACCCAGAAGACTGTAATGTATTCTTTTGTAAATCTCAAAGCCCTCCCATTCCACCAAAATGATATTGCTAAAGACTCTTTTAATCATAGTCTGTTGTCCACAATTATGAGAGTAAGTTTTTTATTAATAAATGTGTTAAAATTAATGTTTTAAATATGCCACATTTCTATATTCTAATTATTGTCCTTATTGAATTCCTAGGAAATGATTGTTTTTTTCTCCCTACCACAATGCTACACATTAGAATATTCCTGTGATTGAATTGAGAGAGGAGAAACTGAAAACTCCCTACTGAGGCAAGCAAGGTGACTCCAACTGACTTTAATGGCGTTGGGATCAACCATCAATACACGACTTTGCAGGCATTCAATATATGGATTTATTATAAACTGTGATCTAATTTCATTAATGCTAGTATTTTATTCCAGGTTATTTAAAATTACTTGTAATTATGGTAAAATGCACCAAATTGTTTTCTTGGCTTTCAGATAGAGGTATAGTCATTAGTGGTAGATTTCACCAAACAGCCAGATACGAGCTGCAGCAAGCCAAAGACATCCGTTTTATGTGCTTTTCAGGCACTTTTAACACTGAGAAAAGGAGAAAAGGTGATTGATTTCCAGAATATGAAATGCTATTAAGGAGATTCTGATCTTCATCATGTGACTTATTTCACATGACATTAAAACAAATAATCCAATCATACTGGAGCTCTAACAGCAATCATGTGATGTCCATCACAGTAGATGTGAGGTTCCTATCCCCATAGCAACATCTGTAATGCTTATGCTAATCACTTTAAATTAACCTTGATATGAAAAAACGCCCTAGGGATAATGCTATTGTTGTGGCAGTTCAGATGAGTAGCATGATTTTCTAATAAAACTCAACAGCAAAAATGAGAGTGATAATAAGATGTCCTGTTAGGACATTTTTTTAAATACGTTTCGGTTAGACCAAGACATAAGTACTGGCATCAGGATAATCATAGTATCATATAAGTATCATAGATAATGAGCTGCCTTATTGATTACTGCCCTTTTATAACCCACAGTGGTTTATTCAGAGAGTGTACACAAACTGAACAATTTAATAGAATAGGAATAGGAAGCTGGCAGAGTATCTTAAAACTTACTTTAATGGTTTGCCTCTTAAATTACAGCAAAATAAGAACAAAAGTGTCTTCTGGTTTCCTTTGGTAATATTCTCACATTACGAACTCTAAGGTAAAACACTGTGGAACTTCACTCCTTGGCACAAGAAGTTGTCAGCTTTTGAGCTGAGCTTCCAAGGAGAGAAGTCATTGATTTAAAAGAGCAGAGCATGAGTCTTAAGAAGGTGCTTTTTACTCCTTCAGTTAAAGAACATTGGACTCTAATGAAAACTTTAAAATGAGAAGTCTTTATACAAATACAGGGCTCAGGCAGCTTTGCTACCAAACCCAGCTGGGGGAGCTGTTGGGGCCTCTGAGAAGCTGGGCCCCATCCTCAGCCCAGCCCAGCCCATGGGCTGCCTTCCTTGTTTTTCCATCCTGCTTTGCAGTTATATTTCAGTGTTTATTTTACATGCATTTATTGTTACTACATAAAGTTTACAAGTCTTTATTTCACTAGAGGTTTAAAAAGATGGTGCTGTGGTACCCAACTGTAACTACTCTTAATTAGAGAAGGAAAGTACCAGCATCATTTGTCTACCAGAGTAATAGTTACATTTCTTTCCATGAGAAAATACACATGCTTAGAAATACCAGCTGTATTAGTTTAACAGGAGAGTCCAATATAACCTAGGTAAGTACAACAATTATGGCAACCCAAAGTTAAAACTGTTCTTTTCAGTTCTTCCTCCATATTGCTAGCCTTGGAGCAAGCAAGGCTATTTAACAACTTTATTTCTACCCCAATAATTCCAGGCTGTGTAATTAAAATTGATTTTC
Organism: Anser cygnoides; assembly: GCF_040182565.1. NCBI lineage: Eukaryota > Metazoa > Chordata > Aves > Anseriformes > Anatidae > Anser > Anser cygnoides. The sequence continues at coordinate 81,858,610 of NC_089873.1, read as the reverse complement.
TGTTAGCTCATGAAGATCCAGTGTTGGCTCTTTTTTCTCTGTTCTAAAGCCAGCAAACACTGCAGAGACTTCCCATAAACTTAACTGGACATTAAGTCAACACCTAAATGCACCACTGACAATGACAGGAAATGGAGACCGCAGCATTTTGGCTGTCAGTAGGGAATCTCAGAATAAGAAAGCAATGCCAAAATATTTTTATATTCCAGTACTGAGAAAGCAATAGGCACAGTGTGAGCTGGAGTTATTTGTTGTTAACGAACCATCTCTGTTTCTTAAAACACAAACTTCTGTAGAGAAATTACACAATCGGCAGCAATGCCCTGGAACTGCCGCCTGAGTAAACCTGAATTGCCAGCCAACCCCCCTCTCATGCTTTTCTCCTGCTGTGCCAGGAGACTATTGAAATGACTGAACTCCATGCTGCCCTGCCTCAGATCCATGACACATGAGAAACTTCACATTTTCGCTATGTCCAGTCTTTCTGCATCATGCAAGGAGTCTCAACAAACAGACCTTTCCACCCATTAAAGGAGCGACACTGGAGTGTACAGGGAATTTCATTCATATGCAGCTGAGCTAGGAGTCTTCTGGGCATGAAAGTGGTTGTATACTGAGATTTTGGACCACCATAAAGAAATTAACCACAGTTTTCCACATTTTCTTCACAACCTCCTGGAATACTCCATGTGCCTTGACAATGATCACACACAGAACTGATAACTACTGATGTCGGTGAGGATTTTTCAATGAAAAGGACGCTACCTGCTTTATTTTCTAAAAATGTCTAAAATTTCTGGACTGAACTTTTGATAAGGTTTCACTGTTTTCATGTACTGAAAAAAAAAAACCACAGGTTTTAAATTAGACACTGTTCCCTGGGTATGAAAAATGATAAATCTTTTGGCTTCATCCGTCTTACCTTCCATTCCTCAGGGGGAAACAAACAAACAAACAAACAAAAACAACACTTACTAATATCTACCAGAATAATTATTAATCTTAAAAGAAAAAAATTAAGTTTGTTTTTGGTTCTTAATACATACTCATAAAAGATCACGGATTTGATATAGAAAGCCAAGCTCTCAGATTTAAACTGTAAGCTACTTGGATACAAGACTTGGTCACATTTATCCGTAAAGCACCAGACATACTTCCCATGTTCAATAAACACCAAAGTAGTAATAGGATCTTTTGGAGGATTTGCAAGATATTTTTTTTTTCTGTTTTTTTTTTTTTCCCTATCAGCTTAAGACAAATGAAAACTAGAATAACTGAATTGCTTCCAAATAACAAAGTGCATGTTCAGACAACAAAACACACACATTTGAATAAAAATTTTTTAAACCCAAAGGTGTTTTCTAGCTTTTTTGAACTCCTTCCTCCATGCAGGGACCAATTCCAGTCCCACAGAAGACTGTGGAAAAGACTCTGAATGGGGCCTGCATCTAAAACAGATAAAGAACAACCGTCTTATTTGACCAGATTAGAACTTTGCAGGTGTTGATATGGTTTGTAAAATACAAATAAATCAAACTCTTGTTCTTAAAGTTTGTCAGCTTTTTGTAGCGCTTTTGCTTCTTCAAGCATGCAAAGCAATCGTCTTTTCCTCCTTTTCCATTACCTACAACACACATTCTCTGATAGATGACCTTTTAAAATTACTGATAATGCCACCATGGCTATTGTGACCTGCCAGAGGGACTGTCTAATTTGACAGGAATGAGAGATTTGCCATCACTGACAAAGTAAATACATTTTGAGAGAAAAACATGAATGTATGTTTACTTTGGCTTCAGGCAGACTCTCTAACACTTCAGATGAACACTATACGAAGCACTACTGAGTCCTTTTAGTGGAGTTTTTATTAATAAGTCCTTCCTGAGACTATTATGTCATGGAAAACTTGCCTGTGCCCTGAACAAATGCCAGTTACAAGTCACAAAGTTTTAAGCAAAAACAATATTTTTTTTTAAGAGCCATCTCTGATTTGTGTATATGTTCCCACAGACTCCAATACCAGAACTGTTTTTTTGCTGGGTGATCAGTGAACCGTTTGCAGGTCAACAGTTATGAAGCATTAGTGTTTGCAGAAACAGTCTGTAGGAGAAAACATTACCATATGCACTGCCAGTGGAAGAGTGAGATAAAAGTACATGCAGGTGAAAAAGTAGGACAGGAGTGGGTGAAAAACAGGACAAAAAAACATGGACAGCAACTTCATACTGATATAACTGAAGATGAAATCTAATCAGTCAAGGTTTTGTTTGTTTGTTTGTTTGTTTTCCCCTGTTTTTCTTAATTCCATGAAAGTAACGGGCTGGTAAATGATCCTGATAGAGGAAATAAGTGGTTAAAAGTCTGTCAAGAGTACCCAGTGAACAAAGTAAATAGTTTATCAGGCCAATTTTTAATAAATAAATACAACAGAAGATGAAATCTCAGAGGCTTTTATATGCAGTGAATCATTTCAGTTTTAGTGTACCTTATAAACCCTTTCCTGAAATGGGACTAGTTCATACTGAGAAATTCGAAGTTTCGGATTATTACGGTAGGAGAGATGAAATATAAAGGAATAGCCTCAGCCTCACTTCGAGTCTGTCTTTACAGTTACTAGCCAAATCATTCACTTCTCCATGCTGTTGCTTCCTGAAGTAAGCTTTACTGCATCAGCTTTGCACCACCCAAGGCTAATCTTTCGGACAGATGAAGCTTTTTTACTTAATATGTACTAATAAAACTGTTCAAAGTCATGCTCAAGCATTAGAAAATCTGGTGAAGATTTTATTCCTAGATCAAACAAATTGATACTGCATGCCAATTATTAATGCTTTGTTCTTAACTCTACATGGTGCATAATAATCACATATGCTATTGCTCAGTCTTTTGTCACAGCAAAAAATGGGTCAGAAATAGTACAGCTAGGACTGACAATACATTTGTCTGTGTCACCTTCACACCATATGTATGATCTTATTATTACTTATTCTACTTTAGTAATTCTTGCTGAACTCCTTTCTGCAGATGTTGCAATTACTTCCAGAAGAAGAGTACAGATCTTTATGCTCTCCAGACTCCCCCCTCTAGGCCCCAAATGACAACAGTCACTAAGTACATGCCAGAACGTTAATTTTATCCCTAATGTGAGCCCCAACACATATGTTTCTTTAGCATCACTTCTCTACAGATGCAGTGATCAAAAGAGAATCTCAATCTCTAAGACCAACTTCCTTTCTTAAAGAAAATCAGCCAGGAAGGCAGATGATGGGATTATCAAAGGAATCAATAACCAGGTCTCCAAAATGCTTGAGTTATTTTCTTTTGATATGCTAGTGTGGACAAAATAAAGGCCATATGAGATGGTTTAGCAATTTATCGGCTGTTTGTAAGACAAGAATAACATTTTATTTCTAAACTGTTACTCACTGAAAAAAAAAAGAAGTTTATTTTATGTGGTAAATACTTTTAATTATTATACTATTATTATTATACTATTTAATATATATATAATATACTATTATTATACTATTATATATTATTATTATACTATTTAATTAATAGTATTAATTAATTAATTTAACCAACCCCCATTTTTTCCATTTTTTTCATTAAAAACTAAGAATTAACTCAAGAAAATAAGTTCTCAAACATAATCAAATAAGACACGTGAATGCCATTCCTCACCTGCTTTTGTATAGTTAATAGCAATGTAATTACCCATAAAATTTGGGACCTATATATTTTATAAACACACATTCTAGCCAACTCGCAGGCTTTTCAAAGAGTTGACCACCTGAAGAATTCTCTGTGAAGTCTTTCCTTTTTTTTTTTTGTTTTTGTTTTTGTTTTTTGAGAATATTGTCAGAAAAGACACAGTACAGTATAGATTACACTCATCCATAGACAACAGTTATTAAATGTACACACACACATATAATATATGAATGGAAAGGTGAACAAGAAAGGGTAAACATATTTTTCTACATCTTTAGGATGTTTGAATTAAAGAAAAAAGTCATCCTTAGAACTGGAGCAACTAGATTTTTAATTTACATGCAATATTAACATCCAGTCACTGTAAGAATATTTGAGATAATGGGAAACATAGTTCTCATTAGAGTTCTATTTCATACTGCAATAGAATAATAAAAAATAACTAATATAGTCTTTGGATACGATTTCCAAAAGTGTTTGAGCAGTGGCTTAACTTCCAAATGAGAGAGTGACTTTAGGAGAAGGTAGTTAGGTCAAACCTTGGAAAAATCCACTTATGCCACCCTTTTTTATCTTCTCTCAGCCAGATTCAGGGAATTAAATCCTGTTCCTATGGGAAATTTGCCAATGACTACAGTAGACAAAAAATTGACTCTACCATAGTCCATCTATGTTGAGAGAAATAATGAGACAAATATAAGGAAACTCCAGATATTTTAATATTTAATCTCTTCAGGAAAGATTGAGAAAACCAGGGCAAAAACTATTAAACTAATTTCTTGGAGACTGAAGATTTTACTGAATCAAATGATTTAAGAAAACAGAAGTTTTATTTTCTTTTCCTACTTATATTTCAATTTTTGTTGTTGTAGATTTGCTTTGTCTTTTTTTTTCCCTCCCATACAGGGGAAAACAATAATAGGAGGAGAAATATTTGAGTGGTTGATTTAATCTGTTTTACCTCTGGTGTCTCAACAGAAAGGGTACTGCAAGGAGGCTCATGGAGTCTGAATAAAACTGTCACAAGGAGGGATGTGATGAGAAGAATAATGAAGACCACTTCAGGAATATTTCACTTTTGGCTGTTTGATGGTATAAAACAGTACATTGTCAGAAAAGGATGGATAAAACTACTAAATAGCAGAGGTGAAAGAACTGCTGAAAAGGAGGCTTATACCTGGAACTCTCTCGAAGACACCTTTTTGGTGGAAAAAGAAATCAAAGCTTTGAGAAAAAAAAAAATCCTGACATTTAAAATTTAGAGATGCTCCTCCAGGGGAAGAAATAAATTGGTCTGAGACACTGACAGCCAGTCTCTGATATTCCCTGTCCCCTAGGCTCAGGTATCACAGAGCCACCTACCCAAGAGCAGGTATCCAGAGGGATCTGGGTGAGGAGGGAGTCACGTACTCCCACCTGGCTGATGCACTCTAAGAGGCCCACCTCTGGGGAGTTCACCAGGCACATGCAGGGGGTATGAGGTAGCACCATCACTTTAATCAAGAAAACTGTTTAAAACTATGATAATTTAACCCTCACTGAAAAGAGAATTCTTTACATAAAATAGGAGATGTTCTAACAGCATACTACAAGATGGGTAAAAATCAGCTTGAGAGATAACTAGAGGTGATGAAAGCTTTTAGAAATTGCCAGTAGCCAAAGGAAGAAAGCACTTACAACAAAGCCAGGCCTGCTCACTGCTCTAGCTTTGCTGACAGGATCAAGTTGTAATCAGTCAGTTCCCTTACTACTGCACATCTAAAACAGAGATGCAAGGAGTCTGAATGTGCGAAAGATGGTTTATGAAATGCTCTAAAGTTTGATAGTATATAGTTGACTAATTGACTTTTAGTAAACTGATAGAAAATGCAAACACATTAAAGGAAAAAGGACAAAGTACTAAGTAATCAACAGACATGAACAGTTCCCAATATCTTAATCTCATTTCAGATCAGGTGGAACCCAATAGTCTTTCTCAAACAGAATTGATTTGAGTTGGACTAAATACTTTTTGCATGTTCTAAATCTACAGTATGACATACCATGAATTCAAGAAAACTCTAAATGCATAAACGGTTTGCTTGCATGGATCCTTACTGCAACATTGTGTGGTCTTTTTATGCAGTACTGAGGGCTCATAGAATAATTTAGGTTGGAAAAGACTTTCAAGATCAAGTCCAATCACCAGCTTGACCTACTGAGTCCCATCACTAAACCATGTCCCTTACTGCCTTGTTTGTACGTCTCTTAAATACCTCCAGGGGTGGGGACTCTATCACTTTCCTGGACAGCTCATTCCAATGCCTGATTACCCTGACAAATAATTTTATTTTTATTTTTATTTTTATTTGCTAACCAAACGCTGTATCAGGGAGCCTCACTTTCATCATCTGTCTCAGTTATAACTAGACTATTGTACACTTCTCTTAAATCAAGAACTGGACAAGAATAGGAATTTCTTTCTTACACTCCTGATTTGGGACATAAAGTCCCAATAGGCTTTTTTAAACAAAGGAAAGGTTCAGAATGCTTGTATGTCAGATCACTTCGTTCTGAATCAATTTAGAACCACTTGTTGAACATCAAGGGCTTGATGCTTAAGCTTCTTCATATGCCAAGCTCTTTGATCAAATTACATCTCCTATGCTGCATAAAATGATGCTTATGGCAGGTTAATTTCTCTCAGCAAGAAGACAGATATAGCATAGCCAGAAATGTATGCAGAATAGGATATGGGGCTCCTAAACTGCAGCTCATTGAAGAGCTGTGGCAGCTCCAACAGGTAAAAACAGTAAGTGAAACTGACACAGACAGAATATTTAACTTAAGTTTCCACAACAGAAAACAAAACAATCATGGCAAAACATTTTTTTTTCCTCAGAAAGCATCAACTTAAAAAGGAAACCACATATTCATAGTAGAAGAAAAACAAGTTCTCAGTAGTCCTACTAATGACATAATAAATAAAACTGTAAAATGCTATGTCACACTGTTGTTAGAATACAGGTACGTATCTACATCCTATCAGATGTGCATGCTACTGACCTTCCTACACAGTCCCAGTTTCCATTAGGATTAATGAACACAGTTTATTGATATATTTTATTTCCTAGTGGTAGACTATAAATACAGTAATAGGTATTCTGACTTCTTATTTCATGTGGCTGCGATTATAAATGATCAATGAGCTTTTTTGTGTACTGACTGCTAACTTAAATTTGAGAAATCACTCGGAAATATACAGGCAGAACCACCAAAAAATAAATGACTAACTACAATATTTCTGTTGCTACTTTCAGATTTGTAACATATTCATTATAAATCTCTTTAAGGCTGCAAAAGTATTAACACCATTTTTAAGTGATTTGTTTAGTTAATTTAGGTTGTGAATTCTGTAAATGCCAGAGGAACATGACCCTTGATCTGTCTATCAAAAGACATTAGCTCTGGGAACACACCTTGCTGGCCTAATTCCAGGTGAAAATTATGGAATATATTTTAGCAGACAGACACACTCTAGGTCTGGAAAAAAATTCTTTTTTTTTTTTTTTTCATATATCTTCATACATCTATTACTTATACTCCTAATCGGTTTATGTCATTTTCTCCTTCATATTATACTTTTTTTTTTTTTCATCTTCCTTAACTTCAGAGTACCAGTTCAACATTTGCCTTCTAGCCATGACCTTAATTGTCCATTTCAGATTGTGGGAATGTTTGTAATGCAATAATGCTCTGCCTCCTTTGTCCTTCTACCCAAGAACCTACCTAAGGATTGTGGAATCTCCAACTGGTGAGTTAAACTTTAGTTTAGTTAAACTTCAGGCTATCTTAAGACACCACAGGTCTGATGAAATAGTAGAGATAAGAGTCGGAAACATGTTTTATAGAAAAATACATATTAATCTGATGGAAAGAATTTCTATGTGTTTAGTAGGTGTCATGGTTCAAAAAAAAAAAACAAACAAAACAAAACAGAGGAAATCATACTTTTTCTCTCTCTCTTTTTAACATCATCATGACAGAATGACAACCACACAATTTCTCTTAAATCTGAGAACACCTTGGACCAAGCAAGACTCCAGTACAATGAAAGACAACCTTTCCATGTTACTCCCATGCTTAACAAAAAGAAACCTGAAGTGAAATCAGCAGAAGACTCTCCATTGCCTCAGTAGACCATGCAAGATGGCCACACAAACACCATTTTTATTTGTTTGTTACTGTAGTAAAAGATTATTTTATGTGTATTTATACATGATTATTTTATGTGTAGAGGAGGAAGAAGGAACTTGCCGAGGCGACCGGCTCTGGGGCAGACGCGTGCTGCAGCGGAGCGCGGGATCGGGACAGGCAGGGCTATTTTTCGGGCATCGAGCCTACGTGAGGGAGCCGCCAGCCACCGGCAGCCCTCGTGAGGGAGGCTGACGAGGCGTAGGCGGAGCCAGCAGCGTCAGCGACAGCTCCTCCCCCCGGCCGTTCAAAGGCAGCCCTTAGGGAGCGCGGCGACCAGGGCCGGCAAACAGGGAGTGACGCGGGGGGAGTGACGCGGCAGTTAGCGAGGCAGTGAGCGCGGGCAGGGCGGGCAGGAAGGGCGGAGCGCTCACACCCGCCCGTAGGGACAACTCCTCCAACGGCACTCTCCCGTCAGCTGGGCAGCAATGGTCTCCACCAGGCACGGTGCTTTCTCTAGGAAGTCAGTACACACCCAGACCGACTGCCCGTCCAAACGTGCGGCAGTTCAGGTCTCCGGATGCGGGGAGTGTCTGAGCCTCTTGCTGCCATCGGCGGGAGGCAGAGAGACTGCTTGCGTGAGGTGCGAGCAGGTGGACGACCTGGTCCGCATGGTGGCGGAACTCAAGGAGGAGGTGCAGAGGTTGAGGGATATCAGGGAGTGCGAGCGGGAGATAGACTGGTGGAGCGACTCCCTGCAGGACCGGAGGGAGAGGGACCAGGGTGAGACGCCCCAAAGGGGGGTGGACCCCCTGCCCTGTCGCCATCGGGCAGAGGGAGGGGACCTGCGAGTTGAGGAGGAATGGAGACAGGTCCCTGCTCGACCTCGCAGGAGATGCCCTCCCCTTCCGGCGCCGCCTTCCCAGGTGCCCTTGAACAATAGGTTTGAGGCCCTGGAGCTTGAGAGACCGGTGGGTGAGGATGAGGTAGGAAGCCTACCCAGGAGGATGCCTGAGGTGAGGCAGTTGACTCCACGCCTCAGGACTGCCTCCACCAAGAAAGAAAGAAGGGTGATTGTTGTGGGCGACTCCCTCCTCAGGGGAACGGAGGGCCCTATTTGTCGGCCTGACCCCACACATAGGGAAGTCTGCTGCCTCCCTGGGGCCAGGGTCAGAGACGTTACCAGGAAGCTTCCAAACCTGGTTCGCCCGTCTGACTATTACCCGCTTTTGATAGTCCAGGCTGGCAGTGATGATGTTGAAAAGAGAAGCCTCAAGGCTATCAAACAGGACTATAGGGGGCTGGGACGATTGGTGGAGGGAGCGGGAGTGCAGGTGGTGTTTTCGTCTATCCCTACGGGGGAAGGGAGAGGCACGGAGAGGACACGGAAAGCTCACGTGGTTAATAGGTGGCTCAGAAGCTGGTGCCAGCACAGAAATTTTGTTTTTTTTCACCATGGGGAGCTTTACTCGGCACCCGGCCTGATGGCCCCAGACGGGTCCCTATCTCCAAGGGGAAAACGGATCCTAGGCCAGGAGCTGGCGTGGCTCATAGAGAGCACTTTAAACTAGGTAAGAAGGGGGACAGGGCTTAAACAAGGCTTGTTGGAGCTGTGCTGGGGGAAACAATGGCTAGGCCAGGGAAGAAGGCGATGGCCCAGCTGAAGTGCATCTACACTAATGCACGCAGCATGGGTAACAAACAGGAGGAGCTGGAAGCCATCGTGCAGCAGGCAGGCTACGACTTGGTTGCCATCACAGAGATGTGGTGGGACCGCTCCCACGACTGGAGTGCTGCAATGCCTGGCTATCGGCTCTTCAGGAGGGACAGGCAGCACAGAGGGGGTGGTGGCGTGGCTCTCTACATTAGAGAATCTTTTGATGTTGTGGAACTCCAGTCTGGGAATGATAAGGTTGAATCCCTGTGGGTTAGGATCCGCGGGAAGGCCGGCAAGGCTAGCATCCTGGTCGGGGTCTGTTATAGACCGCCGAACCAGGATGAGGAGACGGATGAGGAGTTTTATAGGCAACTGACAGAAGTTGCAAAATCGTCGGCGCTTGTCCTCGTGGGGGACTTCAACTTCCCGGACATATCCTGAAAACACAACACGGCACAGAGAAAGCAGTCTAGGAGGTTTCTGGAGAGCGTGGGAGATAGCTTCCTGATGCAGCTGGTCAGTGAACCTACCAGGGGTGGTGCCCCGCTAGACCTTCTCTTCACAAACAGAGAAGGACTGGTGGGAGATGTGGTGGTTGGAATCTGTCTTGGGCAGAGTGACCACGAAATGGTAGAGTTCTCTATTCTTGGCGAGGCCAGGAAGGGGACCAGTAAAACTGCTGTATTGGACTTCTGGAGGGCTGACTTTGAGCTGCTCAGGATGCTGGTTGGCCGAGTCCCTTGGGAGGCGGTTCTGAAGGGCAGAGGAGTCCAGGAAGGCTGGGCGCTCCTCAAGAAGGAAATCGTGATGGCACAGGAGCAGTCCGTCCCCACGTGCCCAAAGACGAGCCGGCGTGGAAGAAGACCGGCCTGGCTCAACAGAGAGTTGCAGCTTGTGCTTAGCAGAAAAAAGAGGGTTTATAATCTTTGGAAAAAAGGGCGGGCCACTGAGGGGGACTACAAGGATGTAGCGAGGCTGTGCAGGGGGAAAATTAGAAAGGCCAAAGCTCATCTGGAGCTCAATCTGGCTACTGCCGTTAAAGACAACAAAAAATCCTTTTACAAATATATCAACGCGAAACGGAGGACTAAGGAGAATCTCCATCCTTTACTGGATGCGAGGGGAAACCTAGTTACTAAGGATGAGGAAAAGGCTGAGGTGCTTAATGCTGCCTTTGCCTCAGTCTTCAGCGGCAATACCAGTTGTTCTCTGGATACCCAGTGCGCTGAGCTGGTAGAAGGGGATGGGGAGCAGGATGTGGCCTTCGCTATCCATGAGGAAATGGTTGGCGACCTGCTACAGAGCTTGGATGTGCGCAAGTCGATGGGGCCGGATGGGATACACCCGAGGGTACTGAAAGAACTGGCGGAGGAGCTGGCCGAGCCGCTTTCCATCATTTATCGGCAGTCCTGGCTAGCTGGGGAGGTCCCAGCTGACTGGCGGCTAGCCAATGTGACGCCCATCTATAAGAAGGGCCGCAGGGCAGACCCGGGGAACTATAGGCCTGTCAGTTTGACCTCAGTGCCAGGAAAGCTCATGGAGCAGATTATCTTGAGGGTCATCACGCGGCACTTGCAGGGCAAGCAGGCGATCAGGCCCAGTCAGCATGGGTTTATGAAAGGCAGGTCCTGCTTGACGAACCTGGTCTCCTTCTATGACAAAGTGACGCGCTTGGTGGATGAGGGAAAGGCTGTGGATGTGGTTTACCTTGACCTCAGTAAGGCTTTTGACACCGTTCCCCACAACATTCTCCTCAAGAAACTGGCTGCTCGGGGCTTGGACTGGCGTACGCTTCGCTGGGTTAGAAACTGGCTGGATAGGCGGGCCCAGAGAGTTGTGGTGAATGGAGTCAAATCTGGTTGGAGGCTGGTCACTAGTGGGGTCCCCCAGGGCTCGGTACTGGGGCCGGTCCTCTTTAATATCTTTATCGATGATCTGGATGAGGGCATCCAGTGCACCCTCAGTAAGTTTGCAGATGACACCAAGCTAAGTGCGTGTGTCGATCTGCTCGAGGGCAGGAAGGCTCTGCAGGAGGATCTGGATAGGCTGGAGTGATGGGCTGAGGTCAACTGTATAAAGTTCAACAAGGCCAAGTGCCAGGTCCTGCACCTGGGGCGCAACAACCCCAAGCAGAGCTACAGGCTGGGAGATGAGTGGCTGGAAAGCTGCCTGGCCGAGAAGGACCTGGGAGTATTGGTTGATAGTCGGCTGAATATGAGCCAGCAGTGTTCCCAGGTGGCCAAGAAGGCCAACAGCATCCTGGCCTGCATAAGAAACAGTGTGGCCAGCAGGTCTAGGGAAGTGATTGTGCCCCTGTACTCGGCTCTGGTGAGGCCGCACCTTGAGTACTGTGTTCAGTTTTGGGCCCCTCGCTACAGGAAGGACATGGACGTGCTCGAGCGAGTCCAGAGAAGGGCGACCAAGCTGGTGAGGGGTCTGGAGAACAAGTCTTACGAGGAGCGGCTGAGGGAGCTGGGGTTGTTCAGCCTGGAGAAGAGGAGGCTCAGGGGCGACCTTATCGCTCTCTACAGTTACCTTAAAGGCGGCTGTAGAGACGTGGGGGTTGGTCTGTTCTCCCACGTGCCTGGTGACAGGACGAGGGGGAATGGGCGAAAGTTGCGACGGGAGTTTTAGGTTGGATGTTAGGAAGTACTTCTTTACCGAAAGGGTTATTAAGCATTGGAACGGGCTGCCCAGGGAGGTGGTGGAGTCACCATCCCTGGAGGTCTTTAAAAGACGTTTAGATGTAGAGCTTAGCGATATGGTTTAGTGGAGTACTTAGTGTTAGGTCGGAGGTTTGACTCAATGATCTTGAGGTCTCTTCCAACCTAGAAATCTGTGATACTGTGATACTGTGAAGGAAGAGTTTCAACTTTATGAACTAAAGTAAAGATTTTGGAAGCTGCATAAATACAGATATCTGACCTTATTTTTATTTAATATAAGCATAAACTTAATCTCATAAATGCACTAAATGGAGAAAAAAAAAAAAAAAGCTTTGATCTTAAAACATGCTAGATGCCTCACAGCTTTTACTGATTTTTAATGTTTTTTTTTCCCAAATTTTAGCCATTCTGTAAGTTGTATGAATATAATATAAGAATGCAACACTAGACTTTCCTTTTGAAAAAAAATAAATGCATAAAAGTCATATTTGGACTTCTAAAATTTGTTGTCCTGATCTTCAAAGATGTTAAACACATATTTATTCACCTTGGAGCAACATGGCAAAGTCAGAATTAGCTGTGAATAATAAGCATTTATGAAGAACAGACTACTTATTTATATGCCTAGAAATAGATGGTGATTTAAATTAAATGTAGGTACCAACATTTGAAAATGTTGGCCCTGGATCACAAACATGAAAAAGACTATAGGGATGCCATTAACTGGATTGATCTCTGGTGTGCATAATTGGCACTAAAACCAAAGAAGCCAACAACTGCACCTTTGGAATTTTAATTTAGTAAGGACAGTATATGATGGTTTTGTTATGAATCTGTGATTATTATGAAAACACTGATTGCATGGCCTGTTTCCTTAGAAACTAATCAAAAGGTGACATGTTCTGTTGACTTTCGATTATACATTCATAACATCATCTTTCAATTCTGTGTCATAAAGAATTTATGTAGGACATTAATCATGCAAGACCATTAAATTGTTATCTCATTTCAGTGATAATTGTTTACTGCTATAAATGGTTCATGTTTTGTTCCAACAGTTGGACTGTGACTAAAATGTATCCTCAAAGCAGTGTTGGCAAATATTAACTTCTTTGGAGAGAAGGAGCTATGGAAGTAGGGGAGTCTTATTATTGCATATGAGAAAATATGACTTATATAAACTGTGTAACTCAATCACAAAGTGGGCCAAATGAAGCAGTGGCAATAAGAAACCTAACCTGCTTGGCGCTTTGTGTATCTAATCAAGAGTGCTTAGGAAAAGAGTTTTGCAAGATCCTCTTATTAATAGTGTAGTTGGCCTCTTTCCCAAAATATAATGAAGAGGGTATAAAATGTCTTCCTTTTTATAATTGCTTAAAACAACATAATATGTAAGCTGAAATGTAATAAAACTGAACTATGAAATACAGTATGCACTTATAGGGAAACTACAGACAGCAAAAAAATGCCAAGCATTAACAGAAAGGAATGTCCATAAAAAAACAACAAACTTGCTCAACGGCATAACTCATCTAATCAGAATTATGCTGTGCAATGCAATGATTTGTCACCTGCTTTTAGATTTCCCTATTGACTCCTGTGTGAAATAAGAATGGGATCAATATAGAGCGGTCCTTTAATCCCATGGGTGCCATCACTAATGCTGCTGTCTGTTACTGCTTTCTAAATGGAACTGAACAATATATTTTTCTGTAGCAAAGTGTCTACTTTATGAGCATAATAAATAGCAATGGCCCTTTAATGACAACTTTAGCTTTGGCCATTATGGTACATTTTAAGTGCTTAAAAACACTAATGGGAGCTATACAGTGTTAATTATACTTAAGATATGAGTGCTGTACACAAGAACTACTGCAACATTAAGTAAAACACTTCTGCTAATCCTAATTATAGCCTGTATAGAAGAGATAAGAGAAATCAAGTGCTCCTTCTACTGCAAGTTCTTAAAATAGCAGAGACAGGAAGGACAAATTGGCTGGAAAAACACTGGAAGCACCTTCTAGTGTAGAACTTGATCCTTCTTTGTACCATTTACATAAGTAGCTACTTGCATGAGTTTTGCTGTGCAGAAGCATATATACATATGTACATATATATCCTGTCCCTGTAATCAGTCCTGTCGAAGGCTAATCAAAGCCTTGTGCCCTGTCAAAGCAGCTGGTCTCTGTATAAACATGGATCAACACACAAGCATTAATCTGAAAGAGCAGACTGGAGAGTTGAAGAATACAGGCATGAAGGGCAGATTGGGACAGTCAAGGTTCATCCTGTCTGTGTGTTTAACTCTGGTGTCCAAGTTAGGAGGGAAATTCTTGGGCCAGTTTTATACCCATTAGATTGCTGAGGATGATGCATATTTTCCTGCAGCAGCTATTTGTGCCTGCTTATTTCCACAGACTACAGAAAAAAATCCAAGGTACCTATGCTTCAATTTAGGAAACAATAAAATCCCTAAAACTAGGGATTCATTACCTAAAACTAGGGATTAATTTGGCCTAACTGCTTGCAATAAATAGTGCTCACATTTTAGGTGATGATAAAAACTTCCTACTGGCTATGAAAGCCAGGGACTGCATATTTAATCTTTTTTGAAGTATTTCAGCAGGGGTAGAGAGAAAGAAGAAGTAAGAAAATCTTGACAATTACAAGTAAAATCAATTCAGGTAAAGTTCATCATAAATACTTCACACTTGGGCTTTAGTCTTAATGCTGTGCAAGTTTAAATTTGTGTGCTAGCACTAGCCTTTTCCTGTCTGGGTTTATGGATGGCCCGAGTGATTCTCAACGATATCTAAAAAGAAAGATTGACTTACAAAGAGCCACGCTTTTAGATGCCTGCTCCGTGCTTCTTCACAGATCCTCTCTGGCACTTCACACCGTAACAGTCAACAGTGTTCCTCCAAGTGGCTACACAACCAGTCCTAAAAGTCTGTATCCAAGAGGAGTGACTGTTACCTTTAACTACATACGGTAGATATGAGAACGCATGATCTCTGCTTGCTGTCAGGATTATGGAGGAATAGGAGAGTAACTGTACAATGGCTGACTGGCATCATCACAGTTGTTAACATTTTCTGAAGTGTGGCACATACCTGTTTGTGTAAGGTGTTCGGTCCTGGCCTAGAACTTATTACAACAGATGATGAACCAGTTTGACTCCTGTTATAAGTAATCTCGGCAAACGTAAAACAACAGATAAGGCCAACTTAATTATAGTGACATACTGTGCTAACACTTTTAGAGATGCATATGAAGTGATTTACATCCACTGAAAGAAATAAATACAAGTGTTAGTGGAAAAAGGTAACAAACCCATCCTCACAGAGCTAACGTCCATTTATTTAGCCATTTATACATCCAGGGATGTATAAATGAATGACGTAGCTGTACAAAGAAGATTACAAAGCAGCCCTTTTTTAGAAGTTCATGGATATCTAATAAAAATTATTGAAAAAATACAGTAAAGCAACATGTTCAATGAAAGTACTTTAAAAAGTATTTTTTCTTCCGTATGATACAGTTAGGTGGTTTAAAGATTCAGTTTGCTTCTTTTCAGCCAGTAGAGGATTAAATTCACATAGGAAAGAGCACAGACCTAGAAACCTCTTATTCTTCTTACAATATTCTGAGTCTTCAGTTCCTTCCTAAGTTACAACAGCTTGCAAACCTATCAGAAGATGAAGTGATGAGACTTCAGCATATTGCAGTAGTTCTGACAGGAACACCAGAAAACCCAAGCTGTCTCCTCACTATATCCTTCAAATATTTCTTTTGCAAGCTCCATTTATATTTTGAATTTTGCTAAATACTGCAACTTGTTTACTACATCAATGCTCAGCACTTAAAGTCATCTTCAGGATAACAGGGAAGTCCCTGTTAGCCTCCTCCTTTTAGAAAAGGCTCACAGAAGCTGTCAGCAGCTCAGTCATCGGGATGAACTGTGACTTTTGTGTCCAAAATGAAAAGAAAGAAATAAATCACTTTATGAAATAGGCAACCCACTCTGGCTGTCCCTGTTGAGCAGTGGGGTTGGACCAGACGACCTCCAGAGGTCCCTCCCTTAACCTTAACCATTCTGTGATTCGGTGATTCCATGAAAGCAACTGTGTTGCTTGAAGTGAGGTCAGTCAGTTTTTCATGGCTAGAGCTAAATGTTCTGTCTAGAACTTTGCCAACACTTGCTAAAAGGCAATATATTTAATAAATAATTCATAAATTTAACCATTAAATTAAAACTAGTTCAAGAAACTTCAGATATATGTACATTTAAAAAAAATAGAGAGGGGAGGGAAAGGGGAAGGGGAAGGGAAGGGTAGGGGAAGGGGAAGGAGAAAGGGAGGGGAGGGGGGGAGGGGGGAAGGGAAGGGAAGGGAAGGGAAGGGAAGGGAAGGGAAGGGAAGGGAAGGGAAGGGAAGGGAAGGGAAGGGAAGGGAAGGGAAGGGAAGGGAAGGGAAGGGAAGGGAAGGGAAGGGAAGGGAAGAGGTGTGCTGATATCTAT
The DNA here is from genome assembly GCF_040182565.1 of Anser cygnoides. Classification (NCBI taxonomy): domain Eukaryota; kingdom Metazoa; phylum Chordata; class Aves; order Anseriformes; family Anatidae; genus Anser; species Anser cygnoides. The sequence continues at coordinate 81,841,881 of NC_089873.1, read as the reverse complement.
TTACTGTGGAAATAGACTGGTTTCCCATTTCATACACTTTCTTATTTATCCTACTGCTCACACTCAGACACAGCTATGTGGATGTTTGCAACATTACAGATTTTAAGGAAAATATAAGCACGGCCTAAGAGAACAATGGTCATACTCTGATGTTTTGGTAGGTTTGAGGCTGCCAGACATTAAGTCTTCACATCCAAACAGTCACAGCCTAATAGTAAAACAACATGCAGCAAGGAAAGAAACAGAAAAGTACTGGTAGTACTAAGTAGGACAGAGACAATAAAGGTGCACATTTTTGTTCTCAGTCTTGGTAACTATGATTGTGACCTATTGGGTAAGGCATGGAGAGTTTTACAGAGGATGTGTTACAAATATTAATTAAAGCTTTTAGAACATTTTGAATACAAAGCCTTTTGAAGATAGAAGGTGCTAAAACATGTTATTATTCTAAATAATAATAAAATATGTTCCAATATCCTGCAGAGACTGTATTGCATCAGCCTTGATTCAACACTGAAAAACAATGCACCTGTTTAGCATCTTACAGCATTATTCACATTGAGTATTCAGAAGAAAAGTTCTTTGAAGAATCCTTATCAACTCAAAATGAGTCTTTTATAAACTGCAAAGCTGTAAAAGCTGTTCTTTCTTTACCATCTTTATAGATTTATTTTTCAATTACACTGTCTTTCTCTTCAGACAGTAAGAGATTTCCTTTTTGTGCTGGAGCTGTAGCACAGGAAAAGATGCATATATTTTGACCATTGCAATTTGGTGTTCCACACTGCCTTCAAAAAATGTCAAAAATCATCCTCATAATTTGTAATCCACCTGGGATTATTTGGGTAGAACCTTCTTGAGACATATTTTATTACTGGTCTACTATTTTTTTTGGTACTATTTCTACAAGAATGCCAATATTTATTTGGCCATGGTTAGGTAACTCCTCTTATAAATTTGGAGAATATATGCCCCTTCCCTAAATCAACATTGACAGTAGATAATACTTAAAGAGAACTAACATCACCAGCTTTCAGTGTAGAGCATATTCAGGAGGCCTAGTGCAGAATGCAAAGGATTCAGATTAATTAGCATACAAAACTACTCTTGCCACTTTGCTCCTTTATTTCTAATAGAACTCATTATTGTGCCATCATATTTCAGAAGTAGTGATGCAGAAGCTGGATTTGACAATGATTCAGGAACGAGCCAGCCAGCAAATTATCTGCAGGGACTCACAGACCTTTCTATAATATCTGCCCACCTGGGCATCACTCCAACTAACTGCATTTTTATGTCACTCAAGAGTGCTGCCCACAAGTCAGAGTGCCAGATGATCTGTATTGCAAATGATGCAAATTGTTTCATTCATAAGAGACAGAATTCATCCCAATAAAGTCAGAGGCAGTGAGGGAGTGGGGACAGCCCCAGCTCCCACCTGCACACACAGACCAGCTTCAATGGGGCTGGAGGAAAAGCAGACAGGGGCCAGGGCACACTGGACCCTGCCCACAGGACCCTAGGGGTTATCCTTTTCTATACAGGGCTCATCGGAACAGGGAGCTTCCTCATAAGTTACACATGCTGAGCTGCAGCATTAAGTTATTGGGCACACTGCGGATGTGTGGGGGTACAGATGCACCACCTCATTTTCTAGGGGTTATCCCAGTTTAAGAGGCTTCTCATATCCATGGTCCTTCCAGCCTCAGTTTTCACTCTCAGTCTAGGGTTTCAATTCATCACCCTTTAAGCTGTGTCTAACCATTTGCGATGCTGACCAGTTAACTGAACAATGCTGTGAGTGAAAAGGCAGATATTCATTTATATTCTGAAGGATTACTTCTATACAGATCGCTTCAGTTGCAAACTGGCACAAGCAAGAGAATGGTGAACTGCCTAGTCTGAAGGATCATCAGGAGAGAGGCAGGATGCTGGCTCATGCTGGCTTTCCACTTACAGAAAATGCCCATGAAGTCAGTACCTTTAGGGTGGCATACCAAGGAAGTGAGAGAGGCAGAAGCTAGAAGTGGCATATTGGAAGACGAGACTGAGATCACAGAAACTGGTCTCATTTGTGCACTCTTGTAAATAATAATGTGCCCAAAATATTCTTATCTTCTATTATCAATTTGCTTTGCTTGATAGCACAGCTGAGAGTCAGTAATATGTAGCACCTTGTTTAACCATAACTTATTGAAATGGCTAGTAACATAATAATTTTCTCCATCTGATCCACACTACCATACCGGTTTTGGTGTCAGTACCTTGGGAAAAAAAAAATACTCTCTTTCATTTACTGTAGTTCATATACTTTATATTACACCATAACATTGCAGGCTTAGTAACATGCAGTCCCGTGCACAGTATCACAACAAGTAAAGTTCTACTGCTAATATATTTTAAGCGTAGCCTTCCTGGAGAATATATTTCATTTGGAATATATAAGATACGGTCTCAAATTGTATACAAGTAGTTCAATTCCTCTGACCAGGCAGAGCATGGAGATTCATCTCTCATTTTTCTAAAATAATTCTGCTGTGTGGAAATGCTGGCACATTTATAGTTTAGGATGGAAGTGTATTCTATGTGAAATACAATCTGTGAAAATGTTAATACAGATTTTAGTTAATATAGTTTTCAATAGGGTTAGTGATGTCTACCTTTTTTCACCAGGCAAGAAAAGAAAAAAAAAAAAAAAAAAAAGTGGTAGCTTATCCCACCAAGCTATCATTTGGCTGCAAAAAAACAACAGCAAATAAACATTAAATAATATATGAAATGCATGAACAATTATTACTTTATTAATAAGAAACAACACTCTTCTGAAAGAGCTGTCTTAAAGCACACAAGAAAAAATGCTTTTTACTGGCTTCCCTACAAGATTGGTCTTTTGTGCTTGCAAGTAATGGGTACAGTAATTTTGATACTTCTGGATATTAATGGCACTATGTTCTTACTTTTCTGGCCTAAATTTAAACGCTTTTGAGGTACTATATATTGAGACTCTGCTTTGTCAACACTAAATTTGGCTCCTTAAGTATAGAGAATGAGGACAGGATTTCTTCATTCTATATGGGACCCAAGACACAAAATGGGATAACACTTAAAGCTTGCATTTAAAAATCATAGAATCATTAAGGTTGGAAAAGACTTCCCAGATCATCTGGTCTAAACATCCCTCTACCACCAATGTCACCCACTAAACCATGTCCCTAAGCACTACGTCCAACCTTTCCTTGAACACCCCAGGGACAGTGACTCCACCACCTCCCTGGGAACCCGTTCTAATGCCCGACTACTCTTTCTGAGAAGAAATGTCTCCTAATTTCCAATCTGAATCTCCCCAGTGCAACTTGAAGCCATTCTCTCTAGTCCTATCACTAGTTATCTGTGAGAAGAGGCCAACCCCCAGCTCCCTACAACTTCCTTTCAGGTAGTTGTAGATGGCAATAATTACTCATATGTGTACTAAGCATGTTACAGCAAAGAGTAACAAGTACTACATATTGGTATAATATATTATGGCTAATGTATGATTAGCTAAAAGTCTTTAACATTTAGAAGATTTATTAATATACTTTTGAAATGTACTATGATGTTCAAAGCTTCAGAACTGCTAAGTGCAGAGTTGGGACCATAGATTAAAGTCACATGAAAATCAATGACAACAGTTCTCATGGATCTGAAAGCAATTGAACTGTCCACCTTTTCTAGGTTGTAAGGGAAAACAAACAAAGATTGATTCATCATTTAAACTTTCCTTACCATAAGTCAATATATTTGTGCTTGAAGATATGCTACTGAGGTTGATCATAGACTGTTCCCTGTCCAGATGCCCGGGGAAAACGTTGCATTGTTGTCTACTGAAATTTCAGTCTGGATTATATGGAATTGGCTAACTGACCAAATTTGTTTTCTATGGTGCAGCTGTAACAGAGTCAATGTCTACAAACTAGTTGGACTTGCTCTTTCTCACTCAAAAAGGTAATTACAAGGCATGATTATTTCGTGTTATTTCTATTCATACAACTGGAAATTGATGTTTTTCTTTTCACAGTTTTACAGGTGGAATGAAGACAACTTTTTGTTTGAGCAAGATCAGAGGCTTGTAGTTGCTAGAGCTCTCATCTTGTATAATACAGCTAATGTCTTCCAGCTAATCTACCTGCATTTTAATTTGTTGGCATTAGTTTATATTTCATTTTCCCCATTATGTTAGGATGCGCCACTGTGTCCAAAGAGTGATACCGGCTTCCAAAGATTTCTTCAGTAACTCTTGCAAATCTCCTAAAAATCTGATATCTGTATCTTATAACAAAGATCATAGACAATATCCTTGTGCTGTGTTTTTTTTTTATTGTTGTTGTTTATGCATTCATAGCTACATAGCCAAGGAATTTCTTGCTTTGTCTAGTCCCATCATGCATCTTGCAAGGGAACTGACCATTTTTTTCCATAGTGGGTAATTATTTACTGTTTGCTATGTAGTCTTTTTTTTTTTTTTTTTTCCTCCAGTTCCATTACATACTATGTCATTAAACCTTGTTGTATTGCTCTATTCCAGCTGAAGTACAAGTCTCATAACAAAAAAATATACATACAGTGCTCCCATCCTGGATAACATTGGGTCCATTCTGCAAAAATATACCCTGTGCTAAAGGTTAGGGAGCTATTGAGAGCCCCAAGTTGGTAAATGGATACACTACATTGATGAATGGATACACGACAAGAACAGGCTACTCTGAATCTTGGTTACGGGGAACACCTGAGAGATGTGCTATTGGTCCTACCTAACATCACTAAATATTCACTAAATAATTCACAGATAGACTTTTCAGGAAAGCTAAAATAGGCACAGTTATTCTGATACCTGCTTACTTCTTGAAACACACCTTTATCTTCTCTTTTTTATATTTTATCATTCTTCTTCCCACCATTTTAGCTACAAATTCCATTTGTAATACATTTCAAACACATCTGAATACTTATCGCCACAAAAAACACTGCTTTAAAGTTGTTGTCGTTGTTTCTTTCCTAAGGCTATGTTGAAGTAGCCACACCAGTAAATTAGATCTAAGGCATTTCTGTCATGGGAAGGATATTTAACATAGTGAGGATTTTGCTAGTTTTATAGTTTTAACAGACTCCAGCTCACCAAACCAGAGCAAGTTAAAATGAGGAAGCCATATGGAAGCTCTGAAGGCACTAGGAGGACATTGTTCACCCCAGCAGTTACCCTTCTGGTACCCTTCCAAACCTTCAAAGGTAAGCTATATCATGCAAAGCATTGTTGGTATCTTTAAGGTCATGAGTGCTCTCTCAGTTCTCTCTCACTCTAAAATTCTCATGGCATTTTTGCTCCTAAGTCATTAAGAAACATTTGTAAGGGGAATGTAAACCCCACAATGTTTTTATAATTTGCATAATGGTACCTTGCATGTCATAGAGAGTTTCCATTTTTCCCTTTATTATTGATTACATGCAAAGTATATATTTTTTTTGCTTCCTATTCCAGGTCACTTGCAGGTAGCACAGCTATCGGGTGATTTGGCCCACTATTGAGTTAAGCTAAATTTCTCTGTATATTTTATTTATATGCATCAGAAACAACTACAAAAGTAATTGCATATGTTCATATAGTAAAACTGTCTTTAGTCTGTGCAAAGAATGAAGCCTTGCCAAAGTTTTTTTTTTTTTTTTTTTTTTTTTTCAAAATATTCATTGTAAAGCTTATCTATACAGGCACAGACCCAAGACAGAAATACACACTATATCTGCCAGACCATGCAAAAAGCACTATCATAATTCTTATATTTCAGTACTTTTGTTTACTACATGAATTCTGCTAAAGTACAAACAGTAATGGTAGAGGATGGACGGATTGATGGATGGATGGATGATGAGTCTATAGATGGACAGCTAGTGGATAATGGGTAATACTGGTCCATAATGGAACTTAGACAGCATTTTAATAAACCCACAGTACACAGAACCTGCACATTTCCAGAGAAAGAGAAGAAAACAATCAGCTGGCATATTGTCACAAGTCTGTTGAGGTGGAACTGAATGGAATGATATAACCGTCATGCACTGGGCATACTATGACAGGTTATAGACAGTTGATAAAATGAAATTTTAAATAAAGGTGCAACCTTGTTCTATTGTATCCTGCAATTAAAGCCATTAGGCAAAGGAAAAACCATTTTGGTTTCCACCTTTATGGTTCTGGAATGTATCTCTTCATTGTGCTGATAAAATCTAATGTGTTATATATTTCACCGTGACAAAATATAATTGATGTCATGAACAGTTTTAAATTATTGCTTGTATAATGTATGCTTTTAGCAGAACTGTATTTATTATTTTAAATTTTCTGAAACTTGTTCTAAATTACCATGAAATGCATCAGGGTGGAAGAAAAAGATTTGTCAATGACAGGACCAGTTATTTGAAAGACTTTAACTTTCAAGTCAATTTCACAATACTTTCAGCTCCTTTTTTTTTTTTTTTTTTTTTTTAGGAGGAAGGGAAAAATAATGAAGAAGGGAAGAGAAAAAGAGAAATACCATAAATTTCTTAAACTAGTTAAAAAGGAACAATAAACAGAATGTTTTATGTAATAGCGATAAAAATTTAGATGAATGTAATTTCATGAAAGCTGCATTTTTAAAACAGAGAAAGAAGTAGAAAAGAGTTTCATCACCAATATCAATATGAAAAAGTCAAGGCACTGCAAACCTAATTAGACAATGCTATCTTCTATATTCATAGATGTGCCTAGCAATGATACATTATCACTCAAGCTTTAGCACTGGGTCATTAACTGTGCAGAAATGTTACATGCATTTGTGTATACAAGATTAAGTGCTATACATTCTTGCAATGTTCCATATTCTATTAGATCATTTTTAGCCACTCTTTTATCTCTCTGTCACTTTCAATGAACTGTAAATTTGGTAGCATGTTTACAGATATTTTTCTTTCACTGACTAAACTATCAAAAGCCTGTATGATGATTATATCATTTCCTTGGTCCCTTAGGAGCATAATGTACAATGTGCTATGTCCTAAAAGTGCATTTGTGTGGAATGCCTAATCAACATATTTTGCACAGTACTTTTGTCTCCTTTAGAAAGGCACCCCATATTTCTCATGCTCATTACTCTAGAGTATAATAAAATAGGACAGAAATTCATCAATGATCATTGTCACATGGAACAGTATTTCAGAGTAGGCCTGACTGAAAAAGCAAATGAGGGGTAAGTGTTAAATGAGAGACGATGACAAAATTATTCCCCAAATCCTGTAAATGCATTAAGAATTACAGCGAGCATTTTAGAGATGAATGACTATATGTTATATCCAGAGCATAAACTTTGGTGTCCTAATCGGTACAATTGTACCACGTTATACTGGCTTCCAGTTTAACAGAAGAGCCATAGGCTATGCCATGATTTACAAAACAAAATGAAAAATATTTACAAAGCGCATGAATTAAGTATGCTTTACTGCCAGTCCTAATGTTTTGATGACTCCTGAGCAAGTCTGAAATGAAAAACAATGCCAAACAGCTATACAGAGAGCAAACTGCCCTCTGCATATTGCTCACTATTAACAATAGCCTTTTCCTGGAATTTCTCACTTTGCCCCAGGGTATTCCATGTGGAGACAATCCCAAACAGATTTAGGTTCACACTTTAGTGCCTCTGCAGTTAAGAGACAGTAACACCAAATGAAGAATAAGACATTTATCCCATCTTAAAAAAATAAAAGAAAAAAAAAAGCCCTGCCTAACCTAGCCAAAACAATTGGATTCTTGACAGTGTGAACCAGCATTTTCATACAGTGTCAAGTGAAACCAAATACTTTTCCACATAGATCACTTTTCTTATTAGCGACTGATCACAGGACCAACCACAATTCATTATCTGGAAAACAGATAATGAAAGGTATTAGACTACTCAAAGCTTCTGTTTAATCAAATATAAAGCTGGGAATTATAGAATGATAATTATACTGCCATTCAGATTCACAGGTCACCACAGAAGTCTCCAGAGATCACACGGATAGCCCTTCTTCTAGCAAAAAGTAAGAAAAAAAAGAATTTAGTGACCACTGGAAAGATTTTAGGGCTAAATGTAGCCCCCCCAGCTATGGTGCAGAATAATGAGAAAACTCTGAATAAATGGGGAGAACAGCAAGAAATATTATCTGTCCAGTACAGGTTCAACAAGTTAGTAAGAGGACAGGTACTCTTTATTAGGAAAATATTTATATTTTAATATTTTATATTTATCAAAACATAAAGATGTTTAATGACATTTAGTTAGGCAACAGCAAAGAAGCTCATTGCTGCTTGCACATACATTATGAGTATCTTCAGCATCCTCTTCTATGAATAAAATGCAATATAATGGTGTCTGTACACATTTAAGACACCTTTTTAACTTACCCTTTGGGTTTTAAAAATCCTGTTAATCTTTTTGAAACATTTTACAAGATTTTTTTTAATTCTGAAAAGTAATTGTTAGTGTTAATGAATCACTGACTACTTACTATGGTCATTAAACTTTAAGGGTTAACATAAGATAAGCTCTGTGCCCCAAAGACACTGTAGTTACACAGTGAACTGAGTATCAGAGATTTATGTTCTATGTGACAAACCAAGGACTTGCAGAGAAATGCTGAAGGAAAAAAAAAAAAGTAATTTCATTAATCACTTTAAACACCAGAGCTCACCATCTTAAGCTGAATGTTTTGACGTATAACTTACTGTAATCATGCAGAAAAGGAACAACAGAAGGTAACAAAAAAGATTCCTATGGTGAAATTGATAAATGGAATAAAACTGATTAAAATACTGAGTTTAAAAGTATGTTATAATTTCAAACTTTTGTTTTAAAATGTATAAAATTCAAACCCATTTTTCTAGGCATACTTCAAAAGGACCTTAGATCCCTACAGTTTCCATTAAACCTGCATTGCCCTGAGCAATGGTCTTAATACTTGGCACACGCAGTAGTTAGAGTTCCAGCTGGGATGCAACTTGACATATTTAACATCAGGAAGTCTTTTCCTGTTTCTCTGTGAACAGACACTATGTCCATTCCTTTCATTTCAACAGTTGTCCTAAATTCCTTGTAATTGTGACTAACTCTGCAGTATTAGGTCTGCATGTTCCTGGTGATAAAGTTAAATCACCCTATTTGCGAAAACTACTTTTTCCTTAGTGAAAGAAATATGCACTCTCTGTTATGTGTAGGTAGACATATACAGAAGTGTTTGGAAAAGGTAAAAGAAGCAGTATAGCTGTGCCACAAACAACTAGGTCAACAAAAGGGGAAAAAAAGGTAGGGGGAGATAAAATTATCTTGCCCCTACTCCCCCCTCAAATAAAAAATAAAATAAAATAAAAATCTAATGCAGATAAGAACTGCATTCCCTTGCAGGGAATGGCTATTGTACAAACAGAAGAATATTTCAATGAGCATGAAGGTGAAAATACTTCCAGATTCTTTGGCAGAACATGCTAAATTTAGGTCGGAAATTTAAATCAGAGAGAAAGACATTGCTTTTTAACTTCCAAAATTGTTTTTATTTTGTAAGTACAAAAGGAAAACTTTTGGAGAAGAATATCACAGAAAGGGAAGAAAACAAATTCTTTCCCCCAAATATTTCCATTCTTTCCAGGACAAATCTTTGGCCCTTGAACAGTCTTGGGGTTTATGAGCATTTCTAGCATTGTTGCCATGCTAAAGCCATATTAACAGACTGGCAGTGATACTGTGTAACCCTGGGAAAGAGAGGAAATCCAGCTGCTGAGAAAACAAACCAGATGGCTACTGCCCATTTGGGCATAGCAGGGCTGGCAGCCCTGGGAGCCAACAACATGTCCGTTCCTCTTGGGCTGTCTGTAAGCTGCTTGTTCACCTTGTGGCTCACATTCAACAGAAGAGATTTTGGTATGAACCCTGTGGCTTCAGGTGACTGGACATTTGTGTGTGGTTAATATCAATGGAAAAATAATTCAACAGAAAAACCTACTTGCATTGAATTTGTTCTGATGTAGATCAGATTTTCTAAACGTTAAACAATGTATCAGAACTATTTTTGGCATCTGCAGTCTCAGGATTATAAACCGAAGAAAAACAGATGTTCAATTTCTTTTTTTTTTAGCATCTCAATGGACCAGGTAATTCTTAAGGTTTTGAGTATTAAATTATGAAAAGATTTATAAACAATTCAGGGAGTTCTAAAATCCCATTAACACTTCTTTGCTTATGAGGAAATCTAGTTTTCATCCCCTTAGACTCATGATATGGTGCCAAAGAGAAAAAGTATCTGTGAATGTAACAGACATAGCTTCTGTCTCACATTAAATATTTCAAAATATAAGTTACCAGTGAAAGGCACGGTAAGTTTGTTTGGTATCACTGCATTTCTCTATAACAATGAGAAGATGCACTCTCCTCATCATGGAGAAATCATGAGAATAAACACCACACAAAGTCAACTCTAATGAAAAAGCAGTATCAGGAGACTGACAAAAGTGGCTGTATTTCCATCAGTAGAAAAATCAAGGAATTTCAACAGGACATATAGTCACGGATTACCTGAGAGAAAACTGGGCTCGGAGTGGGAGATACCTCACCTTCCTATCCTTATGTAGCTGTGCTGGGTGCAGGTGCCCAGGTGCTGGCAGTGGGTGCTGTGTGGCCGCTGCATGAGGCGATGCCGGGCCTGCCCGATGCTGGCCCCAGCCGGCCCCAACGGCCCCACCGCAGGGCACAGCCGGGCCCCGCAGCCAAGATGGCGGCACCTCATCTCTGGGAAAATGGATTTAAGAAAGGGCAAAATGCTGCACAGAGAAGGGAACAACACAGGGAACACCAAGGTCAGAGGAGGAGGAGATGTCCCAAGGCAGAGCAGGGGGAAAGCTTGAGAAAGCCAAGTGGTGAAGAGAAACTGCTCTGTACTGACCACAACCATTCCCTGATTCTCCCTGCACTGCTCTGGGCAGGTAAAGCAGCCAGGAGTGACACTGAGCATGGGAAAGGGGGCAGGAAATGTGTTGTTTCACTGTTTGTCTTTGTTCCTCACTACCCAAATATATTTTAAATGACAGTAAATTAAATTAATTTTCCCCAAGCTGTGTCAGTTTTGCCCACATCAGTAACTGGTAAGTGACCTCCTTGTCTTCATCATGTCCCTTAATGTTTCTCATCCTATTTTCTCCTCCATCCCACTGTGAAGGGGGAGTGACAGAGTGGCTGGGTAGCTACTTGGCTGTTAGCCACCACAGTTGCTTTGACAAGGTATGTGCAACATTATGAAGATGCTGGAGCTGGTGCTAAACTCATCATGTAGAGATTGGTGTCCAACATGTAAGACTTCAGTCATTGAGTCATATGATGGAAACAAATCTCTACCATGGTGGGTTGTGTTACCTGACTCTGCATGTGCAAAGGATGATTGTGCTTCTCTACCTGGAATTGCTTCTTCCAACAGTATTCCCCTGAATGAGAAACCTTCAACGAATTACGTCCTGACTGAAGCACTGCATAGCCTGAAGGTGCCTCATTCTATTTGCCTTCATGCCGGACACTGACTGATGGTGGATCTGTGTTGGGCAGTGCTGGCATCTACCACTGGGGAATCACATGGAGGAGAGAAAAAGCATCAGAAGCCCGCAGCATACAGAAAGTGAAAAGTGAAGCAGGGTGAGGTGAGTATGTCTCACACAGATATCAGTTTAGGCAATAACTATTCAAAGCCTTGACAAAGCCTGAGTCAAATTCTTCAAAGATAGTCACATCCCTGCTGCCAAAGTTTTGCTGTTTTCCTAGGTCTGTGCTGGAACTGAACAGACAGCATACACCACTAAAATATATTAGACCTGCTAATTCCTTGTATTTATTCATTTATTTATTTTTCACACTGCTACATGCAGGGTCTTGGAAATACTTCACAAAATATAATAAATTCTATTTTCTGAAGAGCACAGCTGATTTCTCCATTGCCTTGTATTTCCTATGATTGAGTACGTTTAAAATACTCCCAAATCAAGCATTTTACAGATAGAAAAGTCTTAAAAGCTTGAAAGACCATAAAGCCTGAGAAATGATAGAAAAATCAATTCAAATGATTGAGAATTCATGGCTTGAGAATGTAAACTTTAAAGATATCAACTGTAAGGAAAGTTCTGCTTATATGTCCAAGGCACAAAGCCAGGCGGTTGTGCAAACTGCAAGTCTTCTGAACTCCAAAAGGAACTTGAACCAAAGTACAATTCTGAGTGCATGAATTTTCAGCACAAAGTGAAAACTCCTAAATGAAGAAGTTAGGACTCAAAAATAAATGATCTGTCTAGGTTTATCCAAGTAAATAGGTTTATGGATTCTCACTACATTTATAATTCATTGGGATTTTAACATTTTCAGCAGTTCATTTCAAAAGCTCCTGCTATTTTGAAGGACCAGACAAACAAAATCCTCTTAAATAAGAAGAAACCTGCTTTTTAACACTTGAGTCTAAAATTACTATTTGAAACTATTTATTTTTTTTCTGCATTAGCTATAATACAACAAATTTCCTCAATTTACTTGCATGGATTTGAGTTTGGAGATTTGCTAAGTTTTTAAGCGGATCTTAAGTACAGGAAAGATTTTCCAAGTTCACAGATTTGACATACTGCCATGCTTTGCAAAAGAAATGATAATATCTTCAGTATGTATACTTAATAATGCTGCACATTTTATGGACATTGTAGTTTTAACATTTAGCCATAGGTATTTCCATGGGTTACACTAACCCTAAATCTAGATAGGGACTAAGTCACAGTACCTCCAGTTTCTACTGTCAAAAAGTGTTGAGTATCTTTATCTTGCTGTATATTTTCTGATGTGCATATTCACAATAGTGTATGTAAATGTACTTTGATTAAAAATTAGTGTAATATAGTAAGTCAGACTGTTTTGATTTCTCACAAATACAGCATCTCTTCCTTCATAGGCTGCAATACATTGCAGTAATAAGGATATAATCCTGAATAGCAATTAATTGGTAAAAAGCAAAAAGGAAAAAGAAGTCTGCAGTTATCTGGGCTTTATGGACCTATTTTTCTGTAGCTATCAAATTATTCATTTCCCAAACAGGTAAAAAGGCCTAAGTTGACAAGAACTAACGGTCCATCTAGTGTAAAATCTTGTCTAAAGCAGTAACCACTCAAAATACTGAGGATGAGTATATGATATAGGGCAATTAAAAGTTGGTATTTTCAAAATCATGGCAGTTGGTGGACATGCTCACTAGAAATTGCACCTAGCCGTCTCTTTTAAGAGCCATCCCAATGCCTAAGAAAGCTTGTTTTTTTCTTAGTCCAGTGATGAGCAGCTAGGGCTTCATCTTTCTCATATATAAGCCTTGACCTGGACTTAAGTCTCTTTCTGTCTCTCGGCAGTGAGGCTAGGGAGCATACATTAGTAACCATCAGCGAACACATACCTAAAACCAAATTGTGCTTGTATTGACCTATAAAACAAACAAACAAACAATCTACATAACTTCTCTGTTGAGGAGAGGTAAAATAAGAAATTAAGTTAAATTCCTTTTGGCTATTTAAACTGGTAGCCTTCCTTTCATTTCAGCCTTTATTTAGCTGGCATGCAGAAACTCCTTTTATGTTGAGTCATGAGGAGGTTGACCCTTTTTCATATATCCAGGATATGTACTTCAAATGCTACTATCACCATGGTATACATGTACATTTTAAAACACATTTCATCCTGTACATTCACCACTGCAAATACTAGTATTCAAGGACATTGCATGGCTTTGAAACCACCTGAACGATTTGCTTCTAGATATAACCTTACTCTTCATGTTTCCTTCTGAGAAGCAATTGTAACCATTCCTTGAGATTTTTGCAAAGGATTTTCAAAAGAAGACTCCTAGTTATTTAGGATTAAATCCAAGTATTTGGGCCCAATTCTCACTTACACTTCAAGTGGATGATTTAAACTCGCAATCCTTTGCCCTGTTCAGGCAATATAAGTGGGCCTTTGTGTAAATGAGAATCAGCTTCATATTTTTTATAATGATGTGTTATGCGTTACATTCTGACATTTTAGATTTCTGTACTGAACAAAGAGGCTTTCTCTTCTTTCCTTTTAATCTGGTATGTGAAGCAATATGTGAAAACATGGACAATGTTTATGAAAAATTTAACAACTGCAGCTTTTTATGACAAATAACATGCTATAGTTGAAAAGCAGGTACGTGGCATGACTTTTACTTTACTGACATGCATTTCCAGTGCCATATGCTACAGAGTGCTGCAAAACATACTGCTTTCTTTCAGGACATTACCTTGTTTTGATGGCAATCATGACTTGACAGATGCCTCAGCAGAGGAATTGCATGATATCTGACCTTTTTGTAATATGTCATTTCTAGAAAGCCTTGGTGCAGGTGCTCCATCACAGGGCACATAACAGAGATACAAAACAGAAAATGACATGATTCAAAACCTTTTACCTGTTTTTTGACTTCCCTGTATTATATTTGTTTTAGAGCATGTCATTTATTTGTCTTTGTAAAATGAGACTCCAAATCTCAGGATCTAAGGTTTAGGATCCCATTTAGATCTATTCTACTCCAGGAAATAACTCTTTTGGTTTGTTTATAGTTACCTAATGATTTAATTCAGGCAATGCTGGGCTTGAGTCTCAATAACTATGCTTCAGACAGACATAGATAACTTTAAGCACCTTCAAAGGCAACCATCTTGGAACTGTTCAAGGTCCTGTCTGCCTGCTGTACATAAATGCAGTACAAAAAAAAAAAAAAAAAAAGTATGTCACATCTCCAAAAGACATGGTATGAGGGGCATAGCAATACTGTAATGTACTATGACCAGACATCTCCACACACCTTAACCTAAACCTTGCTTAAACAGCATTGATCAAGACAATTAAAGACACACTTTAGGCTACACCTTCACCATTCACATCCCCAAAGTAGATTAGCTCTTCTCTGGGGTACATTTCTGGCTCTCTTGAAATAAAGTTATGTTGTTATAAAGAAGTTTAGGACTGCAAGAATAAACCCATTCTCACTGATAGCTGGGCACACATTGGCTTAAATTCTGTTCATACAATGTATAAATTCAAGGCATTGAAGAGAGAATAATTACATGGTTTTGTTTTACCACAGAAAATAGATAATTATGGGTAATTCAAGGCTCAATTATGTTGTGGGATAATTAATACTCAAAGTAAGAAACACTGCATGGAGATTATGGGGTAATCTGAAAGGAATTCACACAATTTACTCTAGTGTACTCTATTTACTCACTATTTGTTATACATATGCCTTGGTCAGAGCTTAAAATATTCTTAAAAATGTGGCACACTTTTCTTACTATTTAGAAGCAGGAATAGAGGAAAACAATCCATAGATAATAGCTCTTCTATAATTCTGGGTTCCCAATTTAGCTAAATGAAATTAAATCTTTTTATTTTATATGTAATAGTGTTAGATTAAGTATGTCACCCCTATGTCACCCAAAAATGCTCCTGACAACATATATTAAAAAATAATAAATGCTGACTCAGTGTTGGCCTTGTAAAACTTTCAAGTTCAAGAAATGCATACTACGACTATTCCTGGAGCATGGATGTGTGTGCCCTGTAACATGGTCCACCACCTTGACCCATGAAAGAAAAAAAGTAATAATATTCTGGAGAAATCAAGCTATGGATTGGTAGCTGACTTGTATCTGGAACATTCACCAGGGTTTCCAGAACTGGCATTAAAGATATAAAGACTGTTATTTCAGGTATAGAATAGAAAGATCACAGAAGAAAAATCACTAGAAGGCTGTGCACAGATATAGTCTACAGAAAGGTACCTATGTAGTCACTTCAATATGAGTCGTAAGAAAATGAGTGTAAGTCATGCTCGTTTAGGTTTAGGCTTTGGCTAGATTGTTTAGAGCTGTCTCTTACATTAGCAAAAAAGACTGTAGGAAAGGTGATTATTTCCAGCCCTTGAAAGTATCAGATAAGTATCTAAAAAAAAAGCAGGAACTCCAATAGCTTTGCTGGAAATAATGTGTTAATTCTAAGTAGCCAGTGGAATACACAGAAAATATATATACAAACAGTATGGTTTTATCTGAACACAATCTAATTTGTGCAAATTAAATACTATATGGCCTATGCTGATTCTATTTGATGATGTACTTCAATTTTTCTGTAACAAAGTTGAAGGGAAGGTTATCAAGCTTCTTGTTTAAAGAGCTGTTTATTATAGAGCCTTTTAAAGTGAAAGGTTTTATCATGATGTAGTAACACAAACATTTAAAATGCATGTCCATTGCATTGGAATTATTATTATTGTCATCATTATCATAATTTTAAGAAAGGGTAGGTCTGTGTACATGTCAAGCTGTTTAGTCCAGTTGAGTACACATTCCTGGGTCTACAGATGATGGAAGTTACTCAGTAGGCCTGGTTCTATAGCTCCCTGATTGCTGGTTAGTTAACTGTTTTTTTTCTTTTTTTTTTTTCCTATGATATCATTCACAGGCTAGCAGGAAATTAAACAGTGCCTTGTGACACTCAGGATCTGGGACACAACTGTTTATACCTTCTTACTATTGGAGGATCCCTGGTGTGATTTTGGCCCAGGCCAGCTTGTACTCTCCCAACTGCTCTAGTGTACAAGTCTGGAGTTAACTTGGGACAGGTACAGCTCAACAAACAGTTTTCATGCAGCTAGCCTCTTGTGGAACCTAAAGACGGGTAAGTAGGAGAGATGGAGGTTGTTTCTCATCAGTTAGCCTCAGGAATCAGACCATCATGTTTGTAGCCATGTTTAATTTACCGATATAAACCACACTATTAAGACAGAGAAATGTTTCCATAGCATTAGGACAGAGTTTTGGATCAGAAATTTTTGGACCTAAATCTTGGAGGCAATCAAGACCTAAATTTAATTTGCACTTCTTTGACAGGGAATTACAAATCTCTCAAAGTTCAGAAAACTATGTCACATGGGGTGCCTCTTGGTTTCCCACACAGATGGGAAATCCTTGAGGATCTGGTGAAAAAATAGCCTGCAGAATGTGGAGCCAATCACAGAAGTGAACTTGTTATATTTAATTAACCTCATAGTCGTATTGAGAAAGTTAATGGTATTTTAATAAATTGCCATTGTACTCATGCTGTTTTAAAATGATAGTATATAGCACCCTAAGATATATCTGAGAAGAGACCCTCAATAGAGTCGACTCATTAACAGCACTGTCATGGAGTGAAGAATGGCGGCCTTTAATTATATAACCACATGTAGCGTTCTGACAGTTTGTTACGCACATGATAAACCAAAGACTTACATTTTTCTTTTTCAATCCAAATTTCAAGGCAATTTTTAACAACCTACTGTAAGTACACTGTGTATTGAAAAACTGTTAATGTGTCTACATTAAAATGACAATATGTACCACATGCAATGTCTTCATCCCTAGGGTATCCAGTTGGCTCATCTCAATTCCTCAGTGTATGAAAATTAAAAGTTGATAAAAGAAGGTTTGCACATTTCCACATAGATGAAAGTAACCTATGCAGAGACCACTGGGGTTAATAATAAAAGACCCTCACACTATAACTCTGGAACTCACAGAAATAAATGGTTATTGCTTCAGTGGAGCAAATGGCACTGCTGTGGAGTATTTATGCAGTTTCCTGCAACACACAGAATTTCTAGAAAGAAATTAACTTCACAAACTGATCTATGTTGCTCATACATTATTACAGGATTGCAAAGGAAGCAATATTTTATGAGTCTGTATGATATTAATAAATTGTTGCTTTCTATCCCTTCTTATTGCCCCTTTTTTCCCATAAACAAGAGATAGAACTGTCTGAAAACATCATCCAGGAGATACAAAGCATAGCTGTATGACCTCAGTGTGATGGAGCAGCTTGTATATCACTGGGCCAGAAGTGTGCTGTAGTCTGTGCCAGCACCTCAGCCACGGCATTTACCTGAATAATGCATGCAGATCTGCCATTTGTGGCTTAGGCAAGAGACAAAAATGTGGTGTTTGATGACAGCACATCTGTAATAATCTGTGGCAAATACTGTCCCCTGAGCCAGCTGTGCTATCCAGACATTCACATATGGTGGTGGTATTTTAGTGAGAGCAAAACATTCCTTGTGATTGTGCGTGTGGGTGATGAGCAAAGGGAGGATTGGGTGTTGCTGTTCAGTCTGTCAATACTCTTTCTCATCATTGCTCAGTAAGGTATGAGTTGCTGATCCAAATTCAGCCATGATTATTAGACTCTTAAAAAGTCTGGCTGGCTTGGCCTATGCTAAAAATGGAAGAGACGGAAAGGCAACCTTCAGAAAGGTTGAACTGTGTTGTGTATATCTGACATACTTGGGCTGCGTTTGCCTGTCCTGATCCAACTACAACTGAACCTGATAAAATCTCCTTGCCACTAACCCAGAAACAGAGGTAGTGACCCTTCACAGCAGCAGCACGACTTGTGTAGTTTCCTTCTAACTTGAGTCTATTAAAGTGATCCAGGCTGGCTCACACACTTCTAAATAGAAATATCTTTTTCACTGTGAAAGAACTGGATTTGGAACAGCACCTAAACCAACATGCCTGGAGATGGGATGAGCTTGGTGGTAGGAAGGGGACGTTCTCAGGAGCTGTCACTCATGCCTCCCAGGAGGGCAGCTGCTGAGGGAGCCTATTTACCAGCTTGACAACACATTCCAGAGCACACCTTGAGCCTGCACTCTTAATGCCTGACACTGAAAATTAGCCTTGCAAAATTATAGCTTAAATTGCATTTCTCTCAAATCAGCAGAATCAAACAAATTCAGTAAATCTCATCCATTCTATTGGTTTGATTTGATTGCTTACTTTTCTTGCAAAAAAACTTCTGAGTTGACCTGGAACTTTCTACTCACACATATCCTTCAAATCGCCAGCCCTCATCATTATGAACTGACTCGGGCAAAGATCTGAGGGAGACTTTATGAAAAAAAAAATATCTTTTGGTTTATATATTTTCCATCTAACATCATCAATTCACTTTGAGAAAGAAGACAGTATGAGATCTTTTGTTTTATACAGACTTCTATACAGACTCCAGCCAACAGGGCATAAGACAAACCCATTGAAAAAAAAAGAAAAAAAAAAGAGGGAGAGAGAGAGAGATCAGAGACACAAACAAACAGGGAATATGTGTGCCACTCAGAGAAAAATGTCTTTATCTCTTGGTGAGCTTGTCTGCAAAACACTTACATGCACAGCACTTCCCTGTCCATCTATGAGAGAGACAAGTAATTCCCATAATCTTATGTTTCGGACCAAGTAACTATTGAAAAAAATCTTATTGAAAGACTATACTGAAAAAATAAACTGTGAACTGTTCTCATGACAGTTTGTGCGGGCTTTCAAGTATTTCTTAGTGCAGGCACGAATACTTTTTGTTATTTTGTCTGCCAACTTTTCCCATAAAGTCAGCACTCCTACATCCTGATGAGCTGTAGGAGCTCATGGATTAGCTTAATGCTCGAGAATCTGTATCTCACATTGCATGCTTGCTTTTTTGGCACTTTTTTGACTCTGGAGTAAAGGCAATGACCTATCTTACACATCACGTGATGGAAATCAAGAAAGAGCTTGTGCTTGACCCAGATGGAAACCAGCCAAATGCCTCACTCAGAGCCCTTCACTGAGCCCCTTCCACCTCACTGAAGCCATGGGGAGGGTGAGCACCTGGGTGGAGGGAGCTGGCAAGCCTGGAACTCATCATAGCTGGCAGGGGGGGCACTGCTTCCCAACAGCAAGCTTCCAATGAAGATCACATTAAAGGTCTCTTGGGCACTATTTTGCAAGTTTTCAGAAAACATCTCATTAAATACCTTTATCTTAAAAAGGAAAAAAGAAAGAAACAAACAAATAAAAATGAATAAACCACATCACTCAGCTTTCACTGGCTCATGGTAGCAGACACATTTGACTACAAATATACTCTGTTTAATAGAGATTAATCTTTTTTGTCAGTTTTAAGTGTCTTCAGATTGAGGAAGCAAGAAGGCCCAAGCCTTCAGCAGCAATTACTAGATTACTCTGCTTGTGTCTTTCAGAAAAAAAAAAAAAAAATGAGTGGCAGATTTTCATTTTCTGTTTTGTAATACACAACCCCCCAAAATTGCTATAAGTAAATACAGTATAATGCCTTTTGCCATGAAAAGGTATTTTTTTTATATAATTTTAACAGAATTTCTTTCATGATGACTTGTGATGGGTTATTTTTGTTTTCATCATACCATTAGTAAAAAGTGATACCTCTTTAGCTCTAATTAGGCCACTATCATAGAGCCCATTAATAATTCAATAACCCCTTTATCTATTTTCTTCCCCTTCAGAGCTCTTCAATCAGGGCTTATGCAGCAGGTTGCATTTGCTTTGAAAATCCATTAGCCTTCCGCCTCACTTGTGGGCTTTCCAAGGGACACAAATGGACAGACACGTAATTTTATTTATTTATTTGTTGTGCTTTTTGTTTTAGGCTATATGTAAAATGATGGTGGCAGTGGTGGGGGGCAGGGGGAAGGGGCACATAATAATCTCTGGTGTCACAGCCTTACAGCTTAATTTGTCATCATATTTTTCACATGCAAGATTCTGACAGCATCGATCACCTGAATCTGTTAAACAATTTTTTCATGAAGCTGACACACTGCCCCAGTGCTTGCATCTATCAACATCTCCCTGATTTATTGGCTTCATAACAGGAAATCATTTGGTAGCCTGGCTCTATTTTGCCTGAACACTGACCTGTGACCTTAATTTGCTGCCTTTTGAAGTTCTTTGTTCTCCCTTAACAGGTAGCTCACTAATCAGCAGAAGCAGCTTTATAAACTTATATAAATATTTAACTGAGATCTAGGAATATGAATGTTTAAATTAGTTCTTGTTGGAAAAGTATAAATAACCCAGACTAAACAGAACTATTGAAATCAAAGGCGTGCTAGCAGAAAGGATGGGATTTGGCACATGTTTAATATTTCATGTCTGTCTCTGTTCCTATTTCAAAATATTGACAAAGAGCTGTTATGATTTTCTGAAATAAAAGAAAGACTTCCCTCACTGTGAGTCTTGAAAACAAAATTTAGAAAGCAAAAACAGTAATTTTCTTTAATAGGTGCTGAAAATGAGGCAGTGTCGTTAGTTCAGGGGCAGGGATCTCAGATTACGGTAAAAGTTTGCTACTTCACCAGGACAGAAGCCTAACTTGGAACATATCCTTAAGTTTTATTTAAATAAAGAAAATCATGCAAAATGCTCTGCTTTAAGAATATCCTAAGTCTTAGCTGTCCATCCACTGACCAGCACTGCACATAAAAATTGCAAGCATTTTAGAAGAAATCAATTATTCTAGCATTTGATGTGAGACTTTATAAAAGCATAAAATGTATCAAAGTACTTTTCTTGCTAAACACTGGCATTCACTATCACTTAACCATGGTTAGGGAACTTCATCTAATATGTAATGTGACTTTTCAGTTGGAAATCATACTCACTTTGTGAAAAGAAAATCAGCAGTTTTCTTCAACCATTTGGAGAACAAATACTAGTGCTTTGAAGTCCTTGAAAAAGCACTCTACTGAGAGCAGCTCAAGAAGGTAATTTACAGTGGGGTTAATGGGTAGAATAAACACTCTAGACCCACTCCTGTGAGAATGCTTCTTCATTTCAAGACTTTTTTTTTTTTTTTCCCATCTCTTCTTCCCCTGCTTCCTATCCTAATTTCAAGTGGAGGCATAGCACAACATAACAACCTGGGTTAACCATGGGAGCCAACACTATTCACTAACTATAGGAAAGGGACAGAGAAAGAGAGTGTTTTTCCCCCTTACATATATGAAGGAGTGGAAGAACCCGTCTAGTTACCAAGTTAGACCTTAGAACACTTGCTAATGTCCATGAGAAGCAGATGTTTGTAGGAAGGCTACTTGGTCAGGAATGAAAAGACAGAAAAGTAGTTTAAAAGAGTAGAACCACGTTCACCACATCAGCGCAGAAGAATAAGCCATAAGCTTCGTATTGGACCATGAAGATCGTGTAGCAGATTTAGCCCTCTGAGAAGTAGGTAGTCTGTGAAACAATGAATGCCAATAAAGTGAAAAACTGAGCAAAAAAATTCAGCCTCTGTTTTAAGATGAAATTAAATTCTTATAAATCACTGAGGAAGAAAGTATTTGGTTCTTATGTGTGCTCTAGTTTCAACAACACAGAATTATTCACTAACAACTTTGCATATATTAATTCATGCATGATAACAATTCACTTAATTCTTTCAGTAGGTTGGGATTTATATGTTTTAATTCTGAAGACAAAGGATACCTACATGCACTTTAAAGGTTTGATAAGCTGGATAACAATATATACTGTTTTCAATAACTTGAATATATTTCCAGTGCAAAACTTATTTACAGTGCTTCAATTTTAATGAGTTTAGATCATATAAGTATGGGAAGGAAACAACAAAGCCTAGTCTGGGCATCCATGTATTAGGGCACTTAAAGGAAAAAAAAAAAAAAAAGCAACGAACCTTCTAACATTAACATCTTCAGAATTCTTCTTAGTTTATTTCTGTATTATAAAAGTATCATTTTCATGGTCTCTTGTCAGTCAAATTAAGAGCACATTATTTAACATGTGTCCTCTAGACAGCAAAAATAAGTGAAAACATCTTGATTCGCTTCTTTTAGTGTATGTCAATTGTGTGCATAATATTTGAAGGTTAATAGTGTGACCGTGATGTACCAAACCATGCAAACAATATCTTTCTAACAATGGACAATTTCCTTGTGAAATGGATTGGAAAGAATGTGATAGCATACAGAAGACTATATTAAAATGATGGCCCTTCAATCTGATGAACGGTGGAAATGTTACTTGCTCAAAGGCACCATTAAAATTAGAAACCTCTATCTATACATTGTCTTAATAACAGCTATACATGTTTGCACGCACACTGAAGTGTATATTATTCTGTTTGTGAACTTGATTATAGTGTACTTATAGGATCTGCTTAGATAAGAACACAGAATTGGAAAAGCATTTGAATTCTTGCATTAAGAATGCTGCAGTCATTCAAACGCATTTTGTAAACAAACAAAAACCCTATGTCAAATAAGATACCCTGTAAGATCACCATTCTTAATAAAAATGTTATTAACAAATGAAATCTCCAGTACTTAAATGACAAAATATTGCTGCAAGATAGTCTTAATTGAGATCCCATCCTCTGCACAGTTTTTCTGTACTTAATGGAATCAGAAATATTTTAAGATTAATTAGGAAATATAAGAAGCATATTTGCTTCCCTAAGTATAATTTTTCTGATATCAAAAAAAAAGTACAAATATTTCTGAGGAGACTCATGGAGAATCAGTGTTGTACTGCTGAGGAAAAAAAAAAACACGTGCTTTTATTTATTCTAATGCATCTTCACTTAAGTTAGAGCTCTCTGTATATGTAACTGGGAAGTGACATAGAATCTACCTTGTCCTACTGAATATGTAATTGCATCTTCCTAAATACAGCAATATGAAATGATGCTCTTTAAATGCGGAGGCTCACTCAAAGTAAAATTTTACCTAACTTCTACATTAAAACATCATTCCACCAGTTGGCTGATAAATTCTTATAATCTCTAAAGGCTATGCTCCTCATATGAGGGAAATCAAGATGAAGGTCCAAACATGAATGCATAAATCGAAGAGAATTTAAATTTTTAATTATTTAAAAAATTAAGATTTTGTCTATCAACTAAATGCCAAGAAAAAGTATCATCTTTATTTACAAGGAAGTGCATCAAGCGGTGGTCTCATGAGAAAAGAAGCCCATGTCTTTCAAAATAGCTCTCTGAAATATTCCACTGCAGAAGTAAACATGCTTAAGCACAGACACTTGTGGGTGGCTGGAAATAGAAATTTTGCTGCTGATGGACACAATAGTCAATATATGTTCCAAACTGACATTCAGAGTGCTATAATTCTGTCCCAGAATTGCCTAGGACTTTCACATTGTTAATCACCTGGAAGTCACCCAGTGATTTCTAAAAGGACAACTAAATGCTAATGTTGACTAAGACATCAGCTGAGGAAACATCCAGATGAATTTGAGATTTTAAAATGAAACACCAATTAAAAAAAAAAAAAGAATTAAAAAAAAAAACCAACACTCAAAGCTTTTATACAGTTTCCCAGATGAACGTAGACAGTCCATATGTTGCAAAAGCAGTATTAACATCTAGAAGCAGCATTTTTATGTTATTTAATTTTTTGACGACAACTGAAATTAAGGCAGTGTGTGTCTTTAAAAGAGCAGAGATATACAAACACAGGGCCCAGGGCTCACAGTCCCATAAGTGCTGTTCCCCTGAAGGCATCTACCTTGGAGAGGTGACAGAAGTGCTTCTGTCATCAGGCGCTGAAGGGAACCAGAGTGAAATCTTCACCTTATGTTGTAAATGGGCTCTCCAAGGGTTGCCTGTACTTATGGGCTTTGCCAAATGTACAGATTATTAAAAGTGCTTCCAAAGAGAAGAATGGACACACTTAGCAAGGTGAATGGAGACTGGTATATTCCAAGCACTGGAAGCAGGGGGAGCAGTGAGTGGGAGAATAGCTAGAGAGTGTTTTACATTACCTTTCTAAAGCATAAACTTGAACTGTATGTGAAAGAGCAAAAGCTGCCTAACAATTTAGGAAGGAAAGAACTGTGATCACAGCAATGCATCTGATAATGATGTCAAAATTTGGATGTGTAAGAAGGGAGAACATTTGAAGCAGTGAAGATGAAATGAAAACCTACTGTAAAAGAAGGCTGAGATTTCAGCAGCAAAGATAAAAAAAGAATAAGAGAACTTGTGTACGGGGGAGGAAGAAAATGACAGGAGTTTGTGACTAAACAGAAAGCAAAGCAGAAAAATGTAAGTTTTTAGGTAAACTAACCAGTGAACAATAGTCATAAGATTGCTTAGCTTTAGTTTGTTATTGCTTTCAGATGCAGAAAGGACCAATTTTTACTCAAACAAAAAGTTTGTATCTTTCAGAGTGGAAAAGACCCATGAAATATCTGTAGTATTCAGAAACTAAAAAGAAGAGAAGTGGAAGGGAATTAATCTATTGAGTATTGACACCTGAGGGGTGGTTCACTCACAGACTTCAGTGATGCCAGGCTGGCGCACATCATGCTTTGTTTCCCTCATGTCCCCCTAGTAAATCCTAACTTTTATTGTGGATTAGACCTTATTTAATGACGGTAATATAAGGTCACTCTACAGAACTCTTTTAACTATGCTCAAAGACCAGAGCATACAAGATTTGATGTTCCCAAACTGCTGCATGTGGTTGGAGTGTTCATGAATAATGAGATTTTATGCTGCAAAACATAGCACAACACAAGTGATACGGATTACGTGCTTGCTGTGCCCTTGGCTCTGAACCAGTTCAGATGATCCTGTTCCAGCAGGGTCTTTCCCGTTCTTTTCTTTTCCTGTTTTAGTACAATGGATCATGTAAATCCCTTTATATTCTGCCTAGTAAAATTCCTTCTTCCTAGGAGGTACTTACCAAATGCATCCGGGGGAATGGAAAAGCAGACACAAAGACATGTCACTGAGACAAAGAAATTGAAGACTTTTTGAGGAATTCAGAATAGACTGTGTAAGGTTTTTGCAACCCAGAAAGCTGCTAAATGTTACTGGAGAGAAAGTAAAACAAAAGGATAGGACTTTTTTTCTTTTCTTTTTTTTTTCTTTTCTTTTTTTTTTTTTTTTTTTCTGAAATGAAACAGCATGCAGGAAGATATTAATTTGCTAAAAACATTTTAATTTATACTCTTTCACTCAGATCTGAATTTTACCCTGATTTCCTGCTTGAAAAATGCTGTTTTATTTTGTGTTTAAGTAAAATCTTAACATAGAGTTTGAAAGCTATTTTAATGTTTTTAGAATTCCTCTGATAGCAAAGATGTAAAGGTCCATCCACTTTATAGCTGGGGCCCACAGAATACCCAGTCAGAGCAGCACAGGCTATGACAGCATTAACAAGTGATGCCAAGCAATGGAAGCCCTAAAGACAACTCCACAATGCAAATAAAAAACTGTTAAGCCAGATACCAGAAAACAAACAAACAAACAAAAGCCCTCAAATGTAAACTCCTGAACCAAACTGAGATGTTAATGTAGCTGCACCCATCAATACCATCTAGCGTCCTTCTAGTAGGAATTTCTGTTGTGCTACAGCAGGAGCTGATGTTCCAGAAATAAAATAACATTAGCTATGCCTCAGTGCAAGACTGACCTAAGTATGAATCAGTCAATACTAAAAGGAAAAGACAATTCAAACTGAAAATATATGAATTCCATGAAAGTGCTTTAGGTCTGTAACTAGTAAGATAAGAAAGGAAAATCCTAAAAAAACAAACTAGCAAACAAAACCCACCACCAAATAAAATTTGTTTTTGAATGCATTTTTGTCATTGAAAATACTAGAAATAAGAATTTAACATTTTGCTCACAAATCATAACTATTAGTGGCAATAAATGCTTAAATTCTAATTTTATCAAGAGAAAAAAAAAAAAGAATTTAAACCTTAATAAGAAATGTTATCTTGTGCATTAGTGCTGATTAATGCACAGTTCACATGTGATGCAAAAACAAGGCAAACATCTAGAGTGGGTGTTAATCAGCACCACAGCGAAGTCTATCCTTATTGCTTAAATAATTTATTTTCAGGTCTCAAAATGAGATGAGGTGAGAAACTAGACCAATTCCTTGCCATGCTCCATTTACAACAACACAAAGTTTTAACCCTTAAACTAGTCCACAAGTCTGCCGCAGAAACAGCACTTAAAAACAAACAAAAATTTATGCAATATTCCTATAAAAGTCACAACGAACGCAAAGTGGTAACAAAGTAAATGAAATCCCTAGAAGAAACAAGCTTCTTTGACTTACTGTGCAATGCCTGTAAAGAGGCAAGCTAATTTATGGGAACTGGCATCTGAGATTAAGAGTGAGATGCTAGAAAAAGTTGGATGGATGGACTAGATAAATGGCTGACCTCAGAGTATGCTATATCTGGTGTAAATACACAAACTTTCGAGTACATTAGCTTTCAGATCTGAGGAAACAGATCAGAAAAGCAAAGTAACATTGCTATGCCTTCCAGCATCTAACAAACCACGTAATTACAAACAGATCAGAAATCAAAGTAAAGACAATTTGTAAGAGTAGATAATATTGCAGCAAGCCAGGTATTAGGGACTTGTTGGAAGACAGATATATTCTTTGCTAACTTGTATACCATTATATAGAAATTTGTCTTTAAAAGAAATCCCTCAACGTTATGTACTACACTTACTTCTTAATTATTGAACGCTCTCCTTTGTGAATATTACATTTACCCTGATTAAATTAAGATTATGTCATCATTATGGCATCACTAAACTGTGACCTGAGTTTTTTCTGCACAGCTTGAAAGGAATCAGCACTAGTCTTCTCTGCAATCTCATCTGTTCAGATGATTTGACATGTCCTTGTGCAAATCACAACTGAAAAAAAAACCTGTATGTCAGCAATGTAGAGCAACATCGGAAATTCTTCAGTCTAGACTCAGTTCTAACTTTTTTGTTCTATCTTTGGCATGGTTACCACTATTTAGAGAACCTTAACATTTAAATATATTTTATTTGGAAAGGTAGTTGTTAAGTAGCATCAGTAGAAGCATTTGCCTCCGTTTAGAAACTTGGTTTTAAACAATTGCAATTAGAATCATAGAATCATTTAATACAATCTATGCAATAGATTGCATATATATATATATCAGAGACATGTTAATATTTTTAGAGTTTTAACAGTGAAATATTCTGACTTGCCAGAAATGATTATGTAACTTCTCTTTGTGCTGCCAAAGTTGAAAAGGCAGCACACATTGGGTAAAAATGTACTTTTTCTGTATGGAATATGCACCAATGACCAAAGATTCTACCAGCACATCTATATGCCTTACTTTACCTTTGCTTGACAGCCACTTTCCTCATTTCTTCTTCTTAAACTTCATGGTCCTTCCATCAAACCTACTTCTCTGTAACACAATTCAACATCGAGCTATCTTTCAGCTTTTACACTCTTTACCTCACCTCAACACCATGGACTCCACCTAGGTATGTTCTTTTGCAAGGAGTTAAAGAGAATGGCCAAGAGCTGTGAGCTGCAGCCCCACGGAACAGAAGATTGCTTTTCATCAACCGAATAATGATCACAGTGAAGGAGCAGCTACAGCATGCTCAGTTTATTTCTGGGTATTGCTGCCTGGAACGCACTCCTACACATCTTCACCATAGCATATATACATATATATATATTATCAAAAGAAAATTTGACAGTCACTAAGGATACATCTGAACTGACAACAAGTTACATTTGTCGTTTAGGATGCCTTTTTTTAAGCCCACTAAAGGATTTATATTTCCCCATTTAGTACTGTCACACAGGTCAAGCAAATCATTCAAATCTAATTTTGCTCTTACACTGACACTGTAGTGATATTAACATCATGCTTGAGATTCTGCAGAAACAAGATGTCTTGGAGCTCCCAGGAAGATATTCTATTTCAAATCTCCAGATTATCTAATACTATATGTACTACTTCTACCAAAATATTAAGCCATACATCACTGTTCATAGCTTTGTGGAATTTTCTATATTGCTTCTCTTCATTTCAATTACTTGTCTTTGACCTGATCTTTGACAGACCAGAAAAGGTGGTTAATTGAAATTTTTGCATATTCATTAAGTTGTAAGAGTAAACTGCAATTCTGGCAAGACCCATTCTGCTTTCATAGTGTGAACAGAATTGAAAAGCTATATTGCGCTCAATTTTGAGAAAAGTTCACCTCAGAAAGTGTATTTATCTGTTCCCAAAGAACTTCAAATTGATGTGAGATACATGCACATATTTAGAGGGATTTTTCCTTTTGAGTATGTGGGCAAAAACTGTTCAAGAACATGGTTTCATTCATGGGAAAATCATGTGGGTCCCTTCATTAGAAAGATGGCTCACGATCCAACCTGTAACTGCAAGATTCCACTTCTGCCTTTAACATTTGAGAGTCAACTAGAACTTTGTTCTTTGCTACGCTATCATTTGAGTCTCAAGGATATACATTTCACTGCTGATGTAAAAAACTAAGTGCAGTCAAAAGTTCCCATAAAAAAAAAAAGCCCCCAAACAAAACAAAACAAAACAAAAATCCAGAAATAGGCATCAACAACAACTGCTGTTGAGACTAGAGAAGGCAAGGCGTATTTCAACCTCTGAATGAAGTAAGAATGCCTCCTAATCCTGAGGCTGCTACAAAACTTCAAGCCCACAAAAATCTGTCCCTCTCTGCTCTCCTTTCCTTTCTCTGTGCTCTCTCCAGGGACAACGCTGATGCATGCAGGAGCTAACTAATTGCTGGTTTGGGCTTGATTTTGCTTGAAACTTAGCGAATAATCATACACTACAAACACCAAATAGCCAACCAGAGCCTTATGTAACTCTTCCTATCAGCCACTTCCTTTCATATATCTATTGGAGTATGACATCTGCAAGTAAAGCCTATATAAATTGCACAGATACGACTGGCCAATAGATCTAGAGATCCCCACCTTCACCTAGAAAAACCTAATAGATGCGATAACAAACACTCTGCAATGGTAGAACTCAACAAGATAATACTGAATTGCACCTTCACAAAAATCTGTGAAATCCAAAGAGGAAATATCAGAAACTAGTAACTTATTCTTTGTAGCTGTAGCTATCTGTGGCTACAAGTTTAATGCCTTGTACTACAAACATATTTACAAAACATGTACAGTGATCATTCCAAGAAATGCTTTGTAAAATTCCTGTATTAATAAAGCCTGTCTAGCAACCTAATCCATAATGTGCATAATGAATAATAATGGCAGTCATCAATCAGCACACATAACTGTTAGCATAGTGCACAATGTACTTCACATAGCTGCTATACTAAGCGCACAGAAACACAAATAAATCTCAATGAATTTATAAACAAAGGCACACAGTGGAATTTTGAAATTGTCTCCCTTTTTCTCCTCCTCATATTGAACACACATGGCTTTTAAAAGACAGTTATTTAATAAATTACATAGGCTGAGCTTCTTCTGTGTGTGTCCATGTGTATCCACAATTAATGCCACAGAACTACTGAGTCACCAGTGTTAGGGCTGATGAACAAAAAGTGGGTCACTCTGTCCATCCCCCTGCCAGCAAAAGACTACAGTTTCTGGCATGTGGCACAGCCCAATCTGAGATGTCAGCCTTTTAGCATCATCGGCACCCCTGTTCAGAGAGAACTCCACAAGTTAATAAATCTAATTATCTAAAGGTACTCATTAAGATGCAGGCTGTAAGATTATCATTTTTTAATCTCTTGTCATTATTACTATTAACTAGTCCCTATAACATGATTTTTTTTCTCTTTTTTGATGTTTGGACTCCACAAATGGGTGTATACTGTTATCAAGCCTTGTCATGTTTTGGCCAAAATGTGTCTTTAGGCTCTTTGAACTTTGTCTTTAGAAGGAATCCTATTAGCTTTGTGATCACTCACACTGCTGTGATCTTTGAGTTTGTCAATATTTTTTTTGATTACAGCCTTTGCTGATAAGACATTTGAACTTAGATGCTGCACAAAACCTTTCAATACAGGAAAAAGCCTGCAGTATGCAGCAGAATTGTTTCCTACAGTCCAAACAGCTAACATCATTCATTACAGGAGAGGGCTGCTGTGATATTTGTTTGAGCAATAGATTAATGAGAGCAAGAAAGAACACTTTGGGGATAAGGAAGTCTTTGCATAAGAAAGAGCTGATATTTCAGTTACGTGGAATTTTGTTTCCAAAAAGGTGACCTAGCCTAGGGTTTCTTTTTTAGGTCCAACTGCAGCATGTAAGAGTGGATTTTAATATAATGTTATGTATTGTACTTGCACCTTCATTAAAAGCATTGCTAGAATGTTCTTGCTTTTAAATTTTTATTTAATATTTCAATAAGGCAAACTCATTTTGATAAGGCATACAACAACTGAGCTACATAATGTAGCAATGTAGCATCACCTGAAATCCCTCAAGCTTACTGGTATATACCATTCACATACAAAACACCATTTTTGTTAGTACTCCTTGTGTTTATTGTGGTTTTTTGTTTGTTTGTTTGTTTTGTTTTTCCCCTTCTATTTGTAATTGTGATTTCACTTTCACAACAAAAATAACTTTTTCACCTTCACTTATTACTTTTACAGAGGTGATAAATCTCTAAGAAAGACAAAGAAATGATACCAGGGCTCCAGAGGCTGGAAAGCCAAGACCAGGCTAGGAAATTTTAAGGTACAGTACATTTTTTTTCAGTAGGTGTTATAGCTAGTTTGGAAACTAACATTTCTAAATAGCCATGTACAAAGTTGCTGCCTTGACTTGCGCTAAGCAGAAAGCAGAAAGTGGTGCACCTGCCCATGCTATCCAAATGTTATTGAAATTTTTGAATTTTGTTTCCTAAGAATCTCATCTCCCATTTGTGCAGTGGTGAAAGCAGATTCTCTGAAAGGCTACCTAGGGTGGGACACAAGTTGACTGCTGCTTTGAAAGGTGTTTGTCTTTCAACTGAGCACACTCAGAGGCCTGTAGGGTCATATGCAAGGTTTTTCTCAAATATAAACTACAACGGGGAAATTTTTAAAAGGGAGAAAATTCAGAATAAGAACAGAAATAACATTATTTTTTTTTAATACATCTGGTCCCTCCCCATTATGGCCATGAAGGACATTTTATTTCAGTTAGGTTTCATCTTAGCCCAGCAAGTCAACAAATGTCTACTACAATTGCTCATCATTCTTTGCCCTAATAACCTCTGAGGACCATGGGTCCTGCCAGGTGAGTGTGCTGCTTGGAGAGTTCCCACATTCAGCCTCTGCACTCTGTAGTGCTGTGTCCTGTGCTTTTGGGCTCCCAGGACAGGGAAAAACTTTTTTTTTTTTTTTTTTTCCTGAATATGATTCACCTGACATAGCACAGACTAGCTAGGACCAGGGAAGCAACTGGCTTTCCTCCTTGCTCTACAGCCACCCTTAATGAAACGCAACCACCATACCATACACACAAAGAAACAGATGCCATCTGCTACATATATCGTAAATCTTTCTTGGATTGCTAGCACCACTTAAGATAATTAATTAAAAAGCACTAGGGATAATTATTTAAAAATAAATTAATTCTAAATCATTATTTAAACATCATGTTAACAGATTTCCATTTAAAATAGTCATGAAATTTTGGAATCTTTATTTATTTATTTATTTATTTATTATTCCAACCAGTTAACTTTTTTTTAAGTACATAATAGTTGTCTCATTTGAATAAACTGTTTTTTTTTTTTTAATTATTGACAACCTCTCTTCTCTCTATAAATGGGAACTGATCGTTTTTCATTCATCAGAATAATTATTTTATTTAAAAGAGGATACAATTTAAATAATTTGCCAGAGAAGTAGTTGCAGATGAGCTTCTTAAAAATATCATATTTTCAATAATTAATTTTTATATAAAAATAATATATATATTTTTCAAAATTGTGATTATAGTATTTATTTTCTGTATAAAAAATGGTCTGAAAGATTTTACAATTAATTTTGTTTGTTTTTTATAAATTCCAAACATATCCTTGGCATCTGACTTAAAACCAGTTTTCTTTGATAGAACTGGTTGCTTTTAAGATGGAGCATTAACACACTGAATGCTAAACCTTAAGAAAATTTCCTTCCTGCTCTAATTCCTTAAATTTCCTTAAGAAATTTCTAAATTTCCTTAAAAAAAATTCCTTCCTGCTCTAAGGAACCTGCTTTGGCAGGGGGGTTGGACCAATTGATCTTTCGAGGTCCTTTCCAACCCCTTCGATTCTGTGATTCTGTGAAATACATTGCACATAGGACTAAATAGAAAAAATCACTGAGGCCTGTGATCTCATTTCAGGCTTGCTTGCTAGGTTGTCCTGTTATGTCTCAATGGAAATACTGCTACAATTAACCTCCTTTGCACACACAAAATTTTATGAGAGGAAATGCTATTCAATTTTTTATTTTTTTCACAGCATTATAGTGGCCTATATATACAATCTAAATTAATAAAGTAATTTCATTTTGTAATTTTGAAATGTCTTTAATTGCTATACTGAAAACAAATACTATAAATTAAAGAGCATAAGCAATTTAA
Organism: Anser cygnoides; assembly: GCF_040182565.1. NCBI lineage: Eukaryota > Metazoa > Chordata > Aves > Anseriformes > Anatidae > Anser > Anser cygnoides. The sequence continues at coordinate 81,808,497 of NC_089873.1, read as the reverse complement.
AGTGAAATTTATCCCTCCTTCTTAAATACTAGAATATTGTTCTTAGGATTTACTCATTAAAAAGTTATGCATCATTTACAGGTCCTTGCTTTTTTTGACTTAAGGTGCAAACCAGCACCGTGCTCACTGTGTGAACTTCTGCTGTCCATTAAAGAACCTTTCACCCCATGAGTAAGTGGTTTCATGCTGTGCCCCGAAGGTTTCTTCAAACTAAAAAAGTATGTTTTGCTAGAGGAAGGTATGAAAAGAAAAGAAAGTGGGCCTGCCCATAAGAGAAATGACACAGCTGCAGCCTGTGGCCTCACTACTTATGCTATTTCATATGAGTGCTGACTGAACTAAGCAATATTCAGGTAATAACTACATGTCATGGGAGATTGAATACAAATGTTTACATGACACCAAAATGCAAGAGTTATTCATAAAAGAACATAGTATGTTACCATTCAGGATTGGTGAAACAGTGTAGCTGCCCTCAAATTTCTGACTGAGATATATGTCTGGTTTTGTTTGTTTGTTTTGTTTTGTTTTGTTTTTTCAGAAGTTTGATCTGGAGATCAAACAGATCCCAAATGAACAAATGTTAACATGAGTACAGACAGTGAAATAGTGCATGTGAAATGGTGTATGCAATGGAACTATCACCTAAGCTACCAAATAGCTAAAACTGATAGGTTTTTTGAAGCTGAAAAAGTAATATCCATGGAGATAAGAGTGGCTATCTTTAAAAGTACCCCTGTAAGAGTATGCTCTTGTATATAGAGAGTATATGTATAAGTGTATGCTACTTACTGTATGTTTGGTAAGTTCCCAGAGGCTATGACAGAGCAGTTCAGGGCACTGATGTGAAAATGGAAGTAGATGATATATACATACCCAAACCCACTTCCACACTACATGAAGCACAATGTGTTCACTACAGAATATTTCCCAAATATATCGTGAAAAAGAGTTATTTCTAACTAAAGCTCAAGTAGATGTCCTTATTGTCTTATTCAAACATGGGATATTATTCTGTTCTGTCACAAGCCAGGGATAAGTCCCAAACCTATATAAAACAGTAAACTAGAAAACAGTGACCCAAAAATCTAAACAGTATTCTTTAGAAAGACAAAAGATGAACAAAGCTTCACAACAGAGAGAAAGCCTCATGTACAAGTGATTCAGATACTTCAAAAAATGTTATTCCCTGAACAAGATATTTTTGTGCTGATCAAATCTGTAAAGTGGAGTTCATTTGTAATGCTCCTGTTCTCTCAGTCCTCAGGCACAAGGAAGGAAATCTGACAGTTTGAAAAGAGATGAATGTGCATACTCCAACCTTCAGTAGTCATCTCATCTAATACCCTGACCTCTGAAAGAAAATTGATTAGAAAACAGAAAAAAAAAAAAGAAAAAAAAAAAAACACGACCGAAGTAATACATGGGTGTCTAAATGCAACTCTCCTCCCTTGGGATCTTTGGGTCTATTGCCATGAGAACAAATGAGTTACCATGGAATCAATGGAATCAACATTTAAAAATCTACAAGCTGAAAACATCTTGGAAAACTTTGCTCAATGTAAAATGAATTTCTTAAGCAAAAGGTTTGACTACATTTTACAGTTGTTGACAATTAATATTAGCTATTATATCACAGTTTAATGTAGAGCTTGGTCAGATAGTAGTTGAGATTTGAGCCAGATTATGCATTTCCATACCAAGTATTAGCCTAAAATAAACATATTTAATAGCTTGAGAGAATCCAGATTTAACAGGTTATATATGGAAAAAGTTCAGTATTTACAGATAAGAGAAATATCCAACAGAAGTTAAGGGAATTTTACTTGGCAGATTACGTTCATCTGTGGAAATGTTAACTTCTAATTTATCAAGCAGAAGGAAAGACATCATACTTTATTGGATTTCTGCTTCTGTTTCCAATCCGTCTGATGGTTTAATTTCTCTGACTCATAAATGTAGATTCTTATTTAAGGTATACCATGAAGCAGTGTTAATATCCAGAAAGCTTCTTTTTATTTTGTGCATCTTCTACACTATCTGCAAACCCAATCCTAACCATAGCAGAGATCAAGCACTGATTTGGTTTATATACTATGTCAATAAAATATCAGTGATAAAAATAACAATGTGTTGAAGCGCTCACTGCTGGCAAATGCTTCCCAGGAACTGTGGCTACTCGTGTTCTTTGTCCTCCGATGATTTGGAGGAGAAATGAAACGGCTCCCTCTGTCTTCCAGAGAGGGCTCTACAGGGGCTGGCAGAGTATCTGTGGTGACCACAGCACAGAGTCTACAGAAAAATCATAGGTGCAAACTCTGATTCTGGAAGCTATATATATATTATAACTTTATTGCTCTTGCTTTAAGACATTCCTTACACACCTGAGGTTCACATCAATAAAATAATGTCCATTTTTTGAAGCATGGAATAGCATCTGCAGAATGTTCACACCTAGATATATGCCAATATTACTTTACATTGCAGAAGATATATGTATATGTTTGTTTTGGGTTTGTATGAAAGAGGTTCTGTTTTACGTATTTGCTAACCAGTATTAAGAGTTAAAGGTCTTTCAGCTGAACATCTTTCATTTTGTAATTATTTTCCCTTCAATCAGGCTGGCTTTTTGAAGTTAACTGGGGAACAAAGAAAGGAGATCAGAATGATACTGCTCCTTCAACCCGTTTTTCCCCCTGAACTGAGGAGACCTATTGCAGTTAGCAACCAGACAGCAAAGAGCAGTTCTTGCAGCAGAGTCCAGGGCAGCTCAAGATATGTAGGAACAGATCTTAATGACAGTGTCTGAATCATGGTTAGCTTCACCCCTGGTAACATGCCTATATATGGAGCCTGTGTAGTTTCTTTAAAGGATTATCAAACTTTGAAGAAAGTTTGACTCTGTTGGACCTCAGGATTTGTAAATAAGGAGATAGTGAAGTAGGTGCCACTTGCAGAGAGGTTTATTTGGACATGACAATGAAGGGAGGAGTATGTAAATGGAAACTAATTTAATCTCTGAACAGGAGATGAGAACAGAAAACAGAGTAATGGTCAAAGGTTAGGGTTGTGCAATGGAAAGGAAAATTAGAAAAAGAAGCAACAAAAGAAAAGAACCTGAAGTCTAAGCAGAAGAGAAAATCTCAAAATGGCAGAAATATAGGACACCACCCAGGGAAAGCCAGAGATACTCATAGGTTATAAAGGACTAGAGGGGTTATTTAGCATATGAAAACTGAAAATGTAATTCCTATAAATTTTCCAGGATTTTGCTCCTTATCTTCTGGGTACACATGCCTGATCAGTAGATTTGAAGGGCATAAAGACCCTTATCAGTGCTCCTAGCATACCAAAAATTTTCTGTAACTCATCAAATGCTTTATTTGCTCCTTCATAAAATTCTAAGACGTCCTCTTGTTTTGAAGACCTCTTTAAGCAAATATCAATTTTAAAAAATTCAGTTTGATTACATTTTATTGTGATATCATTTGTTGTCTTTACAATCAACAACGCCTAAGTTCAAAAGCTTGCTTTGTGTTAACTTCAAAAAAAGTTGGGTTACTAAACTTGCACTGAGTTCTTTCTTCCCCAATTCAATGACAGAAATTTCTAAATAAAATAATTCAGGAATCAATTACTCAGGTCAGTTTCCTCTAAGATTGTTAATTAGATTTAATTACATTTACAACATAAAGTTGAAGTGGAGTTTATGATATGAAAGTGTTAGCAAATTTGTATCTGTTTCTTTTCAAGGATACCACTGGTTCATTTCAGAGTCTGCATAAGCTCAAGAGAGTTTTAGCAGCTTCATTAGAAACAGAACTGGTTACCTAAGCTTTATGTTTACCTATAGCCCTTGATTGTTCTCTAGTTTGATTATGGGATTTTGGAATACGTTTGGAAAGCAGTACTAATAAAACACTTTACTGCACTTAAGGTACTAAGCTAACAGAACAGTTTTTTTCTATTTTGAATGCAATGCCATGAATACCAATAGATATTGACCAGATCATTAAAAATAGAAGGTGTAACTAAGATGACTAGAGGAAAATGAGTGTTCTTAGATATAAAAAAAATAGTACTTACGACTCATTTGCTGCCTGAAGTGTCTCATATGTTATAAAGGATTATGGATGGTTTTTTATAGATGTGTCTACGCTCCTTACTATAGTACCAAAAACATTATGAGGACAATTAAAGCAACACTTGCAAACATCCAATTTTAAATACTTGCAATTTTTATTTTTATTTTTTATTTTTTTTTACCTTCTCCCCAGAGCAGATAATATTTTATTTCATTTTTATCATGAACATTCTCTGGCAACAAAGAAATGTGGTTTGGTATTCACCCTGGAATTTAGAAGATAATTAAGGTGGCCTGAAAGCATTGAGTATATTTCCCTGACTTGATATTCACTGTGTCTATGTTTAAAATCTGGATCTGAAGTGCCCATGTTGCTGAAATTATATGCTACAATAGTCTATATTCATCTGAAGCGTACAATTTTCCTAAGTTTAAATGATAAGCTTTCTATGCAGCTGGACACTGCTATAGTTCAGCTGATCTCTGTAATGAAAGTGTGCATAGGTATATAAGTCATTATCTTTCAGGGAAGGGCAGCCTCTTAACTAATGCATAGTGAATGTTTTGGGAAAAAAAATATGTTATAATAACACCTGCACTATCAGGTCTCAGTAGCAAAGAGATTACAAAGAGATAGATATACAGCTAAAGTACATTTAGAAGATAGTTTATTTCAAGTTTATCTTTTGTGTATGTTTGTAGGACAGTACCTACATTTGCACTTTATAGTGAATATTAAATATTATTGAAAAATAATGAAATTTTCAAATTCATTCAATAATGAATATTGAAAAATTAGTGAATATTAAAATTACTTAAAATATTGGCTTGACCTAGAGTTTTGAGAGTCAGATGCAGGGCACAAGATTTGCTTGGCTTGGATCCTGCTGTCATGTTCCATGTTCAACAAAGTTCCAAGTTTGCTTCCTCTGTGGTGACTTCGTCTAGTCATTCCCTTTATAACAGTTTCAGTCCGACCCAGGCCTTTTTATTCTACAAACAATATTGTTCCTCATCAAAATTCTGCTTTCATTTACAGGGTTATCAATTTATTTATGGTTATATACAATAGCATAAAACCCGAAAATTTGCACTGGAACTAAACAAAAGTAACACACCACTAGGGAAAGTAAAGAAGATGAAGGGAAAATAAATAAACAAACAAGCAAACAAACAAAAGCCCTACAGTGACTCTGCTGGTAGATACAAATAATTAGAATATTCAAATATTCAAGATATGGAACAAAAGGAGTGCTTAAAGTGCTTTTTTGTTTTGTTTTGTTTGTGTGTGTGTGTGTAGGTAACACCTATCCACCTTCACAACTATTCAAAGTCTGAATTATGTCATGAAAATTCTCAGCATGCTATTAGAGATTAATTGTAGGTTACAGAATCACAGAATCATCTAGGTTGGAAGAGACCTCCAGGATCACCTAGTCCAACCTCAGACCTAACACTAACAAGTCCTACACTAAACCATATCACTAAGGGCTACATCTAAACGTCTTTTAAAGACCTCCAGGGTCTCAACCACTTCCCTGGGCAGTCCATTCCAATGCCTAACAACCCTTTCAGTAAAGAAGTTCTTCCTAACATCCAACCTAAAACTCCCCTGTCGCAACTTTCGCCCATTCCCCCTCATCCTGTCACCATGCACGTAGGAGAACAGACCAACCCCCACCTCGCTACAGCCTCCTTTAAGGTACCTGTAGAGAGCGATGAGGTCTCCCCTGAGCCTCCTCTTCTCCAGGCTGAACAACCCCAGCTCCCTCAGCCGCTCCTCGTAAGACTTGTTCTCCAGACCCCTCACCAGCTTCATCACCTTTCTCTGGACTCTCTCGAGCACCTCGATGTCCTTCTTGTAGTGAGGGGCCCAAAACTGAACACAGTACTCAAGGTGCGGCCTCACCAGAGCCGAGTACAGGGAGACAATCACTTCCGTAGTCCTGCTGGCCACACTGTTTCTTATGCAAGCCAGGATGCTGTTGGCCTTCTTGGCCACCTGAGCACACTGCTGGCTCATATTCATCGGTTATTACCTTTTCTATGATTTTTACTTATATGCACTCAACTTAATCAATACTGATTTACTAGAAAAAAATGGTGATTTCAGAATTCTGACTGAAATAAATACCAATATAATTCAATCTATACCCAACTTTTCTCTGGGTCACCTAGTTCAGATATGTGAAAACCTAAATGGAGGAATTTGTTTTTCTGTTTAATTGCCACTGAGTATACTGAAACCTGGCATCTTTAAAAACTACCTTTAGAAAACAAAATACACAGTAAATATTGTGCAATGCTTCTAAAAATAAAGCCAACAAATGTCAAGGGAAAGGATAATCCTGCCTCCCAGTCCACCAAGCCCCAAGGAAAACTCATGTCTTAAAGCACATCAAGACTTGTAAACTATTGTTGTGTAGATATTGTCATTTTAACATATACATTGCCTTACAAATTGATAATGAAAATTGAGCAGTAAAAATGTAAACAAAAGCTATCCTGTAATATTACAAGGGCTCAGTAATTTTCTAGCAATTCCCATACAACAGTGTTGAGCGTGAGATTTAGTTTTATTCCATTACTCTGGTGATAAAGGTGTGCATTACAGTCAAAATGCTTAAAGTCTTCATGTATTTCTTTATTCATAGATTAACTCCTATGTAATTGTGTTGAATGAGGCTTGAGTGAAAACTGCAAAAAAGTTTGCAATGTTAGATATGTCATATATGGTTTGAAAAAGTATTGTATATGAAGCTTCTAATGAAATAATGTGCAGTTAATACGGTCCAGGAAAAAAAAAATGCATTGGAATTCTGTATGAATTCAGCAACCTTTAAAATGTTCAGATACTTATCTAAGCCTTGATTGACACTTTAAGACTTGATGACACTGAGGCTTGAGCCTGTAAAATTCTAACAGCACTCAAGGTTAAAGTTAATACCCTTTACGTTACTTGGTGACTCTTGAAACCTGTAATGGTGTAACTTTGAAAATATTTCCTGTTTATAAAGAAGAAATAAATTACTGCTCCTGAAAGTCAACCTTCTTTTGTTTTGTTTGATTCTTGTGTCATACTCCACTGGCTAAAAAGATTTGGCATCCATTTTATAAACAAATTTTCTGCGGTTAAATTTGGTTTGGTTTACCAAAAGAGAGTTGTGTAAAAGTTGTGTAGAGACTGTAAAAGCAGTCATTCTTCTTGTATATTAGCTTAAAACATATGGATTTGAATTTGTGTAAGGCTCCCTGTGGAGCCTTATAAACAAATAATCCAATCCCTTTGGATTTGTTTAAGGATCCCTGATTCCAAAGAGGACACTAATATCAATCTTGGAAGTAATTGTGTTTAAAGATATTCTGATCAATGCATAAACTAATACATTTATAACCATAATCAACTTAGTAGTCTAAACAAAATCTTGGTTTAAGGATGACCAGGAGATACTCAGAAGAAACTAAGGATATATACCCTGCCCATCACTCCCTTCCAACAAATCCTGGAAACGAATGTGGTTCCTTCTTCAGTGTGCAAGACTGCTGATGGGAAGGATGCCCAAACACATGTGCTGGCCAACATGGAAGAAGGCTTCTCGCTGGACAGCATGGAATAAGGCTTCTCACTGGCCCATGGTTTTTTGGAATCAACCTGAAGACACTTTGCACCAGCTTAAGAGAGACCTTTCTATACATAAAAAGCAGGCCAGTTCTTACAGGATACACACTTCCTAACATATTCAGCCAATATGAAAAGCAATAGATTCGATTTTCATCACCAAAATTGCAACTGTCATATTTTTAGCTGTAATTACATTTCATGCCATATAACCAATTATTTTTATAGCAACAGATAACAACACTTCTTTGGACATATCTTGGGATTTTCTTTCCAAATAATTCTTTAGCAAGTGTATTTTTCTTTTAAATATCTTCTGTGACATATTTCAACATTCTGGACTTCATGAAATCATTACTGTTAGGTTAATCAAAGAGGAAATGACTCTGTGCTGGAATACAGACTGTATTTAAAAAAAAAAAAAAGATCTAATTTATTTAAATATCTTAATGAGCATACAGGACAAAATATTTGAATATTCTAACAAGAAAACTTTTGTGCTCACTCTCTAAAGTTTATCAGGTACCGGTATATAATGCACACCAGTAACACACTTGTTTTTTTATTATTCCTTTGGACATTATAATGACCAGATTTTTCAAATGATGCAAAATTATAATATATGTGTTTACCTCAAAATGGCCATGATCTGTCTTGGTCATGCAAAATTACACTTAGCAAGTAACAGCAATACAAGTTTCCTCCCAAAATAAATGTTTATAAGTATATATGTCATATCCTACTGATTTTCACACTTCCATAGGATTATCCTTATATTGAAAATATGTCATTGTGATCTATAATTTAGGCATACGTTTGACAAAATATTTGTCTTATAGAAAGCCATATACCTTAACTACTCAAAGAAGTTAGTTAATTCATTGTTAAATATTATTAAGTATAGTTTTCTCTTGGTTACTAGTTATATTAGTATAATAGCACCATTGTAACAGAAAGCAGAATCTGGAGAGCCATGTTGGTGAAAGCATAGGGAAAAAAAATAATGTGAGATAATTCTCTAATAATTTACATGGTTATGATTACAATGCTCTGTTGCAATTGTTTAACTTTGCATATGACAGAAAGAGCCAACATTCCTAGAGCATACATAAAAATAAATTATTGTTATTATTTTTTTCTGTATTCCATAGTTGTAAGAAAGCTTATTTCAGCAGAAACAAAAACATAGCTCTTATCTGTCTTACAGACTAATAACTTTTCATGTTGTCAAGACAGCAAAATAGATATGGATATTCACTTAGATGATGATAACTTTCTATTTGCTCTGTACATAAAAAAAAAATACAACCAAACAAAACACCTGAAAAAAATCTATATTGTCGCTACCCCTGAACCATTAAAATAAACTGTACAGAGAATAACTGTAATCCAAACTGGCATTTTTTCTAGCTCTAATACAGCCCATTGAGGAAATTTATTTTTATTAAACAGCAACTCATTTTTCTACATCTATAGCTTTCTAGTTACTCTCTAAATCTAGACTTTCTTATTCATTATCTATAATGATACATTGATCGATCACAGTACATCTCATGTCTCTTTTATCTAGTTGTTCCATCTCAAGTTGTCATTTTTCAATTCATGGCCTTCTCAGTCCATGAACTTTATCACTTTACTACCATTATTGTTACTCTTGCATAACACTCAGTACTGTGACATTTTATTGACATGAAAGGATTTCATCTTAAATATTGGCAATCCCAACAGACAGAATATAAACCAAAATCAGAGAAGAAAGTGAAACTAGAGAAGCTATTTTTTCTAATTCAATCTCAGAATTATTATTATTTTTTTTCCATATAAATTAATAGTAGTTTGAAGGGGAGGAACAGCCTGAAGAAGAGAAGGCTCCGGGGAGACCTCATTGAAGCCTTTCAATAGGTAAAGAGTGCTTATAAAAACGATGGAAAGCAACTTTTTGCTCAGTCAGATAATGATAGGACAAGGGAGAATGATTTTAAACTACCAGAGAGGAGATTTAAATTAGGGGTTAGGAGGAAATTCTTCACTCAGAGAGTGATGAGACACTGGAGCAGGTTGCCCAGACAAGTTATAGATGCCCCATCCCTGGAAGTGTTGAAGGCCAGGTTGGACAAGGCTCTGGGCAACTTGATCTAGTGGGTGGCATCCCTGCCCATGGCAGGGGAGAACTGGATAATCTTGAAGGTCCCTTCCAACCCAAACCATTCCATGATTCTGTGAACAAAATTGCTGGTATTACTTTATGCCTGTGACTGCATGGCATGCAAGCATATGGAAGACACTGAGATGTGTTTGGGCCATCAGATATATTCGAAAAAACCTGTTCATTGCTCAGTCATTCCAGCTTTGCACCTCATGAAATCATGGCGCTGACAGTTTGGAATGTCTACTTCATTTCACCTTCACAGAAGAAAAAAACAAAACAAAACAAAACAAAACAAAAAACTGAAAATTTACCTAGAGTACCTGTTTCCCAAAAGAAGGGAGAGCTATTTCTTCCCGCTGTCATAAGTATTATTTACTGTCTTCATATATATAAATATATAAAAGTCTTGGATGAATGAGCGCCTATCAAATAGCAAAAGGGACCTGACTGTTTTTAGAGCTTGGTTGTGGGAAAGCTCTTTAGAGGGTAGACCTAATTAATGATGTACGTATAAATACAAATGTATGTGTATGCATATTTATAAATACATACCTAATGTTTCTATTCATGGTAGAGAAAAAATTTAGATTGTATTCTGTAATGCATTTCCAAAAGCTGCTCTAAATTCAGCTAGCTATTTTAAAAGGCCACTGTACAGAATCAACTGATTTATATGCTCTGTAGGATGTTTATTTATCGTTAGGAAACACAAAACAGTTTTTATGTGTGTGTATGTGTATGTAAATATATATATAATGCAATTTAAAATGTAAATATATGCACAACACTGTGATGCTGCTTAACACTTATCAATCACATATATAATAAACACATAATATCTGCACTTGTCTGCCGAACTTCTTCCAGGTATAAGTTAAACATTGAGCTTTATGCACTTAGTAAAAGTCTTTTTGTAAATAGCTACAGCAACTGGCCAATTTTAAAAGGTTTTTCCTTTATACATTATTGAATAATTTTCTCTCTTTGCATTTTATACTAGTAACTGCAAATGAGAAACCCCCTCTTAATGTGTTAATACTACACCTCAGGCAGGTAGGTATTGGAATGATAGAAAGAATGAGTCTGGAGCTGGAAAAAAAAATAAAAGAGCACACATGAGCTGGAGGATGACTGATATCAAGTGGGGTGGACATACAGCTCTTAAAGCAGGGAAAAAAGCCGTAAGGCCTGTAGGGGTAGAGAAGACTGTGAGGGGAGTTCACAGTTCGAGGACACTTCTCTTGGCTTCACTCATTTGTAGTCTTCACGTTCACAAACTTTTATTCTAGCCAGTCCCAAAAATAGACCCATCTTCTTACCAGTCTGGTACTTGCGCCAAACACTCCTTGTTTAAAAGTCCCTCTCATAAAATTAAGTCCCTCTCACTTTAAAATGAGTTCCACTCTTCCAGACCCTGTTGTTTGACACTACTCTTGTTAACGTTTACCTGGAAAAGGACATAAAATGAAGACGCTGCAACTACCAACACAGCCATGTGTTACCTCTAAGACAATTCTCAGTCCTTTTGTACAATGTGGCTGGTATAAAAAAAAAAAAAAAAAAAAAAACCTAATTGTACTGATACAGAGGGAGTCATATCTCCTCACTGAACTTGAACTTCTACAGCATCTTTATGTCTAATTAACAATAATTGTCAGTGATCTCAAGGACACCTCCGTAAGTCATCAGTAAAATTTTCTCCCATGAGATAAACAAACATATAGTACCACTCAGACTTAAATTCAGGAAAAAAAAGCTGTTCTTTGACTGTCTGATATTTCATTGTGAGCATACTCTTTCTTGGGACTCCCCTTGCACTCACAGGTCACTGAGACACTTCTGGAAGCTCCACCCAAACAGCATTTTACTGCCCACGTTTGCTGTGCAGTGCAAATATCCTAGAATTATTCCTGTAATTGTTACTTTTCTAGGGGGCATTAGTGTCTCTCTCTCTGTTTTTTATTCAAGTGTATGTTCAGCGCTGTAATGAAAAGACCTCATCTCATGTGAGACATATGCAAGTTACCCGGTGAACTGTTGCCTTTTTCAATTTGCTATGAGAGCTTTGGAAATTATTTCACATGAAATGATGCAGTTTACCACCAAACGTGGAGCTACTGACTTGGAGAGCGCACAAACATGTTTTGAGTTGAGAACAAAACAGATCATTCAGCTTTCATAGGCATTACAACATCAAGAATTAGAATTAGTAGATAAGAGCAATGCTTGGGGCTCAGAAAAATAGCATGATTATTCATCATTGGTATCCCCAAGAATAAAGCTCTCTGGGAACTTCTAAAAGAGAAAGTTCACTTGCTGGTTTGTTTCAGATACATTGATGGGCACATTAACACAGATAGGTGTTAACATTAACACAGATAGTCACATCAGGTGACTTTCATAGAGTACGAGGGCAATGGTTGTACTTTATTCTTTTCTGGCCAGATAAAAGGTATGATAAGCATTATGTTTAAACTCTGAAAACCCCATCTTGAAGGGGTGGTACGATGTAACCCAGAGAATTCTTGGCCATCCAGAAACAGCTGAAAAAAATGATTCTGTGAAAAGATGTTGTTAAATGTGGAAAAGACTAAGACTGAAATACCCATTATGCTTCCAAATAAAGCACACAGTGACAGTGCTTGAAAAGCGGAAGATGTGTGCAAAGAAAAGAACAGAATGAATAGCTGCATTTTTCAGGATTTCTCTAGAAATCCTGTTAGTATTTGCACACGGCAGAAAATGAAACAATATTTCCTAAAAGTGGGGAAAATGCCACTGTAACAGATGGTAGGAGTGCAGGCATGCAAGAGAACACATCTATGAATTGATGCATGGGCATGTTTTCTGTCCAGGAATGTTGAAACAGCAGCTTTTAGAGAATAACTTCAACTCCTGCATTTAGAGAACTATCATTACCATCCTAGCTTCAAGTTTGCTTAATATAGGCATGGATTTTATTTCTTGAAAGTCTTTGTTATTTTTAGTTATTTTGATAGCTAATGGTTTCACAAACTAATAGTCACATGAAATAAAAGATGCACTTTGATACTTTATTATTATATTTGTTATATATTATTTTAAGACATTTATGTTTAAACACCATTCATTAGGTTTGTATCTGTCAGTATACAGCTGATTTACATGTGAATCAATGAATTTGCACTGATTTCTATGATACTCCAGATCTGAGCATTATTTAAAAATAAAATTCTGACTGTATGTCCTAGAATAAAAAGTGTTGCTGTATATGCGTGAAACACTTAAGGGGACAAATCAACAAATGACTTCATTGTCTCTCACCTAGCATACCCCCATTAAGATAGCTACTCTGCCAGTTCACTCTTGTGAACTTGTGAGCTTCATTAACTTGTGAACTTCATCTTGTGAACAACATGAAGTTTTTTGTTTTGTTTTGTTTTGTTTTGTTTTGTTTTGTTTTGTTTTGTTTTGTTTGAAGGTATGCATTGCTTTGGCAATCTTCTTTCTACGTCAACCTGTGACTTTTCTGTTCTGCGGAACAGAATGTTACTAGATGTGCTTTAGTGCTCCGATGTAAAAGTATATCTGCTCCAAAAGGGGAAAATCAAACAAACTAAATAAGGTTGTCTGAAATAACTAAGAACATGCTTTTTGAACATATCAAGACTGGTTTAATTACTCACTGTCTTTAGTCAGAAAATACAAAGTTGCTAAAAGAAACAATATGGACTGCAACACAGGTGTGATCTAAGTGCTGAAAAATCAGAAGTGTATTCTGAGAAGGAAGAGTTATAAAAGCCCTTGTGCGCATCCCTCTGAAGAATCTTTACAAGATCTCAACTGGGTAGCATGTTTGAGTTCAGCTGAACAGGCAGCACTTCTTAGGGACTTCAGTAAACTTACTGAAGATCTACCTCCATTGCATATAAAGACTGGCATTACTGTTTTAACTTCAATAACATCCTGCTTGCTTGAGCTACAAAAATTAAAAAAGCTGAAGTGGACCTCATCATTAGGATGAACAGTATGAATATGAAGACAATGTGATCCTAAAACAACAAAGGAAGAAATATGCAGGTTCAAACTCAGTGCTGAGAAAAGAGTTCACTTGTCTCAAAAACTGGAGGTGACTAATTTTTCCAGACTTACTAGTACTTCATGAAGAACACAAGAAAGAATAGAGCAGAAAGGAACATAGCTTTCTTCTGAACAAAAGTGAAATAAAATAACATTTTCTCTGAGACTTATGTGGTAAAATGTCACTACATGCTAATTTCAAGCCCAGCTCTAATTTTATCAGTCCACCTTCTTGAGTAAATACAGACATGGGAAAAAAAAAAAAAAAAAAAAAGAGGTAGTTATGGGAGAAACAAACAAAATGTCAATGAAATCTCTGGTGTGTATAGTTTCAGTTAAATATGAAAATAAGAGAGTCATGCTTAGCTTCTAGTTAACTCACACCAGTCAAAGGTGTGGCACAGAGATCTTTAAGAAACATTCCCACAACTCACCAAAATGACTAACAAAGGCAACATTAACTCCATGTCTAATAAAAGTACTGCTAAGCAAAGTACATCAAAGAGTAACTTACTGATTGATTTTAAAAGATCTGGAAAATAATCTTTTATTCCTGCATTTAACATGGCCTGGCAGCTTCTATTAACGTTAAAAAATAAATTAATTTAAAAACAGCTGAAAAGACCAAAAAAAGTGAAGGTGAGATATTGGTGAGAAAATGACACTTTAGTTAGCTGACAACAGGGAAACTGTTGTTTAAGGCCTTTTCAGAGTCCTTGGCACACCAGATAAAAATGTGAGGGGTAAAACCATGACCTGTTAGCTGCTAATCTGAATAACCAAATTCTGTCCCCTTGCACAGCGTGAAGCAATCATACAACTAGCAAGTACAAGGGCTGATGTCTGGAAAGAGGGTATTGACCTACTGCATTCTGCATTTCTTTTGGAAGTACTTTGAGATTGACAGTTATTTTAGGAAGAATTATGATTCAGTATTTCTTCATGCACACTGATGGTGATACAGAAATGTAAGAACAATTATCAATCTAAGTAGAATGATCATACTTGAAAAGCAGGTTGAATTAGTAATTAGGATAAAGGAAAATCACCTGGAATATGTAGAAGCAGAGCTTTCAATTAGCCATGGCCTGTTGGTTTAAAAGGAAGACAACACAGCAAATGACAACTGCATATGCAGAACTGATACAAGGGTCACTTTCTGTTCCCAAAGGCCCTTTTATATCTTCTATTGTAGCTGCTTCCTGCTGGAGTGCTTTTGTGTAAACAAAGGTGGCATTTGGTCTTCAAAACAGTAACAATGATGGGTAGCAATCTCTGCCAATTTATGATGATGATAATATTTGAGTCTAGGGAATTTAGGTTCCTGACACAGCTTCAATATCTGCACCTAGCAATTTCACTTTTTTTTTCTCTTTGAGCTTATTGAAGAATCAACCACTGATATCCTTTAACTTCCCCTCTCTATTAAAACTGCAGGCACAGTAGGTGCAACTATTGATCTCAAGCTACCTCAAGATTTCCTCTGTAAAAGTAGCCTTCCTGCTCAGTTTGCAACAGGTCTTTCAACACTGTGAAAGACCTTTCCCCATTAAAAATGAATGAATCTGTTATGATCAGTGACTCCACAATGAATATCAAATGACTCCTCCATTATTAACATGATTACAGAACACTAGAAGTAACTGTTCAGTGCAGTTAACAGGGGTTTAGTTGCATGATCCCTTTTATCTTAGTAGGATTTGTGTGACTGAAACCCCCCAAATCACACTGAATATTTAACCTGAGGTTCAGTGATTTTACAGTTTATCCTATAAAATATATTGGGAATCAATAGGTAAACAATATGTATCACTGTTTCTGAATGTGATCTTTTTGTGTATACCGTGCCTACCATTGCCATCAAAATAATGTGCTCTGAAGATCTATGAGTTAGATATTGTCTTAAGTCTAACAAACAGAACTACTCCTTTGTTGCTTTAAAAAGCCATTCTTTCTAACTTTGTTTTTATTTATTTGTATCTGCTTTCATAATAAATAATGCCACTGATTAAGCAATGAACATCAATCATTTTGCTTAACTAGATATTTCTTAAAGGTCACCCCACTTTGAAACATGGAGCTTTCCCTTGTTCTGTCCATGTGCCCTTGACTAACGGCGCATTTCCCTGCACTCTCTCCATGCACCTTTGGATCCCTGTTCTGTAGTTCTAACTTGCTTCTGGCTTCTACACGAGTTGCTTGCCTGTCAAAATGACAAGAAAAATGACTGCATAACCTTTGCTGACGTTCAGCAGTTCCTAGTCTTTCAGTTTTCACCCTGCACTGCACTCCAAGAAGTTTGCTTTAGGTTTACAGTTTCCCAGGAAGAATTTGCAGTGACAGGAGAGAAATGATTGCTCTAGATTACATTGCCAACCGAGCTTTGACAAATGTTACAGAACTGTAACAGATCTTGCCTGAGATAAATACATATCAGTGGATAGTGTGGCTAGTTCTCGCTCATGCAATCTCAATTTTAAATCTGTGTTAAAGAATCAGCTCTAGTAATAGTATAGCAATGGAATATAGTATGGGAATAGGGATTTGATGGTGCAGTATGATAGAAGCATTGATGACAGCAAGGTTGAGAATGATCTGGTGTCTGCATTTGAGGCTTAAGTGTTGTGGGTTAAATGCTGTTTGTCAACAGATTTGCCTGGGTTTAATGGGGCAAGTTACCGAAGGTGAGACACCTGGGTCTCATTCTATCTATGCATTTGCTGTTTGTTTGTAAAATAGGTACGCTGAAAAAGGGAAATAATTTTCTTACATCATGAACAGATTTGAGAGATGGATACACACAAAAATCCTACATCTCAAAGCTATATCTATCTATATCTTACTATATGCTAAAAGTATTTCACATTTCAAAATACTCTCTAGGAGAGCTGCTAGCAGGCTGAGTTAGGGGAGATATTAGTTCTCTCCCTGGCTTAGAGGAAACTATGGATGTATCTCTGTGTCTACAGGACACTTTGCTCACACTTATGGGAAATCTCACTTTTTTCCCCAGACATGGGTGATCATTCTGTAAAGAGTAAAGCAGAAACACAAAGTTATTGTGATTCTTTCCAACCATGCAGGAAGCATATGGCAAACCCAGTAATTCAGTCCACAATGATCCTGTGCTCAGACACAAGGTGATGGTTAGTTACATGCAACAGAACTCTTTTGATGCAAGTTAGTACATTTACTCAGGTAGAGATGACACCATTAGCAATAACTTCTCCATCAACCTTTGATTCTGGACAGGGGTCATGCAGGATAGGATAAGATATTGTACTGAGGGCCTAGCTGTCTTCCTGTTCTCAGATCAACACACACTTTTCGTAAATGTGTATCACCTATCTATCTCTATATTTGCATACTGAAAAACATAGGTATAATTCCTGGAATTTAAATTTAAGTAGATTTTTCTCTAGTTGCTCCAAACAATTTTATGGTTTTCAGAAGGCAAAAAAAAACATACCCCCCCCCAAATGAAAAAAACCCACCCAACCCTCTAGGCAATTATAGTGATGTATCTCTGGGAACATCACAGTTCCTGGCTGACAGAACATATCATTGGTGTATACCAGATATCTTAAAGAGGTCAAGAATAGCATTTCAAAGGGAGAGGAAAAAAACAGAGAATTAGCCAAATTTTGTTTATGTTGACATGTACTCACATAGAAAGCATCTTTGTTTCAATTCCTTTATTGCTTTTACCTCAGTTTTATATTGTACAAGTGTGTCCAAAGGTAATTTGACAGAATATAACTGATTTTTCTTCTGGTGTGAGTATCTTGCTACGGAGAATATGCTCTAGAAATATGGGTACTGAGGGATGGCTTACTACATCTCCAATGTCAGCTACTTAATTTAGCAGGGTGGAAAAAGAGACTTAATAAGTACAAGGTACAAACAGAGAATAATTTAGAAAAAATAGCCACCACTACTACTGTACATGGAGGCCCTAATCTTGAGTCACTTAAAATGATGCTGGATGTACACAGGTTGAGTCTTGCAAACATTTTACATTTTAAACTCCCATCAAGGTTAAAGAGTATTGCACATAGAAGGTGATCATAGGATCTCTTCTTAAAAAATACACAATAAAGAATTACCCTTTAATAATAATATAATGATGATTTAGGCAACCTCACAAGACCTTCTCAACTCTCATTTCTACAGGCCAAATCCTGAGAAGTGCTGAATGCCTGTGGAACACTTAGAAGACACAGGTGCTGAGGCATTACTTATGACATTACCTGGGCTCACCTATAAAAAATGAGTATCAATGAAGTCCAAAAGTACAATTCAGAGGCCTACACTGCTACTACTACATGGTGGGATCCTTTGAAATTATGCAGTTACTGCTGAGATTAGTACCCAGAATACTATCTAGATGTTTGCCAATATGATTGATCACGTTTAGAACAATTATGAAAAATATTTAATCCTAACTGAAGTTATGGGTTAAAAGCATCCAACCCCTAAACAAGACTCCTAAACATGAAGTATTATTTTGGGGCATATTTTCAAGGATTTACAATTTCTGAATATTTGTAATTCAGCTCAACTAAAACACTCTAAGCTTTATGAAAACAAGATTATGATCTGGAATCATGATCCAGAAAAGGTGCAAGTATAATATCGATACTTATAACTGGAATGCTCCAAAAGTTTCTTAAACTTTTCAAAAGACAGTAGAACTTCCTATTTCATCATTGAGTATGCCTTCCAGAAACTATGACATTAACTATGGAATATGAGGTTTATTTCATGGCATTGAAAAAGTAAAATAAGGGAAAATTGTGAATACACAATGATCAAAGTGTACCTTGTTGTTTTTACAGTGTGCTTATGCTCTATGTATATGATCAATTTAATTTCAAACTTCATATTCACCACCAAAGTAAATTATATTTTTAGAAAAAAAATGTTATGTTCTAGAATATTTTTAAATATTTAATATTTTGTTTTCTAAAGAAAGACTTCATGGATCAAGTCTTGCATGCTGTTTGTATGCAAGTTTCCTACATTTTGCATTGCTGAATAATTGAGAACATTAGCTCCCAAACCATGAAAAATTCATTTTAACATGATGTATTATTAAACAATTTAATTTAAAGTGATCTGAAAAGTTCCACTTTCAGTTATGGTGCTTGAAGATATGTTTAGACAGTGGTTTGGTTTGTATTTTAGCTCTTTGTGTAACTCTTTCTGATCTGGTACACTTCTTAAAGTAGGTCATACTGCATACACATGATAATGGATAAAATGGATAAAAGAAAACCAGTTGACGTAATTTATTTGGATTTCCAGTTTGGATTCCAAATCCTTTTGACAAGGTCTCACATAGAAAACCACTGCAAATTTAAATAGTTGGAGGATAAATTATTTGAAATGATTGAAAACATTTTCATCAGACAGAAAATAATGCACTTTTAAAATTATTATTTTTACTACAGAAAGATATCATTGGTATGTTCCACAGAGTTTCATCTAGTCTTTTAGTTAATATTTACTAATATTTTACTACAATATAATCACAAAAAAAAAAAAGTTGGAAAACAGCAGCTACTATTCTAATTAAAAAATAAATGAATTATCTCAGAAAGGAAAATATTTATTTATATTGCATAAATATTTATTTAGTTTTCATTCACTATGTTTTTCTGGACATTTACCTGCACTTTAATACAAATTGAAAAGTGAGATTTGAGTGATATGGAAACTTCTGTGAGTCAGACTTCTTCCTCATTATTTTATGAAAAGTGGCTGAGTACTGAAGTCTATTCTTACTATGTCAGATGTGGTAATTATGTCATCTGGCCACAAATAGAAATCCTTAAAATACAGGCTAATAATCAAGAACTGCTGATGAATGATGGAAATATTTATAGATGTTGCAAAGTTATGCAGCTTTATCAGGATCAAATATTATTACAGACTTCATGCAAAACTCAAGTTTATAAAAAAGGTCAGTACCGATACAGGGACAGTAACGTATATTTGGATGTAAAAGCCTGGAACTCTTCTCTTCATATCTACATACCTCCATACACAGGAATGAGGTCTGCTAAATATGAAGTCGGAAAAACTTGAAAAAACACCCTGTGTGGTGAATACCATAAAGAATAATGAAAGACCTTGTCAGCCAGTGAATTCTCACTGGAGCAAAACATGATCTCTGCCACACCTAACTCAAATGGACAGTGGCTGAGAGGAGGCAACATGAATAGCCCAGGGCATGTATGAACTCTGCTGCAAAGAATAAATGAAAAGACCAGGATAATTTTGCTTAGAAAGGAGTTTAAGTGCATGGGCAAAACAGAAAGACTTTAAATAATACATAGTGATGAAAGAATGTGAACTGCTGATCTCCTGAATTTGTGGCTCTTAGAAAATGTTTTCCTTTTTAAAGGAAATTTTAATGTTAGATATTCAAGACCACAAATAGACTAAACCAATCTATGTAAATTACAGTCAAATGGTATAATCACCCCCCGTCAGGAAGGAGCTCAGGCAAGATTAAAATATGCACAATGTTAAAATATTTATATAAATAGGTTGGGAAATTTTTCATCAAAAAGCTGATAGCCTATCACAATAACTGCATGAATTAAATCATTAAACAATTTAAAATTTCATGCTTGCATGTCTGCTCAAATTTTGGGCAGGGTGGGGTGTGCTTGGAAGAGGGGGTACCTGTGCTAGTGAGGAGCCCTGCCAGTGGGGCTGTCTCCACAGCAATGTGGCTGATGAGGCTTCAGTGTGAGCTGAAAGCACTGGCAAGTGATCAGGATTGAGAAAATCACTTTGAGGAAGTTTTGTTGCAAAAACAATGGGGCTGTGAGCCAGAAAACTGCCCCTCAAGGCAGTCCCTTCTTCAGTCAAAGACTGATTCCTCTCAGCTTCATACCTTCTTAAAATAAACATGCTGGCATCAAACACACCCAACTTGTCACTTCTTTCCTCCTAACAGAAATAACTTAGCAGGCCCCAAGCTTTCACTAGCTGCTTGTATTAAAAAGAAGAAGAACATATGGATATAAAATATGTGCTATAGATGGAAAACTGGAGTAGACTAAGTGACTTGTCAAAGGAAAATATCAGAGCACCTCGGGTATTCACAGGAGGTGCTCCTGAGTTTTGTCCCCATTTCTAGGAATGACGAGACCTCAGAATCTGTGAGGGATGGTCATCATTCCCACAACCTCATTCTCCTTTTTCGTGTCTCTGGATTTTCCAGCTTCACCCAACAGAACTGTAAGGCCACAGAAATGGAAGAGCTACAAACCAGATCTTGAGTGCAAATTCTTTTGCCTTTCTTTATACTCTTTCTTCTTTTGCTCTTCAAAAGATGTAGTGATACCCAGAATCTGGGGAAATGTTTCAGTTTAGATGTCTAAAAGTGAGTTTTTGAAGCAGTGGATATGTCTCAAAGCTTAGCAGCTGTATAGCTTCAGTGGGTATTTAGCACCTGCTTCATCTAAGATTCGGGGTCACCTTTCATTTTTTTCCTGTTTTTGACACAGAGATAAAATACAACAGACTAGTCCTTTAAAGAAAATAATGGGCATTAGCCTTATAGTAAAGTGTCAAAGGCCTGTGGTTATAAAAGACAATATGAGTCAAATACACTTTCCATGATTCATGTGTTCATAGCACTGTGTTCCCCAGAAAAGTAAAACAGTTGAAGGGCAGCTCCACACAAGGCAAATTTAGGTTAATCTCACTGCCTGTTTTGCAACTTTGTGTACATATTTACAAGTTACTTAAACATCACTTTAAAATAAAGTCCTGCATTTTGTAAAAATATAGTGAGCTCAATGTTGAACTATTTCCAAAAGCACCTTAGGTACACAAGCCCATGTCTGAGAAAGTATTACATGACATACCCTGGTGTTCTTTGCAAAGGTATACCATTTTCCTAGATTAGATATAACTGAAACTTGTGTTGCTCCAAGTCGTAGTATTCGTATCTATCAGAAGACTCTGCTTCTCCTCTCTTATTTTGTCATAATTTGGTAGCAATACAACCAGATGACACTATATACATATGATGTTTTAAAAGTATGTTATAACAGTAAGATAAAATTACATTTATAAAGTTACTTATTAGTAAAATAGTACAAAATGCCCACTGATACAAATTCTTCACTTAGTACCATGAAAAATAATGGTGTATAATGATGCATGATAAGCCTCCTACTGCCCCAGGCTGTAGTAACTTTCACATTGCCAAAAAAAAAAAAAAACCAACACAGCACTGCAGCATTTTAATTACATCGCTGTAATCCCTACCACAATATATACTAAAAGTATGAACACAGATACATGCTTTTTTCAGAGAAACAAAGCATCCCTTTCTCAAGAAAAGAAAAATCTCCGAATTTAATTCTGTGAGACAAGACAGATTATTTCCTGGTTATTGCCAAGAATCTGTTAGATTATATCCTTATCGACATTTTATATCCTTACTTCACTACATTGTGAAATAAACATAATTT
This sequence comes from Anser cygnoides, assembly GCF_040182565.1. Taxonomy (NCBI): domain Eukaryota; kingdom Metazoa; phylum Chordata; class Aves; order Anseriformes; family Anatidae; genus Anser; species Anser cygnoides. The sequence continues at coordinate 81,786,088 of NC_089873.1, read as the reverse complement.
CTAATTTATTCTTGTATTTCATTTGAGAAAACAAGTAGATTGGAGTCTGCTTGCAGTTCGTTATTACCCATAGATGACCTTGCAGGCTTCTGTGTCTGAAAAAGTGTGCTAACATAGTAGGCTGGGATTTATTTTTAGCAATACCATAACACAGCCACAATCTACTGGGAATTCTGGGACTACGAGACAGAAAGCACTCCAGAGTTGAAGGGACTATTGAAACAAAGCTTTACAATCTATTAAGTATTTCCCTTTTGGAGACCTTGTTGGGATCCTCCACAATGAAAAATGCCTCTGTTAAATTTAAGCTGCTTAGCAAGGACTCTACCTTATCTGTCACAGTCTGTCTGTCTAAAACGCTGCAGTAGAGATGCTCTCAGAGCAGGAAATAAATCAAGTGATGATCTGAGAAAGACTTTTCATGAAGGCCTCCAACTCTTCTGTTGTCCCACCTCCTTTTCCTTTGGAATAAAAATCTGTCAGGTAGTGTCCAATCTACAAGGCCTTCAGCTCTCCTCGTAGCATACCCTGAGAAAGGTCATGACCCAGAGACTTGAGAGAAAGAACGTGTCCTTTCAGCAGTCAGGTAGCTTTAAAGCTGACAGGCTCTTTAGCAAGTGTGAACACCAGAACTGAGCCAGAGCTTGTCGTTCCAGCTCCTCACCCAGGCATCACCAGAAGCAGTAAGTGTAGCGATGTGCTAATCCTTTATCTACAATCACAGAAACGTTTACATTTCCAAATTTACGCCATCTTCTTAAAGTCCTGATTACTTCCCTTCCCCCCTAAAAACTGCTCCTAAATTGTACCGTAAAAAACCAATACAGTAGAATAGAATATAAAAATAGGCTGTAGCAGCTCAAAAAAAAGACCTATGCAGCCTAGCATCCTCTGTGGGGAAGGCAGCCAGTAATAAGTGCCCACAAGAAAAGATCAAGAGTATAACTTAAACACACACCCAAACACACTCTCCTGGTGTCCAGTAATGTGTGGCTGCAACAAAGCAGCACAGGGACTCATGGCAAAACAACAGGAGGGAAGAAAGAGAAGATGAAGTGAAGAGAAACTTCATAACTTCCACCATGATAGCCACTATACACTGTGTCTTATGGCCCCCAAACCCTTCTTAATACATATTCATATCTTTAGCCAAGAAGAAAAAAAAAAGGTGATTTGCCTACAGTATGGCAGATTTCAGGCAGATTTCCCATCAGGTTTTCCAAATAAGAATTGTTTTGTTTCTCTATAAAGAAACTTTGTGCCATTTATAGAATAACTTAATTTTCCTCCTAAATTCCACCAGTATTAGTTGTAGCATTGTCTTCTGCTTTTTCTTACTTTTTCTACTTTTAATAAGCAAATATGAAAGCTGGGAACTTATTTTTCCAAAAAGATGACTCTTTCTCTCCACCATCCAGAATGGACATTTTCACACATCATATATGAATAGAAGTATGATACATGTCATACAAATCAATGTAAGAAAAAGAGGTTTTCAGGAATGTAGAAGTGTTGAGGTCTATAAGAGTAATATAAGAGCAATATAATAAGTAATATAGTAATAATACTTATATAAAAAGTAATATGAGAGTAATATAATAAGTACAAGCTCTTATAGAGCTTGTACTTATTATATTATTATTATATTATATTACTCCTCCCTAAATATCTTAATGCACAATATATATTATATACTTATATACAGTATATATTATATACCTGTGTTATCAAATGGGATTCACCTTCTCATTTAACATATGACTTTCAGTTATTTAAGTTAGATATCTAAGCTAAAATAGCTTTCTGAGTTTTTTTATTATTATTTATTTATTTTTTCTTCAGTGGGGGACATCTCTAGATGTGGTTCACCCTGAGACAGGTACAGGGGAGAGGTGAGTGCCCACTGGCATTACAGGGAGCCTAGATGCATTAGACATCTATTTCTCAGATGGTAAAAATCAAAGGAGATCAATACTCCACAGGGTCAGGTAGACAAAGCTTGATGCCTAAAATCCTTGTAGAGTCACAGCCATGGGAAGGTGCGTGTGAGTCAGTGACAGAATGAATTCTAGATGGGATTCTGCCAGGGATTAAAAAAAAGTGTCCGGAAGCTGAGAGAAGTCATACCTAGACCATCCCACAGCATGTTCTTTAATATTAAATATTTGAGCACTTCGCATGAAGACCCTCAGGCATTACCTCTTTCTGGCTTCTGCCTACCACAGGGCAAAAGGAGCCTCAAATCAACTGGCATCACTCACAAACACTGTCGGATTTCCCTCACCTTCCTCGTGTCATCCCTCACTGAATCCACACTGAACAGTGCTGTTGCACTACAATTTATGTAGTGCTTTCTGTAAAACGGAACTAACCCAAACCATAGTTCTAGTTACAATTTATCCCATGAAGTTTAGATTAGCACTGGCTGTAGTACTAGCTGCAAATTGCCCAATGAAAAGTGAACGCTGAGAGCACCCCAAGCTACCTCCTTTCCTGGGGAATCTACTTGATGCCAGTCATTCACTAAATATGCAGTCAGAGTGATTAATAAAAGTTCCCAATATTGTTCCTATGTGCCACACTACCACATATCACTGTCAACTATGTATAACACAGAGCTGTATTTTTAATTCTCCAAATTATTAGGAAAAAAAAATGCTGAATCCCAGGTTTCCAGCTGTACAGGATTCTCAAAAGTGATGAGACATATTGAAAAATAATCTCAGTAGCACTTCTCAGAATAAGAAAAGAGCAGTAATGCAATGTTAATCTTAGGCTGGTATCGACCATTCTCTAGCCTTGAAAGTCATCTGACTTAAACTAGACATCCTAAGACCTTCCTATTGTTATAAGCAAATCATTTTCAAATTCTGAGAAACTCACCATTCTCACTAATAAATCTTCCTAAAAATGCACAAGAATAAATATTAATTCTTTACATTTTTATGTACCAAAAACAAGATTTAGGACACAGGCTGAGCTATTTTGGATTCAGCAGGTGTTTCTATTGGAATCAAATTATGAGAGTAGATGCTATTACTTCCTATACAAAATTGCATTAAGAAATTTCCTCCTTTCATTCCATTTTTTTCCTTTTGCATTTTTTTTCAGAGGAAAACTTCTGTTATCTTACAACACAATTTTCCTCATGTTCGGGTGGTATTTTCTGTGTTGCAGTTTGTGCCCATTGTCTCTTGTCCTGTCACTGGGCACCACTGAGCCCATCCTCTTGACACTCTCCCTTCAGATACTCATGGACATTGATCAGATCGCCCCTGAGCCCTCTCTTTTTGAGGCTGAACAGGCCCAACTCTCTCAGTCTCTCCTTATATGAGAGATGCTACAGTCCCTTAATCATTTTTTTTCTGTTCTGGGCCCCTCAGTTCAAGAAGGACAGGGAAGTGCTTGAGAGAGTCCAGTGCAGAGCCATACGTATGATTAAGGGAGTGGAGCACCTCCCTTACGAGGAAAGGGAGGGGGAGCTGGGTCTCTTTAGCTTGGAGAAGAGGAGACTGAGGGGTGACCTTATTAGTGTTTATAAATATGTAAAATGTGAGTGTCGGGAGGACAGAGCCAGGCTCTTCTCAGTGACATCCAATGATAGGACAAGGGGCAATGGCTGCAAGCTGGGACATAGCAGGTTCCGCTTAAATATGAGACAAAACTTTTTTACAGTGAGGGTGACAGAGCACTGGAACAGGCTGCCCAGGGGGGTTGTGGAGTCTCCATCTCTGGAGACATTTAAAACCCACCTGGATGCATTCCTGTGTGACCTGATTTAGGTGTTCCTGCTCCAGCAGGGGGACTGGACTAGATGATCTTTCAAGGTCCCTTCCAATCCCTAATACTCTGTGATTCTGTGAAACCCTTCATTGGACTCGCTCCAGGAGCTTCGTGTCTAGAAACCTCAAAGCTGGAAACCTTCTATTACAATAGCTCTCAGATTTCTATCAACTTCCTCATTCCTTCCCTATAGCAAAGATAAAATGAAGTACAATCACTTTCTCAATTTTGAACACAGTTGTTTACTGTAAGATGAAATAAAATAAATGGCAAGACAGGCTCTGGCCAAATTCAGCTTTGCAAGAAGCAGATACAAATCTAATTGAAATCACTGAACTATTCATATTTTAAGTCCATGGAGAAGAAAATGGAGTAAACTAACCACAGGAATCTTAATTTATTAGAGAGAGCTCACCAATTCCACGTGAAGATTATATAAAGAAATTCTAATTGGCCACAGGACATTTTACTTGCAGACAACATTTTAATTGTTTTGATGTTTACTGTTTAGCCTGATGCAATAAGATCAAGTTTGGAGATTGTTTGGAAGTCTGGAGTCTTCCCAGGTTTAAGTTGTAATACATTTTATGGATACAACTATGAATAAAAGACTGTAATAACTTTCTGACTGAGTCCATTTTTAATGCATTTTTATCTACAAACTTGCACACACACAGAGAAACCTTTATGTATAAATGATGTGATCCTTCAGTGCTACTGGCAGAATGAATACATTGATTCAGTTTTAGCTCTGCAGAGGTTGTGGAAGATGTGATGTACAGATATTGTTTTATATTTTTTCTTGTCTCTGATTCCAAACTATTGTTTCAAACAGTAGTTCCCAAAAAGATTTTACTGGTATAGCAGAGATTAGTTTACAAAGAAGTGGCTCTAAAAGAACTATCACACAAAATTTCATGAATCTTTCACCAATTTGGGAATAACCTACTCAACTCTCCTTTAAAAGGCTATGCTAATCCAAATGTAGGAATTGCTACTTTGTTTGCTACATTACAGACATCTAAATAAAAGAAAAGGCTTGGTTTCTGAGCTATATTGTGAGGATAGCTATTGAACTAAGTAGCTATTGATCTATGTAACACAAAAAAGCTATCATTAGCATGATATCTGGGCATGCATAAAAAAAAAAAAAAATTCTGGGTCTTCCCAGTTCTCCCAAATTGGGAACGTAGGTGCATATGAATACCGGAGGCACAGTGGAAGAAGCAAAGCTCTGTGCATATTGCTATTGAGCAATTAATTTATCTATACCTCTTTGGGCTACCAGAATGCCCAGTGAGATATTATATATTTTCACTTATTATGGAAAAGGTAACCATAGTTCCAGGACTTTGACCTCAAAGTGATATCTATAGGTAATTCTCTGCCTTCAGGTCTTCTCCAGAGAATGAGATTCATCTATGTAAAAGCTGAATTATAGTGTTTAGATGAAATGTATTTTCTTGAAAAAGAAGTAAAAAAAAAAAAAAAAGAGAAAAAAAAAAAAAAAGAAAAATGCCATTTTCTTCCAGATGATCTAAAGGTAATGCTTTAAAACTAAGGTCCTCCCTCAAGAGAATCTCAGCTGAAAATACACCGTGTCAAACCACAAATGGCAGTTCTGAGCTGCTGAGGCCTTGACACATCTGTTACAGAGATTTCTCCACAAAGCCAAAAATCTCCATAGAATATGCTTAAGCACATTTTTGAATCTAGCTCTGCGCTGCAGGTTGCTGAGTTTATTTGGGTACCATGTTTGGGAGAGCCTGGTTACTCACTTTGCAGTTCCTTCAGGGGAGGAAAAGGAGGATCTGCTGATTTGCAGTGGGGAACAGATCAGGGGCTGAGATAAACAGCTTTGCCACACAGCTAGTATCCTCAGCAGAGCCATCTTTGGGGCTCTGCTCAAACAGAAATGAAAGAGAACGAATTCTACTGAAGTACTTAACAATTCTGTAAGACCACTTTTCATGTCATATTTTCACACTTGATAGTCAACATTTTCCAAAGCCTTCTAACAGATAGGGGTGCAAATTTCCATAAATGGCCAGTGAGTAACAAAATCTCATGGTATACTAATATACCTAATATTCTAAAATACCAAAAATTGAAGGTTTAATATACTTCTGTGATCTAAAACTACTGCATCTCTGCAGTGTACACTACTTTACAATTTACCATCAAATCTTTCAAACTAATCCCACTGCTCATTTTCTAATGCAGCAAATCCAAAAAATTTTAAATCTTTAAATTTCAAGTGTTACAGGGCAGATCAAAAAACAGAGGAGATATCCCAAGAAATAAAGCATTTCCCAGTGCTCTGTTAGGATCCTTTTTTCCCAAACCATGTTACCCCATCTGTTAATCTAAATGTGCATTTCCATAATTAATAGAACAAACACAACAGATATGTGAACAAAACATACATCTCATGTTTTTTTCATTTCTCATCAATCAGATGTTGAAGAAATTTAGCATACCATAAAATTTGTCTGCATATTTATTAATTTATTAATTTCTAACCTTTGTAAGGTAATATATGAGAATATAAGAATATAAGTAATATGTTTCCATATATAAGCTAAAGGAAAGTTCTGAGACCTTATCTCACTAAATCTCAAAAAAACTCAGCTGAAGACATTGAAAGAAACCACATTTGTGTAGGTCCAAATTCAGGACCTACACTGCCTGCAGAGAAATTGGTGAATAATTTTATTTAGAACAGTTTAGTCATCCAGTCACATAATTTCTCTCACTGTTAGTTCCTTGACTGTAATACCACTAAGCAGCTTTTTACCATATAATTTTCTTTTATTGCCTAGATAAAAATAAAGACTGTCATAATATACTCTTGGTCTCTGAAAATATATGGCATTAAAAGAAAAATAAAAGCCTCATAAACACAGCACAGTGAAGCAGAAGTTTAAGGTCATGATTAGTGAGTGACATTAGTAGGTATACCTTAAAAATCGGTATTTTTACTGCTGAGCAATACATTGTACTCTTCTAAACTCATCACTTTTAAGTTTTAAAATATTACAAAGGAATTAAACTGAATTAGGTTAAATCAATATCCTTTTAATAAGAATTCTTTGTAGTTCTAAATTTCTAAGCTTTACATATTCTAGTAGTTCATGTTAAATGGGGATTTGACATTTTGCCAGTGAAAGTTTCATTAAATCACTAGTAGGAGAATCATGATCATCTCATATTACCTCAGTGCAATGATATAATATGTCTGGCTCTTTTAAAGACGAGAGACAGACAAACTGGAGAAAAGTTTCTACCACACCATAAACAAAGTGTAGATATTTATAGCTTCTTTAAAATGGAATTTCTCAAATACATATTATTTTTTTTCTACTTGCTTTCCTTTTATTAATGTTATTTTCTTTTCTTCCCACATTTGTATAAAATTTTTGACTCAGCTCAGTATTGTACTGATTGTGTTTCCAATTAAGTCAAATTTGAAGGCCAGCATGGAGAGCTTTTTCCTGAGCCTCAATTATTAGCGAAATCTCATTTCATCATCTCAAGTTCATCACTTATTACTTGCTTTTGCTACTAGATGTTTTGTCTTTGAGCTCCAAAATTTTCATGCACAGGAAAAACCTTCTTTGCTACTAACATTCTTGCTTTCTTCTAGCAAGATCCTGTTGTTATAATTCTGAGAGTAGTCCCTCTGGTGGGGATGGCAGCTGAGAACATGGAAGACTGAAGTTGGTATCTTTCCCCTGGTTCTGACTTCCCATACAACCCCAGGACAATCATTCAGTCTCCCCATCTCAGCACATTAAACATTATATGTACCGACAACTTGGAAGAGTTGTGAGGATAAATACAGCAAGAGCATTCAAGGCATGATAAATTTAGATGAAGCTAGCTACAGTTCCTCTGCGTTTATAAAAGATAAATAAGATATATAGATTGTTGAACAACATGCTGCATATTCCTTCTAAAAGTTAAGCAAATTGCTATATTCTTCCTCTGGCTTCCATTTGAGATAACAAACTGGCAACATCTATGTGTTTCTTTGGATGCAGTTGTAAAATACAGACTGAGTAATGATCATCAGAAAAGGTACTTGGTGAGAGTATGGAAATTAACATTATATGAATCTGTAGATATTAAAAGAAAATGAACTTTAAACTTAAAAAAAAAAAATCTGTTTCCATGGAAAAACCTACATTCTTAGAATTATTTATAAATAATCAGGACATAATGAATACCCTAGCATTCCATCAGAATTTCATGATATTCTAAAATGTAAATCTCAAAATTGTGAATAATTTGTATGTAGGAATATTACTACAAAGTTGTTATTTACAGTGATTTTTGACATATCATTTTGAATCAGAAATGAGATAAATGGTAAACTGTTTTTGCCTTTTTGCAAACAGAAAAGACTTGGATGAATATAAAGTGATCATGAACAGTGTGATCAACTGCTCAAGAGTACATCCATGGAGCTAGCAGAAACATGGACTGTCTGTTCTGCAGGAAATTCAGCCAAAGCAGGTTTGTTTTCATTCCAGGCTTTGGGGATACTATAGGGTATTTCCTGACAGAAAGCATTTTTCAAAGTTAATCAGGATTTTTTCAACAAACGAACATGCATTCAAAACCCAAAGAGGTCTGTTTCTACTCTAGAGGGAAATATTCCTAACCGTATACCCATGCTATCACTAAACATTACTTTACCAACTAAGAACTTGGTGAAACCTGACTTTCTCTTAGTGGGCATTGATTGTGTTGATATTCCAAACGGAAATATTCCTGTTGACTTCACACATCTAATATCACTTTAAAGTGTAATATTCATTTAGCAACAATGAAAGTTAGAGAATATACCAGCCTTTAAAAAAAAAAAAAAAGACTGAAGGTTGACAGGCTCAGTGACTCAAAAATGTAAACTTTACTTCAGGAAGCCTTATCTGTGCTTCCACTTACTTCCACTATGAATTTTTAACAACAGAAACTCCAAGATCCAAGTGTTAGACACTTCAAAACTATGTTCAGTAGACATTGATACTGACAGAACAGGTTTATTTCATAGAATCATAGAAGGTTGTAAAAAAATCTCCAAGCTCATCTGGTCCAATCATCCCCCTACCACCAATATCAGCCACTAAACTAAACCATGTCCCTAAGTAGCACATTCGACCTGTCCTTAAATACCCCCAGGGACAGTGACTCCACCACCTTCCTGGGCAACCTGTTCCAATGCCTATTTCTGAGAAGAAATTTTATCCTAATTTCCAACCTGAACCTCCCCTGGCGCAACTTGAGGCCATTCCCTCTAGTCCTATTGCTAGTTATCTGTGAGAAGAGGTTGACCCCAAGCTCCCCACACCTTCCTTTCAGGTAGTTGTAGAGAGCAGTGAGGTCTCCCCTGAGCCTCCTCTTCTCCAGACTAAACAACCCCAGTTCCCTCAGGCGCTCCTCACAGGACTTGTGTTCCAGGCCCTTCACCAGCTTCGTAGCCCTTCTCTGGACACACTCCAGGGCCTTGATGTCCTTCCTGCACTGAGGGACCCAAAGCTGAACACACTACTCAAGGTGCAGCTTCACCAGAGCTGAGTACAGGGGGATGATCACCTCCCTGGTCCTGCTGGCTACACTATTCAATATTTCTAATTTCTAACACTTCTCATAGACTTTTATACTTTGAATTGAGAATGCCAAAAGAAAAATCAGAGTAAAAAATTCTAAAATTACCAGCAAAGCTTTCATGATTCTTATGCTCAGTTAATTTATACACAGGCAAGCTTCTTATATTTTTAATGAGAAAAAGGAGAGGGAGACTGAAATGTTTGCCAATGTATAATAGTTAAGAAATGTATTTTCAGGCTTATTAATACACATAAGCCCAATCACTCTTCCAAACAATAAGATCTGTACAGGTGTCTAAACAGGATTACTAATAAGCCAGTCAAGTTTATTATTCACCCTTACTGTGTAAAAAAAAAAAATGATTTTGTAAGCCATGGAGCTGCAAAAAATTGACACAACACAAAACCTGAGATCCTCAGGAGAATGTTATCCAAATAATCTTACTCTGGAGAAAGACCGTGCAATAATGTAGCTTGGAGGGGTAACATCAATTTTCTAACAAGTAATTAAGATTTGCATTATTAATGCCATGTATATTCTTGCAAATTGTCTGAATATATGCAGATTTAAAAAAAAAAAAAAAGACTATGCTGTCATTTTTAAGTCTAATAAAACTACAGATAAGAGCAATGCTGAGCTGACCATCTCAGACAGTTAATTTTAATCATGAATGCTTCTAAACTGACCAGATTTCTGAGTGCAGCTTTAGACTGTTATGTAGAACTGGGGAGCTTAACTTTCTACTGGATGCTTAATACACATGTATTTGAAATAACTTTCAAATAAAGTGAAATTTATTCCATTAAAAAAAAAAATATATATATGTTTAAATCTCTTCTAGATCATCATCAGCTTCATCATATTATTTGGTGTAAACAAGCTAGGAATGGTTCATGTCATTCTTAGTTGAGGCAGAATACAGGCAAATAAATTTTACCCACCTTTGATTCACATAGTCTAACATTTACATGCTTTAACCTAATTAAGATAAACACCAAATTGCTGAGTTGCTGAAAACAACCTTTTAAATCTACCTGTGCACCACCATTTCAGTGGTATTGAAATGGGCTGAAATGCAACAAACTCCTACCTTATTTTTGGTAAAAGAAAACTTTTGCATCCCTGGAAATTGTACGTGATTTTTTTTTTCTAATAGATTTATCATGATTGATTACATTTTTCAAAGAAAGTGCACATACACACACAAGAAACAGTCACTTTGCTCTTCCCTAGAAAGTAAAAGAACACAGTCTAAGTGAGCAGAATTTTCAAAGCATTTCCTATGTGTCATCCCCCAAAAGTGAATAAGAAAAAAGCAAGCAAAGACAGGCAAAAAAAAGCAAGCAAAGACAGGCAAGGTTGTGGGTGACTATTTTAGAATACAACGCATTCTAAAATTTATACAACTTTTTGCATTCAGTTGATTGAATAAAACTCCTGGAAAGCCTACTTAAAGAACATAGGTGTAAATTTCTGTTTTAAGCCTGTCTAAAGATCAGGCCATGTTTAATTGGTTGCTGAGCTTAAGAGAAGATTTACAAGTCAATTCCCATGCTCTTGTATACATAGATGCATTATATCCATGTATGCATAGATGTATATGGGTAATTTGTTTCTTTGGCAATTGAACTGTATATGGTAACCCACTCTAGCCACTTTTTAGACTGCAGAGCAAAGTAATTAAATTAGATGCCCAGAAAGTCACAATATTTAGTCCTTCATTGCCTTCATATGCATCATTAGAGGCTACAGCAGAAGATAAGGGAGACAGGTTCATGTTCTCTCCTTTCTCAGCAGGCTCAAAGCCATGTCCCCAGCCTTGTAAGACACTGCTCTACCTCCCACACTGTGTTCAGCACTGAAAAAATCACTGCCCAACCTCCCTAAAAAAGTGCCGCAATATAGAATAATATCCAGGATATCTTGGGCCATAAGGAGAGACAGAGTATGAGTATTTTGCAGAGTAGCCAAGCCTACTGACCAGTCTTTTCCTCAAGAGAGGTGAGTTCTTACCTCCAGGGGAAGAATAGAAAGCAAGCAAGTGACATTTCCAGGCAACAGTCATTTGTGCTGTGAAATATTTTCTATAAACTGATAGAAGATCCACAAAACTTCAAGCCTCAGCAGGAATCCTTAAAAGATGAAGAACATTTTGAAACACAGAGGACATGTTTTCCTCTAACCTTTAAACCCATACAAAATGAAAGTATATTTTGCATGCATTTTCTTATTCTCCTGATTATCTAAGTACATTATTTTAATACAAATACATAGTGACAGAGATGAAAGGAAAAAGAGATTAATGACCAGATCTGTCTGAAAGAATGCTCTAACATTTCTATTTTTACTTGTCTTCAGAACTGTCAAAATAGAAAATACCCCTGGCTTAAAAATGATATATTGCTTTAGTAAACAACTATAATACGAAGTAGAACAAAGTGATATTGGCTTGTATTTTATCTACAGCAATACAAAATGAAGATTCAAAAGCAACTACTTTGGGTAGATGGCACAGATAGTAAGAAACGTCACAGTAAAAAAATAAAAACTTAATAAATGCGTATGTATTGCCAGTGATACAATCTTTCCACAGTTATATTAATATCCACTTCTAGGAATAACATTTTTTCCTATTTTATCACTGTTGGAAGAAAATATCACTGAAAAGCTATGCCATTTGATATGTGCCCAGTTAATCATTGTGTTAGTTAGCTGAACGAAACTTGGAAAGACACTGGAAGTAACATGTTTGAAAACAGAAAAAAACAACCTTCAAACAAATGAAAAACAAAAACTGGAAAAAAAAAACATGCCTTTGCTCCCCATAATAACAAAAATCTTTGAGATAAAGTTAGTAAGCATTTGCATACTTTGTCACAGCACCTATATCACATCTCACTGCTGCTGCTTTCTACAAAAGACATCAAAACTTCCTTCTTCACAGAATCACAGAATTGTAGGGGTTGGAAGGGACCTCAAGAGATCATCGGGTCCAACCCCACTGCCAAAGTAGGCTCCTTAGAGCAGGTTGCCCAGGTAGGCGTCCAGACGGGCCTTGAATATCTCCAGAGAAGGAGACTCCACAACCTCCCTGGGCAGCCTGTTCCAGTGCTCCATCACCCTCACTGTGAAGAAGTTCTTTCTCATGTTGGTGTGGAACTTCCTGTGCTCCATCTTGTGGCCATTACCCCCTGTCCTGTCCCCACAAACCAATGAAATGAGGTTGGCCAAATCCCTCTGTCTCCCACACTTTAGGTATTTGTAAACATTGATAAGATCCCCTCTCAGTCTTCTCTTCTCAAGGCTGAACAGACCCAGGTCTCTCAGCCTTTCCTCATAGGGAAGATGCTCCAGGCCCCGTATCATCTTTGTGGCCCTCCACTGGACTCTTTCCAGGAGATCCCTGTCTTTTTTGTACCAGGAAGCCCAGACCTGGATGCAGTACTCCAAGTGAGGCCTGACCAGCGCAGAGTAGAGGGGAAGGATCACCTCCCTTGACCTGCTGGCCACACTCTTTTTAATGCACACCAGGATCCCATTGGCCTTCAGAAGTCCTACAGAACTGTGATTCCTAACTTGGAAACTCCAGCCTCAGCTACTGTGTTATTGCCCTGCAACAGTCGTAAACGAATTAATTGTGGCCACAACTGTACTTATTCTCCGCGGTAATACTCCAGTTGAATTAACTGACTTCATATTGTCCAATTTTCTGCTTTTGCAGAAGTGAAGGACATTTTTGGTTGATGGTTAAAAATATGAAGCTAAGAATTTTATAGATAGAACATTTTAAAATATTTATATCACAAATATAAATAAATACTTATAATATATGTAATGCAATAATGCAGGTTTTGTTTTCATATTTACATAAATCTTCCCCAGACAAGAAACAAATGTAGCAAATGAAGTTAAAATCTGATTAGGAAAAATTGTTTTGGTAATCAGTTTGATAGAGAAACATGTTCAGCACTTCCATTAACTAATGATTTTACCATATAGGTTTCAAGTTAGCTCTGCAACATGCCAGAAATATGATGAGGTAAACTAGAAAAGAAATATTAAGAAACTCTAGTCCAAACCCATTCAGTGTTGAGATACATAGACATTGCATACTTCTTTTCCAACTTCAAAACTTCATCATCTTTTGCTGAATTGTGTTTGGAATACCGTTATATTTATATCAGTTCACTCAATCACAGGTTCATCACAAAAAAATGCAAGTTACTGAGTAACATTATGCTACCTCCAGCAACTTACTCAAAATTCATTAGAAATTTGTATCTTAAAACAGCCTCAGATACTATTGCTTTTAGGGCTTAAAAAGTTAAGCATGTTTTTTTCATCAGAAAGTAAAGCTTGAAAACTTTTACCTAGAGCAGAAACAGGTCTGAAGAAATAGTTTAATCTTAGACGCAATGATCTCCATGTAATAAACATAGAAAAAGGACGTTGTTGCCGGCTGTATGCCACCGATGGTCACATCCCAGCCTTCCAACAACCTTCCAAACTTCAGCAGATCATACCATAAAAAGAAATGCAAAAACTGATCATTCTCTTTTACAGCTCTGTTGGTGTATACCTGCTTCCCTTCTTCCCACCAAGCAGAACCACAGAAACCCAGGGATCCTGCGGAGGTGCACTGCCAGGCTGTAAGACCATCATCAAGCACTTCTTATGCACAGGTCAAATGAAAGAAAAACAAACAAACAAAAAAAAAACCCTCAGAACTCTCTACACTAGCATGAGCTAAAAATGGACGGTGGGATTCAGTACGTGAAGCACATGCATCTAGAACCATTTGGAGATGCTGCATAATGATTTTCAAACAGATTTCTGTAATTATTTAAAATTGGAACAAATGTTCCTAATCTTTTAGAAGCTTACTTCTGTCATAAATGTGAAGAAAGATACCTGAGTTATCTGTCTTAAAAAAAAAAAAAAGTTTTTTTGTGTCAAACTTGGAGAAAGGAATAGTGGCATGTTACTAAACTGAATAACGGAAAGTTAAGCACTAATTCACAAAACATCAACAATGCATAATTCCTCAGTTTGTTTAAAATTAAATGAGAATGACTGAGATGAAAACCCCTAGGAGGAAACTGGTCCTCAAAATTCTGTTTTTAACATTTCTTAGATTAGGCATTGGAGTCTAATTCACTGCAAAAGCAAAATGTTTACCTTTTTATTGTTTTTATGATCACATAAAATCAATATTTTTTTAATTAGGATTGAATATAAGGGTGGAATAACACCACCATAGGAAGAAAAACAGAAAGATTTGCTGCAGAATTTAACAATTTGATGCATTTAATTTGGACCATGTTTCTCTCCTGGGAGGAAAGATAGAACAGCACCCGCTCCCATTGCACAGCTCCAACAACAGGTCTGCAAGAGCCTGCGAACTTGCTCACAGCCAGGAGGTTAGCGAAGAAACATTCGTCCAGTGAAAACCTCGTGCAGTCTGTTGTTCAATAAAGATAGTGGGAAGAGCACTTCAGTATGTGCATTGGCCACTTCTGCAGCACAAGATGGCACCCTGGACTCCATAAACCATTTCTTCTCAGGGCTACAAAAATAACTTAGTTACCAAAGATGACAGACCTTAAAGCTGTGGGACATCATGAGCTCTTGATGTACACATAAGGTATAGGTCCTAGATCCAAAGTGATTATTTGTGGTGACAAATCTGAGTTGAATCCATGTTTGCAGGGGCCAGGGGAGCCCAGTTCTGATTTACGTTACTGCAGTTTTGGGAGAAAGAAAATAGATCTGCAACAAAGTCCCATGTAGATTTGACCAAAACACTCAGTACTAAAAAAAAAACACAGTACTAAAAAAAAGTTATTTACATTTTTGGGTGCTAGGGGAACAGAGACCTATGAAAATTTGACCTTTAGCCCCAATTTGATCCTGTGCCTCAATTCCTCATCATTAAAGCCACTTAGGCTACATCAGTATCAGTATATTGTGGACATCAGTAGGAGTTGACCTGCAGATCAATATCACTTCTGTTAAAGTTTCCATATTCACATAAAGTCTATTTTTATTTTTTATTAAACCCATAGTAGCTCTAGTATGGTCCTGTGGACACAATGATCATCAGTGGCTAAAGATCACCTGTGCTCCTGCAACACGTATTTTTTGTCTAGTTTAATCCAAAAGAAATCCACTTAGGGTAGTATTTACACTGTTGACTCCCATGGCATTAAGAGGGAAGGCCTAAGGTTCAATTTTATTGCATGGTGCTCTGGTCCTGAGATACTATGCCTGGACCAGAGGTGAAGTGTTCACCAGTGGCCAAGCTAAGGTGCACAGCACGTATGAGTGGAGCACTATCTCCTGGAAGGAAGGACTAGCAAGAAGGACTTTGCACCTCTGGGTGCAGGTGGTGTGCTTTGCAGCAGCATCCCAAGTGGAAGAAAATCCTCCAAAGCACTCCAGGAGTCTGCTTTGTGTCTCCAAGAACAAGCACAATGCCAATTAGCACCAAAAATAACTCATCTGGTACCTGTTAGAGCAGGCAGCCCTGCAGCTGCCACATGTTCTGAACCAGGGCATGGCATGTGGTGACTATCAGAAGACTCACTTCAATAACATTTTCCCAGTTCCAAGTAAAATACTAACATACAGCCTTCCTAAGATTTTGTCCTGCTGTGGAAATACACACAGACTTAAGACAAGTATATCTTTATTCAGACCTCAATATGCAAAGTTGTTGAACCAAGGCAATGAATCCTGACGTTAAGCATATGTGGTTATTGCTATTACTTACTGCAAGATTTGGTGCTATATAATTTACCCAAACAAATAATGGAAACTGTGTCCTGAGAAATTGGTGGTGTCAAGAACAGCTCCTGTAGCCAGGAGGGAAGAT
Organism: Anser cygnoides; assembly: GCF_040182565.1. Taxonomy (NCBI): domain Eukaryota; kingdom Metazoa; phylum Chordata; class Aves; order Anseriformes; family Anatidae; genus Anser; species Anser cygnoides. Next base: position 81,769,818 of record NC_089873.1, on the reverse strand, counting down.
TTGTTTATGAATGTTTTTTATGAATGTTTGTTGGTTCAGAATGGAACAATATGCACAGTTTTGGTCTCAAGGATGAAGAGTCATTATTGTCACATGCATAAAGTATGTGAAAATTTCAGAAGTTGAGCATTTATATGTACAAATCCTAAAGAAATTGCTGCTCCCAGACAAAAATCTGTATGTGAAAACCCAACTATCTAAAATTAGGCAATTATATATATTTTTAGCCATCCAAATAAAAGTGAGCTGATTTTCAGACTGAAAAACCACTTTTAACCACAGTCAACAGCAGCTGTAATTGCTGAGATGTTCAGAAAATATAATCCACTCATGTATGCCTCAAAAGGATTTAAGTGTTTAACTTCACTCAAAAAGGTAAAAGGTTCACCTAAAACTTGAAGGGAAGTAAACCCAAAATTACATAGGCAAAGATGAAAACATATGTATATATACAGTACACACATCTTACCTAGAAGGCTAATTTTAGGATAAAAGCAGAGCTCCAAACAGAAATATTGGTTGAGTACAGGTATTTTAAGGTCTCATCCTGTGAACTGTTCTATGCTGATGCCATACGTTAACTTTACAGGGTATGGAACAACTGAATAATTGATAGAAGGCATTCAGCAGGCCAGTAAATTTATAAAATTAAAATCTGTAGTACACTTTTCTACTGGGAACACTAAGTTGAACTGAGGTAAAGATAAAATCTCAGTTTAAAAACTAAAAAGAATATATGTTGAGTTTTGAAGTTATATGATGCTGTACTACACTGATAAGCCTTCAAAAATTAGTGAGAATCAAATACAGGCAGCAGTGTTATTCATCTCTCCATGGACTATTAACGTAGGATTACTGGAGATATACAAGAATATTATTTATTCATCTGCAATGGAAAGTGCCCAAATAAACATAAGTAAGCTTCACATATAGATGGAGTTTATATATATATATATTTTCCATAATTGTGCTCAAAAGAAATTTTTTTTTTGGTTTATTTTAGATAAGATAGGAATAGTAGAATAAAACAGTAGAATTGTTCATAATTTTCTATTGCCAGTTTGCAAGTTAAACTATTAAATATTTGTCAATAAAGTTGGGTGAATTTGCATTTTAACTATCAGTTAATAAAACAGATTTTTAATATCACAGCCTCATTCAATTACAAAGGGAATTAGGCACTTAGGGTTCATCTGTGACCAAAACTATAAATACACATTTTTATTACATTACTGATACTGACTCAGAGAGTCACCAGTGACCAAGCCTCCTCAAAAACCTTTTCCAGCTTGAAACAATTAGTCTTTTAAGTCCGTAGTAACCAATAATACATGCTACTAATGATTTTGTTAAATCATAAATTTTGGGGAGCATATCCATACCTACTGCATATTCCATGAAAATTTTCAAGTAGCTTCAATGAAATTGGAACATTCTGACTTGAAACAGATTAAACATTTATTCCATACTGGAGAAATAAAAACTTCATAAAATGTTTTTAATAAGCATCTTATTTATTTATTTATTTATTTATTTTTCCTAAACACATATTTTGTGCTCTTTTATTAATTTGAGCAATTTTAATGCATAATTTTAATGTTTCATAGGATATGAATCTCAGCATTATATATTCTCTTGGCTCCTGGAGGGATCTGTTTCTATTTTTGTGAGTTATTGGCATAATTAAAACAAACAAACAAAAAACACTTGCGTCTTAAGTTATGTGTTAAACCAAAATTTTACCATTTTTTTCCAGCACGTTGGGGCTCTTTGAAAATTAAAAGATAGTTTCATCTATGTGCTCAGTTTTCTACAGCAGATTTAAATATCAGTTCCATGATTCTTATTTTGTTGGAAGACTGATGTGAATTATATGTGCTTAATGTGTAGTCTTACATCTAAGATTTCATCCATTTGCATTTATAATTAAATAAATACTTCTTGTTTGGAATTTTCACAAGATTGCATTAGAAAGCCATTTAAAAGTCCATTAATTTTTAATATGTAACTCGTTTCCAAAAGTAACACTGAAAGCTGAAAGTGAAGGGTATACATCATAAATGATACTATGGATCATAATCTCAAAACCACTTTGCAACCCTGTGCTCATGAAGTGTCATGCAGTAGTGCCTGTGTGGCTCCCATATTCAGCCATATACTATTCCTAAGCATGGGGACTCAACTACACTTAAATTAAACTAATATGTATGTTTGTGTGAAAATAAAGGAAAATTTCTCTACATGGCAATATATATATATATATATATATTTTATAGTTGAGACTCTGAATTAATTTAAATAAGAAATAACACAGGCATATTAAGCTCTCCATATGGGGAACTTAGTTTAAGTATATACATATACATACATGCACTGCATGTATCTTTTATCTTCCATGAATGGTTTTGGCTCCTCTCTCATTTGTTGTGTGCCATTTGTTCCAGGCTTATTATTCCAACTCAGTCTTTTCTTCTAGCTATAACATAAATGAAATCAAAACCAGATTTGAATTAACATCTACTCATACAGACGTGGCAGTTCACAGAAACCCATTAGTTACTGGATATTAAACCTTGTGCAGCTAACAATTATCGGTGGAGCATCACTACATTTTGACATCTTCAGAAATGTGTACATATGCATAACCACTCTCAAAGTTGATATACTAGTAAATTACAGACATGCCAAGTTTCCTCCTTTAAGGTTTATATACATTCGTGGATGCTAGTGGATGCGCTATAATCACAACAAACTGACCCCAAACCAACTAAAATTAATAGAAACATTGGATTTGGCCCAACTTTCCCCTACTATGTTCTGGAAGAACAAACTTTGGCATCAAAATAAAATAATAAGGACTTCAAAAATGCTAGGGAATTGATATGATGAGAAGGGAGAGGATTATGAGAAAAATAACTTGTGTTAAAATCCCTTCAGTCCATTATCCCTCTTAGACTGAACTAAATTCTTCCAAGATAGCACTCAATAGTCTTTTGATACATTTGAATTTTTACACTCTTTATGCATATAGCACTCCAGCTCTGAAAACGATGCTCATCTGTTGAAATAAATAAATAAAAAAAAGCAACCCACAACTGTCACAGTACCAGTACTAACAGTAAAAGGCAGAAATGCTGCAAGCAAGGAAACATGCACTTCAAATCACTTGTGTCTTCTTGATTAATAACATGAAGTTACTGAGAAACTCTGTGAACATTCTCTTGCATACGTTACCTATCCATTTTAAGTAGAGTTTGCTCAAATAAACAAATGGATAGCAACATGCCTGGAAGATTTTCGCTTCTACAGGGAAGCTTTTGAACAGCGCTAAGCATTTGCCTTCTGTCTTGAAAGAAATGGAAAGATGACAACTTAGTATTCACAGTAGCATGGATTACCCAATGTCCAAAACTTATTAGAAATTGCTGTGCCTCTGCCTTGAGCTGTCCATTTTATGATTGGCCCATGCTATGTTTGCTACAGCAAACATGAATGTATGGAAACTATTCTTGAGAGCTCAGAAAGACTTTCCATATTAATCCCTTATTTGAAAACACGTACACACATGTAAACACTCCAAATACCCTTATAATACATTTTATTCAAGAGTCAATTCCTTTATCTTTAGAGCTATACCCACAAATATTCATAAGAGATATTGCATTTTAGGAAATGCAACTGTTCTGAGGGCAGAGAAGGTAATAGCTGAATTTAAATTAAATTAAAATAACTGCAGAAACTGTTACATATTTTTTTTATTATTATTCAATCTTTATAATTTTTGTCAGGCAGTATGTTATCTATAATCGACAAAATATGACACATTCTTCTTGAGATAATTTAAATTTTATCACCTCCATTTCCTCCTCCTTTTTCAGCTTTGCCTACATTTGGGATTTATAAATTCATAGAGATAACCAATCACCTTTTCTTACTGTTGGACACAGTGTAGATGGTCGACTGAATTATTGCAAGAAAAATAAAATGAACAATCATACCCACTGTTTTTAAATTGGATAGGATTTTGAGTAGCCTATGTTCCAAAATTTTCCACAACAATCATAAGACTGTGTATTTTCAAGCTATAAAAAACATTTCCACAGTTAGAACACATCCTTGTCTAAAGTATGAGAAAACATTCTTTCCATACTGCTGAGTATTTGTGAGGCCTATAATATAAAATAATAAATAAAATTCAAGGTTGGAAGTGAGATCTCCTTAGACTATGCTCCCCAAGTTAGGATTAGTCCATGACTAAGTAAAGGTTGACTCATGGTAGCACAGCTACAAGCAATCCCATGAAGATGCCTGCCCATGGTGGCAAGAAACCATTGTGAGTAAACATTATCCAGGACACTGGTAGCATTTTTTAAAGTGGCTTAGATACTTTTTTTTTTAATTTTTTTTTTTTTACTTTTTTTTTTCTGAGCCAGCCTGCACCAGCAGTGGCAGATTTAAAATAAACTAAGCCCACGCATAAGTAAGCAGGTCAAAAGATCCCTTAGCATTAGTTTTTAGCAATGGATAATGCTTGGTATGGCTTCATCTACTATTGTCTTGAAATAATACCACCACTATATGTCAGCAACTTCATCTAAGGATAGAAAGAAAAACAAATGGAGTTCACAAACTGTGAAATGAACAATGATGAACAAACCTGTCAGACTATAGCTACAACACACCCATCATACCCGGCACGTTAAAGCACAATAACGCATACAGTTTCTCTGATAAGAGAGAAAGAGAAGGAAGAATATATGGATTTTTTTCCAGTATTCAAGCCCATAAGCTTTCTCCACCTAAAAACAAAATAAAACAAAACAAACAAAAACAAAAATAAAACCTTAATCAAGATTTATTTTCTAAGTCCTTCTATTTAAAAAAACAAACGAACAAACAAAAATACACCTGCTTTATCATGACTTCTTTGGTAAGTTCATACTGCATCTTTTCATATTACTCTATTCTTTTCTTTAGACATCCCTAAAAACTTATTTCCAAACTTTGATATCAATATGAAAAATCAGTAGTGATTTTTCCCTTTTCTGAAACAAACGAACAGCATTTGAATGTCTCCAAAGATACAATACCAAGTCACATTTTTAAAAATAGAAATTTAATGAGATTTCTGTCTCTCTTTCTGGCCATATTCTGTAGATGTGTCTATGCACCTGTATGGCTGCAGTTGGCATGTATATACGTATTTTTGCAGTTTGCATAAATGTACCTCAGAAATCTGACACATGGTGTTCTTCTGGTGCATGCTTAGCTCAACAGTATCACAGATAAAAGGAAAAGTTTTAACATTCAAGGTCCTCAAATCCATGGTGTTTCTAAGTGGTAGAAAGGCCTGCAATTTACCAGCTGTTACTTCCTGCATAAATACAGTTTTGAAATATGTAACACTGTGAGGTAGCATTTGACAGAAACATAATACTCTAGGAAGATTAGAAATATATGAATTCCAAAAGGTCAAGGACTAATCAAGTCGTGAATATAGTAAGAAACTTGTGTTCTTTTGTATTTGACAACTTTTACAGCAGATGAAAGAAATAGGCTCATCTATAAGTGGTTAAGACAGATATGTTGGGCATTTTGCATTTTCACACAGAAAACTGAAATGCAGGTATAAGAAACCACATGATTTCCTTTTGTTGCTTGCATGTTTTCCATATTTCCCATTGTCATAAGAAAAAAAAATCCATTTATTTATGTTATCAGGAAAGGGAAGGGAAGGAATTTTCAGTTTTGGAGTGAAATATTTTGCTTTTTTAAAAAATATTGATACCTTTTTTTTTTTTTTTTTTTTTTGAGAATAATTCCCTTCTGTTACTGCTGAATAGTATGTGAGCAACTTCAGTGTCATTGATTTGCTACAGGGCATGAAACTCACAGTAAGAAACTATCTGTGGAAAAGGATTGCTATCATGAAAAGGATGTTTGAAAAAAGACTGTATGAAAAATACCAGGGAATAAATGTCAGACTTTCTTTCAGACTTTAACCAATTATTTCAGTGACAATTTTGAAAATTTGGAAGCTAAGATTCAAATAGATTTTGCTACCATATATGTACTATAACTGTTTAATTCATATCATCAATGTTGTCATATTGTATGTGGAGATCACATATAAATATTTAAATTGGGTATTACACTTAGAACTGCTGGCTCCATTCAGAACAGAAATAAAGACATGAAGTCATTACCAACACATTTAACTTCAGCCACTTAAAGACTGGATTATATTATCCAGCATGACAAAATAAAGACTAAAAATGTACTCTACAGGGATAGCTAGTTACTACTGTGGACTGCTTGTTAGAAGGCCTAAGCATGTAGTACTGGGCTTGGGAGGCTCCTGCCTCCTCTGTCTCTTCCCCATCCCCCAGAGTGGGGACATGGAGCACATTTCACAAACGGACATTTTTCCCTAAAGGGCTTACAAAACCCTCCTTTTCTCAGGAAGCCATATTTTCCCTATATTTTTCTTCAATTGTTTTTGGTGTGCAATAGTCAAGAGAGAGGAAAGGGACAGCTGATTCCCACGTATCTCAAAGAGGTATGACATTGTAAATTCCAATTGATACGTGTGATACACTTCACATCAGAAGGTTACACTTACCGTGGGGTCCAAAGAATCCAAGGAGAAGATAAAATTAGTGTGGCTTGTAGAGATCTAAGGTGCTCACGTTAGGATTACTTTGCCCAGCACACGCCTGCAGCAGGAATCCACACCTTCTTGGCTATTCCCATATATAAGACACTACTCCTTACCCTTCCCACAATCTATCATTTTTTATCTGAACTGTTCACTGAATATGGTGGCCTCTGATTAAGAATATAGCAATAGTTCAGATGGAGGTTGTATCACAGCACATTCACAAAAGGGAGTGCCAGATTCTCCAGCAAACTTGTTTAGGTGCTCTGCGAGCACGCATACTTGAAACCCTGACATTCCTAAAACAAAAGTGTTTGCTTTTATATATGAAGTGTCAGAAAATTTTGAGTTCAGTGATCATAGAAAGATTAACTTCACAATATTTTCTATCCATATTTTAACATTGTTTCTCAGGGGAGGCAAAAAGAGAAGGAGAGGAGAGAGGAGAGGGAGGAGAGGGGAGAGGAGAGGAGTTGAGGCGAAGGGAGGGGAGGGGAGATATTAGTCTTGTTGTTTTTATTTTTGGTTTTGTTTTTTGAGATAAATGAAAGAAAGAAACAAGTTCTAAGAGACTTGATCTTGTTGTCAATGAGTCTATAATTAACACGTGCCTGAATGTGAGATCATGAATCTTCATCTTTTTGCAGAGCATGTAAACCACTTTATATGAAGTGGCTTAGGTGACTCCATTATTTTCAGATCATGTCCTTAAAGCAACACCTTTTCCTTTTATTGCATTTCCTCTCTCTTCATCTTACAGCAGCTGTGTACAGCCAAATAATGCCTGACAGAGTTGAAAAGCTGGGGGTGGATTGTTGAGTTTTTTTGAACATCTAAATTCTTGTTTTTCTGACAAGCCTGCTAATCTCGAGTGCTGTTTTTAGATACCAAAATTATATGTTAAAGAACAGACTCAGGATTTCCTTTTCAAATTCCTGTAAAGAGAAGATTGCATACCCAAAGAGAAAGATAGGGGGGGAAAAAAAGAGATAATTTTCATACTGCTTAGTGATAATTTGTATAGTACATGAATTTCAAAAATGAGAGTAATAGTAAGGCCCTCTGGTAATAATGCTGCCTGCTGCAATGGCCAAGTGGTGTACAGGCCCTGTACTCATAGTTTTTCAGGCATGTGTATAGCTTTGTTAATGCATATGTAATTTATTAATGAAGCATATTCCATACTGGTGGTTTCTGTCACAATATGGGCATCCATTAAAAGTTAAAACTGTCATTTTGTATCAGGATAAAGTAGTACTTTTCTGACAAATGTAGAAACTGAAGTAGTCTCCCAGATAAAGGAACAAACAACTCCCCCAAGAAGGGGGAGGAGAGGCAGGGATGATATAGATCCACAACTCCCAAACCACAATCCTTTAAATACAGCTCAGAGAGAGGGAAACTGATGCTCAAATTTTGGCTGGATGGCAATAGGACATTGGCAAAGCGGACCAGAGATACGCCCTACCTTTGAACCATCCCCTCTCTTCTTCTCTTTCCGCACTTGGAAAGGAGCGAGATGGGTAAGAAGGCAATGTGTCTTTTTTTTTTTTTTTTTCTCTATGGGGTGTCCCTGCCTACCTTCTCTGAGCAGCAGCAACCAGCTCTGAGTAGCATGAGAACCTAAAACACATCCCCTCCTGTTGCTTTGTGATGCTTTTCTTTTTGTCATCTGTACCTCGAGGAAAGTCACAGATGGTGTTAGCCAGAGGCAGAGCAGAAAGCCATTCGTCTGGTAAGTGGAAATCCCACTTACCAGCCCCAGTAAAGTTCAGTGACATCTGGGATCAGATGAAATGCCACTTAGGTGAAGGGAGGCCCATAGTACAGATATCTGCTGACACAGCTGACAGGAAATCCTGTAAGGATTTTGTCAACTTAAAGACAAAGTCTTCATTATCAATTCTGCAATCCTCTTCACACAAAAGTTTGAGATGACAGTGGATTGTGAAGTATAAGCAGATGTAATAAAGAACTACAAGATGCTATTCCCATTTATCTTTTTACTTGTTTTCTGTAACCCAAGCATTTATGCAAGCAGCACGATAAGGAAAATAAAGGGGAACATTTTCACCTAAAATAAAAGGTCTTGAGAGTACCAAAAACATGTTATCAGCCTTATTACATAGATTTTGACCACTGTAGAGTGGCTCCTGGCACAAGACATGAGGGGACAAGCTGATGGCCGCAAAATTCTGTGAAGACAAAACTCAGAAAGAGTGTCTTCCACCTTACGAGAAAACCATTATATTGCTCCTAAAGTCCAACATCCAAACCTGCAAATTCTCATCCTCTGTCCCGCGCTCAACCTGATTATTTTCAGTTTCAAATAACTGAAATACCTCCCAACACATTAAGGATTTTGATAACTGCAGCAGAGATTTATCTCATCCAGCTTTAGACTTGAGTCATCAGAAGAAAACAGGTATTTATAGGGTGCAACTCATCCACCTGTTTTGTCCAATGTGTTAAAAAGGCTTAGTGTTTTCCACTGACTCAGCAGACATGTAGACAACTCTGCTGTAGATACTAAAGTCAGCAAACATAAAGCATAACCCACATACCTAAAGTTAAGTGTTTAAATTTTTATTTACATATCTAATTAGATGTCTCAATTTTCTAAACTGCGAAAACCTGTCGTTTCTTTCTTACTTCACCAAATGCAAAGATGACTTTAGTCTAATTGGCCAACAGTTTTTGCTGTTGCACATTGCTTATCTCAAACAATCCTACTTTTAAACTATACATTTTTGGATGCTGATATCAATTCTATTAGATGTCAATGGAATTCTTAACGGAATCTCAAAAGCCAACTCTGGTGTTGCACACGCTCAATGCTAATATTCAGATATACCTGAAAAATATAGCATTGCTCTTAGAATGAAGAGGATGGATTGCAGTATGAAGTGGGGTAAGTTTAGCTTTTTATGAACAGCTATAACATTTTACTCTATTAGTGAAGATGAATATTATAAAAGAAAGAAAAAAGGGAAGATGCCTTTTATTAACATTTCTAGATTACACTCAGTAGTTATAATCTGCTGGATAAATATAAACTCAAAAATATTCTGTTGCTTGCACCTAAGATATTTGACACTATAATTTGCAGAAAACAATGCAGCTGAAAAATCCCTTACATATGGAAATAACCAATATATATGGTCACAGAATGAGGAGTTTCTCAACGAATTAATATGGTGCACTATATTATTAAACCTGGAAGAAAAAAAATCTCAAATATCTTAGAAATGTTTCGGACTCCACAGTATCTCAAAGTCTAGCCCAGTCCAGTATTATTTATTTAATATTATTGTGAAAATCAGTTGAACTAATATGAAAATTTAAAGGAATTTTATACAAACACTGTATTCATATGCTTTAGAAAAAGTTCAGACATTTGAAAATAATAGCAGAAATGTAGGGGATACTCATAGACCATACTGCAAAGTGTAATATTTGCCTAATTTTGAAGCTACCAAAACTCCCTTATATAAAGACTCACCTCACCACGCCTTTTTCTAATGGTTTTGTTTGGACCTCTATGCATTCCTTGCAGAAACATACTGTAGAAATGTAACTCATGTTATTATCTTAAATTCATCCTTAATAAACAACCTGTCCTCTCATTGGAATTAGGGGATTAATTTAACCCATAAACTTGAAAGTTCTTATCTCTAGAATTGCTCCCACAGACAACACGCATAAAAGCCAGCTACTTGCAACTTGCAGTGAGTTATAAATCTGCCTGCAAACCAGATTCTTTTATACCTAAAAATGAGGCCTGCTGCTCAGAACAAACTGATCAGTCAAGCACAACCGAAACATAAGTTCTTGTACGGCAAAATATAGAAATACAGAAATTAATTAGTTCAAGCAAATTTGTCTAGTTGCTTTTTGAAATCCCCCATGAAAGCACTCCCTACTAACATGAAAATTTTTCAAAATTTGTGAGGATACAATTTATAGATACATACTGACAACAATTTGTCGGATAAAACTTTTTTTTTTTTTTAATAAATATTTTGTTTTGGGGAAAGGAGGGTGGTGCAGGGTGGTTAAGAATCATTGTAATTCCTCAATTCCATGAACCAATATCATGAAATTTAGAAGCACAAAAAACTTAAATTCAAAAAAGCCAAGCAAGTGGAAAGATTCTCTAAGTTTTGGTGTGTCATTTTTTTCTCAAGTAACACTGATTATTTTCAACTTCTTTCAAGAGAAAGACAAGTTGTTAAGAGGAGAGATCAAGTTACCAAAAAAAAAAAAAATCAATTTTGTGTTTTATTATTCACACAAGATTATCTGGTATTGGCAGTCAAAGAAAAGCCTTCGACAAATTATAAATTGCATAAATGCGTGTTTCTTTTAAAAAAAATTTTACAATTAAACATATGTCTCAAGTTGGTTCATACTTTTTCCAATATATAAACATTCTTTCTGACCAGTATTTTTCAACATTGAATAGTACTGGTTACCAAAATTGTACAACTGGTCTTTGTAAACTTGTAAACCACAAATACGGCACAGCAGAACTCAATGCAATGCTAACGGAAAATATTGCTGTTGCAATACCAAGTTGGACCATCTTAACTCATGAAGGACAAGATTCTATCACCTTATTTTATGATGAGTAGCATCTTAATGAAGGAAATACTCCTACTGACTTTGCTGGGATTAAACATAAACTGATATGTCTAATGTGAAGAAGGGATTCAGTTACTGGTAAGAGAGACCTGGATCCTGAAGACAGCACAGAAACATCTGACTATTGTGAACACTTCTCCCTCTGAGATATAACAAAAGAATATTCTTTATAAAAGAAGACAAATGCACCAAATTCATTTTTCACCAGAATTTAATAACTATGATTTTATGTTATATTTTACCTTTACATTTACTACAGAGATTATTATTGTTAACTAGAATACTACTTTTTTTTTCATGTGTGTGTGTCAGTTGAAGTAATTTTCATTACCAGCCTATCTAAAATGCAAGTCATTCTATGGAAAATTTAATGTGCATGTGTACATAAATCTACTCAGTCTTCTGCAATAATTTTCTATGAAAAGGATTCAAAAAAATCAATTTACAAAGTAAATAATTGCTGTCTATGTCTCTACAAGACTTTAATTTTACTTGCTTTTTAGCTACAATTTATGAAAAGTAGTGAAGTGTTGGTCCTCTAAAAATCTATTTTCAAAAGATTTAAATGGTGTGCAGCTGAATTTTTCAAGATACTATGGACAGAAAAGATCTGCCTTGTTCTTTAACTTACTATTTTTCAAAGGAGTCAATCCTATTTTACATAAGCCACAAATGTAATAATGGAACCAGAAATTTAAAACAAGTCATAATCGTCATTAATCATGCAAAATTAGATCTTGTCTGTATACATGAAGGAGACTAAATAGGCAATGGTTTGTTTTATTTTTTCACATTATTCAAAAAAAATTTTTTCCATGCTGTATGAACTTCTTCATATAACTTAAAGAATGCTAAATATTGCCTGACCATCCCATGGTGAGCATACCAAAGTTTCATTTTTTTCTGCTCTGTCAAAGGGATAGCCTGTCATTCTGCTTGGGAATTTAACCCACAGGACAGACAGCCTTGCTGTCAACACAAATCTAATGTTTAACTGCAAAAATAACCAAGCCATCCTTTTGGGGAAACTGAAGGACTCTGATGAGTGGGAATTGGGATAAAAGAAGGTGTTCAAGGAGAAGTCCTGGCCAATGCTAAGGCAAAATCCAGAATGAAAGACCCAGAACTGTGCAGTTCTCAGTAAGGTCCTTAGAAAGTATTTTTGCTTTGCTGTCACTCTGCATTTTAGAGGTAGGAATGCTACAGACATTATTATTTGGCTACTAGTAGCTGAAAGATCACAAAGGTAAAGATGTTCATATTTTGAGCTGTCAGCGGAGGAAATTCTATCTCAAACCAAGTACATTTCTGATATATATTACTTAGAACTCATTATCATGTGCAGAAAAGGGAAAAGAAACAAACAAAACCCCACTCTTTTCAGTCTGCATACTTTCTGCACTCTTCCAAGAGGAAGAGAAGTATTGCCTCTGCCCTCCACTCCCCCACACACACTGAAAGGTGGACAGAATTGTAAGCACCAGCATCTACATTATTTGCCTGCTCTTGTAAGGAAATGAAGGTTGTATCCCATTCACGTACAGAATTGTCCACACTAATTCTAGCCTCTTCTTAGAGCTTCAAGGAAGGCAGTGTTTATATACAATACCACTGAGATTTTACAATTTTGTCATCTAATGCCTCTCACCTAAGAAATGTATACTTGGAAAGGGCTGGTAACAGAGAGAACTGCAACCTTTCCTTACTCTACTTTTTTTTTTCTCAGATTAACATTTTCCTTTTATTCCCAGCAAATTTTATATTGTTATTTAGTACCACAGGCATTCACAAACATCTTATACTTACCATTAGCACTGTACTTTTTAGAACTGAAGCTAAAACTAATAAATAAAGCTTTAAATTCATCCTCTGATCTAGTCTTCTTCATGCAGCAGCAAGACAGAACACAGTAAGCAACATCCATTTGCAGAGCTGGAGAATAACTGCATCGATTTACTAGTAAAAAACCCTCCTACTATGGACTAAGTCAATCCCCCACAGGAAAAGCTTACACAGAGAGACACAGGGATATCATAAATTTACAGCCTAGTTTAAGATGATGGAATTTATAATAGATTTTCCATTTATTTAGTGAGAGGACTTTTAAGAAAAACGTTCAAACAGATTGCTTTTCCATTACTCATTCACAAACATCAACTGTGAAAACAAATTCACCCTTTTTTAACTAAAATACTATATAGGTTGAAAATATTCAAACATTGCAATTTGTACACTAAGCTACTAATATGAAAAATTATATTGGATTTCTGTACTTACTCAGACCAATGCTGTTTTATATCTCAGAATGATGTAGAAGTTTTCTGTCGACTACTCCTTAATTTAACAAAGCAAGATTATATATGGAGTGGACTGACAAAATCTTGTTATTTAAGGGATGAAAATCCTCTGGGGCTTGTTCCAGATCTCGATAATGTCCTTGACTGTAGTGTGTGTGGTGGAACCAAGTAAGGTATATAATATATGCATAAGGTATTTCATGAAAAAAAAAATAGGTTATCCCATAAGAAAACAATGTTAAAGCAAGCTGTGTTACTTGGAGAAAATAAATTGTACTCCAAACAGTTTTATCAGATTGATTAAACTAAGGTTGGATTCTTGCTCTGAAATCTCATGTTGAGTTGACATAACTCCTCTAGTTTAGTGATGTATAGGTAACACAGTAGAGAAAAAAAAAAAAAAAAAGTCAGGCTGCCATCTCTTTTTAGAGGACTAAAATGAGGGCAAAGGAAGTTGGTTCAGACCCTTCTCCTCCTCAGCCAATTTGACCACTTGTTCTGCTACACAACCTTCTCTACTAGGGTGCTGTACACGTTTGCAAAGGGAATGACTGAAAATAGTACGGGGAAATGTAATCTCCATCCTTTTCTGCTAAACTCTTTAGTTCTGATTCTTTCCTGAGGCCAAGAGGCTCCCACTGAGTGTCCTCTGGGAAACCAACTCCCTGCTGGCATCCCATTAGCCCTGCTGTCGTGATGGTGCTCAGCGTCACTGCAAACTGCAGCAGGGTCCAGGCAAACTCAGTGTCCCTGTTGTGTCCCAAAAGCTAACCAAAAAATGTTATTCCACTCAGAATCAAGGAATGGAAATGCTTAATTTAAACATAAGCTGATTTCTGAATATTGACAATTTTCCAGCATATAATTCAGTCAGTTAAGTGATTTTATTTCCAATAGACCTCCCTAAAGCTATCTTTTACACATATTGAGAATGTTGCTCAAAGATATCCCTTCAAAGCTGATATGTCAAATTCCAGATGGTTTTGTACATTTTGCTTCAATTTTAATTCAAACGAAGGAAAAAGAAGATGATGGATTGGACTTTCTTTTAATTTTCATTATTGTTTAAAGTGTAACACATGCTCATGATGTTCTTTTTATTTATATTTAGCATTCTTATCCTATTCAAACTTCAGTTTAAAGTAAGCATCATCATTAGAATTACTACATGCTGTGTGTAACTAGCCTGAGAAAAGTTTCCATATGAGGCTATTAGGATCAAGTTCTTTAATATAGACAACATACATGTAAAACATATAACATATGCTTTGGAGAAACTGCAGCATGGCTAGCTAATTGGATCAATAAGCCTTAGCATGAGAAGTTAGGTAAATTGGGCAAATTCCAAATGGGTCCATTGAATACAATGAATTTTTTACTCTCCTATTAATTTGGGGAGCGTAGGTGCACTTTTGAAAGCAAAGTGACACTAGCCTTCACTAAACTATAGGAAATAGCCACATATATATGGATCCAGTAGCACAAGTATGTAAAGATATTTAATATTTGATTATCAAAATCTGTAAACACAGTCTGAAGTGCTTGGCATTTCACAAAACAATTACATGTAATTTGAAAGCAATGGTAAGCATTTACAAAAATTATGCTGAAATGACCTACAGTGGTATTATAACATTTAATTTTTGCCAAAGATAACAAATGAATACAACTGGCTTTCAGGCAGGAAATCTTCTGCTTAAACGAACAGAGAAGTGTTGTACTTTAGTATAAGGTCACCTAGTCTATAATAAAAGTGCAATTCTATTCCTACTTTCATTAGAAATATATTCACTTTGTCCTACAAATTGAATTTCCAATAATTATGTTTCCTGACTTGCTGTAAGAGGTAACTGCTGTGTAGAAACATTCCCTTACAGTGTAAAAGTATATTAAGACTTATTATCTCTTCAGGAACCATGCCAAAATAAATGTTTCTGGACTCTTGCAGTTTTGATGTTACGCCAAAAATAGTTTTAAATGTTGTACAATAAAAACTAATAAAAAAGCAAAAGGCTGTGTGTTAGGACATGTAGGCCAATGAAGGACATGGAGAGGGATTTTAAACGGAAAGCCACAGTTTTCTGGTTTGCCCAGTTAGCAGACACCCAGCTGGATCTGCTTACAAGTTAGTGATCTCCCTGTCCACAGTATTTTGAATTAAACCTTATTTGGCCTTGTTGCAAGGCTCATTTCTGAGTATGACTGATGCTCCCAGCTATGGGAAAGGCCACAGGACATCTCTGCCTGCAAGAAACTTGAATCTTCCTCCTTCTTCTTCCTCACTGGAGGAGAACCTGATCTCCATAGTGAATTTCTACTTTTTTTCTCTCTCACATAGGCAATAATTTGAGACAGACAGAAAACCTTCCAGACCAGGGGCTACTTTAGAAGCAGATTGGACCAGCTCAGTACAAATGACAGTTGTAAATCACAGCTACTTTCTAATTTGTCTGATAAAACCTGCCTAAGTGCAGCTCTGTTCTCTTTCCCATCCCTCTTTCTCCTGCAGTCCCCTGCTCCTTCCCTCCTCCAAAATCCAGCAGGCTGAAAACCAGCCTGTATCACCTTCCTGTCCTCAGAAACAGTTCAACATTAGCTTGGTAAAATATTCCTGACTTGGACCATCCAAGATGTCCTTCAACTAATCCACTGGCCAAGCTGGCAGCACCTTTGAGATCCAGCCTGACACTTCTCAGATGGGGAAGGAGGAGCAGAAATGAAGCAAGATGGTGCCTGGAAGCCAATCCTCCTTTCTCAGACCTCCAGTCTGCAACACAATTTGTCTCTTGTGGCCAAAACACACTAGGACATTTATAAATCCAAACCAAATGTGGTAGTGCATAAAACAGCATTTTTTCTTCTCTCCATTAAGAAAGTATGTCTTAAATAAGCATTTAATCTAGTTAATACTTCTGCCCTCTTATGTGTTTATTATTGAATAGATCACAAACTTCATTTTTTAATTTTTTTTTTCTTTGACTAAGACTGAAGATCCTAGTTATAAATGATAGTCTGGGGGAAATCCTCAGTCCATTCATTTTTCTTCAATTCTTTTGATATGCTATGAATTAAATATTTCTTATTCTTCTATAATTACATGAATTAAGGCTTCAATAATGTACTTTGTCTCTGAAAATCTTTTGAAGGTCTGGCATCTTTTATCTATATTATTCATTGAATATATCTTAAAAAAAAAAAAGAGCTATGCACAGCTAGTAAAAAAGCAGCTACAGTCTATGGCCCCTTTTATTTACTTGGGAATCAAATACTTTGACTATCCAAAGGACTTTTTTTTTTTTCCATGCTGTTTGGTATCAGTCCTTAGCACAGCTGATACTCCAGCCAGAGATTTTCAAAATGCTGCCTCAGGGATTTAAATGAGGATTATTTTTCTAAGACTTCATTTCCCTCTTTGAATGAGCACCCTCCATGCCATCTATTTTATATTCCACGTTAACAGAGTAGATTTCAAATTCCCTTTGAGTACAAGACAAAAAGATACTACATCTCAATTTACAACATCAGAGTTTTGAAAGTGTGGATGTTAGGAGGAAGCAATGCAATTGCCAGCTTGGCAGTGAAGCCTATCCCTGCAAAGTACTTTGGGATCAGGAAGACTTTCACATGCTTGAGTTATGTTTATTGATAAAACTACACAAGTATATGCTTAATTTAAAGCACGCACTCACAGTTAAGCAGAAGTTTAAATAAACAAAGATGGTATCTTGCTTTGGTGCCCCAAGGATATATTTGTGATGTGCTGACACCTAAAGATGAAGATAAGTGCAAAGTGGGATTTCTTAGGTGAACCTGGTCATTTCTCTGCAATTCAGATCAATGAGAATTATTCATGTATATACTTCTGAAAATTGCACCCATTTGCCACTTTGGGCACTTAAGTAACTTAAGGGAAATGGACACTTCCAGTAATTTCAGTCATCGAGAGTACTCAGCATTAAAGGGTGTTCTTTGGATGTTATAATTCTTCTAAACACTCTGCTAATGGTTTTGGTAGTGAATGTGGTCCTTGTCCAGTGAAGGACTGGAAAGACTGCAGCTCAGTTACCTCAGAAAAGCAATTTTCTGACCCATTTTTTTACCTGCATAGTTAACACAGACATTAGATTTAATTTTATTTCTTTAAATGTTTTTAATGTAGCAGCTTATTTTCCGCTGATCCCAAATTACTCAGACACTGCTCAGTATATCAGATACACAACAAAAACTTCTTTTTTTAGAAAGAGATTGCCTTTATGGTGAGTGAATGTGAAACACTGAATAAGCTCAAGGAAAGGACTCTGTATGCTGCTGAGAATGAGGCATTCCTTAACATACCAAAAATGCCAACATTTCCCAAAGATTAGGAAAAAAATCTGTTGTGGGAATGAGAAGATTCCTAACAGAAAAACAAGCTCTAAGTGCTAAAAACTGCCATTTTTGGTGGCAATTCTCAGAAATGATAATACTGTCTTTCTTTCAAATACCATTTTAAGAGGAACACTCTGTGTATCATCTTAGATTTATATTCATACTATTCAGTGACGTGAACCACTTTCTGTCACTTTTGCCATTGCTTACTATGAGATAATATGATTTACAGCCTACTATACTGTTAACTGTGTAACATGTGTACTTTCATTTTATTTCAAGTCTGGAGGGAAAGCATGGTATGTCTTGTTCTGCTATGAGTAAAACAGTTTCTATAGGGAATTAGAAACATTACTATATGATTATAAATAACATTATTTCAAAGTAACTGGATTTATTTTATTTTTCATGTCCCTAATTCACAGTTCTCACATAGTTTTCATATTACATAAGGTTGCACATTAATTATAGAAGCTCAAATAAGATAAAGAAGTGTGTGGGGGGGGAACACTATTGAGAAAAGCAGCCAGAGATGTGAGAAAGATGTTTCCTCCATGGTCATGGTAACTTGGAAGAAAAGAGGAAGAAGATATGACCCATGGGAGAGAAAAATCACAGCAGGTTGTAATGTATATTGTTATTAATATGACTTTTACTGGCATTTCACTCATATTTGAATTTTTCACCATTTGCCCTTGCCCTCTCTTATAAGAATGACTACCAGTCCTACTATTACAATTTTCTAGCTCTGGAATGTGCAATTATATTTTGACACATATCCCTGATCCTTTTAATTATTATTATTTTTTCTAATTGGATGAATTCCTAATATAACCTAAAACTAATGGCTTATAACCGTGCATAGTTTGCTGTTGACTGGATAGCCTAGGTGATCAATAATTTTAATAATCTCTGCTAAATTTGCATGCCACTATTTTATACAATTAAATATAAAATGAAAGAAATGAAACCCACAAATCTCAGTCAACCACTGAAGCTGATTATCTGTTTTCAAAGAGAATGAGCTAGATGCTCAACTAATTTAAATCAGCCTAGCTCACAGATATTTACATCAAGTTCAGAGTCTGCCTCAGTATTTTGAATCCCTTTATCTCCAGTATATAAAATACATTTGAAAAGGGCTTTGTGGGACAAAAACTGTTCTTACATGACCACTAATTACACCAAAGGTCGCAGTAAGTACCAAGGCATATAGCACTACAGCAGGAAAGAAAATCTGCCTCCCTATTTTCATCATTTTCACACTGAAATAAATATTATTTAATATACATTATCAGCACTCATTTAAGGACCATTTATCTTCAGGGTGTAAAGTACAAGCTTACCATAAATTACTGGTTATTCAAATGTGATTTCTGAAATGTGCATTTCTGTAATTCAAAACGTTAAAGAAAATACTAAACCCTTCATAAGAATATTTAAGAGTTCTCCTTAAAAACCTAATTGCTCCCTTTGGAGACATTATAATCTATTGAGTAAATACTTATTTATAGACATTCTAATTGGTGGATTACATTAACAGATATTAGGATATATTTTGAAAGCAAAACATATTGACCTTGTGCAGCCCAATGCTTTCTTATATTTAGCATATTTACTGGCAGGAAATTCTATGATTCTAATTACTAGTGAACTGATTTCTGCAACTACTTCAAGATTGAGTTCACATATTTTTAAAGAAAATATTGGTAAATTGTGTATTTTCCCTAATAAACCATTAGGAACAGTAGCATTTCAGCAATATTTTCAGAAGTCCCTAAAAATTTATTAGCTTAACTCTTTATTTTATCCTTACTTCTGGAAATAAAGTACAACAATAATAAAAATCTATATTATCAAACAAGTTAATCCCTTTAGGAAGACTTGTAATTTTAAAATAGGACGCTGGGACACAAACAGCAGACCCAGATAGTGCAGATAGTTCCCTCACCATTTTTAACATGCTCATTAATGAAGAACAAATATAATGACAGTAGTCAAAGAATCAAGGAAGAGAGAGACAAGTTAAGAAATGAGAGAGAAAAAACAGCAAACAATAGCAACGACAACCAAAAAAAAAACACCTCAGAATAAAATATGAGAAACAAAGAGCATAACCTGTAGTGGGAGGTACATTTTTACCTCTTATTGAGTTTACAGGAGTTTATGCTCAACTTTTTCTCTTTTTTTTCAGATGTTCCATCAACTTCTTTTTTTTTTTTATGGGACGCTTTGTTAGTAATTAATTGTACTTTAGTGAGGAACAACAAGGGAAATAGCAATAAAGAGCCATTATAGGAGCGATTTTTTTTTTTAATTTATTTATTTTTATTGTGCCGTAAGAGATGAAGGCAGTAGAATTTGTCAGATCATCTAATATATTTTTCTCTCAGATCTCTATATACTTACTGAATAAAACTCTTTCCTAGCAAGAGAGTTGTGAGGTTAAATTTACTTCTGCAGAGGAAGGGAAAAAAAGATTATATTGATGGCTGCTGGGAAGGGTAGACCCCCTGTAAGTATGACAAGTGAAAAGTGTCACACAGGAGTCTGGACAGCAGGCTCCATGAAAACTAGTAGAAAAGTCTGCAGAGAGTTGTTTTGTTTTGTTTTTCTGCCTTTCAACAAAGGTAAAAGTTATGGTCAAACAGATTCCACTAGCAAGTGGGAGTTCAAAACTAAAATCCTGGTTAGACTTTCCTATGTGGTAGTAAGCACAGACAGTAGAAGTTATTGCACTTGATCAAAAGGCAAATGTGTTGCTTCCTCCCAGAGACGGTGAATATTCAGCATCATTGTCAAAAAGCCTAAATAAAAGACCTTGTCTTAGTAGTAAAAATAAACCTGTGTTGTTACTACTCACGAAATTTTTGAGTGCAAAACTTGTATGCAAAATTACTATATAGAAGAAAGATGGCTTGTTACACAGCAACATCAGCTATTGCCAGCAATCTTGAAAATCATCTAGGCTTGGCAACGGAGGTAGCAGCTGTACATTGCAACACTGCATAACAGAGAAATAGTAGGTAAGGAAGAACCAAGATGGCCACGTGCGGTAACTAAGATACTGCTCATTCATGCAAGCACCTGCGCAACACGGGCCTTGAGCCCCATGCTCACTTCTGACACTGAGTTACTGAGTGCTCCCAGCCAAAGCATAGCCATTCCCAATTCCTGCTTCTTTCTTTTTCTTTCCTCTTCGCATTCTATGTGCAAGTTGAGGAGCAAAACCACAAACTGTCAAGACAACTTGGGGGCTGCAATCTCACCTTTCTCTTAGATCTTTACTACTTTCTGAAAGCAATCAGGAGAATGTTTTATTACCCCACATCACAGAAGTAGAAGCCTCGCAGCTTCAGATATCACAGCTGTAGTAATCTGGAGCCAGGAATTGCAGATAATATGAAAGTCTGTGAATTTTAGCAATAATTTGATAAGATGATACAAATATCTCCCCTTCCCCACCTGCCCAAATTATTATTTTTTAATATATTCTAAGGGTAGTGTGTCTTCTTTTTGAATAGAGCTACAAGACATATATATTAAAGCATTTAGAAGCTCAAGTCTTGTATGCGTCATACATGTGTCTTGTGGATATGCCATTCATAAACATACATTATCTTTTCACGTACCAAAACAAGAAACAGGTAGGCAACGTGTAAAAGCCATGCTTTACCTACGAATGGGTAGTTTTTATGAACTAATGGAATAATCAGATCCCAAAAGAAATATACCAAAGAAGACCATGTCTTCCACCAAAACTATACAAGAGACTTTGTAGAATTCAACCAGCAGTTGCTTATGAGGTGGTAAAGAAAAAAAAGATATTCACAGGGGAGAAATAAACATGAATATACAGAGGCAAATATTTGCAATTAAAAAGGCAGGAGAGTGGATAGAGGTAGGTAAGACAGACCTTAGACCAAGTGAAGATTTAATTTCCATCTATTGGCACATAATATCTGTTCATTAACTTCAGGAAGCAAAGAATGTTGAACTGCAATGGATGTTGAACTAATTTGTCTTATGAGTTATGGAAGCCACAGATTCTGAGCTTGTTTTTTCCTCAGGGGTTAGTTATAAAACTTTTAAAGTTTTGATAAACACTCCTGAATTTGTTGCTACTAGATAGTAAGAACATGCTAAGAACTTCTGAAAAGAGAACATTAACAGAAACAAAAAACTGTATCAATCCATAGCTAAAAAAGGCTAGCTGTAAAAAAAACATGATGAACATAACACATGCATGGATACACGCCACTGGGGGAATGAGCAATGCTGCCTTGTACCATGCAGTTGACTTTCATTGTTTGATGCTGCTGCAACTGTTCAGCCTCAACCCATCATTACAGCAACTTTAATTCTGTAATACTTTGTGGTTTTCCTTCTTTCTGAAAATAGTGAAAAAATCATCCACATGGTTCTTTCCAGTTGCCAGCACAGAATTTACTTACCACAATAAGGCATACAAAATTAGACAAAAACAAACAAAAAAGACAAGCAGGAATTGGAGATATTTTCCTGCTTGGGTAAGTCATTTAACTCTGTTGGCCCTTTTTGTTCTTTGTCAAACTCATTTCTCTGTTATTATTTTTAATATGATAAAGGACCAAGGAAACCGGAGAAATTATCATATCATCAGATTCACATATTTGTTATGATTCAAATATAATTGCTAATAATGAAAGTAATTTAAAAAGTTCTGTCTTATTTTCTGGATCTACATTTTAGTGTACATTCATATTTTACATGAAAAATGCCATTAAGGAATATTCAAAATCCCACAGCAAGTGAATTTACATTAATAAGTACTCAACGTACTCTTTTTTTTTTTTTGTTAAAATTCAAGATTATTTTAAACAGCTGTGTTATCTTGGCTTCATCTTCCTGTACTTATCCTTTTCTAATGGCTGTTGAAAGAGAAAAAATATGCCCTCTTCCTTTCAGGTCCTCCACAGAAACAAAAATCAGATTTTACAGAATAAAATGCAAAGCAGTATTCCTATCTAGATCATCCTGAAATGCCCATCCTTAGTTTTGTTGTTGTTGTTGTTGTTGTTGTTGTTGTTTTTTACTACTTTCACTTGAATTTTGAAGGAAGGAGGCAAACAGGGCCCATGGGGAAAAAAAGATTCCATTTCCTATCAATCAAAAGGAAACAAAGCACACAGTTTGCTTCAGATTGGTGCATTCTGTACTTTCAAGAATGAACATCTCCTGTGGATGGTGCATACATTTTTTATTGTTTTCTGATGAACTAGTGATACATTGGTATAAAACATCAACAAAAATCCCACCCACTGATGCACTTCTCCTGACACATCGCAGTTTTTGCATGGATGTTGCTTCCTTGTCTCACAGTGCTTGTTTTTGTTCAAAACAAAAAAAAAAAAACAACTATTGTTTGCAAAAGCAAAACCGTAAAATAAAAAAAAAACAGGATTGCCAGATAACATGTTTAAAAGTAGTGTTAAATGTAACATTGCACACTGCTCAACTTTCTCTCCTGTTTTCAATATATATTGCTGAAAGGTTCTGAGCACTCACTCTTTCAGTTACCCCATTTAAAGTAATAGGACTGCTCCAAAATGATGAATTCTTTTGAAGGCAAGTATAAACAACCTTTGATTCATATACACTGAAACTTGTTATAAGTAACAAATGATTTAGATGGAACACTTTTAGCACTGTCTCACAACAAACATTTATTACAAACATACCACAACAGATGAAGCAGTGCCAGATAGTATACCATCAATCAGAGCAGACCACCAAAACAAATTGTGCCTCATAAACTACTTTAATATGTCACGGAGCTTCCAAATATACATCACCTATCCATTTGTTATGAAGCCTAGGCTACTTTTTCACTGACAAGTCAATGACATTTGGTATTTTCATTTACGTGCAATATCACAATGAATATAAGGACTCTATTCACCCCAAATTAGGTTCCTGCAAGCGAGGGCCTTTAGTGCTCCTCAGGCTTACAGAACTCAGCACCCATGGATCTTGATAATGATGCTTGTCTACGAAGACCCATTTGCCAAGGTACTTTGCACACTTTAGCAGCATCTTGTGAACTATTTCAAGTACTCACACTACAGCTCCCTCTATACCCATGCAAAATTTATGGCCCATACTGATAAGAGAAGGCAGAAGCATAGAAGCTGTTTTAAAGGGCATATAATACATGCTGGAAAACAGATTTTCCAAGTGATTTTGAAGAAGTGATTGAGGGAGATGCCTCTCTTCCAATATCAGTAGAAATGCTTCAAAAATAGTTCTGTAACAGAACAGCAAAAATTTAACTCTTTACATATTTGGTGTGACAGCTTAAAACTTCTGCATTTCTCTTTAAGGTTTGTACTAAGGCAGAGCTGATATACAAAAAGTTTCTTTTGCAGTCTGAGGGTTAATCAAACTATGCAAATCACCAAAAAGAATGTTTCATCCTCCAACTAGATGTCCTTCTACCAGTACAAAGCATGCAGAAATTACAAACATGCCTTAAGAAAAATATCTGAAAGCTGCCTGTGAGGTTATATAGTGAGGTTGAGAACATACATAAATCTCAAACAGTTGTTAAGAAACCTGCGTCAGAATAAAATTGGGCTGTGTGGAGGACTGAGAATTTGGGAGCGAAATTCTTTAATAGAGTTGAAAAAAACAAAAGCAAACAAACAAAAATTAATAACATATTCTCTAGTCAAGCATGTACCCTTGTACCTCAAACTGGCTTGGAAATTATATGTTTCATTTAATTTTTTATGTAAACAATCATATTAGTGCTATTGTGCAAAAGAGATATTACAATCTTCACCCCAGTTATTTTCTTGTGAATTGTTATTTCATGCTTTAAACACAATTCTTCACACATTTGTTACCAGATATTTCTTCTGAACTGAGGTTTTTAACCATCTGAAATTTTAAAGAAATTTGAATTTTTATCAGATTTCTTTAGTCCTGCTTGGAACTCGGTGATACCTCTTGCCCATTTATCTTTAAATATCAAATATTACCATTTAAACTCCATAATGAGACATTGATCTGCATGCTAATCTTCTGCTGAAATCAATGGCATGTTCAGTGTAAAAATCAATGTTAGGGTATAATCCTAAATAATTGTTCCATACACAAAACTCTGCAATGCTGCCTTGATTTCAGTCTATGATATGTGGCTACTCAAGACAGAATATTTATCAATATACAACTAGTACAAAGATAATAAACAAACCAGTAAAATTAATGGAAAATGAGGTGATATTGGAGTCTGAATAGCGTAATTAACTAATCAAGACACTTCTAACTCTTTTAGAGAATATTATAGGAATAAATATAAAAGACAAGCAATAATGATTTTCCTAAGTATGCAGTAATAGCTCTGTATATCCTAGACTTATGCCAAAGCCACCACAGAAGTAGTAGGTAGCCGATATCATGACTGAATAACTGTACCATACAGAGATCCAAGAAAATAATCATCTACAAAATGACAAGCCACCGTGAAATTTTGTGTGGTAAAACCTGAACGAATCATAGATGGACAAACAGACAAATAATCTGTTCAGACTGAGTTTCAAAATCATTGCCAACTTTGTGGACGTTTACTGAAAGCATCCCCAGTGGATAGCCATAGCAATTCTGCTTGACAAGAGGTTTTATTATCAACTGGGAACTGCATGGCAAACCACACAGCAGACAGAGGGAGTTCATGTAGCCCTAGTTCAAAAGGAACATAATATATCATGACTCAATAGTGTTTGATTTTTCCCTAGTGTTTTTAAGGCTGGAGAGTTGACCTTCTTCCTCCCTTGGTGCTTGACTGTTGACATCTCAATGTTCTTTCTTGATTAACCAAACCTCATCGTCTACTTTGTTCCTTAAACTAGGTTTTTCAAAGAGAACCACTGGTGCTTAGGAAAAAAAAAAATGACAAAAAAATGGACAAGACAGCTACATAGAACATTTAGTGAGATAGTTGGCTAAAATCCCACATCAGGCTTGGCAGCTGTGATAATGATGTATAATTTAATTGAAGCTATACTGTGATCCTCAATAGGACTTCAGACCTTTTCCCTTGTTTATGTATTATTCAAGCTAATGGCAACCCTGAAATAGAAAAAGCTTCTTATCTCTTAAAACTTTTATTGCAGTGAGTTCAAAATGCACAAAGCTGAGTGCTGTTCTGTGTGCTTTAATGCAAAGTGAAAGGATGCTGTTTTCAGCCCATTTTAGCGTCACTGTCCTGGCAAAAAGACAGACGTGATTGGATGCCTTAGAAACAAGGGGTGCAATGGCATGCATAAGAAATTTAAAGTTTTGAGTTATTTTGGAACTTGGAATGTCTTAGCTCTGTCTAGCCATTATTAAGTTTTTACTTTTTTCGATACAAGTTCATAGAAAAAATATAAATCCCATTAGACAAGACGAAAATCTATAGCAATCAATATAAATAGCATACTCTTTGCATTTTGAACAAGTTAACTGACAGTTCCTGCTACACCTTTAACACTGTTATAAAAGCCTATATCTACAACGTTTCTGAAAACTAAGAGGGTAATTTACTAAAGGATGACAAGCTGCCTATTAGTATTTGTGTGGATTGGTATAAATTTATCCTGCACAATAAGCAGCAAAAAAAAGAGTAATCTTCAAGTTGGTCTTCAGTCTATGCACAACTTCAATGTTAGAGGAATGTATCAGGAATGTCCACAGGAAGCATTTTAATTCTAGCCATTGTTTATATGATAATACAAAATAAGAACCCAATATAACATTATACATATGTGTATGCCCACACAAAGAACAAAGATAGTAAAACAACATAATCCCAAATCACATTTCTGGAAGATGGTGGTCACAAATGTTGATATTGTTCAAATTATTTTTCTTTCTAAATGCATAGAAAGATTTCATTCTGTGGTGACTGTCTACAGCTTTTTGATGATCATATAGATCATCTTGTGATCTTTGCCAATATACAAAGACAATGTATGTTCCATGGAATATATCAGTCATTGCTGTATTTCTACTGAAGTGATTATGAACAGATACATTTAGAGCTAGCAACTGCCTTTGCCATGAATAAAAAGTGTTTACTGCTAAACTGATTTAGGGCCTCAAACTACATTACCTGTAAAATGAAATGACCATGTTGACTGTTTGGAAAGGGCATTGAAAAGACCAATACAGATCCAGCAAATTTGCACACTATACATTATATTGTCCTGTGTCTTCAACACATCTCACTTTCTCTATGAGATGTACTTTTTAGAGCACATGCAAGCTTTTTTAATACAGCTTTTGCTTAAGCTGGGCTTTCAGCAACTTTATGAAGTACCTATAAACATCAGAGAATACATAAAAGACAATACACCTTTCGTAATTCAAGGGTACAATAACTCTTATCAACTGCTCTCTTCCTTTCAGATTAAAGAGCTATAATACACCATCAAAATTCAACAGAAAAAAAAAATAGTCAAGATGCTAAACAATATTTTCATAGAATTTAAATTAAGCAAAACCAAAATAGTATTTGTACTTTTCTTGTGGTTTGTAATACTGTATCTCTACAGAAATAATTCAAGGTAACTTTTGTTAACAGTAACATTTTTCTATTTAAATAGAAGCCTATTTAAGATGATTGAAATAAATTAAGAACTCTCTGATAAATATCTTCTGTAGATAACCATTTGCACTTTAAAAATGAGAAGAAAATTTGCAGATTGAATAAACTGTATGCTGAACATGAAAATGAAAGAAGGAGAAGATAAGAGACAACATAAACAAAAGGAAATATAATAGTACCTGTTAGGTGCCAAGGAACCGCAATGCAGAATAGGTGCTTACGGATTGAAATTCTTTTAGTTTGAGTTTTGAAAATATTCTATTTTTTTCTAGAAAAAGTAAACTGACACCATGTAAAGCAGTGAATCTCTCCTCCTCATAATAATTCATTAATAAAATATCTTCTTGTAAGTGGAAATAGAGACTGTAGATTTCCCTCTTGAAAAGCAAAGAGGTTTAAATTAAGGTCAACATAAATATTATCCAAAAAGCTTTTTCCTCAGAGTACAAAAACTATATCTTTGCCCTGATATACTATGGATTGCCCCTGTATATATACACAATACACAATGCCAGGAAGCTCCATGAACAATTTTAGAAGTTAATTTTGTAACTCTATTACAACTAGATTGTTCAACTACCACAGGCCTCTTTTTTAAAAGAATAAAATGGACATTTTTCCTTCAAAACACACAACTCAACAGCACCAAGGAATTAAGTGAGGTTGATTTTTTTTTTATTTTCCCTATCTCCCTTTTCCTGCTCTTCACCGTTCAAAAGTTGAAATTTCCAACAAATTTTCCAATTAAGAAAAAAAAAAAAGAAATTTTCTGCAAAGTACAGAGTTATTCTTCACTTTTGCTCCAAAGTTACTAGCATGAACCTTACAATTCAGGACTGTCATTTTTTTAAGAACAGAAACCTGATAGTCTTGCAGTGGAGAAAATAAAAATTGAAAATTTAAAAACTGACCATTGTCCAAATTTTCAGTGAAATAGCCTTCCCAATGCTGTGCAACCTTAAATTATTTTAAGTATACATTCATTATTTTTATTATTATTATTAAATGTATTACTAATCTAAGTTTTTTGAAATGACTTTACACATAAATTGAAAAATATTGAATTAAGTGATTCTGGACACTGAAGCAGACAGTAATTCATTAAAACAAGCTCTGGCATACCATATAAAACCACATCAATTCAGGGATAATCAAATGGACAGATAACAACAGCTCATTTACCCCATACTAGACCCATAGCAGAATGATGAGTTTAAAGTAAATAAAGAATGAAGACAAATTCTTAAGCTGTACCAAAATCATTGATGGTATGAAACTAGCTTAACCAGTATGAACTATTATAAAGCAGTGGGAACTTCACCAGTGTCATAATCTTTCCTTTCTTCATCAGTCTTGTGTCTTTTCCACACTCTCATCTTCAGATCAGTCTCTTTCTAGCTGCCTAGATCTGGTATCAGGCAAGCATTACCTGGTGAGAACTGCCATGACTGATTACCAAATAGATGATATTACAGCTAAGACTCAAAAGTAGATTCTCCTCTCTATAATATAATTTGTTATATTTATAATTCCATAAATTTCAGTGGAATTATTTCTGACTATAACAAGTATAAGAAAGATGATACTTATTTTACAGTTGCTACTACCAAGTTCACCCAAATATATAGCACAATGCAGCAGTTCTTCTCTAGCAAGCACAAGAAATAAGACACAATCATATATTTGCAGAAGACACAAGCAGGCGTATTCCCAAAGGGCTATATTCTGGACAGTATGCTAATTTTTAAATCAGAAGTGGCAGATTTGGTATATCAACCATTTTCCAGAAGAAACATAGAAAGGAAGGACTGAAAAATGGACTCTCCCTGCATATTTTCAGGGTATAAGAAGTTCAGAACAGTATCTGTGGTTTCTCATATTAAGTGCTAATTACACCAAGTATGACAATGGAATGCAAATTTCCAACATGTCAGTAAGATTTTAAAATATAATTGAAACAAGCTTTTTAGAATACTCGGTCTAAAATTTGTTTATTGTTTATTTTGATGTGTCTGACATGAGCTTTTACTCGCTAGTTCTTGCAGTACCTTTCTCTAGTACCTCTAAGGACCCCTTATCTTCATGGGAGAAGATATTTAGTGACATATTTAAATTGCATGAAAGCTGGCTCTCAGATTTTCCATCATTGAGCAGACTAAACTCCTTCAATCTCACTCAAAAACATCTTACCCATTTTACAGAATAATTTTGTGGGTTTATTATTATTATTATTTCCTCCCTTTTTTGTATCAAATATTATACAGTCTTCCGTTTCTTCTCTTAATAATGTGATATGCAAGGAGCAAACCATTTACTGCTTTATTCCTCTTCACAAATCTAAGGACCACTTCTGTCTGCTTTTCCACTGTCAATACAATGGACCTACAGTAAGGTTAAATTACTGAGCCAGAGGCAGCAAACTTGGGCAGCGCAATAAACCCGTGCTATTCTTGGTCTAAACTTTCAAAACTGATCACACAAACTTCTAAAACACTCAGGATCTAGCTGCTGACAAGTTAACTAACGCAACATACAATGTTAATGTGAGCACTATCATTTATCCAGCATCCTTTATGGGGAAGTTAATGAAGACCAAGAGCTTCTTATCCCTTTGCACCACTGTAACCATAACCTTACTTGGTTATATAGACACAAGGATTGTATCAATGAAGTCTCAGCATAAATTGCGCTAACACAGAAACTTCATGCATGCCTATACCTTGAAGGAAATCAGGAGGCTGCAAAGACAGTTGGTATTCAGAGGACACAGAAGTCTGGAGGAAAGAGGATCCTTAGTCATACCAAAGAGCTGATTTTTATGAAGGCTGAGAAAAACTCTCTCTGGTAGCTTCTGCTGAGTGATCATCATCTCTGGCAATAAAACTGAATTTTGTATCTCCATTTTTTTTCTTTTCATTTCGTCATTTATGTTTCCTTATACAAGGAAACACAGTAATGGAAAACACAGGTTTTGAGGGAAAACCTTGGAAAACAGGGAAACATTTTTGATGTTCCTGAGTTACTGTGGTTCACTTATTTGTCCAATACCCATATGCAGCCATGAATTTATTTTAATATGCAGCTAGCTTAAGAGAATGAAGTTTCAAAACTAGGAAGAAGAAATCTGTCCTAGGATGAGAGCTAACACAACAATTTAGCTGAGAACAAGATTTTATGATTCAGATATATAAGACTGAAAAGGTGATTTCTTTGGAGGTGCTCTCATTATTGAGCTCTAAAATAGAAAAAGCTTTCCATAGTTGGCAATTTGAATATCTTTTACCAAAACTAAGTCATCTGTAAAAACACTGCACACACACTGATTTTGAATGTATTAAACAAAATAATTTTTCATGGAGGTATCTAGTAATGACCCTTGAAAATAGTAATGCACTCTAAGTACTCTTTAGATCATGCTTTGAAGTAAAAACATCAATAGTGTTTAACTCATGAACATCATTGGCTTTCAAAATTGCCAGAAAGGGAACAGCAAAACAACTTTTTCTCAGATGGACTGATATATATTGAAGCCTGTTCATCATTTTGAATCTCTGATCTGTGCTCTTTCAACAAGTAACAGGCAATTTACATGAGTACATTTTATTTGTGGACCTAATTAAGAGAGTTTTCTTGTGCTTACTAGCTTTTTAATGTCAATGATACTTTATGGTGGTTGCAAAACCTACTTTAGGAAAAAAAAAATAAATGCAAATAACCAAAGGAGGGGGATGTGTGCATCTCTATGGGGATGACCAGTATTTAAATATTCCTTCTGTTTTATAACTATTTGATCAACATACTTTTTAATATGATAGCAAACATTTCAAGCAAGGCTTTGAGTACAGGATGTGGACATAGGATTCAAAGGAATGTGCCACCTTATTAAATCTTATTCTTTTACGGTTTTTGCTCTCTTCTGGCTAATCCTGACCAGGAGGCTGAAGTTATATATCAGCTTGAACTAGCCTAAATGTAGCCATGATTGCAACCTCTTTTCTTCTATTGTGGCCATAGCCCTAGGTGTCCCTGTGACCCGATACTGTGAGTCAAGGAATCCCAACAGCTAGACAAACACTATCCACACCTACATGGTTAATTGTTGGCAGGATCAGCAGGTGGGGGTGCCAGTAGATGTCCTCAAGCATTAGCTCTGGTGGAGGTGGTGGTGGGAGCCCCTGCAGCCAGAACTGGCAGAGGTTGAAGATGACTGTGGAAACCCAGCTCAGACCGACTTCATCTGCCAAAGGATGGCAGCCCCTTCTCAATGATGGTTGGAATCACTCTTCTAACTTCCAGCCTACATTTATTCATTATCATTTGGTTTTGTGCCAACAGAACTGTCTATTCTTAGACTGATGTTACATCTTATTTGTTCTCTCATGACCTGAATAACCCAATCATTTTCCCTCCCAGCCTTCCAGCTGGGAAGGAAAAACTCGCAAACTTTGTTTTCCATTCCCTTAGTATACGTTGTCTCCAGCAGTATGAGTTTGCATACAGGTTACCAGCCTTCTATATGGTATTTCAAATGTCTTCAAAGAGATAAAAAATAGATAAGCAGGGGTTGGATGCTCCAAGACAGAACAGCAGAATACTTTCAAATTCAGATTGCACTCTGAAGAAGGTGTAAAAGAAGGAGCAAAAATTTGTTTGTTACTGTGGAACAGGGGATATAAATCTAGACTTTAAAGCAAATAGAAGACTCTTTTTAAAAAAAAAAAAAAAAAGTTCATTTCACAGTCACTCAATATCCAAATATTTAATGTCTTACAAAATAAGAAATACTGTTCATCATACGTGCAGTTTATCCTTGAAATTTCGTTAAATTATTTAAATTAGACAAATTGTAAACTATGGTAAATGGTTACACCCTAAATTACATACACAAAACAGCGAATCCTACCAGCATGTCTGACAGTGTTGAAAGTCACAACCATCATATAAAAAGCTTCATCTCATCATGTCTGACCAGACCCCTTGTGCCTCACGATAGCTCACACAGAAGCCCAGGCTACCTGGGTCCACCTCTCCTCTCTACTTCCTACTCCTCAAAGACCCTAGCCTCCATCACTCTGTCCTCATCGCCCTGCAGCCAAACTCTATCCTCGTCACCTTGCAGGTGAAAACAGCTTCCCTGTGACAAAAACAGTCTCTGTGAGTTTCCCTGCAGGGGAAGTCAATAGTATTGTTGAGAGGCTGCAAAGAAGAGATCTATGTCTATAAAAATTCACTGTTTTCTTGACGTGTTGGACTTTGTGACCATCCAGAGACACTTCATTATAAATGCAGCAAATCTCAAGGCCCTATTTCCCCCAACTCAGTGTGCGTGCACTGTGAAGTTGTTCTTCTGCATGCATAACATCTATGTACCTGAGATGTCTGGTTATTCAAAGCTACCGCAGGCACCTAGCACCTAGACCTTTAACATCTCCAACTCTCATACTCTAGCCACTACTCCAATAATCCAGTGCTTTACCTCCACATTTGGTAGGTCTGAAAGGTGGCTGATTTCTGTACAAAAGGGAAGGTCAGTTTATAGAATTTTTCTTTTGTGACCTAATCTCTGAATTACGCTTTTAAAAAAATTTAAACCAGTGTTCATGGGTTACATTCATCCTAAACAATATGTGCTGATCAGTATGAAAGGAGGATAACATGAATCTCACATACACGTTTGCATCACCCCTACCAGTAAGACCTAGCAAGTGACAATTCTAGGGTTCTTGCACTGGTATCTTTTGCCATAAAAATGATTAAACTGCTGTTGAGCTGAAATTGGAACTGAAATATAACGTTGGATCACTTACATAATAAACTTTGATTTAATCATGAAAGATTCAAAGCTTCATTTCCACACAGACAAAAACGAGAGGTTCTGTGTCCTCTTCTGGATCTGTGGTGTGTTGTACTCTCATTGCATTTTGTTTTTCCTCTAATTTGATTGTAAGCAAATACAAACATACTTTTAGTTCTAAACATAGAAATTCTTCTGATGAAGCACAAGGAAGACCTGAGCAAACAACTCTCTGAGGAAAAGGTAAAATTAATTCACCCAACCCAAGTTCTGGTCCCTTCATGTTGAAGCCTTTCCATCTCTGACTACTCTTCCCACCCCTGAAGGCCTTTTCATCCCTCAGGAGGTGCTGATGGCATTGTCAGTGTATTGCTCTTACGCTGGGGCATCCTGGGCCACACACACTGTCCCCCGGTTCTCTCCCCCTGAGGCTCACCTCCCCGTGGAGGACCATCCCTCAGTGGCTCCGCCTTCAGCCTTTTGGCTGGGCTGGGAGCTGGCCCTCCAGAAATACCTGGTCCTGCTACAAGGTCAGGTCAGGGCCCCGGGACAGCACAGCTATCTCCAGGCTGAAAAAGTAAGGTCTTTCCAAAATGAGTAAGGGGTTAATGTCTTCCAGGAGACAGACATTTGCATAATGTTCTCCCTCTTCTCTGAACTCTTTCTGTCATGCAGCTTTCAAGTGGAGTTGTAAAATACACTGATATTTACCAGAAGACAAGCATCATCCATGATTTTCTTTTCCCCGCTCATTTTGCTGTTTTACAGCTGAAGTAATATTCAACAACTATACACAGTGGTTTCTGTGTACGGCGCTAGTTTGCCCTTGTGAACTCTTGAACAAGGCTGAAAACCTAGCAGTAATGGGCCCTTTGGCAAGAGCTGGGAAAATCATGTTCTTTAGTCCCATTCACATTGGTGTGCGGTGCTTATCAGATGTGACACACCACTTACAGATGCAGGGGATGTTTGATATTGCCAGAAGATCAGTAAATGTGAGTCACTGCCATAATTTTCCTCAGTCAGGAATTAATACTACCATGTTATTAGTATGAAGGAAGTGCTGGGAAGGTTCCCAAACATGACACAAATGGACAGTTTTCTTCCCAGTCTCCAAATTCTCCCAGATGCCACTGAACAGACACAAAACATATCCATGGGCATACAAATGGATGCATTTAAAACTTTTTTTTCTCCCTATAGTATGTGATAGAGTGAAAATACTGGAAACAAATTCAGGAGGGGATAGGTATTAGCGACGCTTGAAACCTGCTTTCCAATTTAAGGTAAAATCAAAAGAGTACTTAATCTTCTTTTCCCAGTTTTTTGTTCTCCATATTATAAATCCTTCTTAAAAACTTGAACCATGGCATGTTATTTTGACTCAAAGGGAAAAAGCAAATCCACTTGATGTGTACTTTCAGCTTCTGCTTTCAGACTGCAGTTTATCTTGAACATTAGTTTATAAATCTCAGTTTAAGATACATTTAAGCACTACATTCCAATGACTTATTCTGAAAGTTTTTCTGGAGTACAGACTTAAAAACAGCTAGAAAAAGAAAATGCTATCTTTCCATTCCTCTAGGCCTACATACATATACAACTAATCTCAATCCCTGACACTTGCCATCGCAACTAAATCAGGAAGCGATTTCTACCCATAATGGTGTTTATTTTAATAGCATGCGGGTGGATATGTTTTAGGGTAAATTCCAAGGAGAAATATAGAGGTGAATGGAGTTGTTCTCCTGATTAATAATAAAGAGAACTACACAATAAGACCATCAAAATGACTTATCGAGACTTGCAATTTCAGTGATGAAGTTTTTTAAATTATACAGGAAGAATTTTGAGATTCACTTGCCTATACTTGTACTGATCATGAGGAAGGCCTATGCAGACATTGAAGACCAACACTTTCCACAGGTGTCCATACTTTGCAGCACTCTTGAAACAAGATGCGATACAGAAAAACCTATGATGATGGCTTGGATTAGCGAATGCTGCCCATCAGGGAAAACTTCAGTATAGCTATACTATGATTTATACTGTGCATTTCCAGATGCATGCATCCACCTTTCCCCTCTGAACAATATAGTCGAACAATGTAGTTGCTAGTTGGTGTGCAGGTGCCCAGATCTCCTGAACCTCTTAAAAAATCTATTCCCATTCTGGGACAGGCTTTCCAGTGTGCTCCAGAGGAGAAGTACGGACGCAGAAATTTCACCAAGCAACACCACAAATTCCACATGTACGCCACAGGAAAAAACAAAAACAAAAACAAAAACAAAAAAAAACCTCATGTTAACACAAAGCAGAAGCTGATCCTCGGTGCTGAATAGAGAGGGAGGTACATATCATGCTTTGGAGGTCAAAAACGCTCAGACTACATGACACCAAAGCACACATTCTGGCAGATCCCAAACATAAAACTTTCATTGAAAACTATGCATCATATTCAAGCAATACAACTCTAGCAATGCCATCTATGTACAAAAACATTACTGTACAGCAGATAAGCCTAGTTTTTGGCTGATTCAAGAGCTGCGAGTAAACAAGACAAATTGCTTCTCAGTCTCCTTGGAAAAGGTACCTTCTCTATTTTTTGCTTCAGGTGCAAACAGCACGTTTAAGAAAAGCAAAGCCCCATATTAAGGTATTATTTTCCACAGCGAGATTCAGGGATTATTTTCTACCCATGACAAAAATTCTTCAGTAGGGTGCTTGGCCTCTGCTGCAGAGCAGGTAAGGGACTGAAACAATACACCCCTCATTTACCAAAGTTAATTGAAAGTGGGAGAAAAGGAGAAAAAGTTAACAGCATTTCTGAAATCCCAGGAACTTGACAGTGACATACATTCCTATCTCATGTGCCTCTGAGAAGAGGTCATGCTGCCTAGAGTAAATAACAGCTTGTAATTTGCAAGGAGGATACCCAGCAGCAGCACCGTGAGATACATGTGATAATGTGATTTACAGGACCAGCAAATAATTTGCAGACGTACTGTGCTGCATTAACAGTCCAGGTTAAGAGTGTGCTGCAACTTTTCCCTCGAAGGTACAGAAGGTGAAAGATTTGTGATATCTTTAAATGCAACAAA
Source organism: Anser cygnoides (assembly GCF_040182565.1). Classification (NCBI taxonomy): domain Eukaryota; kingdom Metazoa; phylum Chordata; class Aves; order Anseriformes; family Anatidae; genus Anser; species Anser cygnoides. The sequence goes on along the minus strand of NC_089873.1, from coordinate 81,733,325 downwards.
GGGAAGTACAGAGGGAGGAGGGAGGAGACTCCTGCTGAGATGTTGTGATAAATTATTAAAACTTCTTTTTAATGTTGATGCTACTCTTTAACCTCAGATCACAATACTGACAGCAGAGACAAACTGAAAGTGCTATTAAAGCTGTGATAAACAAACCACGCTGTGGCAATAAGAAATTTTTTTTTGTAAGAAAAAAAAAAAAATCCTGGGGTGCATCCAATCAGTAACATCAAGAAGCAACCAGGGAGAAAACATCAAGCTATCTACAAACCACGGTCCCTCAGTCCAAATATTTATGAGATAACATTTATGCTCACTGAGTTATTTGATTATGAGACCTCGATAACCCATGTTTTCCATAAACAAATGTCACGCAAGGAAGCAAAACAAAGTGAACTTTATGAAAAGGCACATTTAGTGAACTGTTCACAGCACATATAAGGTAAATCTTCCCAGCAGTTCTTAGAAGAGGAAAATGGATTGCTCCCTTCAAAAATCATAAGTGTTTTCTCAGCACAGCATTTTTTTCGATAAAGTTAATGCAATTTATCTTTATTAACACATCAACACTGATATAGCCAGTCAGCCAATTAGTGCTGCTGGCAGTGCACTTCACAATATTCATGTAGTCTAAAAAAAAAATGTCTGTCTAGTCATTTTTACCACACACACTAACAATTCTGCACTCAAAATCAGTTGCTTGTTTGCTTTCTCTCCTCTTCTTTTAAAGCACTGTAACACCCTATGCTGGGGGGGAACATTTCTTGCAACAAAACTACAAGCATCTGTCCCAGAGTCTCCATAATGAAAGTAACAATCTAAATTCCCATAGTACAAAAGAAAAAAAAAAAGAAAAAAGAAAAAAAAAAACCACCAAAACCACCAGTTACTAAAGGGCAGGCATTTGTTTGTATAAAGGCCTTAAATGTTATTCTGTTAATAATAAAATGCAAAGTAAAATTCCTGCAAGGAATATATGCCTTACCGAGTCAGCCAAGCAAACTAACAAGAAAACAAATTAAAATCCATGCTCCCTTTTCAGTACCCTATTTCAAGTCCACACAGTAACCTGAAATCTTAGTCATTCACAACAGCATAGGTATTTACCTTAGAGCATCCTTAAGTCAGCTTCGTAAAATCTTACCCAAATATCCATTATAAAACTTTTTCTTTCCACTTACCCCCCTTCCAGTGTTTGCCTTTGGTCCTGCTAAGCTTGCTCAGGGTTGGTCCAGAGAAGAGCAACATCAAAATGAAAAGAAGTTCAAGCATAGTGATTTTCCCCTGTTTCACTGATGATAACATTTCCACAAGTTATTTTCCAAAAAAAAATATCTTACATCTTCTCCCCCACTTTCTGCATACTCTGCTTGCTTAAGGAGGAGTTATTAATCACAGGAAAATCAGAGCAAGGAGTAGCTTTGCTATCCTTAGATGTTGAAGTAATATCTCAGTGATGTAGCCCTGAGGAAAGCCACATTTCTCACTGATCTGGTTTCTCCCACACAACATGCAGCCAGCACCGCTGCTACTATAGTAGCTATAAAATAATTTCTGCTCTCACTTTGGTTTCTGTGGGAATATATTCCTCAGCTTGCAGAGTGAGCTTGATTGAAAATGATAAAAACAGTAATGCTCGTGTCCAGCAAAAAAGAGAAAAGATGTCAGGATTGTGAAAAAAGATGAGAAGCAGTTGTACTGACAGCTTTAAGCCTGACTGTCTGATCCTAATAGCCGTGCAACCAACCAAATTGCTCTTTTAAGAGTAATAAGGCTTCAGTGAAAGCTGGTGTCACTGCCACTTGGGTAGGTAGTGCAGGGCTCAAAAATCACCAAGGAACCTGCTCGAGATAACGACTGCCACAGTCCTGGCTCAGAGCAGCGAGGGCTGAGCAGAATACAGTATGCACAGAGAGCATTTAATCTCTATTGTGTGCAGCAGATTTCCTGCCTTACACTGTGCAACTGCTTAGGACTTTTGACTGCAGTTTATCAATGTTTTTGCTTATACTTTAAACAACAGTGCAAGCTTTGATACACTAATCATTTATAGCATTTCTGAAGTAATTGCAGCACAGAAAACTGGGTGCTTTCACACACCCCCTCCCCTTTTTTTCTTAAAGTAGCAAACAGGAAGAACAGATCCTTAGCTCTAGAGCAGTAATCTTTTCAGTGCACAGAGCAGCTATGAATTTTATATTTTCACACTGTCTGTCCTTAGGTTCCCATAAATCCTGGGGCTAAGGGTGTGGAGAGAGAGGGAAATAGAAAGGGGACTTTCAGAAGTACAGATTTTTGAAATAATATATTCCGGCACAATTTTGCATTTAATATTTGTTGATACTGCCACAGCAAGAGCACAGCTACCTACATCTCTGGATGTCTGTTCATATTTAAGTATGTCAAAACTGGATCAGTAAACACAACACTTTCTGCACAACATTTAGGATTTTCACAGGAGGCATTCGGATTCACAACATTCAGACTTCATGGAGTAAACAGTTTTGAGATGTCCAGTATGCCCAGTAACTTAAATTCATCTAACAGCTTGGCATTTAGTTGTGTCCATATAAGCATTTAGTACTCAAATCAATGAGCCACAAACCCTGTGTTGTAGATTTATATAAATAAAAAATCAATGTCCTTAGAATGACAAAGCAACTATGGCCATAAATTCCCTGAAGTTATCACGTTTTTAACCAGGGACATGATGCCCTTTTCAGTGCAACATTAAAAAGATGATATTAATAAATCTGAAGCTTTGCTTGTTTGTCTGAATAAAGAATGATATTTTGACTGGCGGAGACAACCATGAACTTCTAATACAAATACAAACAGCATGGAACATCACAAACAAGGAAATACTAGGACTCCGCCACTAACACATCAACTGTGAAAGATCTTTTATTTTCTCTTTAAGTTCTAAAATATATTTATGGGCTAGTTAGAGGACTTAACATTTGCGTTTAGACAGAGAACAAATGCATGCTAATGTACAATGATTTTTTATCCCTCTGTGCATTAATTTTTAAAAGTTGTAAGACATCTTACCAGACGCTGGGTCTGATATACCAAGGCTGATATTTATGGCTCTTAGCTGCCAAAAATTAGGTCAGTATCTACCATGTAGAGGCACTAAGCTGAAGCTTCTTAAGTTAAAATTCTCAATCAAGTCATTCTTAATCACCAGTCTCATAGCTAATAATTAAAACACCATTTCTTCTATTTCTCTCCCAACTGTTAGTGAAACAAGGCACATGTTTGTGTTCATTTTGATTGCCTCTATAACATTCCTCTAAACCTAGAACAATATTGCCATGATGAAGCATTAAAAAAAAATAAATCAAGAGTTCGTATTACTAGGTTTGAAACTTTTTGTCTAGATAACCAAACAGCCTTAAACTAAAAATAAACAAACCCCTCATGTATCCGTATGCAAATTCATTAACTTGGATTTTGAATCAGAAAGGAAAAACCTACAATGCCCAAAACATATGATAGTATCAATCAAGTCCTAACAAGATCGTTCTCTTGCCTGTCTCTGCAGCCTTCTGTCACTTCTGCCTCCTTCTGTACTTTCTTCACACCATCTTGCTTTGAAATTTTGTAGTCCCCTGTAAAAGTTACTGACCTATTTCTAAACCTACCCATATGAAAGCCAGTTTCTGTGGGGAAACCTGTTTCCAATGGTGGTGGGCATCCTTAAAATTATCCCCTTAGTTCCTATACTGCAGAAGAATTCAACTTGTCCAGCCTGGGTATCTTGCATTTTCAACACTAATGAAAGTATTGGCTGTTGGAAGGATTGTGAGTTTCAGTCAGCTTCCCACCAGCTCTGACACATGCCTCGAGCAGCCTTAGCAGGATCAGGTATAGCTTGAGCAGCAGGTCAAGTGATGTGGCAGGAGAAGGCAAGGGCTACCCAATACAAGAGCAAAAGGGATGCCATCACAGCTGCTGGTCATGGGCTTGTCTGGTTCAGTTTATTGCCTAGAGAGCCCAGACTTCCACTCTGCTGATGGTTTTCTGCCTTATTTTACAAAAGGTAAGTCATTAAATCCACTTTGTTTATATTAAGAGTGAGCGGGCAGACCTTCAGGGAGACACAGAAAAAGCGTTGTCACTTCTTATGAAATTTAGTATGGTTTTTAATGTCCTCATTTCTAGGTTCATAAGAATTTCAGTTTTCCAGAGTTGAAATGCCTCCAGAGAAAAGATATAGTTTCATGAAAGATTATACAAACGTTATAGGTTGAAACATCAGAAAGACAAATAAAATGAACCCAACATTTATTTTTCCTTCAAGTATCAGAATTTTTAAGTCAACATCATGTTTTAGAGATGTAAAAGAACTGATTTGTAATTCTATTTCATGCTCTGAATTTGCAATACTGGAAAGAAAGATAAAAGTAAGCTACTACCTTCATGTCTGTTACCATTACAGGAAAAACTCCGATGAGAACTACAAGGGGCAAACTATCTCATTAGAGCTGTATGTCCATGATTTCCAAACAGTCCTTGCCAAGATCCCTTACACCCTCCAAGGGACTTCACAACAGCTTACACTGGTCACAAGTATGTACAACTTTTTAAGCACAAAAGAACTCTTACATTAAGAGAGACCAAACGCCTATCTAGTCTAGTATCTATTCTTCAGTAGTGTTCAGCTGCAGATTCTTATGGGAAAAATACAATAATTTAAGAAAGCATTAATGGAGGTTACCATTTGTGCAGCTTTCTACTCTCATGAAAGGCTTTAAGACTTCTGAACTAGAGACTCCATCACAGCTATAAAGTTTCATTAGACAATGACAGACCTATACTTCTTGACTTTGTTTAGTTCCTTTTCAGAGTCATTTAAGTTTTTCTCCACCCCACCAACACTGACCCTGAGTCCCTCGCAATGAGTTCTACATATTTAATAACTTGTGGCCTGTAAAACACATTTCCTCTTGTTTCTTTGGAAAGTATACTCGATAATTTTATTGAGATATTTTTGGTTTTCCATCATGAAAACTATAAATCATTACTTCTGTTCATCTTTCCCCATATTATGCTTTTCCATCATATCCTCTCTTCAGACAACTTATTCCAGTTAGAAGAGTCCTACCCTACTCTCCCCATACTAAAGATTTTCCATACTTATAATCATCCTTACTGCCTTTATCTCAAGGATATCCAGTTCTAGTTTGCTCATTACATGATGAAGTCAAAAGGAAAGCCTGCAGTATTTAAGATGCATTATCAGTCGCATATTCATTCCCTCATTCTGCTCATGGAGCCAAAGGGCAGCAACTAATGTCAAGCTGGAGTTACGTTTATAAAAGTCTACAAAATTAATAGATACAGTGATTCTTTTAAGTAACAATTTTAAGATGTATCCTCAGTGGAAGCATACATCAACCTAAATAACCAACGATCATAGGGATGTTCAGAAAGAAAAAAAAAATGCCAAGTTGGTTTAATCTGCAGTTGTTGTATCTGGTTATTTTAGTCACCCTTCCTTGCCATATTATTTTTTTACTAATTACTACTTGGTAGAAAATACTACTGGTATAAGCTCTTGGTTAAAACCTGCAAGCCTGAATAAACAGCAACAATAACTTCACTGAAGTTTAAATATCAGAGCCCCCAGGCAAGACGCTCTTTTAAGGATGGTATCTTGAAGAAGTCTGCAGCTCACAACGTATAAGAAGGATAGATAGAAGCCTTGACTGCTTACTTGTTAAAATACTCTCTAGCTCTTTATATTTGCCAGCCAGATTCCATTTAGCTATGGGGATAAGATCCTTCATTACTTGCAAGGAATAACACTGAGACCAAAACCAGCATTTAACAGCACGGGCATTTTTCGTGTTTGGATTTCCTAGCACTTTTTAGTTGTAGTATTGTCTAACATTGAAACATACTAAGGAAGAGCCTTCATTCTTCCCATTTCATAGTGCTGGAAAATCTAAATAAAAGTGTAAAGAGATTGCAGAAAAGTTTTGAGTGTTTAGAGAATTAGGATTAAGATGAGAAGGACTGGAAACAGAAAGCGATATGGACCTCCCCTCCAAGAAGTTACAACTACTGTATTTTGTCCTACATATCTCTGTTCCCATTCTCCCACAGATTCCATACAGACAGTTTTTGGCAGTATATAAATGCCCATGACTTAATCAACTTTGTAAAAGGAATATAATCAACACTAAATGCTACAAGATGGAAATATTGCATCCTACATTTGTAGGCATGAAGAATATTTTTCCACTGTCTGCCTCACCATACACAGAGGCACAAGTTGCCATAAGCCATAATTAATTCAGTTCTTTTTAGGCATGAAAATTGTTTTGATTTTAAATACTTTTAGCTTAGGGCATTCTAAATATCTGTGGAAATCTCCTGGGGATTTCTATTAGACACAGACACCAATGGAAACAACATTTTTGGATACTTGCAATATACTACATTGCCAAAGAAATAAACTGCCTTTTTAAAAGAAAAATCTATTTGAAATTCTGTCCAGTTCATGTGCTTTCCAATAAACCAGTACTTGCCCCCCCAAAATCCCAAACAATTATGGCCTTATTTACCTCTTTTATAGTATTGAAAAATTCCTAGTATATTTGCTATTTTACTGCAACCCATTTGGTCTCACTGTACAGAACTGGGAAGCTTATGCAAAATACAACTATGAAATCACCTGTAACAACACACAGGAGCACATGCTACTTATCCAACGAGAAAGGGAAAATTCAAATAGAATAATTAAGGGCAAAGCAACTTGCAGCTGAAGAAGATAACAGGATAAGTTTTCGCAAAACTTAAGTAGAGTAATAGTTCTGCTTTGAAAGTACTTGAACTATCATACCAAAACACCTTTCTTCTGTAGGCCTATTTCTGTGTAATGGTTATGAAGACGAGATAGAAAAGTTGAAAAGTACTAGTTCATGCGTATGGGAATTATAGCCTGCCTACTCTGACTTAAAGGCTCTGATTTGTCAATAAACAAATTCTGTTTTTTTGCTCACAAGGAAAAATAAGTCAGGCTCACATTTCATTTTAAAATAAAGCCTTAAATCCAGGAGCCTTGAAGCTTTTCATGTGTTTCCCAGTTTACAGTCTTCTGTGGGATTATTTAAGACCCATTCATTTTAAATCATACTATGCACAATTTTGAAACCACAAACTACTGAGCTGTTCCTGTCTCCCTGCTTCCAATTAATTTTTGAAGCACTTTGCATTGCAATGACCAACAGCCCCATTAGGTAGACTCAACTAACATCAGCCAATCAAATATCTCTGGATGTAATCTGCAGAAATTAAACATGGAAAATACAAGGTAAATAGCAGACTATTTTGCATAATAAAGATGAAGGAGGAAAAGTGTTTGTTTTTTTTTGTTGTTTTGTTTTTTTAATAGAATTAGAGAATTAGATAGGAATTGGAAAGTAAGATCAGAAAGGAGGGCCAAGACGTAGCAGAGATCATTCAGGAAATACTGCTGGTGACAAGAGATAACGTCTGCTTTCTCTGAACAAATATCGATCCGGTTCATTTTATGTTTCAGATGCCTCCAGTGTTGCTGAAGGTGTCAGGTTTCAGGTGACTTGAAACAATGAAACCCTGACTAATTGCAGTTATTAAAGATAGTAGCTTGTTTTTCCTTTTATGCGGTACTGAAGTTTCCCTGAGGACATAACCAAGACAAAAGATGTAGCAGTGATTCTACACTTTTGTCTGGCTTCTGATGTGCTCAAGTGAAGAATCTCATTTGTAAGCTGAGAGCCTAGATAAAATCAAAAGTACAAACAATTACCAGACAAGGGTGTAACATGCCAGTATAAAAAATGTACAGAAATGCCACACTGCTCATACACCTGCAGCTTGAAATACTGAAGTAGCTGTCTGCAGACATCCAAATCTGCAATTCACTGGCAAAAGAATGAAGATGGTTGGGACGGCTGGGCTGAATTGTTTGCTTGCCACAGTCAAGCCTACAACAAGCATGGCAGAAAGGAAAATGGCAACAGCGATACACCTGTTTCCATCCTTCATTAAATTTTTGGAACACAAAACCAAAACAGAGGGTTGTTGTAGCTCTAAGAATCCATAAGTGTCCTCCCAAGGCAGCAAGCACTGTATAATCTGCCTTTATTTGAAATACTGAGACCACCACTACACAAACTACTACTAAGCAAATATCTGCTGTTGCACTTAAAATGCATTTGGATTTAATTGCAATTTATGTTTTCAAACTGTTTTTGCATACAGTGGTGCAAAACCAAATATTCATTAAGGATAAGTTCAAGTTCCACATTCATCCTTTCTCTTTTGATTTTTTTAACGATAAAAATATTGAGAAATATACACCTCTATTCTGCAAAATACGGCCCCAAAGCCTTTTTTGCTGGTGGTGTAAAATACTTACACTACAGTATCAATGGGCTACATATGCCCAGCTGTGCTGGAGGTGAACCCAAACTATGTGACTATCCACAGTACCTACACACATTGGATGTGGGTGGTTTTGTTTCTGGAAGATTCTGTGCAGGGAAGCAGAACTGGATCAGCATTCACAGTTGAGATGTGGACACAGCAATCTTGAGACACTTACCACGGTAGGTATCTGCCAATCACAGGCAGTCCTGAATTCATTCAGCTAGGTCTGCTGCCCTTAGTAATAAAGGCATTTATTTCTATTAGCACTGCAGAGCCAACACCAACAAAACAACACAGACTGCATTCAAATGCAGCTCGCGCATCACTCATTGTTTGATAATTACATTCCAGTGCCAGGGCCAAAGTCATTTTTTATCCCAAGCAACCCCACTGGACTATAACCAAGGCCAGAGGGTACATACAATGAGATTATATAGGTATAAATGAGGGCATCATTTGACCTGCAAAAATTTTTATTAATGGTGCTGATTCACAATGGAAAAATCTTAATAAGGCTATAATCCTAGCCCCAGTCTATTCTCTATGATATTGGAAAATATAACTTACTATTCATGAACTGAGAAAAAATGATATGCAAGTCATTCTGAGGTGAGTTTATCCCCAATCCCACCCTTCCATGACAATTGTTAGAGTATCCCACTTTTGACCGAAGGAACACTTTAAAAGCATGGCTTTGTAACAAAAGCATAATCTCTTCTTACGATGGCTTTTGTCATGACAGTTAGCTGCCTTTCCCTCTCACTCAGTACGTAAGAACGATTCTCCCTTTAACCAATTAAAATTACTAAACAACCACATGAATGTTTGACTGAAGGTGGCTCGCAGATGAGTTGTACAAAACCAGTGCATGTCAAAAGATCAGACATGGAGGCAGAACACTGTTACTGCTGTTACAGGGTCAAACACCTGGAGCAAAACTAAAGTTGGGTTATTTCTCTCTACCTGGCTGTTCTGTGCTGCAGGCTCAGTAAAGGTGGCCTTATAAGCATGGCTGAATAAAACAATTTATAATAAGGTTTTTGCCTACAGTGTTGTAAGGTTGTGTTATAGGAACACAGTAGGAAGAAATGTGATCTTTCATTGGTTTCACTTCAGTGACTAGGGCCAGATGACAGTGGATAATCAGCATGGGCTGTAATTTTTCATAGCACTATAACATGTAGCAGCTTCCTAAGACAAATAGGCACAACAGCAGAGCACTGCCCAAGGAAGCAGAACAAGTCAGTCTCTAAGGTCCAGGTGTTCACACACGTGTGCATGCATTTGCACACGTACGGCAGTGTGCCAAATGTACGCTGAACACGCCTTACTCAGAGGTTGAACAAAACTATAAAAAGGCATCTAAATTATGTGAATAAATGCAACACACTTCAGTACCTTTTCCTGGCACATTGCTTTTATTAAGGTCATTGCCTATATATTTAACAGCTAATAATTTTGTTCTTTCCCTCAGCACGGCAAATTCTGCCCTTTGCAGCGACAGTCACCATAGCTCCAAACAACACATTACAGATGTACCCAAAGGGAGGAAACTGTTTTAAAAGGGAGAGATGCAGTGCAAATGACTGGAAACATCATCCCACATCTGAGAAGAGTTTTCACTACAGAATAGTTCCTGAATGCTAGAGGCCTCTAAACTTTACAATACCGAGATTATAACCCAGACTGTGCACCTTCTGCATTATGCAGTAATTTCTAGTGGGGTCCTGCCACCCTGATCCACTCTGCAGTCACCAACCAAAACATGGATGCTGCCTGCAACACGAAGCAAAGGATGCTCTACTGTATGCTATCATGTTGTAACAACACGTCTTCCCTTTTCTGTTACGTTATGAACAGCGGTACTAAGTCAGAAATGCTCAATTCTTATAATGCTGGAACTCTTCTAAATTCCTGGTCAATCAGAATCATCTGGTTATACCTGCATAAAAATTTAATCAGTGAAGCTGTACAGTTGATCTGATATCAAGATTTAGGCAGAGACAGGCCCTGCTTTTCATCTGAGGCACTTAAATTGCACCAATGTATTCTGTTTCTTCACCTTGTCCCTCTCACTCTGCCAGGAGCCCCAGATCATTGTCCTGGCTGATAGCCTTGAAAGCCACCTGAAATCTATGAAGGCAAATGGAATGCTCTTGCTGACTTCCATGAAATTTAGATCGCTCACACAATCTTCAGCTTAAAAGTCAGTGTAATTTACACTACTAATTGAACAATTAGAAGTCCATCCATCTGAGCTCACATTGAAAAAAACAGTTTTTCTCCTCCAAGTTGAGTTAGCCTTATCAGATGTGGCTGCATAAAGCTTCCCTATAACTCTGAAATCAATTGTCATATGCTCTCTCCGAGCTTTTCCCACATCTGCCTTTAGCAATTTAAGTCTCATTCCCTCTGTGAAACAGGCAATAAATCACATCCACAGTATTGAGTGAAAAATAAATCATAAACTTTGGAAAACAACCAGAAGTTTGTAAAATAATTTTAAGAGGGATTGTCTTTCATTTGTAAAGTAAGGGAAAACTGAGTGTTGGGAAGGGGTTGGTGTTGTGTATGTGATCAAAGGCTCCTTAAATAGGTCCAAGTAAGGCTTTGCATGTTGTTTTTTGTTTGTTTGTTTGTTTGTTTTATACCTTTAAAACTATAAGAAAACTCTGATATGCCTAATTAGTCCTCAAGGAGGAACACACCTGTTGAGCAATAATGTCTTTTAAATTCAAGTATAACTGGCCAGAGCTTTTCCTGCATCAAAAATCTGAAGCTATGACTCCACATTCTTGTTCCTTCAAAACATGAGACCATCAGAAACCCATATCCAAATACTCACAGAGAATGATTTTCCCTCATCCTGACATTTCTTTAACAACTTCCATAAACAAAAAGCACAGTGCATCATTCCATCACTAGATTGGTACAGTAATGTTTCAAGTCTGAGAGGAAACCTCTAATCCTTAAGCTTCATGAAATGTACTGACTGCTCCTATAGATTTCTTCTAATTATTATATCTTTTCTTGTATCTTCCTATGTCTTTTAAGATATTGGAACATATGTTTTATAATTCTGAAATTAACCATTTTTTTCCAAAACATAAAGTCAGAAGACTTATCACATTTTTACCAAAAATGGTATTTCAAGAAAGATAGTTTGGAGCCAGGAAGTTATCAGAAGAACATATTATCCAAAGAACAGTTTTGCTTTTTAAGATCACCTTTGTGTTTCCAAAGGGGTGAGGGTGGGGGGAATTCAAACATTAGAAACAAAAGAAGTTACCATTTTCTAAAATCACTTATGAAAAAATGAATGTGGTTTCATTTAATAAAACTAACTGGAGTCTAAACAAGACTGATATTCAGAAAGATGTTCCATCTACAGCATAGATTGTTTTATTTATATAATTCATATTTGTTGTAGATATAGTTTTCATCTCATACCATCAGAATTACTGAGTGAAAAATACAATCTCTAGCTTTACAATAAATACTTTTGAGTTTGAGCATCATCTTTCAAAAGGTATTTGCAACTGTTATTCTCACTTAGCCATCCTTTTAGAATGTCTGTAAGGCTAAAGATAGAAGCAACAATTTTTCTAAGATTATTTAAAAATTTAGAAGTCAGTAGAGTGCTGTGCTTAAAAATTCTACTTGCATTTTATCTGTCACTGAGTTTGCCCTAATTGTCCACTATTGTGATAATGTCTGAGTTGAATACTGTATGTCTGTATGTATGTTAACACCCAGCAATTAACTCAGCAATAATTATATACTATTTCTGACCTCTTTGTGTAGCTAGCAGAGTATTTTTTTTGGTTTTGTGTGTTGCTTTTTTTTTTAAATACATCTTCAACTTTAAGTAATTCACAAAAGTAGAAAAACAGAGTTTAAGAAATATAGGAAACAATTATTAACTTTTCTACTAATGCCTTATACGTTTATAAACTGGAAGGATTTGCATCTACATTGTGATTTACATGCATTAAGTTTGAATTATAACACCATTCCTTGACAACCTTTGTTCTTTCTGCTGCTCATTGAATGATTTCATAACTGATCCTGTAATTTCTATGACACTGATTTTTATTTTTATTTTAAGGAACTATTTATTAAATGCATTTCTATAAGTAGGCAAAGTGTTTAAAGGTTTTTGATCTTGCACTAGCTTTCTTCACTGAAATACCTTTCCTCATTGTAATGTTATCAAATAACAGAGACATAATGCTATCTATCTCAAGCAATTCGTGCAATTGATGAAGAAAACACAGGTAACATTTCTCAGTACTGCATTGGTTTGGTTGCTTACTTATTCATCTCATTTTAGCGTTTTCTGAAATGAGAGATGTTTCATGATTAGAAATATTTATAAACGAAGAGATCTAATTTCTCCCACTGGTATATGCACAGAAGACTCATTGAAGTTAAATGTCAAAAAGAATAAATTTAAAATACTGATTCTAGCAAAATCGTAAAAACGTATATATTTGCATCTCTCTACATGCAAGCCATGTGTAGTTCATTAACATTATATGTCAGCAAGGTTGCAGGTCAGTTTAGAAATCCAATTGCAAATCAAGGGAAAACTACTTTCAAATGACATCTGGCTTGACCTTTAAACCCTCATAATCTAGAGCAAATCAGATCGTTAAATTATAAACCAAAATTAAATTTATGATTAATAGAGTTCAGAAAATGAATTGTAATGGATAACTGGGCTTTATCCGGTCCATGGAATATTCATGAGCAGATCACAGCTCCATGGGTTTTCTTGATACGTTTTTAAAAAGATCTCAAAGCTTCTCATCCATGGGTTCACATCAAAGCTGAAGTTCAGATGTAGTAAGAGAGCTCCTACTGCTATGTTATCTGCTTGCTGAACAGAGAAGCAAAGAAGGACGTCTAACTCAGAGTGGAAGTCAATTCAGGTTTCAGTCTTAATGGAGGCAAAGACAAAAAAGTGGTCTGCTGGACCAGTTGTCAGACCCATGGCTTGGCACTGTTTCAGATATGTACATGGGTGGGGTCTGTGAATTACCTACTTGATTTGTGTGACCTACATACTGTAGATGAGGTTTACATCTGTTTCAGCGCTCCTCACAACACACAAAAAACTTAGTTCTTTTTTCTGTGAGGAACAGGATTTTGCTGACCAGATATGAGGCAACAAGTAGGCAATTCTTAGGTGAGCTCCCAGGCTTCTCACTTTTAGAGCAAGTGCAAGTGAAACAAGAAGAAACCTTGATCAATATGTGTGCCAACTAGAATTTATAGTTACAACACGGTACTCTGCTAACTTATCAGAATTAGCCGTAGTCCTTTACAATAATTACCCTACATCAGAGCATGGGCAGTACTGAAAAATAACATGACTGAATTTTTTAAATGATGATTCCACTTTTCATATGAGAAAACAGCAGCAACAAAAAGCCAGTATGATATTGTAGAGCAGATTACGTACCGATCTGAGATGATAATTCAAAAACTTTTATGCTGCACCTATAGGACTTCCAGATGCAGAGTCTGGGTAACCTATATGCAAATAAAAACTTATTACTATGTGGCTGCTTCAGAAAATGGAGTTATGATGTAGACCGTACTCTAATGCAAGTTGTAAGCAGATGTTTCCTGTAGGCTTGCATTCAAGATAACTGTAGAAATACTTTAATAAGTATAAAAACGTTGTCAGACTTTGGCTCTTGTATTGTTGTCATAGCAGATGTCCTTTTATTCTTTATGTTAATCTATCTGTATACTTACATAGCTTTTATCACCGTAGTACATGCACAATTTCTAATCTCTTAAGGATTTTTTTTCTTACAATATGTGAAAGAATGGACAGTTTACAAACAATTGAAACAAAAACTAAACTTGGAGACTTGGATGCTTTTGTGGCTGAATTCATGATTTACCATGAAGAAACCAATCTCCCTTAACAATTGCAATGGATTTTACTCAAAGCCATATATGGCTTTCATTTAAGGATGCAGATTATCAAGTACATGACAAGCACAAGTCAGATCTGTCAGGTCAACCATGAGTAATTTAAGAATGAGTTTATACCCACTGTTGAAGTGACCTGTTTTAGGACTCATGCTTTAGATCAGCTCAGAGCCTGAGATATAATGATATTGCCACCTTATCCTTCACAGCAGAGTGCTCTAATTTCAGGACTACTTAGGGAAGCTTGCAGTACTCAGACAACACAAAACCTTTTCAAATAGTTAATTTAAGTCTTTGGCATATTTACCCTACAGTACATAGTATCAACATTTTCTACATAAGAAATTGCTGCAGCAATCTTACAGAATTTCAGGGCTAGAAAAACACAAAGAAATCACTACACAGTGCATGGACTCCTTCCCATCCCTGGAGTCCTTGAAACAGTAGTAGTGCATGGCTAAAATATCATAAAGTGTAGTTTGGAGTAGATAGAATAATAGGTCAGATAAACTTCTGTCATGTGTCAACTCTTCTATCCAGAGTTTTTTATTCATTTTTCAAGTAGAGGAATTTCAAAAGATGCTTTTATTTTTGATCAAATACTATTTCATACATTTATTACGAATAAAAACATTTTCTTGTTACATAGACTATTTTTTTTCTTACCTATCAGAGATTAAATTTACTTTAACACGTAATAGCATAACCCCCTACACAGTGTTAAGCTAAGTATCCACACCAAGATTTTTTTTCTCTATTCTTTCCTTATTTTTTATTTTCTGAGGAAGGAAATGAATTAAGTAGTTCAAACATCCTAAAATAATAAGTATTATAATAACTTCTAACATTCCTGTGTAGTGATATGCAATAATATTTGGCTTCCCTATACATTTGAAAATGAATGCATATTTAAGTGAGCATTCCTTAAAAGCCCACAAGAATACCGGGCCTTAGCTGCCTAATTTAATGCTAAGCTTCTGTGTTAAAAGGCAAGAAAAGGAAGTGGGTTTTATGAGCTGTGATGGTTCAGGGGAATACTGCAATGCAATGAAGCTAACAGCTGTCCCACTCCGTTCCTTCCTGCCGAGCAGTATCGAGGGCAATGAGCTGTAACAGGTTTGGATATGCTCCCAGTTGACCCTACCAGGGCTGCACTCATGGGCAGCAACAAAAGAGAACAACCAAATGTGACAGCACAGGGGCCACAGGAGAAGGTGCTGAGGGCAAGATCTGGCTGCTGATCCACGCACTTGCTCACGACAAGAATACCAGACAAAAATAAGATAAGGGAATTTGAGCAAGCCAAAAGGAAGCAAAGGATTTCACCAGGTTAGACTTGCAGCTCCTGCATTCCTCTAGAGTCTATTCTGGCTGACACCATGCAGTCTACCTCAGAAGATGTCCAAGCACAATCAAGCCTTAGAACAAGAATAAGTGCAATTAATAATGAACATAAGCAAGACCTAGTAGTCTTAGTGTATTTATTCAGCACTAATATCCATTATTAAACTGAAAATTTGTATACAGGAAAATTAAAATATCCCACAAATGACCAGATATGTTGCTTCCATCATTAGCAAAAACTCACCAGCATATTCTTTTTTTGTTTAAACCTAGAATTCATTTAAATACATTCATTTTTCTATTCCTGTACAAAGGATTTTTATTTTTTTTCTTACAGCACACTCTTTCCTGTGAAGAAGAAACTGGAGGCCTTGGTTTGTTTGCAATATATTTTAAATAACAGCAGGAATGATCATTATTATTATTTACACTTACAACAGTAATCACAGTTTAGCAAATCAGACTAGTGCTATATTGTGCAAAACAGCAGAAAATCAGAAAAAACAAGACTCCACCCCAAAACGCAGGCAGTTTTAGACATTTGCATGCAAGGTCTAAATTAGGACCCTGGCAGCCCAAATTTCCTTTTGTAATCAATGGTGAGAGGAGGACCCTGCTGGGGCATATTCAGCTTTCCAGCAGGCTGAGCTGCTCCGTGCCAGCCTCTCTCAGTGATCACAAGGCAGCAGTTCCTAAGCCATTTTTTAGCAGAGCAGGATGCTTTTTGTCTTTTCTCTACTCGTACCATTCCCTGCTGTCCCAAACTCCCTCTACCCTTTTAGCCCTGTTTTCAGACTAAAGCTCCATGCTAGGCACTGTATTTACAACATCAGACCAGGCCAGCCTCTCCTGCCCATCCATAAACACTTCAGGTTGCTGTTTTCCTTGCTCCTCCTTCCTCTGCTCTTCTTCCCCTTCTTCCGTACCCACAAAGGGCAGCAACCACATTTCCCATTGCGACTCTTTATCCCAGACTAACACGCCTGGCAGAGCTGGCTGTGTAGGGAGGAGGAGTGCATCGTGGAGGAAAGCATCAGAGCCGTGTCCCCCTGAGGAGCCGCAGCCTTTTGGAGAGGGCACAGTGCTCCTTGGGGGACTAGCACTGCTGGTCTAGACAGGGGGGTGTTACACAAGGAAGCACGGGCGCTGATCAGAGGGCTGAACGAACGATGTGAGCATATGTCTCCTAATGCTAATTAATTATCCTATGGGTTAAAGGGGACATTGAAATACTAATACTAAATGAGATTGGAAACATACTTCCTGTGAGTTTAATTAGGGCAGTACCTCTCTGATTTCAAATAGTACAACATAATTCCAGAGGACCCTTCCTATCCTCACAAAGGTCAAATGCCATAATTTAATCTGCCACAGTAAAATAATTAATACATTAATGACGTCTTTCTCAACAATGGGCTAACCACAAATTCAACTTTATAAATAGCAACATCAAATCAGTTCACGCAGCTGAATCCTTCTCTTACCAAAAAATAAAAAAATAAAAAAAAAAAAATCACTTGTCTACACTGATTTTATGCAGACACTCATTAGTTTTGCTTCCAGGTAGGGTGGATTGTCAAGTGCTCTTTCTTTTCTTTGAACTGGTGAATACTTTTATTCAGCAGAATAAAAAGGTTCAGCTATGCATGAATTATCCCAATTTTCAGTCACATCACTTACTGCAATTAAACTATAACTGTTGTTTTTTTCTTTAAATTAAAATTAACAGATTCCAAAGGAGGCGTTTTAACTATGACTATAACTGTGACTTGCTATCTCAGAACTTTTCCATTTTCTTGTACACTTTTACGAACAGATTGTATTTAATTCTCCATAAGTGCGATTATTTGACGATAACCCCATTAAAGGTATTATGAGGTAAGACTTTCTTACAGAAAAACAATGCCTGGATTTTTTGAAAAAGAAAAGCAGTTCACATTTAAATACTCGTATCTCTTGTAGCAAAGTTGTTCCCATTTATTAAACTGCCCCTTTTAGAATGGTCACTGTCAGCCAGAAAATCACATTAAGTTCAAGAACAATTGTAATTAGCATTGTCAATCAAAATGGTAGAATAATAGGCACATTAACACAATAACACGTTGATGTATGAAGAAGTGAAGTTCTTGCTGCCTAAGGTAATGCTGTAGTCTGAAAAGAATAATTGCCAACTACTTCAAAGTGCGATAGTGAATTAAGTTTGTTTATAGCATAATTAGAGAGCAAAAATGAAGATATGCATGTGCCAGATTTCAAATTGGCTATTTTCTACCTGCAGTGCTTAGAATGTTCAAATGTCTTCTGTAATGCATTGTACCTTATTATTTTCAGGCACTATATCAAGTTGCATCATGTCACATCCCATTATATTAAATGATATAACAACTCTGTTGAGTTCACCCGGAGGTATCACAATGCTAAAAACGTAAATTAAAGAAAATTAAACTTAGCAGAAGAGTTAATGAAATAAAACTTGGAAAAAAAATCTCAAAGTGTATGTTATATAATTAATATAGTTTCTTGGTGTTTATTCTTTGATCACATTCTTTCCTAGGTATAAGAATGATTCAGAGAGGCCCTCAAGAATTAGACACATACCAAAAAATAAGCCAAGGAGAGTTGCAGGACTAAATTCAAGATATTTTTTGAAAATCTAAGTTTTCTATACTAATTACTGCTTTCAAGAACCCTTTTTTAAAATAAGATATATTTGAAAAATGAGATTCCCAGGTTAGTGTACGGAGAATTCTTGTTGAAACTTGTTCTCTAGTCCTATAATATCTTTCAGAAGGTTTTTTTCCTTTCCTTTCACAGCACCTTTGAAGCAACTTGCTAGGCAGAAAAGACTGTTATCTGTCACCTTCACAATCTCCAAAGAGAGTTAATTATTTTAAATTAGTATTTTGCGTTATGCACAAATACAAGACTTCTATTAACTTTAGCTGCGAGAAAAATGTTAAAGAACCAACATCCCCCCAATAGTGAGAATATCTCAGAAATCACTATAAAAACAACTGACAGACTGAAAAATCACTTAAGAAGCTGATTTGAAAGTAAATGTTAAGTCTATATAAGTAAGAAATTTAGCAGCAAATGCAACCAAAGCTTTTATTTTTTTTTTTTTTTAAATCGAACATCACCATTATTAGAAGAATGTGCTGTATAGTTCTTACATAGATAAGGAGTCTGAATCACTGCTTTTAATGCAATGGACGACACAATCATGGACAACATACCATGACAATATAAATAATATATTTTAACATGTAGTAATATAGAAGTCAAGTCTGGTTTAGTTTTCAAGAGCAGTTTTATAATCCTGTTATTTTGAGGCCTTGAACCAAGACAAAGATCCACCTGGATCCCCACCACAACCCTAAAGATGACTTAGAATCTGTTGTTACCAAAAGGAGGAAAAAAAAAAAAAGGAAGATTCAGGAGAGAAAGTGAAGTCAACCAGCATGAAAATAAATACCTGATTACTGAAACACTGAGATAGCAGCAGGCAGAAAGGAAGCTGTAGTGAAGGTTCAGCTGTTCTCCAGAATGCACCCACAGCCACATTAATTTTGAAATCTTTTGAAATACTGTTCCATATTCCCATGCAATCTAGCAGCAGTTGTGAAAACATCTTTCGATCATTTATAATAGCTTTAAAATTATATAGCACCTTTCATCTAAATGGAGCTGAAAATGTGCTTCTAGCTTTATTCACTAATTTTAGAATTTATAGGTCTTAAAACAAAGAACTCCGTTAGCTAACTTATAAATAGGCTAATTATCATAATGTGACCTAACTACTCTAAGTTGCCTAGACAGCAAAACATACAACTTGAAAACTGCAAAATCACCTGATTCTTTCCTTTATGAGAATCTGCTCAGTTACTTACAGAAATATGAGAGGAGCAACATATAGTAGATTTCCAAAAGAGGCCTTGTTATAGTCAAGTGTAAACTCCAAATTAAAAGGAAATTGTTCTGATTCATCAGAAGTGCAGGTTGTAAGAAGACGTGACCTATCTGGTAACAGCAGCAGAAACCAAGAGGAGAGTGGGAACCAACCTGCTACTTTCACAGCCTGCTGTCACCTTCAGAAAGTGGAAGCACCATTAATAAGCACCCATGTTTGCCCCACAGTTCAGACCATTTATGACTGTATGAGCTGTACCTCCAGTCTGTCCTCAAGTGACATCCCCAGGGAGGATGAAAGCATAGTTTATCAAGGTGAAAGACAAGAGGCTTGGCCCAGGCCTAAGGACATCAGTCCTGGAGCCTCCCAACCAATCTGTAGGCCAGTGGGGGCTTTGGGTAGGCAAGAGCTCCCATGCTCCCCTCAGCCCCCGTACTGATGTTCCAGCTTGGTTCCCAGCCAGTGAAAGGTCCCTGGCTGGCCATTGGGACCCACTTGCTGGCTGGTGGGAACCACCCTGGCTCTACCACTAGCAACTGACTTGGCTTCTGTTGTAGGGAGCACCAACACCTGGAGGCAACGATGACGCTCTAGCAACTGCATCATACTCTATCTTACATTACTATTAACGGTTAACATATCGAAAGTGCCAAGGTATCAAAAGGATTATAAATTTTAAGAATTTAGTCTTTGTGGCCCTCAGATGTTTTTGAAAATCCTTACTCTTCACTTTTAATATATCTTTACCGAAGTCAGTTTCATATTCTCCTCCTGTTGCATTTATCATCTCAACAGGAAACACAACTAAAACAGGAACTGTTGTTTTTATTACCTGTGTTCAAAAAGTCCAGCTCTACTGAGCTTTCCATTGCTAATAAACTACATATCTAAATAAAATCTCTTCAACAACTCTTTTTCATTCTTTGAATGCATCCTTAGAATCAGACAAATAAGTCAATAAAATACAGAATAACTATATGCTTCTGAGTAAGTCTTAGCACCGGCGTGGCTCTTGTGCTTTATTTTCTTTTCACAGTATGCATATTGTTTTGAAATATGAAATGTAAAATTAAGTCAGTAACAGCAGTACTTTACACAATACTAATTCAGTTAGAGGTATTAGGATCCAGGATTGGTATGCAGCTGAGCACAGAAACTATTACATTAAATGCTAGCAGAGACCGTACAAGCTTAAATGAGTCTATGACTATAAATGCAGAATGTGCAAATTAATGTCTGTCTGAGCTAAATTAAAATACAGCCTTGATTTTCTGCAAGATACAACATTTGGCTTAATACAAAAATGTTTTAAATTGTCAAGTTAGAATTGGCTATGGAAGCAAGAAAAGAGCACTGACCAAAGCAAGACCTGTTAAAAATAAAAAATAAAAAAATTAAAAAATAATAAAAAAAAGAAATTCAAGGTATGTGAAGGGTTGAAAAGTAATAAGGTCTGAATGACTTAGTGATGGCTGTCATAAAAATCTGGCAGGGTATTCTATTTACAATATGTAATAAAACTGTCAAACATAGAATTTATAAAAGCATTTGCCCTCGAAAACTAAATCTTTTTGCCAAGGGCAAGTTAATAACCTCTAGAGTTCATTTGAATATATAGGCAAAGAGATGTTTTGACTAATAGAGCATCACAAGGTGAGCACTAGGCAGACTAATAGATGTTGTGACAATGGGATGATCAACAGAAGACAACATCCTGCTGGAATACACCTGAAAAATCTTGTGAACTTTATATTAATCACGACCTGTCACTAATGAGTGCAGGCTGTGCATGTATGTGTAAATGTGTGGGTTTTACTGATTGTGGATTTACACACACAGCAACCTCATGTTAGTTGACACTAAAATAATTCCTCAGATGTTCAGAGAAGATGTTGACTTATGATGTAGAAAAATGAATGCTCAGCTATTGCTCAAGATTATGTGGGGCTTACTGGTTTGAAAGATTTAAGTCACCAACAGACCAGTCAACTTCCAGGATTTTTTCCTCATAAAAATCCTTGCTTGCAAATTAATGTTTTCTTTTTAAATTGAAACCTCAAAAATATAGCTAAATTTAACTTGGAACAGTGTCCTACATTACAAATTATGAATCATCCAGGAAAATGGCTGATACTTAGCCAGAGCACAAAACTGTCTGCAAGTTCAAAGGGAATGAGCAACAAGTAATTCCCATCTTTGCTAGAGGTAAAAAACACATTCAGTACGATGATAATCCCCATTTTAGAAAAATATATTTATTTTAGCCCAAGAAGTAGGGACATTTTTCTGCCCTAAGCTCTGTGTTGCCATACACTATTTATACCTGAGCTAGCTAATTTAAAGCTAGCTTTGGTGATCTCTAAAATACTCTGCAGTCACTGCCATGACTGAAACCTAGACACACTGTGTAACAAGCTATGTTAGTCCCCCTAATATATTGGCAGTCAAGCTTTGCTGGAAAATAAATAAATAAATAAATAAATAAAGCAGAATAGATTCCATTAGACCTACAGGACTTAAAAGCCTACTGCCAGGTATTTCTGTGCAAGGCATTTGGTGCTTCTGCACAAGGAAAAGAGTCCAACTAAATTAGATGAGCTTTAGATCAGGCTTTAGAGCCGTTATCCCCATAGACTTGCTGAGGCAGCAACTAGGAAGGGCTATCCACACAACAGACAGGGAATTTTCCTGTCCACCTAATGAAGTGCTCTTGCTGTGTCCTCGTGGTGGTGCAGATTCTGCTGATTGCAACTTGTACTGGAACAATGTTATTTTACCTGAAACCATAAAACTTTTGCATCAGAAACCAATACAAAAGTTTACCTATCTTTCCAAAATGTCTTTAACATATCATGAAGCAGCCACAAAACCAGAATGAGACGGTTCCAGAATGAGTGCTTCAGTCCCAGAAATTGAAATTATTTGAATTACACATTACTTGTACTTTTTTGCCATTCACTGATAATCAGATGCTTGATGAGTATTTGCTTTTGAAATGATAGTAATAATCTGCCCGTCACTTTTACTCTGAGAGAAATAAGGACAGATTTTATTTTATTCTTTTACTTTCTTACTGGCATGCCATTGCATGAGGGGCTCTTAGAGAGGAGTATGTCAAATTTACTTTTTTTTTTTTTTTTTTTTCTGGAAAAGTGGCAATACATGTGGCTGTTCAAATCTCCTGCATATCCACCTTCAGCATCTCACCTAGCTCTTTTCCTGGAAACGTAATTGTCCAGGAGAGTTAATGGTAACAGAGGAAGAGGCAATGTCTCAGCGTGATAAGGCAGTCCTAAAGAAGTCATGATTTGACACAGAAAGATTAAGCAGTACACTCATTTGTGAAGTGATGCTGAGTGATGATTCTGTTATTATCAGGTTGTAACACATGCTCAGGTCAGCAGCATATGTATTGCATCCTCGGTTTCAAAATTATTTTTTTGGAAGAAGATCAGTGCTCAATTTCTGAAAGCCAAAACTTCAGCTATCTGAGTTAGAGAAGCTGGGCCAGGTTAGAGGAGATTAGAAGTAACGTCTGTTGTGGCATGTCTGCTGCCTCCTCTCAGATGTCTGGTTACACACCCTGCCACACAGGTGTAGGAGGAAGCACAGCTGATGCTAGAGGCAACTCCGTGGTCTCTGCCCTTGCTATGTCTTTGTAGCTCCACACAAGCCCATCCACATGCACTTCTTTAAAGAAGGACATGTAATTTTGCTACCAGCCAGTATTAACTGAGGGATAGTTCCCATTAACTCGACAGAGCCCTAGCTCTGCACCTGACAGCTAGCGGCGCTGACCACACAACACTGCTTTACACATGCTTTATATTACAGGTGCTGTTGTGGCAGCATCAGTGATGAGGTGTGTGTGACCACCTTTTGGCCGCTTGTTGATCATCAATCATCCTGCTGTAGCCTGCTTTCAACCTGCTGCTTTTGGCCTACTGCCTTGTTATCTCATGGTTTCCTTCCTCCACCGAGCATGCTAGCTGTGGTTGCAGAAAATTACCCTTATTTTTCTCTACTCAGGGGCTATGGACCTCTCTACTGGCTGTCTATGCTGGCCATGCGCTTCTCACACAGATTACGGATCTGACTACAGAAAAGTAGAGGGCTGTGGGAATACAAAAATAGCCTGGTATCTAATATAACAATAAGAGTAGCAACAACAATGCACTGAATGAATTCGTGTAGGAAGTGACTTAAGGTCTTCTAGAATGGAAAAAGAATATGAACTTCAGACTTATTTTGGATTTATAACAATTTAGCAGAACTGTACTTACTACATGGACATGCCCTTGATGATCCAAACAACTGGACTGAGCTAAATGTAATTTATTCATGAGTATGAATGAATGAGGTTAATGATTTCTTGTCATATCACATAAGTACCCTAAACTGTTCCAGAAACATGCCTATAATGTAATGGATATTGGGGGATCATTACAATAGACAGACTAGTTGCTACAGTAACCAACCATTACACAAAGCAGTACAAACATCTGTTTTTTGCTGTGGAAATGCAATGTCCCACAGACATACTGCCAAGAAGCAAGTGTTGCATACCGCTCACCCTATTCTGCTATTAAGGGTTCTAATCACAGTAAACAAAGAAACTAGCTCAAAATTAAAATAAAATAAACCAAAACAAAATAAAACACCATTAACATTCAGCATTGGTCCAAAGGTCTAAGGTTGTAGTATGGCAGCATCATAGAATGGCTTGGGTTAGAGCAGCCTTAAAGATTATCTAACTCCAACCCTCCTGCCAGGGACACCTCCCACCAGATCTGGTTGCTCAAAGCCCCATCCAAACTGGCCTCAAACAATTCCAGGGAGGGGGCATCCACAATCCTCCTGGGCAACCTCTCTCATCCAGAAAGCTCTCTCATCCACAATCTGGGATTAGATTGGGCAATCATCACCCAAAAGTCATCAGAACCAGCTAAAAAGGTATGTTCAATCAACTTTTCTATCCAATAGACAGGCTATAGCCAAACTCAAATATTATGACTCCCTGCTTGTATTTTAATGTCATTTAAAAACCATTGTATTTACCTGTTCTCCAGCATCATATAGCTTTACACTAATATGACTTTCCACTTTTATTTATTTATTGGTAGGAAGCTCTGTATTAAATATTACTTCCAAAGCATGTATTATTTAAATGAAACTGTAAACTACTACAAATATAGCAATATCTACTGTCTTTTCCTTTTCAGAGATTACTTCAGTGTCATTTCTAGACAATATGGGAAATCATAACAAGCTTTTATTTAATCTGTAGTACTCGGGCAAGAAAGAATTTTCTTAAATTCCCTCAAATCCCAAACCTGCAAATTTAATTTCTATGTTTCATACTCTCTCACTTTTTGGTACTTGGTACTACAATTTCTGAATCCAAATTGCCTTTTGCTGATTTCCTAGCATAAATGCCAAAAAAAAAGAAAGAAACGTACAAGATATGGTTCTTCTAACAGGATGCTTCTGGTTCTTGAGGAGACAATAAGAGGTATTTCTGTCACCCCCTCTCATTCTTTGTTTCTGCTCTGCATTTAAAGCACTGAAATGCAGGCAAATACTTTGTTTCATGCAAAATGCAAAACCTTCCCTCAAGCAGGGCTGGATACATGGATGAGTGACTCTCTTGCTTACTTCTGTTTCTCTGATTCAGATACTTTTCAAGGTCCTGTTTACATTCCCTTATAGTTGCATACCAAAATCCCCTTTGGTTTCAGTGGGAGCTGAATGGTGCAATATGATTACTCTTTATTTGAATTTTTGACCAAGGAAATGAAATTCCAAGCATGACCTTGAACTCACATTTTTCCATATCGGAGAAGCGCCTGGGCCCAAACAGACTGACAAGTTGTTCAGGATTTTTTTTTAATAACTTCATTACTCAATATGCTTTTCTGAAATGAAGTTTAAGCCATCCAGCAAAGGCAAAATGTAATAAAAGTCTCATAAATCATTTAATGAAGGGCATATGTATAGGTTCTAGCTACATTAAAAAAATAGTAGGCTGTGAGACACAAAAGTCTTATTGCACAATATGTGCTTGTTCATTGGTTTTGGAAAACTACATTAACCTTTTTTATTCTCATTATATTGTGATTTGTCTTATTTCCTAAGATCACAAGGAATGACACAATTGGATTTTACCATGCCTTGTCCAGCATTTCAAAAGTATTCAAGATCATTACAAATTAAATGACACAATAACATGGTCAATATTGCATTTGTTGCTTCACAGCTGTTAGAACGTGTGCCTCTGACCTCAAACAGAAGAGATCTAGCCAATCTCAGCAGCACCCATTGGAAACAGTCTGCCATTATGATGACTGCACGTTATTTCAACATACATGGATTATTACTAAAATATATTTTGGTGCTCTGACCTCCTATCACCTAGAACCAGTCTTTTCTTCCAAAAAAAAAAGTAAAAATAAAAAAAATAATTTAAAAAATGATAATAGTTACAAACTATTAGCTGATTCTCTTGGGTGCTGATTTGGATTGTTTCCTTTACCACATACATTCTCAGAAGTATTGCATATGATCTAAGTCAGAATCCTGGTTTTCCAAAAGAGTCCTATTAAATTATATTTGAAGAGTCAATACACAATATTTTAATTTATTTACTTTTTTTTTTCAGTAAAATATAAAACAATTTTCAATGTGTTAACACCAACGTTACATCTTTAAATATCAGCTCATCTCTGGAAGGAAAGTACGAACTATATGTGCTATGAAAACAGCCACCATAACAAAGGCCTCACTTTGTCCCTGGGATTGGAACCATTGGACATGATGGGGTTATTTATCTGAATAAAATTATGCATGAGTTTACCTAAAAACCTGAGCTAGAGGGCTGCAGAATTAAGTAGCTTCCTGATAGCTCTAGGCTGGAGCTTGAAGGAATGACCCTGAACTTCTGGAGTTGCACGGACTTCTGTTCTTTACCCCTGAGTTGCCAAATATTGCCACAAACCAACACATCAGAACTCACTGAAATGTTAAACTCTCAAAAGCCAATATTTCATGAGTGTCCATGACACAAAAGTATTAATAAGCCTAGAAAAAAAAAGAGAGGTAATGCAAATATTCCTTATTATCCTATCGGAAAAACAAAACAAAATTAAAAAAAAACAGATTGACATATCATGTCTTTTGAACATAACTTCTGGAACCATTTTCATTATTCATTTTAGGATAAAAAATGTATTATGTGATACAAGTATGTATAGGCACAGACACCTACCCATCCATGGAATCTTCCTTGTAGTTACTGCTGCAATAATGTGACATGTTGTACTAAATCAGTACTTGTATTCTTCTATACCCCACAGATTTTATCAATATGGCATGTGACAGTTCTAGCACCTCTTAAATAGCCTTCTAATCTTTTTGTGCTTTGAAACACACATGAAAACTTAATTATGTGCAATTCTTCTATCAAAGTTGTCCTGATCTACTACAGCCAATAATATAATATTGTAAAAGGAGAAAAAAATAACCTACAAGATGAGTATTCAGGCAATCATTTTTCCTCTGCAATGTTTAATCATTATTTTTAACTCTCATAACTGACATTGAATAGAAAGCAGTCACATCACCTAGAATCATGCAGTTAATAAAAATGCAAAGGTTAGAATTGTAACTGACCAAGTAAACATCTAACCTTATGAAAACCTACTGTCACAGAAAACACGCTTGCAAGAATTTAGTCTCGTCTGAGAGATGCACTTTATGATAGGATCCATTTTAAGTTCCTCTTTGATGAGCATTCCACAGTATTTATCTTAAGTGTAAAACCTACAGAAATCGATGGCTTCAGAAGTTTCTATTTTTATTTCAAATCTAAACTCTTCTTAAAAGTGATATTTACACCGAAGCAGCCACTTTAAGCAAAATATACCAATAAATGGGATTACAAGGTTTTGATAATAACTTCCGTATCCTGCTCAAAGCCAATGCAAAGGGTCCGTGAATGTGACCAACGGGAAACAGGAAAAAGGTTATATTAACAAAGACAACTGTGCATGCGTACCCTCATACGCAGTCTTTCACATTAGTATATGCTGATGTTACGCTTATAGCAGGGACAGAGTTTGTATTGTCATACTGTCACATTTCACCTTTCTTCAACTAAGGAGAAGCAGCACCTTCTCTCTTTATGTCAGGCAAGTATAAGAAAAGATGGAGACTTTGTATATTCAAGAAAACAAGGGATTTAAATTCTCTGCTCTAAGTAGAAGCTGATTTGCATCAGTTTTCTACAGACAAATTGCCCATCAGAAAAAAAATAAAAAAAAATGGTATTCTTTGTGTAAACCTCACAACGCTGATAACCAAATTTCATTTCCCAATGCACAACCTCAAACTGCAATGGCCAGGCTGTGGCATGTGTGTATTCAGCAGCACCGCCAGCAACCAGCAGAAAGGAGTGAAGTTGCCCCATGCCCTCCTCTAACAGCAAAACATCTGCATCAACAAGGGCCAAGAGTAATCAGGTGGCAGCTGCATAAGGTAATGACTGGCCAAGGCATGGCAATATCCCACATAAAGAAAAGTTTTACCTTGTGTGTCATAAAACAGTAATGCCTGACACTGTGTGTTTTTCTCTAATGCAAGAAAATGAGGCAGAGTATGCAGATGATCACACAGGTATCTCTAATAAATGTCTCCCTATACATATATATATATATATATATTTGGTGTCACACTAAGAACTTAGGTGCAAAGAGAACAGAGTAAAATCTGCTCTCTCGATTATTAAAGATTTATATGAAGAGTGTGGGAGATTTGCTTGCCTCTCTCACCAGTAAAATATTACAGCATAATATTGGATCTAGAATTCCTGCACAGGGCCACCCTTCCCTGCATTTTTAGAAGTCTGGACAAAGTATTTTATTCCAAGTCATGATAAGAGAAACCAAGCAACTTTACAGCAAAACAGAAGCTACGATCTGAGGCAGAGAAAGTTGAGTAGAGAAAAAAGCAAGTTCCTCATTTTGTACAGAACTCAGCAAACAAATACTGTTTATACTGCTAATGCTCTTTGATGTTTTCCTCTTCACAAGAAAGTAACCTTGTCATTGTGAATCAGTGAACACTACATGAGAACATGATTTCCACTGACTTTTTCATTTTAAGAAGATGCCCACTAATACTCCATATGTAAAATAATTCATTTCTCTAATACCAGTTATAAGATTTCTGTATGGAATGATGGTTCAAACTAAAATACCTTAAATACCTCTAGTTAGTCACCAGTCACTTTCTGTAATATTTTATACTGTAGAGAACGTTTTTAAGCATGTAACTTCATAATATCAGTGATAGATATTGGTATGGCATCCATCTCAAGTACCAGATTTCTTACACTTCCTATATCCTTCAATAATGAATTAACTTCTTGCTTAATGAGTAAAAGTTTAATTAATTTACTGAAAACAGGCATAACTAACCATTCCTTTAATTAAGAAAATTCATTAGAATCCACCATTATCTTTGAAACTGTTTGAAGTTTAAGATGTTATAACATTACTTTATAAATGTTACATTAATAAAGTTTAAGAAAAATGACACCGTATTAAGTTTAAAATGACAAAAGTAATTTCAGGATTTCTTTTATGTGATGGACACAGTATCCTACCCTCTTACATTTCCCAAGAGACATCTGGACTCAATGCCTCCCAGATTAATACCATTAATTAAAACCAAGTACTATTTACCAATCATGAGTTTGGGTGGATTCTGTTTTGTTTTGTTTTCCCCAAAGGTTTTCATTTGCAGAAAAGAATGGGGAGGGGAGAATAAAAGTCAGTTGCATATGTAAAGTAAAGTAAAAATTAAGCACATTGACTTTGATGAATGTCACTTCATTTTAATGAGCATGAACACATTTCACATTCTTTAATTTTCTTTAGCAACTCAGATTTCATGCTGCCCAGTTTGTCTCCTCCCTTTCCCATATACCTTCATCTCCTCCTAACATGACAAAGGGACTTAAGAAAAGCAAATGAGGATTCCTGTTACGTATGTGTATTTAAACTTGAGGTTAGCTTTACATCACCCACCATAAGGTCATAAATTTTGCCAATCTGCTGACATTTCAGAGTAGTATGTAGCTGTGGTTCTACTAAAGTTGTATGCTTTGTTTTGTAGTGTAAATATAAGCAGTTTAAGTCAAAACAAAAGCTTAAGATTTTAAACTGTGAAAATTTTCCAGAGCTATAAAGATAATAATTTTGTCCACCTAACTACTCTTCAGAATCCTGTTATCTTCCAGTTACACTTGAACTGCAAAGCTCCTGCTCTGTTAATATGGAAAAGAAATTCCTTTGCCTTGGATCTTGAAAAAGAGATTCTATTTTAGAAGGCAAAGAGATTTTGCTCAACTTTTAAATGTTCACAGAGATGTTCCCAAAAAAACGGTGTCAAATATGATATAGTTAAAAGCACCATGATGGAGTAATTTATTATTCAGAAATAGATTTTAAATGACACTAAATGCCAGTTTCTGTTACAGAATGTAAGATGCTTCATCTGTTAAAATATTGGGTGAAAAGAAAAAAACAAAAAACACTTCTGTATGATAACATGGTTTAATAACATTCCCTGAATTGTGCATACAGGCCTGTTCACATGCTGTTGGGAAATATTCAAAAATATGCAAAAACTATCTGGAAGAGGAGTCAAAAGTGAAATTACAAAGTTATCTGAAGTTAGACAACTATACTTAGTGTCTGTACATACTCTGTATAATTAACTATCTGTAAATCATAACAGAAAGTTCCAAGTTTCTGGTTAATTCAGCATTAATGTAGCTGATGAAAATCACTGGAGATTATATAAAGCTGAACATTTGAGAAAAAATGTTCAGTAGTGAAGTCTGCAGTTATTTATTTTTCAGTCTTTGATGGAAGAAAACATATTCGATGTTGGGATTTGTTAGGAAAGCAGAGAGCCATTGTACTACTCCACGATTTCCACTGACTTAAAGAGTCAGTGATAGTGCAACCATATCTCAAATACAGGGTGTCTCTCTTTTCTCTCCACTTTAAGAGGATGCATATACAGAAAACATACACGAAAGATAATAAGGATGATGAAAACGAATCCTTATGAATGCAAAAACTACTGTGAGAAGGATTTTATACATATATATATATATATATATATATATATATATATAAAGGGAATCTTTAGCCTGGAAAGTAGACTGAGATACATAGTTTATGGCAGTCAAGTCACAGATGGCAAGGACAAGGACAGCAATTGTTCATCAAGTTTTTCCTTCCCTATAGAATAAGGGGTGTTAGACGAAACTACCAAAAACCACATTCAAAAACAAAGATAGAGTTCTTTGCACACTGAAGAGCTCAGTTGTGCCCTGGCTGGCTGTTCAGTATTACTGAATTTTATTTAATGTCTAAAAGTAACTGAAGACATTCTTAGAAGAATACATCAAAGGATAGGTATTTAAATTCCTGACCTGCAAATTGTTAGTGATTGTGAGAAAAATCTGGAAAGGTATTTTTATACATGCTATTATCAGAAAAACAGGATAACATGCCAGATAAATCTGTGACTAGACCTAGTGTTCTGTGTGTCATAGTATTAATACTAACAATACCCATAAATGAAATGAACTTAGTAACTATAGTTTAATTTATTCATGAAAATTTGTTGCATCAACATTCAGTGATCTGAAATTGTCACTATAACATGCGAGGAAGCACTGAACAACTCAAATTTAGGATCAGCCAAAATCTTTGACACAGAGAGGCTGCAATGAGCAATTTCTATTTTTATTTTTTTCTGAGGGAATATTTGCAATCTAGTGCAATCTCAAGCACTAGATTGGACATCCACTGAAGCATCAATTACTTACTTTTTTTTTTTTAATATGAATTCCAATAAAATAAGAACTTCTTGAAAGTAAAAAGCAAAAAACCAACTGTCCAGATGTGTAATATTAACAAGTATAACCTCAGGAATTATCTTGGTCCTGGATTTCTCCCCCTCCCCCCACCCCCCTTTTCACTTTAAAGCATAATGTAATGCCCATAAATCCATTTGGAGTCATGTTTCTTTACCAAAAGATCTGCATCTGCATGAGTTCCATAGGTTGCCATGCTATTTGGTGGGATTAATGACAAAAAAAAAAAACCATGCATGTATAATCAGGGTAATGTGGTAGTACATCTCAGCTTCTGCAGGTCATCATTTATAATTTATGCAATTTGTTCCCTCTTTTTTAATGGCAACATTTTTCATTCAAAGTTGTGTTTCCCTCAGCTGCAAAATGGAGAGTCATTCATTTAATGTATGCAGATAGAAAACAGAAAAGAAGGTCAGACAAATTGCAGCCTTGTATTTTGCAAGAAAACTATAATTCTACACCTTTTTTGAACAAAACACTCAGAAATATACTTCCAAATACTATTTAAACTACAGCAAAAATAGGATTGTGAAAATATTTATCCTATCATTATGTTGAAATAGCTTGAAAAAATAGGGCAATTTTCTTAAAAGTATATGATCACCCAGTGTCTTTTCTGCTTATTTAGCACTAATTTTGGTCTGAAAAGAGAGAAGCAAAATAAAAAAGCTGCGTTGAAAGTAAACAACACAAAGACCAAAAGATCATTTTGATGTGAAAGTGAAAATTCTCAAATCTACTTGTATTTACCATTATAAAAAATATTTTGCAGAAAAATATTAAGTTTTCAATACTAACAAAAAATTAATGACATTAATATAGCAGCAACTATTTCATGAACAAGTTTTTTCCTCCCTTAATGAATTTTTAAGACTCTCCTTCCAAGTGATGTGGAAAGACAGTTCGATATTACCTAAATACACCAAATATCAAAATGCTTGCTTTGATTTTATATTTACATCTATATAAAATACAGGGGATGATTTTACTTTCAGCCTGTATGCCATTAAAGATGATAAATACCTTTTTTAAAAAAAATAGTCTTTAAGCGTTTTAAAGACTATCAGAACTGTCAACTGGCAAAGAAATCGAGTTGGATGCCTACTTCTTACGTTAATATTAGAACATTGTGGAGCAAAGGATATCCATTTCTCTAAAGCACTTTTTAATATGATTGGTTAAAAGTTTTAAACAGAATCTGGACACTTCCATTTCACCAAAAAATAATTAACTCCAGTTTTATAAATAAATTAGTAAATCCAGATATTTATTCATGAATACAAACCAGAGAAGAATGACTCCCCCTGCATCCCTTCACCCTGTTCCCCAACTGTGAGTCTTTCCATGTGACTTCGTATTCAGTAGAACATACTGAATGCACTACAGGACTGTCATCATCTAGAGCCAAGTTCCTCAGTTGTCTCTGCACTGAGTGTTGTTACAAACATAGCTTTGTTGTCTATGCTGAGTGGATGAGCTTTCAGAAATCCAGAGTTTTGGTGATGCTTAGTGACCTTTTGAAAGAAAGGCATATACACTCCTTCAGTGGAAAAGTTCCTTACTTTTTGGTATATCCTATTTAATTACAATGAGATAAAGCAACAAAAGTAAGAAAAGAATACCATGAAAGATGCGTGTTCATTAGACAAAATAAGTTTCTGCACTCCTATTTTTAGAAAAGAATGCATGCTTAAATTTACGGTCTTTAAGAAAGTGGTATCTCTGTACTGTAAAAACTGTTAAGCATTAAAAGTAAAACAAAAACTCTACTGCTTTTGTTTTAAGCTCAATAGAATTTGCATGTTTATTAGCATAGCACTATGACTGCTAGTCAGCAAAACACTGCTTCTGTCAAAATTTTGGATACCAGCCTTTCAAATTTCAGTGGGTACTGTTAATATTCATGACCTGTGACATTTTTGGATGATAGGGCTTGAGTAGTGGTGAATGTGATTGTAAAGTAGCTTCATTTAAAGGTCAAGGTTAAATTGCTGAGTAGAACAGGATGCTGCTAAGCTGGAATTCAACATTTTCATAGTGAGAAAAGACCTTTCACCCATTCCTCACTGTATTTAATTTACTGAAAAAGTGCAGTTCAGCTCAGTTTGCCAAGTGATTCAGATGAACAAAAACAGAAGAAAAATGATAAGAACGTTCAAGATTTTCTAGGATGAAGTATCTCAATAGGCACATGGACTCCAGTGGGCTAGTCACAGAAAGGCTATAAAGGTGCTGTAACAACATGGTCTGGTAATCACTGAAAATACAACCCGGGTAAGTTAAGTTCTGTTTCTGCCTGCTTTAAGGTGAGATACTAAAACAAAATTGCCCAGCTCTCAAGTGAATGTAGTTTTCTAAACACCATCACCTGTGGCAGTCAGTCATATAATGCAATGGTGCAACAATAAATTTCTAAGTATTCCTCCTATTGTATTTTATGAAAAATCTTCATATCAGACTTCAAAGAGTTTAGCTGCTGGAATAAAAGTATCTTTCTCTTCCACCAATGAGTTCATAAATCAAAATCACCAGGAGCATACTGAAGAATGAGCTTTAGCAAACACCTCCACCTTCAATATTGTATGATGTTTGAAAGGAATATTATCATGCACAGAATTTTGTTTTGTTTTCTGGTGTTCTATTGAAAATTTCATTACGCTATGGTACTTTTCAGAATAGATCAAGACTGACTATCTCATTCAAATAGATAATCTGGCTTGCTATTCATGAATGGAGTGAGATAGTTTTTCTCTACTACCTTATTAGTATATATTTAAGGAATCTGGTATAAAATAGTGGTTTTGTTTGTTTGTTTGTTTGTTTGCTTGCTTTTGAAACAGGTATAATTGCAGGGTATTAGAAGGGTCCTTCCTTAAGAGAACAGGATACTTGTGTTGAAATGCCTGGATCTGAAGGGATCCTGAGTTTTCAATATTCCAAATTCAAAAAAACAGCAGAGCCATTAACATTGCTGTCAGGCAGCAAGCAGATAACATCCTGTGAAAAAAGCTCATCTCTTGCTGAGTATAATGTATGTGTTCTGGACTAGAAGATAAAAAATGTGTAGTAGCAGATTGATGGAGTGAATGTCAGAATTCATTTGCTTCACCATGGGCAGAACTGCTGAACTGTTGGAAGAAGCAATTCTGAAGTCAAGTCTCTAATGGACCCTGAACTACAGTGGCAGTTGGACTAGTAACAGATTTTCAGGTTTCTTGGGCACAATGCAACTGAGCTCCCAGCTCCTCCCTCTTCAGAGGGGAAAAGTGGACTGTGAATAACTGAAACAGGATCAGGCAGATGCGGACACCAGTGGCGGGGAAGAGAGAAAGAAGAGAAGCCTCCATTTGTGCTTTCTTAAAAAGTTGTAATATCTTTAATTAAATTTAACAAGTAACTGATAACATGGAAATAATCTATGGAGATTGATTTGATACGACTGATTGATGTTTGAATCTGCTGATTGAGATCAATGTTTGATTAAATGTTCATGATGTTATTTGTAGGTTGCTTTGAGCACCTTAACAGTAGGATCAATTCATTAACTATATTAATGAGGCTACAAAACAGGATGAACACAGTTCATTTGAGAAGAGATTAAAGCAGCAAAATATTTGTTTACCCTTTGTAGAAGCTTTTAAAATACTTTTTTAAGGATTCTGATTTATTACATTATTTTTTGTGGTTTAGTTCTACACATAAAATACATGTATGTTGTTTTGAAAGTAAATCATGACTAGAGTGCTAAACTATAAAATAACATCAAATTGTCTATGCACAATGTTCTATAGATGTTTGGCAATCTCTTTATGAAGCATGCCTTCTTAACCTATTTCAATTACAGAGTATACTTATATTATACTTCTGTGAAGCTTAGCACGATTTTTGCTTTCCTACTGTTTGTATGTCTGAAGAGGATGCCTACGGAAATTAAACACATTCTTTGAATTCATTGTTCACAAGTACAGATAAAACAAAACCAAATAAATGATTAAAAACTTCTACTTTTTATTTTTTTTAATGTGCAACCCCAGATAAAAGTTCATCTGTAAGTATCACTATATAATCTGTAGATTTTCTCCTTCTACCTTACAAAAGTGGTGTTTTGTTTTGAATAAACATTGATGGGGACTTTGCAAATTCTCTGCTGTTGTAGACTTACTTGTTCAGCACTGATCCTCAGAAAATGTGTATGACTTTTTTTTTTTATTATTATAACACCCCTTAGGAAATGTTTTCTAAGAGTAAAAATCTTTCTCAGAGAAAACAGCACCACATGACCCGCTGATTAAAGTTATTTGACATTCTGGTGTTACACAGCTGGTCAAAATAGACATTCAGAAATATGATCTCTCCCCTTGAACCAGGTACATGAAATGTTTCAATATGAAAGTTTTCAATGCATGTTTGTATTATATCCACTATTATGCCTAAAGAATGAAAAATACACATATATCTTGTTTCTTGCCAGTATGCTAATAAGGAAGCAAGATGGATAGGTGTCAGTTGTTGTGTTACCGTGTTTTTGTCATTTATTTGACTAAGTATTATAGCTTAGACTATCCTTGTTTGGTTTGTCTTCAGGAAATATGCAGTTAGTAACACAGAGCACTAACCTAGTTGTTTTTTTATCTCAGGGAACTAGCCAATCATGTGACTGACATTTTATTTGGTTTAGTCAGATTTCTATTTCATTTGTTGTTTTATTAACTAATTATGTCCCAACCAAGGGACTACCTATATAAACTACACAAAGGGTTGTGGGTTTTTGTTTGTTTGTTTTGTTGTTGTTGTTTTAAATGCATCATAGCTTAAATTTCATTGAAGATTTACCATTTACCTACAAGCTCCCAGTTACTTACTGGTAGTATAAGTTTTATTATTTTTCTTGCTTTGTAGCTAGTTCTTTTCCTTCTCCTCTCTTCTCCCGAGCAAAATGTCATGATTTCAAATCAATATATTTTGGAGTCATTCTGCCATGACATGTCAGCAAATGACAGTTTAGCATGTCACTTAAGCTTTACTGACAGGTTTCCTGGGCTGCAGCACTGGTTTAATATGAGAAAATTTTAATTCAGCTTTGTAGCATCACTGCCTAATGCTTTGGGCCCCAGCCAACAATACAGGTCTACTGTTTGAAAGGTTCTATTCAAAAAGTAATTTACTATCAAAGAGACTTATTTTATACATGTGAACTTACTATAGAGAAATTTTAATTACTTAACATATTTCTAACACAAGGAACATCTTTTTTGATCGAATGTTGCGGCCAGTGCTTTCTAACAGATCGTGAAATTTGACACAACTCGCCTTTTCCAACTTCCTCACAGGTATTTCGGAGATCTATACTTTCAGAAAAAGTCTCAAATTTTGATTTAGCAGTTATGTCATCATAACATTTGCCTTTTCTCCATTTCATGAGTTATCAAACACAATTTTTATTGATGCATCTATAAACATCCAGTGCCAACAAATCACAAAAATCCATCAACGGTTCATTTGTATTTGATACCTGATCATTATCTCATTTTGCATCATTTTCTATTAAAGAATAAATTAGAAATGATCAGGTATCCTGCATGACATCCTGATAGATTTTTAGATAAAGTTTGACACCAATATTTTTATGCTAGAAAAATGATGATAAAAAACAAAATCTATGAATGCATTCATTCCTCCCAGAACTGAGGCAATTATTAGAGAGAACGTGTCAAAACTTGATGAATCCTTTGCTTAAATTTGCAGATTATTTATTGTATATTTACCATACAATGCTAGGTCTCTTATCTAAATACTTACATCGTTATTAGCATTTAAGCGTAGAACAGTCTCAATAGCTTTCAGGCAACTGCTCACAATGCTTGAAATTAAATATTTTGTGTCTTTACAAAAGGCAAAGGCATACCATCCTAGCTTCTGAGATAATCAACGCTGCTAACAGACAACTTGTGACTTGCTATCTGCTTGTAATAACATAGATCTGTCTGAAGGATCCAAAGATTTGCTATTTCCATTTCTTTTTGAAATTGGAGGTACGTCTCCCTTCCATCTTTTAAGAAAGCTCATCTTTACTATTTGTAAGGGTTATCCTCAAACTGCTTTTCTAAAACCGTGGTTCTGTTGTCAAGCACTGCATTTTAGAATCAATCCCAGATTCAAATACAGAGCTGGCAAAATTTACCTACAAGTTCAGATTTCGGGCATCTTCAAATTTGCCTAGTTTTCTTAAGTGTACTAGTGTACTGCAATAGTTTAGAAACAGATACGTACTTTAAACCACCAATCTTTAAATAAGAAGCTATAGACAGAAGATTACTATTCAAAATACTATTTAAATATCTGTGTGGAAGTTTAGAATAATTTTATTCTAATAAAACTTCAAGTCAACACTGAAGTTAAGAGTAAGATTTTTTTTTTTATTTTTTTTTTTACTATCCTTAGTCTTTCACTTGTTATGTGAACCTTGGGTATCATTTCTACTGTCTTCTCTTTACCATAGTCTAGAGAGACACTAAAAGTCCAAATGACACAATAAATCAATATGTATTTCTAACAATTGTATTAGGCAGTTATTACATAATGTTATAACAACTTAATTAAATGGAAGGAAATAGGAATACAAATCATTATTTAGTTTCCTAATGGGACAGAAAGTATAACAAGTCAGTTTGTTTTCTAACTGGAAACAAAACACATGAAAAAATCGCACTCTTTCTACACTCTACTTAAGAACGAATCATAAGTCCAGTAGGGGAAAAAATCTCATATTAATTGACCTATATTACATTTTTATAGTTGGAGCCCCAACCCACTACTTCCCCTAGCATGAAGGCAATTTATTTAAGGCAATTCATTATCTTTACCATCCAAACTAAATCCCTGTTTTATGTTATTGAAAAAAAAAATTAGTCAAAGATTCATAGAACCACTTAATCATAGAAGCAATACATTTGATAATATATAGGGCATTATTCTTAACAGGTTTAGTCCTGAACTCACAAACATTAAAACCTGTGAATTTTCATTTATTTTAGTGAAACTATTCACATAAATTAACAGGAACATTTTTGTGTTTGCACTGTTTCAATTCCACCTTCATATATGCAATATTCTTGGTGTCAACCACCTAATTTTTATCGCATTTTCTGAGGAAAGGGGAAAGATAAGCAGCTCCCTCCCCCACAATAACTGAACCAATTTTGGAGTGACAGTGCAAGAGCTTTATGCCAATACATGACAAACCTGAAAATGTCTACTGTAAAAACATTTTCATTTCTGTCAATTTAGCATGTATCTTAAGTGGAACTGAGTGAAAATTAAACATAAAAATAAAAAAATAAAAATCATCAATATATTTTAAGACAGGCATGCTGTGAAGCTGTCAAACAAATTATGTTAATTACAGACCATCTCTAATTTTTAGAGCAGAGATTTCTTGTACATCTTCTATACACACTTTGCTTAGTTACATCAAAGGGTAATCACAGAACTAAATAGTAAAAAATATTTCAGGAAAGAGTAAAATTGGGATATGGTGTGAAATATAACTATATTTCTATTAGCATCAATGAAGCACAGAATTTGGTTAGAGTGCTGAACTGGCTTTACAATTGCTCCTGCTTTCCTCTCTTCTGTAACTTCTCTCTTCCTTACTCTCCTGTCACTGCATCGCAGACCTATGCCTCCAAGTCACCCAAAACGCACTTCAGTGTGCATGCACAGTGACTGAATTTAGCCCCAGCCCTTTGAAGTTTTAGCTAGGGTTAATTTCAGGACTATACATAATAACCGCACCCCCCAATTTGATTTGATTTGATAAAGCAAATCAGCACGTATTTCTGGCTCATTTGTCAATTCTCAGAAAGTGTTAAAGCCACACACAGAAGATATATAAAAATAAAGACAGGAATGCAGTAATTCTTAAATTTCCTGGACAGGGGGAAAGCAAGCACAGAATAGCAAAGCAGGCATCTGCAGTGGGCACGCTCCTCCTGTGCCAAAGGACACGCATACAGCCGCAAGCAAGTGCAGCTCACTCAGCCAGCCCCAATTCCTCCTTGGCCTATTCCTCCTCCACATCTGCAGAGGGAGGGCAATGAGCATGGTGTCTGCCAGGGTTAACAAATACCCATCTATTTTAGGTAGTTCTGTTCCTGGCATTATGTGTAATGACATCCATGGTAAGCATAGTAGTGCATGTGGGATAGCATAAAAGCTAAATATAATCTTGTATATCGTATATAATAAATTTTACTTTCAAGAAAAATCAACCCTAAAACATCTGTTAGCAGCTTACTAACATGCACCCTGTGGTATTCATTAGTGCAACAATAAAAGAATACCGTACCAAGAACCAAGTGATATGCATAAGTACGTTTGGCTTTATAACTAAAAATCACAAAACTAAAAAACAAAACAAAACAAACACAATGTATTTTGCATCCTTCAGCTCCCCAGCAGATTAAAAGCCTGCCTGAAATCCATTTGAAATTGCATTAACACAGCAGACTTCACAACAGCAGAACAAAGAAGGGCCTTTTCAGCTTGGAGGGCCACGTCCTCAAGGATTGAATATCGGTACAGATCTGCTATGTCAATAGAGCTATCCTGATTTATACCAACTGAAGATTTGACTCAGCATGTACAGAATTAGCTAACCTGCTCCCTGTTGCTGGTGAACTAAGAGAATAATTCTTGGCTCATTTCAACGAATGCTTTTCTTAGTATGACTCCTTAAGTCCTTTTAAAATAGATCTTGCTTTGATTCTGCTATGGGAAATTTCGTTTGACCTATAAAGAAAGTGCACTGACCTCAGACTAAATCTTCTTGTTCCTAATAGGAAACATCAACTGCATCACTCAACAACTGAAAGGCATTTGCTCCGTTGTACATAATCCTATTGTTCAGTTGACTAGAGGGGTAATAGATTTTTTTTTTTTTCATGTTTCCTACAGTATCTAACTGTTCTGGTAGCTCACAAGGAAAGAACTAATTT
The DNA here is from genome assembly GCF_040182565.1 of Anser cygnoides. NCBI lineage: Eukaryota > Metazoa > Chordata > Aves > Anseriformes > Anatidae > Anser > Anser cygnoides. The sequence continues at coordinate 81,692,749 of NC_089873.1, read as the reverse complement.
AGAAAATAAGTAGGGCATGATAATTTCATAAAAAATCTGTTTTCCTTTAGCTATATTTTTTCAACATAGCAATGCCCACAATATTAAATTCATTTTACCCCACTTCTTAAAGCAAAAGAAACAAGTATATATATACACACACGCACTGTAATGAAATCCTTATGCAAACTGTAGAGTCCATACAATTACATTCCAAATTTTGGAAGGGCCTCCCTGCCAATCTTTCCCACTGATCCAGTTCCTCAGCTTTAATAGGTTTCAAGTTTATAACCTCATCAAAGGAGCTTTTTGGGTGGGGACGAACCTTTTGTCTTTAATGCAACATAAACCTTCTAGTATGTCTTTCCTACACAAAATTTTGGAATTGTCCCCTAAGAATACAGCCAAGTCCACAGAGTGAGTACGCCTACATGTCTACAGCTTGTCTCTGTTTTGGTGTACAGTGGGAAGGAGAGAGGTTCAGGTTTCTTCCAGTGTGCCACGGTTCCAAGACCACAGCCCCTCATTTTGTTCTTACTGGGAACTGAGCCTGCGCCAGCTGCAAACCACCCTTGGTATCCACTCAGCGTGTGCAGAGCGCTAGCTGCTGGAGGACCTTGCGTCCACATGCAGAGCTTCAACCTGTTTCCACCTGAAGGAAATACATCTCATGTGCACTCAGAGTACGCTCTGTTGAGTGCTGCAAGGCTTCAAGGTCAAATACAAAGCAAATCTGCACACCCCAGCAAACCAAACTGCTAATGTAGACACACTTTTCATACACCAGTGAATGGATTCAAGTCCAATGGTTTATGATGCTAAAGAGCACAGAAAAGAAGTGCTGATAGAGCAGCACTACAGGTGTTCAATGGCTTATTAGATAATAATAATAATAAGCTAACATTTAATTTTATTTTTTTACTCTTAGCTATATACGTTCAAATATAGGGTACAAAAGACCTTATATGTAAAGAAGCACATTGTAAATAACTTTTCACTGCTCCATATTTGCTAGCACCTTAGTTAACCAGCTTACTATTCTTCCCACAGCAGGTTGATAAATGTTGAACAAATTCTGGCTACCAGAAGCTAGAGTTGTAACCTCTGATCACAGTTAAGACATGTCTCAAAAAGCTCACTATCATCCCTTCCTGGCAGACTGGAAACTTAGATTATAAAGAAATAAACCTTAGTACCTCACCGTATGTCTTTGCCTCATGTATTTATGGATAAATGATATCCTTGTCAGTAATTCTGTTTCACTCTTTGCTCTAAAGGGAAAATTCTCTACAGAAGGTCACAAAAGGTAGCAGGCAATGTCACCTTGTACTTTGGAAGCACTTCCAAAAGGAAAGTCAAGGTTCTGTTCAATTACTCCCTCCTCTCAACCATTCTGAGCACATCAGCATGAGAAGGAAAGAGGTGGGCAGAGATTTTTTCCTTCCCCCTAATCCTTTCCCCTTACTGATTGCCACAAGGTGGCAGAATCCATAAAGGAGAGGAAATTAGGGTGCTGGTATGCCTTACATTTTGGAACTGGCATATAGACGCATCTATCTGCTAATTAGAAAACAAACAAATGTAGAAATACATGTTGTTAATTTGATCAGTGTACATTAAATTATTTACTTGTTCACTGAATACTACTATATATGTTGATATATATATATATAAAATATAGTAGAGTCTTCACAATGAGATCTCACTACAGCAGGGGTTTCTTGAATCTTTGATGAGAAGTGGAGAGAAACTGTGTGTGAGAACAACCCAACACTGTTCTATTATTATCTGATACTTTTTATATTTCTATCAATGCAAAAGTGACAGATCAATGAGATTATACAGCAGCTATGATTGAAAACAGTGTAGGACTTCAGTGTTATAGTTAACACCATGCTACTTTATAAGCAAATTATATTAGACATTATACACCTTATTTTAGCAAGCTTTTTTCAGATTTAAAGATGTTTAAAATTGCTTATTTGAGGACACACAACAAACTACAAAATATGCGTAAGAACTAATACATATGAAGTCTAATTCTGTCTGTTTTCCTTCTAAGGAGGCAGCAATGTGCTGACCTACCCATAAAATCTGAAAGAATCACCAAACAGTAAATGCTTCCCCACTTGCTCCTCCTTTATTTACTGCAAGGCATTTAGATCACATTTTTGTGGTGTATATTCTCATCAAGATATACTCTACAGGGGTGAAAAAGAAACTGTTCCTTCAAATCTGCTGTCTTTCATTACATTCTATAATAGCAAAGGTCCAAAGACATAGTATGTAACTGTATCTCCAGTGAATTACTTGAACCCCTCCACACACACACACCATTTTTCTCTACTCAGACATCCTTCAAAAGCACTAATTCCCTGTGTACTACAGCAAAATTCAAGCTATAAGTGTTCATCATTTAAGCTTTAAAAAGTGCAATGTAAACACCTGTTTAAGTTGATAGCCATCTGCTTTCTTACAAAATCAAAATCTTAATAACATGGAATTAACAGAAGAAAAGCGAGACCTGAACTCTGAGCAGTATACAGTAAGCTCAGAGTTACCAAAAAAAGAAATATATATATATATATATATATTTTTTTCAATGAATCATTCACATCCTCCATTATTTTCTGCCCATCTATCTGGACTGATACCCCATCAACATCCAGTTGCTCCTTATGGGACTTTGACAAGTGAAAGACAATTGAAGATTATTTAGGATTTTGCCCACACTAAATGAATTTTAGGAAAGCATTGATTTGCCTTTTCTGGATGGAGAGGCATATGTGAAATAAATTGGATCAGATGACAGAATGCATAAAAATCATAGCAAACTTCCAATACTATCCCTAATTTATGCTAACATTGGTCATTAGAGAACTGAAAGACACTAGTAACATTCCCATCAGGAGAGGAGAAATTTCCTCTGTTAAGTTAGGTGGCTTTATATTAAGACAATTAGAGATCGTTGAACTGAAGCAAAGTATTTTCTTTTGAAAATACTCAAATTGCTTTTGCTCCAATACAAAATCTTAATTTGGGTACTTGACTCCCCCCGGTTGTCATCTAGGTTCCTTCATCCAGCTAAGTCTAAACTCTCCATTACCCAAAGTAACAATAAGCAGCCCATAAATGTGGAATATAGAAATGAATACGATGCATCTAAACACATATCCCCAAAAATACTTTAAGCAAATTGATTTTTTCAATTTAAAATACCTACTGCAAAATAACCTTCCTTACCCTAGCAGCGTCTCAGTGAAGAAAAATATATAATTTATATTATATAAAATATATATAAAATAATATATATAATATATAATTATATAATATATAATTATATATATAATTATAATATTATATATATATATAATATATATATATAAATATATAATTATTGCATTCTAAACTAATGTGTAGCTTTTCAGTGGAAAATATATTCCTAAATTATCTATATAATTTTGTTTAATTTACGTGCCAGCTGAATTTCTCTGTGTCCTAATCTGTTGGGTTTGTGATCTACACTTAGCCATTAACACCATTTAACAGTTGTTAAATAGTATAATCACCTGTTGTTATCTTGATGTAGATTCAATTCCAGTGTTAATTGCTTTCAATGTGCTGCTCATAAACCCATCCCTTGCTATATTCTCTGTGCTGTAGTTGGAAGGGAGGTAAAGTGAAATGGACTGTACGCACCTCAGTAGGAAAATTTAATTTAATGGAAAAAGCTATATATGTAGAAGAGTTATGAATTGAATATTGATGCAGTCCAATTTTGAAACATCACAAGAATTACAAGGCCAGTTTAGGGTGACCTTTGAGAACAGGAGCTTGGTTTCAAGCCAGCAATAAAATTGCCCATCTGCTTTTCAGTGATCATACTGCCTATAAGCAGGTGAGCACACCTTCATGCCTAGAACATTTCAGACAGAAATGTTTAAATTTGCTTGACAGAAATTAACAGGCTAAACTAGAAATATAACTAGTCTTGTATTATTTCCTTCCATTTCTTTAAAGCTTGTCAACACCAGCAAGTTGTTATACTTACTGTTGGGTAGTCTAATGGTGGAGTCTCCAGGCAAGTCTGTGTCATGACTGGTACCTGCGCTAGCACTGCAACAGCAAAACTACTCCAGGGAAGAGCAGGACTACCAGGTCAACTCTAAATCTTTATTTTCCCCATGCCTTTCTAATACAACACAGCTGGACAATTGTTCTTTTTCTCTTGGCTACTATGCAGGAAGTAACAGCCCTTCATTAAAGCTCGATTTGTTGGTAGTTTGTTTCATTTGGGGGGGCGGGGGGAGAGGGCGGACAGCAGTGGCTGGGAACAGACTACCTGCTCTTCCTTCATGGTCTTGAGAAACTACTACAGCCACCGCACTTCCCAGTTTTGCCATCAAGGAGTTTTGATGCAGGAGGATAGAAAAATGCAGTCTATGTCCAAAAGATTGAAAGAAGCACTGACAGTCTCTCAGGACATAAATCTTCCAACCCAGTTACACTCACCCCTGGCCCTCTACTCCACACATCACGTCATTCCCTCCAGAGGACAATTTTATCTCTTAAAGTTAAGTTAAAGTTTGTTTCTGTAGAATCTCACCTTTAAATCACTGGACTAGAAGTGGGGATTTAAAGTGAGTGGTCACAACATCATTTTCTAAGACAAAAGTCTTCTTAAATTTTCAGAGAGATTAATCATTTTGTGTATATAGCTATGATTACACAATATAATGAAATATTTGGAAGTTTACACTTCCAGTGCTCACATCTGTGCCATTCCTGTCAATTTTCTGATCCTTATGTAGAAATCAGATTTAATCACAGCAGAATTAACTATTAAAAGCACATCCCTTGACAAAATACAGTTCGGGAAATTTTCCTTTTTTAAACAGAAAAAAAAAAAACATAGACATGTTGATTATATGCATAAAAAAAAACATACTAAGAAACATACCAACACAATTTCTAAAAAAAAAAAAAAGTTAATTAAAAAAAAAAACTGCCAATACCTCCTAGCATACCTTTGCCAAATTAAAAACATATGCAGAAAAAAGAATAAAAAAAAATGAAAAAAAGCGTTTCCATATATAAGCTACTCAAGTAATTTCTCAATTGCTATAAAGAAAAGGACAATTTCTACTTTCCCTTGTCATGTTCTTATTTTCTATGATAAACAGAGCATTCAAACTTAAAGGATAAAATCTTGAATGAACAACAATACAAATAAAATATTCCTGCAAAATTAAGAACTAACAAGCAAAACAATTCTCAAATTTATTCAATAAATACTTTATGAAAATTATTCCCATTGCTTAGTTATTGTTGCTGCTGAGTATTATTTCCATCTCTGTAGTTTTCCATGACTTTAAAACAAAGAAATAGGTTTCTGGACTAAACAAGAAATAGATCAGACCTCACAGAGAAAAGTAATTTCATAAAAAAGTTTCATTTATTTGAAGTTTTTCCTACTTGAGGAAGAGTAAAAATATTTGAGAAGCCTCACTAAAAGCAAAACTAAACATCTGGAGAAAGCAGACTTTGTCAGAAGTATATTCTGCTGAAATTCTGTCGGATTTGTAGTAGAGAATTCTCTCTTGCTCTAATAGAATTTAAAGAATATATGTGAAAACAGAACATATGCAATTGCTGTAAAGAAATATTTGTCATATGTATTGAGCACTATTAATATACCTAAATTCTAACACTGTCAGAATTGCATTCCTCTGCATATAGAAAATTATTATATTATCTTTCCTTATAAAGCAGGAGCACAGCACTTGTGACTATCAATTCAATGGAAGTCCAATCATAGTAACATGCTATAAAAAGATCTAGGAGGGAACAGTAAGAATAAGATTTGCCTGGAATTTCTCATCGGTTATATTTTTTTCAGTGCAAAACTGAACTTATGATTAAACTAAAAATCTCTTTTCAACATCTGCACAGCTGTATGTCAGACAATACACTTAAACCTGTCAAATTCATAAATCTTTCTAAGAGAAAAATTCATTTCCAAAACACTTTGAGGATAATAATCCAATAATCCAATGTCCTCTTTTGAGGACAATATTTGTAAATAAATACAATTAACGTGTATGTGCACATATGTGCCATGTCATTCTTATACCAAATATCTAAAAAAGAAGGAAAGAAGGACAGAGACAGAAAGAAGGACAGAGGCAGAAAAACACTTTCACTGGACTGGCATCTATAATTTTCCATAATATATGTATGCTATTAAAATTATGATCATCTGTAAATATCTTCTAAATAGCTACATTTGCCAGACCAATAAAAATGGGGTATCATCATAATTAAGTGTCTAGCCCCATGTTAAACACATACAACTCAAAGTATCTATATATTGATTTTAGATAATTTACAGCTCTAGGTAATTGCAAACCTAGATTCCAAGTTGCCAATAATAGCAGAGTAATGAATTTTAAATTTCTTGTATAATCAAACTACCTTTTGCTTTAGCTTCAATTCCAGACATTAAGGTAACCCCCAAAATACGTTTTTAATTGTTCCATATTGCATGAAGAGAACAGACTTCATTACTTTTCAAACTAGTGTGTCAATATTTATTTAAAATAAGTTTACAGTTGTCAAGACAGTCGTTGAAGAAGAGTCCAGAACTCAGAAACTGTAAACCTTATTGCTCAGTGTAGGTGCTCTTGTTAGTGATTTCCTGGACTCCTGCAGAAATTCCAGTTTCATTAGGAGGGCCCAGCAATGAGATGGGATGCTGTGATGAGACAAGAAATACAAGAAATACATTCACAGAAATACTGAAGGGAAACAAGCACTGTTTGAAAGTGCAAATGGTTTTAATTATCCTGTGAGTCTTTTTTTTTTTTTTTCCCCACTAAAGATTTACTGTCCATTGCCTGAAAGCAAATACAAAGAAACAGTACATAACAAGCTGAAGTATTGTCTTGTTTCTCACACAAATCAGCACCATTTACTATGGGTAGAGGGCTGAAATCAGAAGTAAAAGGTGCAAAAGGGAAGAAAAAGAAGAAAAAAAAAAAAGCACCCCCTTTCATTTGAAGTATATTGATATCTCAGTAAAGAATTATTCCCAACAACCTCAATGTAAAATATGCGATCCCATTAACACGATTTACTTTATATGGGTAATCAATAAGTTATCTATCAAAACACAGTTTTACTGCATTCAGTCCAAAATATTACTCAGTTGCATACTACTATATTTCTTCTAAAATGTTGCAGAACCGAAGTCATTACACGTACATGTCACCTATCAGACAACAAAAAGTAGATAACATGTCTAATATAAAAGGAAACAATGTTGAAATTCTTGTCCAGATTTTAAATCAATACATTCAAATACCAAAAGAACAGATTTGTTACACTGCTTGCAGAACAACAAAGGACCTATAACCTTAAAATCCTTGGCCATAACAACCCATTCCACTAGGAATGACACTCCCTTTCAGAAATTTTTGTAAGAAGCCATGACCGTGTTGTTTGCTGTGGGGCCTCCATGCTGCACTTGGACAATGCCAGTACAATGGAAAGCAACAGGAAATTATCACACAAGCATGATCATGTATATACATTTTTTTACAAATGTTGATTTATCTTTCCTTTTTTCCTCCACCTTCACCACCATATTTTTTTAAATAATTTATATTCTCCTGTTCCTCAAACACACACACAAAAACCTAAAGCCCTTCTAATTTAAATGGAGTTTCAGTTCTTGTGTAAAGGAGAATGGCCGACCAGCACTGTTAAACAGTCTTTATATTGCACAGATGTGGATGGCATTTTATAACACCTTCTTTATGAGACTGTTGATTGAAAATTTTATGACCTGAGTACTGTTTCTTGTTACATTATTAGAGCTTATTGTTGATTTATTTTCATATAGTGTTGCCAAACTACATTTTAGGTGTATTAAATTCATGTTTTCATTCCTTTTCAACTGTGGTCTTCTGATTATACCACATAGATGCACTATTACATACAAACTGTTGGACCTCAGCCCCCAAAACACCACAGGGTTTTTAAAGGTTTTCCATCAAGCTGAGAGTGAAAGGCAGACACAAGCAAAATGGAGCAGTACTACTGTCAGACACTGGCAGCGCAGAGAAACACAGACAGATAGATAACAGATAGTAAGGTACTAAGTACCCTACAATTTATTGAAGCAAATAGAGGAGAGTTGAGTGGCAAATTACCTACACTGTTCACAAACCAGCAGGCTACCCTGTTTGCCAGCCATCCAAATTGTTTCTGGGTAATTTGGCACATTTCTACTTTGTTGTGCTATTTCTTATGGAATGACTTCAAGTTTTGATAATTCCCTGTTGTGCGAGATCTTTCCAAACACTAGCAAAACTTCTGAGAATGATGGTAAGAACAGTGAAATACATGGAAATTATTAGCTAATCATTGAAAGTAATATGAAATCAGACAGATATGGAGCTATTGTAAGGGAATTAAAAATATATTAAATACCAAATTAAAAACAAACAACAAAAAAAAAGCAATTTCTTCCTAACAAAGCTGAGGAGAGTACTGCCTTTAAGAACAGAGTATAAGAAATTAGTCAAGAAAGTGATATGACAAACAAATACTTATTTTGCATACTGAGTAAGTGTGAAGCAAATCAAAGATCCATGGAAGAAAAAAAATACAAGTTACTTTTGAAGTGTTGTCTTCTTTCCTCTTGAAAACATAAAAGGTAATTTCTTTAAAATTATAGCAAGGACACTGTTGTTCACAAAGTCAAACATGCAGGAAAAGGAATTCAATAGCAATTTTAGACCTGCTGATAATTCTCAGCACCAACCTAATACAGGGTTTTAGTCTGAGAAATGAAAGTAGACTATAGTAAAATTATATGATTGATTCCTTTCTGTGCCTAATATCGTGCATATATACACACACATTACATACGTACACGTGCTCTGTATGTGTATATATTCTAGTTAGTTAAGCCTCTTCATAGCAAAGAAAGATAAAGAGTCTTACCAACTGCTGAGACAGGAAAGTGGCAGTGATTGTAGCATGCTGTGAGAGATCAAGGGGTCTAACAAAGGCAGGAAAACATAACAGAACAGGGAACCTAAGTTACCCCCCACCTGGGCTGAGCAATTGTCGCATTCAGTTGTGATTCTGGGACTGAATTTCTAGCTGTTATCAATGAGAACTACACGAAGCAAGCAGTCCAGGACACCGCAAGAGGAAAATAAACTCCAGGCACTGGTCCAAGGCAGCATGTAGGACCCGGCTTAAAACACACCTGAAGAGCCACTCAGTACCCATGACGATGTATGTACCTGGAGCACCTGCTTACATGAGCAACAACCTAAATAAACTACAGTGGTGCTTAATTTAAAATGAGAAAATGTACTAAATAAATAACGGCTCTTTCAAAAAGAAGAAAGGCCATGTAAAAGTTTAAGATACTCAGACACAGAACAGAGTGTATTTATGGACACGACAGCATAGGTCCAATGGAAATGCATTCCACCTGTCTAAAAAGGTTTACAATGACGATAAAAGATACTCTTTCCAGAAAACCACGTAAAAAAGCTTTAAGAAGACATATTTTGCAGCAGATGAAGTTATGTCTAAATCAAGTAATAGAGGAATACAACTGTTGACAGCTAAAATGTAAACACTGGGCTAGCCCAAAGGGATCTGAGAGAAGCAACTTGGAAAAGACATGGAAATTAATAAACAATCATTTTTCTCACACATCAGGAACACAACCTTGCTAGAGTCTGGAGGGTGAACAGATGATGAAATTAAAATAAATAAATAAATAAATTCTCAGAGAAGAGGAGCTGGCCAAGCCGCTTTCCATCATTTATCGGCAGTCCTGGCTATCAGGGAAGGTCCCAGTGGACTGGCGGCTACCGAATGTGACGCCCATCTACAAGAAGGGCCGGAAGGTAGACCCGGGGAACTATAGGCCTGTTAGTTTGACGTCAGTGCCAGGGAAGCTCATGGAGCAGATTATCTTGAGTGTCATCACGTGGCACTTGCAGGGCAACCAGGCGATCAGGCCCAGTCAGCATGGGTTTATGAAGGGCAGGTCCTGCTTGACAAACCTGATCTCCTTCTACGACAAAGTGACATGCTTAGTGGATGAGGGAAAGGCTGTGGATGTGGTCTACCTTGACTTCAGTAAGGCTTTTGACACCGTTTCCCACAACATTCTCCTCAAAAAACTGGCTGCTCATGGCTTGGACTGGCGTACGCTTCGTTGGGTTAAAAACTGGCTGGATAGCCAGGCCCAAAGAGTTGTGGTGAATGGAGTCAAATCCAGTTGGAGGCCAGTTACTAGTGGAGTCCCCCAGGGCTCAGTACTGGGGCCAGTCCTCTTCAATATCTTTATCGATGATCTGGATGAGGGGACTGAGTGCACCCTCAGTAAGTTTGCAGACAACACCAAGTTAGGTGCATGTGTCGATCTGCTCAAGGGTAGGAAGGTTCTGCAGGAGGATCTGGATAGGCTGGAGTGATGGGCTGAGGTCAACTGCATGAAGTTCAACAAGGCCAAGTGCCGGGTCCTGCACCTGGGGCGCAACAACCCCAAGCAGCGCTACAGGCTGGGAGATGAGTGGTTGGAAAGCTGCCTGGCGGAGAAGGACCTGGGAGTACTGGTTGATAGTCGGCTGAATATGAGCCAGCAGTGTGCTCAGGTGGCCAAGAAGGCCAACAGCATCCTGGCTTGTATAAGAAGCAGTGTGGGCAGCAGGTCTAGGGAAGTGATTGTCCCCCTGTACTCGGCTCTGGTGAGGCCGCACCTTGAGTACTGTGTTCAGTTTTGGGCCCCTCGCTACAAGAAGGACATGGAGGTGCTCGAGAGAGTCCAGAGAAGGGCGACGAGGCTGGTGAGGGGTCTGGAGAACAAGTCTTACGAGGAGCGGCTGAGGGAGCTGGGATTGTTCAGCCTGGAGAAGAGGAAGCTCAGGGGCGACCTTATCGCTCTCTACAGGTACCTTAAAGGAGGCTGTAGAGAGGTGGAGGTTGGTCTATTCTCCCACGTGCCTGGTGACAGGACAAGGGGGAATGGGCTAAAGTTGTGCCACAGGAGGTTTAGGTTGGATATTAGGAAGAACTTCTTTACTGAAAGGGTTGTTAGGCATTGGAATGGGCTGCCCAGGGAAGTGGTTGAGTCACCATCCCTGGAGGTCTTTAAGAGACGTTTAGATGTTGAGCTTAGTGATATGGTTTAGTGGAGGACTTGTTAGTATTAGGTAAGAGGTTGGACTGGGTGATCTTGGAGGTCTCTTCCAACCTAGACGATTCTGTGATTCTGTGATCCTTATGGGTCCCTTTCAACTCGGGATATTCTATGAGTCTATGAAAGTTGAATTAGCTGCTCTCAAAAGTCATTGGCTTTGAACTGGAAGTTGAATCATTCATATCCAAAAAAAAAAAAAAAAAGTGTCTTTTTTTTTTTTCATTGAGAACCTTTAAAACACTTTCTTTTAGCATTCCCAAATCAAACATTTCAACTCTATCAAATTAAAACTTTCTCTTTCCCAAGCAGTTCATCATTACACAGCATCTTCACTTCTATCAGAGCTTCATGGTAATTCAAAAGCCTCTTGTCCATATCCTTGACTGATGAGGCAGCCCTGCCATTTTCCTAGGCTCTAAAGCCAGCCAGCAGGATTTGCTGCCACATTGGACAAATTAGCCAAAGTGCAAGTGACAGCACATGAGGCTCCTATTTATACAGACAGTTTTTATCCTTTCCAAAGGATCATTTCATTCCATTATTTGGAGGGGCAGGAGGGAGAGAATGTTTCAAGTGTTAGCCACTTCAACCACTCCTCTAGATCAAATAAGCCCTTTTGTTATAGTATTTCCCATGGTCACATTTTCTTGGCATTTCTTAGTAGACTTTGTGCTCTACATACATGTAGAATCTAAAACTGGCACAAGACCGTTTCACCTCTGTAGTTGTGAACCAATGAGAACAATTATTTCTTGTCAGATACAGCTAATGAATGATCCTGACTCCAAAATTATCTATCACTTTTGCACAAGCGTGACATTGCTTGTGGGGTTGTCCCCACAGCTTCCCCTGCCCAGGAAACGTTATGGATAACAATTACAATTAAGTGATTGAAAATAGTAACAATGAAACAAATAGCCCCAAACTGTGCTTATTCTAAACCTGTTTGCTAAAGAGGAAGCTGGCCATCAATGAGATTAAGCAGAAACCAGGGAATTGCAAAGAGACTTTTGGAACAAAACATGAGTACAGCACTGTGTACATCCTCATTAGCTGGATTTTTAATTTATTCTTTTACAGATATTTTTTTTTTAAATCATTTTTAGAAAGGTTATTTTAGAGCCCAGTCTTCTCTTTCATGGTGTATGCAGCCACTCTTTACCTTTATTCCATTTGTTCCATTAATAATCTTTTATCCCATTTTACTATCTAAGCTTTTAGCAAAGACATTCAATAATATGAGATCCAAGAAAGAACCAACCTGAATACCCCTTATAATTCTTTCAATATAAATTCAAAATATTGATAAACATTCCCTAATAAGTTTTTCATTAAGTTATTGAAACATATATTAATCTATTTTTCTGGGAACAATGAGACAATGCTTGTTAAGAATCTTCTGCCATTTCAAATATTTCAGCAAGTGTCAGAAACACAACTAAATTGATAACAAGACGGACTGTTATAATTTTCACATTCCCATTGGACCTAAGATTTCCAGCTAGAGGTTAAGATCCTAATATTTTAAGTGTTATACACGTATAGAGCAAACAAGAGGAAAAAAAAAAAAAAAAAAGGACAAGGCATGGATACAGAAAGATGCACAGGAAAAAAGAAAGAGCAATTATCCATGTAACAGGCAGCTGTTGCACTGCCTGAATAATGTAACAGTTGTGAAGCCTGTTGAAATACAGGAAAATGATGGAATACCAGCCACAAAACCTGGATATTGGTATTATTCTCACATTTACCATGTAAGCATAACATATCTAAACTACTCTAAAGAATTTAAATGTTTGTTTTTTTTTTATTTATATTTTTGTTAATTACTTTCAGATACTTTCCATCTTTAGATAACTTGGATTTGAATAAAATATTTCAGAAAATACTTAAAATACAACAGATGCATTTAGAATAGGTTAAAGAAGGATATTTTCATCTTCTTTTTGAATTCCTTCTCATTTTGGCTTGCTTTTAACTTGTTTGATATTCTGGCTCTGAAAAAAAAAAAAAAAATCCTTGCCCTGAGCATAAGAGCTTTGCCCCCTTTTTCTCTCAAAGATGAGATTATGAAAAACAGATGATATCATTTATGCTACTGATCCTGGCAACTCTACAGAAGTCAGAATACTAAAATATTTTCCATAGAAAACAGACTGAAGCATTGTATCTGCCTTTTTCTGTGTAAACTAAGTATTGTATTGTATAGTGTCTTTCAGAAAGAGGTAATCCAAATCACTTTTCAGATTTCATCTCCAAAACCACAGTAGATTTGGAAGAAGGAAAGAGCACTGTTTTTCCTACCAATTTCTCTGTATGGGTGGTAGTGAGTCCTTGATTCTCATTAACATGTTTACAGGATTAACTGTTTATGCGTTGCATTACAAATTTCACATACGCAACAGAGGAGATACAATTTTCTGTTATTGACTTGTCTACATTTCATGAATGGGTTTGCTTACAGTCAAGTAAAACACTAAACTTCTCACCTGCAGCAAAGTGGCTCTCCAAGAGCATGCTAATGCAGCAGTGACCAAACTGTCTCAGATAGCTCAGTTCTCAGGCAGAAATAAGGTAATATTTCTAAGTCAACTTGGGCTGGAAGTTTACAAGTGTTTACCCAGACTTGACAGAAACCTCACCTAGAAGAGATTTTTGCCCTAGATCAGTATTTCTCTGTTTATGCCCTACAGGAGAGAAGCTGTTTAAAGGATGAGCTCTCACAAGTGTCTGCATAGCTCATGGTGTGAGCTGATAGATCACAGAAGCCATGCTGACACTAGAGAAGAGAGCAAATCTATTCACAGGGCAGACTGCTGTTCAAACCACTGCCCTGCCCATCCTCACCCTGCAGTTCACTGCTCCATTGACCGGTGGGAGTTGGATAGCCCATGCATCTGCTGATCCTCAGATCACTGCACAAACCAAATAAAAAGTTTTTCTCTCCTTTCCTGCATTGTCTCCATCAAACAAAAAAAATCAAACAAACAAACAAAAAAAAGTTATCTTTTTCATGCTGTTAATTTCAGAGATCCACAGACAGGAAAGCACAAAAATCTATGATGAGTAGTTGACAGCACCTTCTGACACAGCCCCATTGGAAAAGCCAATGCATTATCCATCCATCTACACCCTGAAGAGCTCCCAGTGGATAAAAGCAAATTCAAAAGCACTCAGTTCAAAGAAAGCAAAAGCCTATACCCACCACAGTTCAAACCTCCCATTTCAATTCAGGACTCCCACCTCACACTTATAATCTGTTTGGAAGCTGTCCGTTGCAATCCAAGCCTTTCTAACTCTTATTAGGGCAATTAGCCTATGTTACTGCAAAATTAATCATCTTTAAAGACAGGAGGCAGGGTAGGGGCAAGAAGGTGGGAAAAATCAACAAAGAAAGTAGTTGGAATTACTCTAACAATCTGAGAACATTCACAATGCATTTCTAATATGGACTGCTAGCTTTTTATTCTTTGTGTTCTTATTCCATCTTAGCATTACCAATGAACTTTACAATTTACGGCTTCCTTCTAAGTCTCATTTAGTTGCTGTTATTTGTATTCTGAAGCATTGTAAGTGCCCTGCCAAACTCTAACTGCAATTAGTCTTTCATTTAATCATTAGGATTTTTCTCCGAGTTGTCATTGGCTGCCCTTTCAGCCATCTGAGGGTATTGCTACATATCAGGCTTGAACTTTCATCATTTCAAATAAACATAGTTTGAGTGAAACTAGATTTCTGATGTACCCACAAGACTGAACTTAGTCTTCCATGTAACTTCATTAAAAGGAAGTATCAGCAGTTCATATGCTTAAACTATTACTTTCTTCCTTTGGACCATATTCAAGAATTTCTGTATAGAGCTCTGCACATTTTTTGGTGACTAATCTTGGTGGAAGGCTTACATACCAAGCTTGTATCTGGGTGTTGGCGGAAAACACATCAGTTTTGGGTTGGACAACGTTCTGTCCCTCAGCCGCAAGAGCTAATTTGGCACTTGTTTATAGAGATTTGCTTCATATACCCTGTTTCTCCTGCTCTGCACCAGAAGCTTTCTTTACATCAAGAACAGATGAATTCTCAGCAAGTGTAAAATCAATGCAAATTTCAAAGATAAATGCTGCAGACTTCTAGCTATGCCTAATCAATAGAAACATCAAAAATAGTTTGGAGTTATCAGGTATACCCAAGGCTGCTGTTCTCACAATAATCAAGTATCACCCCCTCAAAACCACTTCCCCTCTTTTTTTTTTTTTTTTGACATCTCTTAGCATTTGACAGAAATTGAGTCCTATCCTGTATACCAGCACACACACAAAGCCACTGTATGTATGACTGGGTTTCTATTGCAATTTCTTCTCGAAGGGGAAAGGGTGGTTAAAAATCATAGCACTGGTGTCAAGATGTATATGTACATAATGAATTTTATAAAAATACATTATTTCTTAATTTTTTCTATAAGGGTAAGCTAGATTTATAAACTATCAGATAAATTGCTAATAATGAGCAATTTAGTTGAAATTATTTATAATTCATGGCATGACAATTTGTGGCTTTTGTAACTTATTCAGATCCTTTGTTTTACTAAAAACAGTGTTATTACAAATATACACTGAGTTTAACCAACCAATGGCATACATTAAGGAGGGTACAGAATATATTACTGCCATTCTTGAGAAGACTTCCATTATAGTTTCTCCCATTCTGGTGCTTATCTGGGACAGCAGTTCAGCTAATAGATGCAACAGAACTATCCAAAGTACTTTTATTAAGGATTATTTTTAATAAAGATTAAACTGTCTCTTTTACTGCTAGGGTAGCACACTCTTCAGAAAAATGACATTATAAACTCCTCGCTTCATATTTCTTACTCCACAAAACCACTGATTGACTACCACATTTCACAGTTCTGTTACACTGTCAAGCAGTTTTCACTTTATAGTTCTCCTGAATGCTATTACCTACATTTATATGTTTCTATTACTTGGACTTGGCTCCCTCTTTGCTCTGAAGCTGTAGATTTCACTTGCTGGAATATCTGGTCCAGTTCTAGCTGGTTCACCTTTGGAAAAAAAGTAATCTTAAAGGACTTATTTGGCTAGAACATATTGCAATACTACCAAAAAAGGACGTCAAAAATTTAGAGTTTTCAAGTACTAACAAGCTAGTGGAGGTACAATAATCTAGTTCAGCTTTACTAGTAAAATTAATATGCCCTTTGCCTATTGCTTAAATACAACACTATGTCACAGCACGTTAAATAACTACTTAAGAAATCACATTTTCCAATTAGCTTTTTAGATAGGAAAAATAGTCATAATATTTTCTAAAGAGGAAAAAAACTGTTTCTTTGTGGATTTTTTTTTTTAACTTTCATGCTGTAATTTGCAGCTGACATTGCCTTTTTTTTTATATATATAATTTACATTTGTTCAGCTTGTAGATCAATTTCAAGGGGGTGGGGGGCTGAAATCCATGTCATTCAGCCATTTGCTGGTGGATTTCACAGCTATTTTAACAATTTATTTGATCTTCTCTTTGAGTCACGAATCTGAAGTTACTTCAAAACCTCAGCTTCTCAAAAAGTAATATACCAGCTCATAAATGCCAAAGGAAAAATCTGTCACTGCTGAACATACATTTCAAACCTTCGTACAAGTTTCATCCATTTAGTTTATCTGGTAAAAAACACTGGGAGAACAGTCATCTCATGTAACTTAGGCTACTGAATTAGAGCTACATAGATTTACACTTGGTACATATTCAGCTAAATAAAAAAAAAAAAAAACTTACAGAGAAAATCATGTGTTGTTAAAAACAAACAAAAATCAATGATGTGCCTGATGCAGCTCATTAACTTTTTTTGAGCTATTACATATTCCAATTATAATAAAAGACTAAGAGAATATGCCTTGGAGTTGATGCACCCACTAAGGGGTCCAAAGAGCTGTTCTCTTTTACAGACGCCCAGAACAAATGCCCTTACAGAATTCTGTGCATGCATGTGCTACAGCATTGCTTTAAAGCAAAAAAAACAATTACCTTTACCCAATGACACATACCTTCAAAAGGAATATACATTATAAACTTACAGTTTCATTTTATGCCTTGGGACCTTGCTTTCTTTCCGTTTGCCTTTACACATACATACAATGCATCTGCACACAGACGTACACATATATGTATGCTGGCATCTTTATATTTTGAACGTTCTTACCCATAGCTTGGTAACAAGGTCATGTAAACCTAATGTAACACTCTAGAAGTAGGAAAAGGAGCAAAATGTAGATGATGTGGAAACTTAAATGAACATATCTTTTATTTTAAGGAACAAAAAAAATCTAAGGCTAATATGAAAAATAAATACTACGTATGTCTGTACATAGTGCAAACCAGGGGTTTCAGTTTGATTTCACTATATTCAGCCCCCTCCTCCCATCATCTGAAAATCTAGTATTCTAAATAGTACGTACACATCACAATAACTTGGATGCAAAGTTACTGATGTGTAAAATCACTGGCGCATCAGTGAAATGAAAAAGCAAAATCACATACAACTGTACAAACAAATGAAGAGAAGCTCATTGAGGTCCATCCTGGTAAGTCTTCAGCCCCAACAGATGTATAAAATAGATCCCTTATTGCAAAGATAGCCTAGAAAAAGTTTTTGTTATTGTACAGCAGCATATTTCCAATAAGGTTGTCTGCCTCATTCAAATAACAAATCCATTTTTGTCAATCTTTTAAATTTTTTCTCTTTGGCATATGGAATAGTTGCAATTCATCACCTTTACTTAGTTATCTGACACGCACATTGATCTATCCTGATCTCCCAGCTAGGATCTCTCTTCTCTACTGTAACAAAAGAATAATGGACAAAGCTGCTGAAAACTCGATTACAGCTGAAATTAGAGAAAGAGAGAGAAAATTTATATTGCTCCTTTACTGACCTGCTGCATATAATGAATGGCATCAATAAATCCAAGGAAAGAAGTGATAGAAGTGATAGACTCTCTCCAACATGGGATTCACAAGCTATACAAGTTATGCAGCTTCTAATAAAATCATTCACTAACTCAAATCCACTACCACAAAACAAAGTCAGTAGATCATGTGTATGATGATTGTGCAAAGTTTCATGTCTCTCAAAAATAAAGCATTTCTGAAGAGGTATCCCTACAAGGTCCTGACTGCAGTTCTCAAGTATTTCACATAGGAGATACACTACAGTAATGCTGTAAGAAGCATTTCCAGCCATAATGAAGATTTAACGTTACTTTAACAGCTATATATCTCTGCAATTCCTGTCTGCCCATTGTGCAGCTCACTAGTAAGACCAGCCCCCCAGCTGGACAAAGCCTTGAGCTCCAGAGCCCCTCTTAGACTTAACTAATCAAAATAAATCTGTGGGCTTTTAAAATAAAACAACAAGCAAGACTTTAGTAGACTGTTAACTACCATAACTACCATTTCAATGCACACAAACTCACAGAACCAGGGCAGGCCCTTGTTTCCAACTACTCACATGTTTTCTGAGTTTTATCAAACCCTGCCTAGGCCTTTTCCTTTCAAGTTCCTCTGCCCAGCTTCTCTGTGGCGTGAGGGGCTGCTCCTCATCCCTTTCAGTACTTTCTCTGCCCTGACACCTTAGGCTCCTGCCTGTTTAACCCTGCGGTCCCTCTTTCCCTGGAGCTGCCTCCTTTACTTTCCAAGGCAAGGAGCAGTCTTCCCCATCCCGTGGAAACAATCCTCTCCAGTGGTTCAGCCAAATCATTTCTTAAACTAGTAACACAAACTTAAAATAAACAGATGCAAGAGATGTCTATCATATAGGGTTGAAGCATTTCAGACCATGAATCAGAATTTGTCTGGGAAAGCCTTGATGCCAAGGTTTGTAGCATCTTTTTACTGAGCAGGAGTTCTCTGCCCAAGCCTAGTGCTATTCATCCAGTTCATAGCCTGATCCAGGCAGGTATCTCTTCTATGGGGATATCCCGACAAGCTGAAGACTGCAAATAGATGCTGCATGACGAAATCGGCATTTTGCACCACTAAGTAAGGCTATGCAACGGGAAGGGACTGCTGTCAGCCCTCTACTGTTGCTGTAAAGAGTAAGGTATAAATAGCCCACCCTGATGCTGCAGAGTGCACACAATTTTATTTTTCCTGCAGTTCTCTCCGTCTCTTCATCTCAGGACAGTGGCTTTTTTACATGGCTTTTACATGGCTCCATCGGTTTCTAAAATCTTCTAAGTCAGTATTTTATATTCCTTGTCTCCAAAGATACTGTCATGAGCCTAACAGAACTAGCACTTAGTCACATTGCCCATTTTCCATTCTACTTTCCCTTTTCACCTTTCAAAAACACTGTTGCATTTACTGCTAACACTGTGAGGGACCCTTTATCATTATTATTCCATAGAGTTTGACTGCCTGTAGGCTGCCTAAGGGCTAGACTGTCAGGTTGCCTGGGTTATCCTTTCTTCCAGAATACAGTTAAATCAGAAGTACATTATAAAGGAAGTGCTAAATATTTTGAATAGACAGAATTAAAAGTGGATGCACAGGGCTATAAGAAAACATTTTACCTTGGGGTATAAGCAAGTACCAAAGTTGCTGCTAAAGACCCTTTTCTCCTCAAAATGGAGCAAATGGCCTTTTATGAATTGCAAGCAGAAGAAATCCTCGCAGGCACCTTCATAAGCAAGAGTGGCAAATGTCCATGGGGTGGACACAGATCTCCTGACACTGCCAATGATCTGCATTCATGGCAATATGCTACCATACAATGGAAATCCTTCCTAGCAAAGTAGCAAAGTATATGTTGAGGCTCCTTATGCGTGCATGCGTTTGTGTCTGCACACTTAACACTGGGGGACTAGGTCAATATTGCTGTGTCCTGCTAGGAAAGGTTTTAAGAGTCAGTCACCCATTAGGAACCACCCAGCCTCCAACTGTTTCATTATTCATTTTGTATCCCATTTCAATCAATACCCAGAAATGCCCTGTATGTGTTAATCCATTCAGATGGCAGTCACAATGTTCTTGTCAGTATGTAGGTTGATGCATAAGATTCAATGGATAGAGGCATTTCACCTTGAACTGTGCACACCAACTCCACCCAGGGGGAAGCAGTTGAAAAAGAGCTGGAGTTCTAGCTGTTGGTAAACTGAACTTTTATTTCATTTAACCCAGAAACAGAGAAAACTACAGGATAAAACACATGAAACTAACAGACATATTCCATTCTGCAGCTATGGTTATTTTCATACCTACTGTTAGTAATCCACTTTTGCTGTGAAATGGAAGTTTGTCAGCTGTCACAGATGTGTGAGATGTATTTTTTTTTCTTGCAGCTTTATGTCTTGTCTGTGCTTGTGATGCTACACTCTTTAATTATATAATTATGGAATTCTTTTTTAATGGTTGCCTCATCTACCAATGGGAATAAAATTGTCAGAGTAAATCAGAGCTGTGTAGCAGTAAAAACAAACCACCAACATTCTTTGCTGTTAAGGATGATGGTTATTCCTGATGAGGATGACAGTTACAAGCAAAGAGAAACTAAAATGGAAGAAAGGAGTGGGAAAAATATGACTACAGTTCAGTTCAAAGTGAAGGATGCTTTTGAGAACTGGATTCTACTCTGTCATCCTTAGAGACTGCTGTGTAAATTTAGGAAAGTCACTGAAATAAACTGAAAAATTGGCTACTATTTGTTCATTTGCTTAGAGGACAACACAAAACCTTGATATGCAGCTGCTGAATTTTCTCAACAGAAAGTTACGTTAATGCAAGCTGATTTTTTAATTGATGTGTAGGGTGTTGACAATGTGAAGTAAAGTGAGATGGGGTCACATTTTTGGTGATTCCAGAATGGGGGTCCAAATAATTAAAAAAAATCTGCTTGTGTTCTTATTGCTTCACATAACTGACAGCAAAACACAAATAATTATACTACTTTGACATATAAAGTTGTTATAACAATGAGTGAATATATTTTGAAGTGGTCATATATTAGACACCAGACACAGTACCAAAGACTCCTGAAGAAATTCAGAATTCCACCTTGAGAGAAGGATGTAAAGAGCAGACTAGAAATAAAAACATATTGACGTAGGAAGGATAAACAAGAATTATCAAAGAGCTTCCTCTTAAATCTACGTTATACCTCAAGTAAGGTAAAAGAAAAAATATACTTGTTGAAAATTGTATCATAACATAAATACTTCAGGAAACCTTAAGTCTAGCTTTGCCTTTTGAGCACGCAAATTTGCATTTTGTGTACAACTGAATAAGAGCATTCCCAGTGGAAAAGGCATGGAATCTTGATTGTATGAAGCCGCCAGGAGCCGGCAGCCCTCGCGAGGGAGGCTGACGAGGCGTAGGCGGAGCCAGCAGCACCCCCTCCCCAGCCGTTCAAAAGCAGCCCATAGGGAGCGCGAGTGACCAGGACGGGCAACAGGGCGTGGTACGTCAGAAGGGCAGGGCGTGGCAGTTTGTTTGGCAGTTCGTGCAGGCAGGGCGAGCAGGGAGGGCCCCTCGCCGCTCTTTTGCAGTGGTCTTTCCCTTCGGTACCTGTAACCTTCCTGTGAGGAACCTGGCCATGGTATCAACCAGGCAGAAAACCATGGCCTCCGCAGCTCCTGCAGCCTCTCCAGCTGCAGTCACCCATTTGGCTACTCAGACGGAGGGCTCGGGGAAACACACCGCCATCCAGGTCTTGGGCTGCAGGGTGCGCCCGAGTCCTCTGTCCGTATCCGACAGCAGCAGCGAGCAGTATGCCTGTGGGAGGTGTGCCCAGATTGAAGAGCTGCTCAAACAGGTAGCGGAGCTTCGGGAAGAGGTGAGCAGGCTCAGGAGCATCAGGGAGTCAGAGAGGGAAACTGACTGGTGGAAGTGTACTCTACCCTCTCTGAGGCAGACTCACGAGCCTGCCATAATAGCACAGGTGTCTCATGCTACGCAGAAGACAAAAGTTCCCTCATCCCACCAGGCAGTAGGGCAAGACCTAGGCCAAGGCGGGGAATGGTGGCAGGTTCGTGTTCGGGGTGGTAGGCAAGCCCTGTCCCTGACCACCTCACCTTCCCATCTACTCTTATATAACAGGTATGAGGGTCTAGAACATGACAATCAGAACAACGAAGTAGACGAAAGCCTGTCCCAGTTGGAGAGGATGCCTAAGGCAAGGCAACCTATTCCCTGCATTGCTACATCAACTGTCAGAAAAGAAAGAAGGGTTATTGTCATGGGGGACTCCCTTTTGAAAGGGACAGAGGGCCCAATATGCCGACCAGACCCAACCCACAGGGAAGTCTGTTGCCTCCCTGGGGCTCGGGTGAGAGACTTCGCTAGGAAAGTCAAGTGCCTGGTACGGCCCACCAACTACTACCCGCTACTGGTCTTTCAGGCTGGTAATGACGAGGTAGCAACGAGAAGTCCGAGAGTGATCAAAAGGGACTTTAGGGCGACTACTTAAAGGATCAGGGGCACAGGTTGTGTCTGACTCTGTCCTTCCGATAGGGGGGAATCGATGCTAACAAGCAGACTCATCACATTAACACTTGGCTTCGGGACTGGTGCAACCGCCAGAATTTCAGGTTTTTCGATCACGGGAAGTTCTACGCGACACCGGGCCTGCTGGCACCAGATGGGATGCACCTCTCTCAGAGAGGGGTGAGGATTTTTGCTCAGGAGTTGGCAGGGCTGATAGATAGGGCTTTAAACTAGAGTCGAAGGGGCAAGGGGATAAAACCAGGCACGCTGGTGATGAGGATGAGCTAAGGGATGGTGCGCTAGAATCAGAGGGACTGTATCCTAGTGAGGTCCTTCGGTCAGCTCCACAAGGTGCTGCGTGTAGGGAGGTGCATTTGAAGTGCTTCTACACAAACGCACGCAGTATGAGGAATAAAATGGATGAGCTAGAAGTCTTGGCCCAGTCCCGCAGCTACGATGTCATCGGCATAAGCGAAACCTGGTGGGATGAGTCCTGTGGCTGGTGTGTTGCAATAGATGGTTACAGGCTCTTCAGGAGGGACAGGCAGGGTAGGCGAGGTGGCGGGGTGGCAATGTATGTGAAGTATGGGCTGGACTGTGTGGAAATTCAAGTTGGCAATGGCAAAGCTGAGAGCCTCTGGGTAAGGATTAAGGGACGAACAAATAAAGGGAATGTTGTTGTGGGAGTCTATTACAGACCACCTGGCCAGGACAACAACGCCAATGAATTATTCTTTGCAGAACTAAGAGATGCCTCAAGATCAACTCCCCTTGTCCTTATGGGGGATTTCAACTTGCCAGACGTCAACTGGGATCACCACACGGCTGACATGAGCAAGTCCAGGAGGTCCATAAAGCACCTAGATGATAACTTCTTGGTGCAGGTGCTAAGAGAGCCAACTAGGAAAGGTGCCCTCCTAGATCTGTTGCTGGACAACAGAGAGGGTCTTGTGGGGGACGTGGCAATTGGCGGCCGTCTCGGTCATAGTGACCATGAAGTGGTTGAGTTTAGAATTTATGGTGACAGAAGGAAAACTGCCACCAAAACTTCAGCCCTGGATATGGGGAAAGCAGACTTCAGGCTGCTCAGGGAACTCTTCAACAAGGTCCCCTGGGAAACTGCTTTTGAAGGCACTGGCGTCCACCAGTGCTGGTCAATCTATAAGCACTGCCTCCTAAAAGCACAAGATCAGGCGATTCCAAAATATCGGAAGTCAGGCAGGCGGGGCAGAAGGCCAGCCTGGCTGACCAGGGATCTTCTGCTGGAGCTTAGGCGAAAAAAGAAAGTGTACGGCTGCTGGAAGGAGGGTCAGGCAATGAGGAAGGAATACAGGGATGCTGTTTGTGTTTGTAGGGAGAAAATTTGTGTGGCCAAAGCCCAACTAGAGTTGAAGCTGGCCATGTCTGTGGGAGACAATAAAAAAGTTCTTTTTAGATATGTGAACAGAAAAAGGAGAACCAAAGAAAACATAGGTCCGCTACTAGATGGGGAAGGTCTCCTCACAGACAATGACATAGGCAAAGCAGAGATGTTTAACGCCTTCTTTGCCTCTGTCTTCAACACTGATGATGGGCTTCGGGACCCAGAGTACCCTGAGCTGGAGGACCATGACGGTGGGAAGGACAAACTCCCAACCGACCCTGAACGTGTGCGGGATTTGCTGCTCCACCTGGATCCATACAAGTCCATGGGTCCGGACAGAATTCATCCCAGGGTGCTTAAAGAGCTGGCTGACGTCATCACAGGACCTCTCTCAATTATTTTTCAACGATCTTGGGAATCTGGAGAGGTCCCAGTAGACTGGAAGGTGGCAAATGTTGTGCCAATTTTCAAGAAGGGTAAGGAAGAAGACCCTAGCAATTACAGGCCTGTCAGTCTCACGTCAGTGCCTGGTAAAATTATGGAAAGGATGATCCTTGAGGTTATTGAAGCACACCTGGGGGACAATGCAGTCATTGGTCCCAGCCAACATGGGTTCATGGGGGGTAGGTCCTGCCTAACAAATTTGATTTCTTTTTATGATAAGATCACCCATCAAGGGAAACCAGCTGATGTGATCTTTTTGGACTTCAGCAAAGCTTTTGACGCGGTTTCCCATAGGATCCTACTGGACAAAATGTCCAGCATACAGCTAAACAAAAACATCATACGATGGGTGAGCAATTGGCTGACGGGCAGGGCTCAAAGGGTTGTGGTAAATGGGGCCACATCTGGCTGGCGGATGGTCACTAGTGGGGTCCCTCAAGGCTCCATTTTAGGGCCAGTCCTCTTCAATGTTTTTATAAATGATTTGGATGTAGAACTAGAAGGTGTTTTGAGCAAATTTGCCGATGACACCTGTTGAGGTTTAACCCGGCCGGCAGCTAAACACCACACAGCCGTTCGCTCACCCTCCCCCCTCCCTCTCTGGGATGGGGGAGAGAAACGGGAAAGTGAAGCCTGTGAGTTGAGATAAAGACAGTTTATTAAGACAGGAAAATAATAACAATAATAATAATAATAATAGTAGTACTAATAATAATGTGTACGAAACAAGTGATGCACAGTGCAATTGCTCACCACCTGTTGACCAATGCCCAGCCTATTCCTGAGCAGCCGCCCCCCCCCCCCCCCACCCCCGCTAGCCACCTCTATATATTGTTTAGCATGACGTCAGATGGTATGGAATACCCCTTTGGCCAGTTTGGGTCAGCTGTCCTGGGTCTGTCCCCTCCCAGCTCCTGTTGCACCCCTAGCCTGCTCGCTGGCAGGACAGAGCAAGAAGCTGAAAAGTCCTTGGCTTGGTGTAAGCACTGCTCTGCAACAATTAAAACATCAGCATGTTATCAGCACTCTTCTCATCCTAATCCAAAACATAGCACCCTACCAGCTACTAGGAGGAAAATTAACTCTGCCCTAACTGAAACCAGGACAACGCCAAACTTGGAGGAGTTGTGGACTCGGATGAGGGTGGAAAGGCCTTGCAGAGAGATCTGGACAGATTGGAGAGCTGGGCGATCACCAACCACATGAAGTTTAACAAAAGCAATTGCCAAGTCCTGCACCTGGGATGGGGCAACCCTGGCTATATGTACAGACTGGGCAACGAGATGCAGGAGAGCAGCCCCACAGAGAAGGATCTGGGGGTTGTGGCTGACAGCAAGCTGAATATGAGCCAGCAGTGTGCCCTGGCAGCCAGGAGGACCAACCGTATCCTGGGATGCATCAAGCACGGCATTGCTAGTCGGTCGAGGGAAGTGATTGTCCTGCTCTACTCTGCGCTGGTGCGGCCTCACCTCGAGTACTGCGTGAAGTTCTGGGCACCACAGTACAAAAAGGACATTAAAGTGTTGGAGAGTGTCCAGAGGAGGGCGACGAAGATGGTGAAGGGCCTAGAGGGGAAGACATATGAGGAGTGGCTGAGGTCACTGGGCCTGTTCAGCCTGGAGAAGAGGAGGCTGAGGGGGGACCTCATCGCAGTCTACAACTTCCTCGCGAGGGGGAGTGGAGAGGCAGGTGACCTATTCTCCGTTATCACCAGTGATAGGACTCGCGGGAACGGTGTTAGGCTGAGGCAGGGGAGGTTTAGGCTGGACATCAGGAAGAGGTTCTTCACCGAGAGGGTGGTTGCACACTGGAACAGGCTCCCCAGGGAAGTAGTCACTGCACGAAGCCTGTCTGAATTTAAGAAGCGATTGGACTGTGCACTTGGTCACATGGTCTAAACTTTTGGGCAGACCTGTGCAGTGCCAGGAGTTGGACTTGATGATCCTTATGGGTCCCTTCCAACTTGGGATATTCTATGATTCTATGAATTTGTTTTGCTTTAGGTACTAGTTACCTGTAACCACACTACACGGACAGTAGAAAGCATATTTTCTTCTGCTGTTCAATGAAATGTATAATTGCCTATATGCAAGGTGTCTAAGTACAGGACTACCTTTTTCATTTATCTAACTGTTCTTGTTTGTGCTCTTTACTCATTGCCATTTTGGTATGGTGGTAGAGGGTGGCAGCTGAGCTGTCCTTGAAACAGGAAGATGTTTCTTGTAAATTCATCCAAGAGGCGAAGTTTTAATAGATTAATTAAACTTGTCAAACTCTTTAAAAGCATTTTTCCCCAAAGTAATTTATCACCTATGAAGTAATGAACTAAAGTGCAGTAGCTAATTACCTGCAGAACATGAGAAATACAGAGCATTCCACTGTAGGGTTACCCTGTTGCATTAGCCTGTGAATCTGAAAAATAACCTATCATAATGTAAGAGATGCATTAAGGAGAGATCTTTAACTAAGGCAAGCTCTTCCAAAAATAATCATAGTAGAAGTTTTTTTTTTTTTTAGTAGACACCCAAGTATTTTCTAACACTATACCATTTATAATTTAATCTAAACGTTATTGCTTGTGAGAAGCACTCTGATAGCTTTGTAATTTCATCTACAGTAGATATATAGAAATGTCAGGTTATATATCTGTGTCTCCTGCACCTTGGTTCTAGCCCTAACACCCTTTGAGGAACCATAATCCATTTTGTTTCTGAATGCATTCATTGTTACCTTTTTATTCAGCCTATTCCTGGAAAGAAAACTTGACCATAGAAAATCAAAACATAGCCAGAGTACCTGTGCTATTTGAGAGTGGCATATTTGAGCTATAAAACCTTGCCCCACAGAAAACAGAAAATCAACCAAACTGAAAAATTGCCA
The DNA here is from genome assembly GCF_040182565.1 of Anser cygnoides. Classification (NCBI taxonomy): domain Eukaryota; kingdom Metazoa; phylum Chordata; class Aves; order Anseriformes; family Anatidae; genus Anser; species Anser cygnoides. Next base: position 81,665,357 of record NC_089873.1, on the reverse strand, counting down.
CCAAAAAATGCAGAATACAGTCTTCTTACCAATCCTCTCACCAACTGAACTCATTTAAGCCAGCCATACTGTTTCAGCGACCAGTATAGTTGACAGCGTTAAGATGTCAGCATGGAGCACACAGCTAAGTTCTCCTACCACATGAATATTTAGGATTTGCAAGTGGTTCAAGGTAACAAAGAGGCTTAAAGCTAAAAAGACAAGTGTGACTCAATAAGGATTTGGTTAAAGAGTAAAATCAAGACTCATCTGTCTATCACTTGCTTCTCATTAAGTATAATGTTAAAAGATGTGCATGTAACATAGGGCTGGCACTATGAAATAAGAACATCCGTCACTTTACGTATTTTTGATGTGATGTGAATTAGCAATCAAATGAAAATTAAGTCTATTAGAGATTTTACTTTTTAGCTTACTTTTCAGTAATTATGTCAAAGGTGCTGTGCTTTTTTTTTCCTAAAAGAATTTTTTTACTGATGCTCGGCCTGCTCATGTAACTGACACGTTTTACCTGGGCCAATAAAAAAGGTTGCTCCTAAAGACGGTGCTTCATTTTTCATGTTTTTCTACATGCCTAATTTCATTATTAACAAATTAGACAACAAGACAAACTTTAAAATTTGATATAAGCTTCTGCTCTACCTTACAGAATGTACTTGTGGAAGCTTTTTATTTAAATGTGTATTTTACCCAGTATCCAGTACAGAATAGTAATGCTCAAATGATACATATATATACATATATATATTTTTTTCACTATGTTCCATCGCATACCTACTCAAACTGGTATTTCCTCGCATTTCCAACTAGTTTATGTTGCCTTTTTTTCATTCTATATGTTTACCCATGCTTTGCTGTGTGATGGCAAATTTCCCACATTCCTTAAGCCCCAAACCATTGTGGGAGAAAAAAAAAAAAATCAGCTTGAAAATTGCTTCTTAATAAGGATTGGTTATGACTGCTGTCAATGCCAGGAACAAAACAGCACAATAAAGGGCCATTCTGCTAGGTCATCCCTGGGAAAGTTCAAGGCCAGGTTGGATGGAGCTTTGAGCAACCTGGTCTAGTGGGAGGTATGCCTAGCTTCTGATTGCGAGTTTAAGAGATTTTAAGTTTAAACGTTTATCCACCAAGCCAGGTGTATCTATCCCTAAAATAATCTGGAATTGTAGGTGCCTAGGACAAACAAGGAAGATAAAGGAGGAGGGTAACAGAAAGGACAGCAAACCATCCATTAATCAGCTTGCTATACACTTGCCTTATAACTGAAATCAGGCAATAAACCCTAGAAAAATTTAAAATAGACTGAAATGGTAGTGTATTTGTAAGGTGATTGCACAAAGAAAGAAAGACAGGTCCATTGCACTGCAGTTGTATAGAAGATCTGTTTATATTGGAAGATCTTAAAGTGATTGTTTTTTATACAACTTAATGTTGTTGCTGAAATATTAGAAATGTTACTGTAGATTAAAAAAAAAGTTGGAAGGGTGTCTTTACAAGGCACAGATTTTAGCACAAAATACTCTTCCAGACAAAATGTAGTAAGTAGAAATATACATTAAGAAATAAGATCAGAGTTTACAGCTTCTTTTGGACTGCCTAGGAAATAAGGAAAACCTTTTTACAGACAATTTACTCTCTTGCTTTTGAAGATTTTTCTTCCTTCTGTTATTCAAGTAAAACAGGATCTCGGCATGTTCTTTATCTAAGAAAAATGTATTTACATCACTGTACTTGCTTTCATTAAATGGATTCCCTATTTTTTAAATCTCTTCTCACAAAGAATGAGTAAAAGTAAATTAACCTTTTTCAGCTATACCTGAAAGCATTTGGTCATTCTTGAATTTAGAAAATACAGTCCAAAATCTGTCCTGCTTTTACAAGGCTTGAGCCTAATGGGAGAGAGAAGGAGGTCACGAAATAGCTGTGCTTTTCCATGCAAGCCTGCAGAGACTTGATCTGTCCTCAGCATTCAGATCTCCAAGTGCACAGAGATTTACCCTTATCAGCATTCCTCACAGATAATCAAATTCAAATCACCTTTTGTAATTACATTATTAAACAGTGTAACCTATTTTCTTTCTCCTCTCCCATCACCACACCGACTGGGTTGCCAGTGTGAGCACCTCCTTAATGGGAACTTTTCCCTATTCATAGCTATCATACTCTCAACAGTTATTCTTATAGACAAACTAAGTAGTTTCATTTGGAGTTGTGTTAGGAAGAAGTTGGCAGGACTAGATGATGTGGAAGCATGCAAAACATTGCATGTCACTATCCCTCAATGGAGATACAGATACTTAAATCTTTTGCAAGACAATCTGTTTTTTCAAATTGGGAAAGATAAATGCATACCCAGCTGTGGCAGTTCTGCTGTTAGTCACCATGACTTGTACTTAGTGTACACACTAGCTGTACCTTCACATACAGCTTCCAGAACACTAATTCTCCTTTTTAGATAAAACCTCAAAGTTGAGCGATTTCTATTCTGTTGCATCTGACATGTCTTATTCCTAAACAGCTAATGAATCACATTAACGTGATGAAAATTACAGGGATGATGTGTGCACACAGAGCTACTTGTGAACAAGGACAACTGATAGTATTCAGTATGCAGCAGCTCAAATGTGCATAGTTTTTATAATTCTGCATTTCATGAACCTTCACCAAAATAATTTACAAACACATCCACTAATATAAATATGTATATTTTGTAGTTACAGCTAAACATTGAATAAACACACAAAGCCAATGTGCGAAACATTTAAACAAACAACACAAAATGTGAGTACAAAAACAAATTTCCATATTAGTATTTTAGGATCAAATTTCGATGCGCCTGATACTCAGAATTTTATAAGGTTAATTTTATTCCCTTACACCTGCATTGAATTCTAGAAATTCATTTTACAATATATCAGCTTAAATTCATACCTCAGTGAAGGTTCTATCTGTTCTATCAAAACAAAGTAATTTTTAAGCAGCTGGTAGAAGTTACAAGCCATCTACTGCAACCATGACAAAAAGATTCAGGACATAAACATTCTTTCTGTCACTCTCTACTCTCTGTCAAGGAAAGCATTTTATGCTTGCAGCATTCCCACAACAAAATACTAGAAAATGCTGTAAACGTGCAATAACAGAAAAATGCCTTGGTACTAACGCATGGAAAGCTATTGGCAGTACAGAGCTTGGGTTCAGACCCTGCCCAACCAAGACTTTCTTTGCACCAATAACCAGAGCATGACAGCATGTACAACTAAGCACATCTTTAGGCATGGACAACCTTCGATAGTTCTGCTCTGGCACCTCACACAGAGCTCCAGCTCTGTAACAGAGGCCAGGCTGGGGGAATAATGTGTGCCAGCTGTGGGGCTGGAGTATGTATAATGCAGTTACCCTTCGCGCTATGTAAGAAATGGTGAAAAATCAGCCATTAGACAACAGCTGTTACATTGGTCCTGCAGGAAGTGTTTGCAGAGTTCATTATGTCAGTCTGGAGCTATTGCAATTTATTTTATACAGAGCTCCTGAAAAGTAAACTGCTTTTTAAACAACTTAATACCTATTTAAAGGAGCTAGCTAGCTATCATTCTTGAGTAATTGCAGAGGTGTTCTTTTTAGGCTTGTCCATCACCCCTTTTCATTGAGGTTGGACTATGTAAATTTTACTTCATAAAACACTTGCAAAAATAAAAAGTCCCTGGAAAAAAACAGAAGGGATGCAGTCTCTTCCTATAATGGAGATGGCTATTTTAAATTTCATTTGCGATGTTATCTCTGAACTGTATTTATATGTTATAATTGTTATCATTATTCTGTATAACTAAGTATATTTTGTATTTTATATTACATGCATTTTACATAACTATATTTTATATGCTGTACAGTATAACATGTTATATAATACTTATATTCATACTTCATAACAATTTATATATTTTTAAAAGTCATGTTAATAAATAAATGCAAACATCTAAATCCAAACAACTAAAGATATGTATCAACATACACCATGGCCAACAACAAAGGCAGAATAAATAGCTTCGAAGCAGGAAGGAATTCCTTCTAGGAGTTGTGCTGGGTGGGGAAAGGACTGTTTTCTATTAGGTCTAACAGCAGGATTTGTTATCATTTAAATACACGCTCTAATACACTTAGTGTTTTGTGCTACGTTTAGCAAGATTAAGTGATCATACAATGTTTCATCTCAAATCTTTATTGGAAATCAGATGACAAGCCTCATTTCTTGCCAAAACATTGTCCCATAGTTCATGCGTGATGTTAATTCCATCTGAATGAGTAAATCTGTTTACCCAGGCATAATAAGAAAAGTGCTATTTATCAATTAAAGGATTCTCTTAGGAACACCTTTTTTTTTTTTTTTTTTTCTGGGCTTCTATCATTTTTCTAAACAGGTGCCAATTTTAGCAAAAACCTAGATTATGAAGTTCTAAGGCACTACTGAGATCTTTGATGTGGACAAAACTGGAAACATTGATATTTACACAGTCCAGGATTTAAAAATCAAAATATTTCATAGAAAGAACCAAGTTTTGTAAGTATTAATTACAAAGGATCTTTTGTTTCTTAAATTTCTAAATGGAGGCTAGCAGGTAGAAAGACTAGCAACATAAAAGGACTGAAAGCTTCAGAGTACAACTGGATGATGTATGTACTAAACCAGAAAATAATACAAGCCTCCCAATATGTGGATACATGCCAGCTCCTAAATTTATATCAAGAGACATCGTAGGTGGGAATAGGACTCTATTTTTCAGATCATGCCTGTTGAAAAGAAATTCTACAACTATGACACCAGGAAATGTTTCATTACTTTTAGTGTCTCTTTAGGTAATGCATCTTGGGAACGAGTTTCTACCCAACAGACAAAATGCTACAGAACTGCCTTGGCTGTAACCATACTTGTAATGGTAAAGGAGGATCTTCAGATTCTAATCTGGATATAAGATTTTTTTCCAGACTATTATCCTGCTGTATATTATGATCTGTTTGCTTACTGATTTTTATGCCGATATATTGAAAGATTTACTCACACCATTAAGTTACACAATCACATGTGGGAGCCAGCAACATTGGGGTCTTTGGAAAAAAAGAGCATCCAAAACCAACATTAGCTAGGGTATTTTTGTCACCACTTTAAATGAGGACATTAGTTACAGATAAGCATTATTTAGATGTCTTTCATACAAGTGATATTAGATGAGCTAAGTAATTTTGTTCTGTGCAGAGAAGAGCAGGGCAAAAAAAAAAATACGCTATGCTCACTTAAAATATAATTCAGGTTAGTGTAATTCAACTTCAGGTGATGTCATTATGGGCTTAGACTCTGTCTACCACTTAGCAGATCTAAATACAAACCTCCCTTTTTCCCAAGGACAAGCCTAAGCCAACATGTTGGGTGCTGATATCCATGCCAGGGTGCTGTTATCAGTGCTTTAAACTTGGTTCACATTCCTGCTTTTAATGAAGGTAAAGTGCATTTAAATTTGAATATCAAATATTTGAGAAGGATTTCCTAATCCCTAGTACTTAGTTTATTCAGAGTGCATTTTCAGGATAGTCATCTGAAAAACAGATTTCAGCCACCACTGGAATATTCACTTACTATGCAAAGGAAAATGACAAGCGTTCAGAAATAACAAACAGCCTGATGATTCTAGTATCCTCTTTGGGAGAAAGAGGGATGCAGTATCAAATTCCCAACAGCAGAGAAAGTAATGTAATTTGGTTTCTCACACTCTTGGTGAGTATGCTAATTTCCAGACTACTGCATAAAAGGGAAATGACACAGCATGCTTGTGAACTTAGCCCACTCTTGTGCACCAGATGAAACACACAATGTGTCAGGTAGAATTCTGCTTGTAATGAAGAAACATTTTTCTCATTTAATCAAAACCCCAAACATTATTTACTACAGTTCAGAGCACACTTTTCCCTATTCATGTTGTTTCCCTAAAAATATAAATTATTCAGGTTTTGTTTTTACACCACATGAATTGGATGCTTGATCTCTGAGTCTGGCCTCAAACGCCAAACAAGACAGAACAAACCAAAGCTCCAAGTGATGAGGAAGGAACCCTTTAAAAGTAGCTACCTCAGAAACAGCTGGTATTCTGGCCTCACCTTGGCTGAGCTTCTCTCTGAAAAGCAGGCACAGCACTAGGAGACATCCTGTTATTTTCAGCCTTTCTTGCAGACTGAACAGACCTCCTGGTAACACTCATTTACCAGTCTATAAGCCTCTGGGTCCTTTAACAGGTTTCCTGCTAACAGCTTGGAGAACTCTTCAGAGATGGCTTATTTTTCAAGGTATTTTCCCGTAGCCTTTTCTATTATATTTTTTTAATTAAATAAATTATATTAATCAGAGCTATAAAGTGTTCTTTGAGGAGTTTTATGACCACTTCAATCATGAAATTATGTTCTTCATTTAACAGCAAGATTTCTCCCAATAGTGTTACATTTTCAGTATTATTCTTACTGTTACGTTATTTGTTAAACAATATTTTCAGCTTGTCCATTAAATTTCTCTCAATAAACTAGTGTCTAGTTTGAATAAGTTGTGCTGTCCTTTTCTGGAAAAAGCTTCTTTTCTTGAGGACCTACGATGGAGAAGTGCTTGGGTTAAACGTGTAACTTTCCCTGCTTCAAACCATTTGTAACCCCAATCCATAGCCTGCAGAAGAACATGATGAAAAACTCATCTCTCATACAAGAAGCAGTTCCTCCAGAGCACCTTCCTACAGACAATTTCCCCTATGGTCTGTTTCAGAAGGTAAATCAAAATTGTTCTCTGTGTCCCTAAAAGTCACCTTGGGCAGACCTCAAGCTAAATATTATCATTCCCCTCCTTATAACCTGCTGCTCTCCTCCCCCCATGGGTCTTCTCCTCTTCTGCCCGTGCAACAACCTAGTGCGTTTTTGTCCTATGCATTTACCTGGCTGTGCCAGTACTCTGCTGAGATGTCTAGAACGTTCCCTTTGCCTATGCCTGCATCTTGATTTTTTCCTCATTTTAAGTTTGTGACAGTCACTTATTTTGTAAGTCACATACATTTGTTATGGAAAACAACAGTACTAAGTAATTTGCTTTTTTAAAACCTGAGTAGAAAGCCCAATGGGTCTCTCAAGGAAAAGGAAAGTTATAGCAAGTTATTTTTATTACAATTCTGTTTATTTGCAAAGAATTTTAGTTCCTAATCTCTGATGAATTTAAATAAGAGCAGTGTTGTGGTTTAACCCGGCTGGCAGCTAAACACCACACAGCCGTTCGCTCACCCTCCCCCCTCCCTCTCTGGGATGGGGGGAGAGAAACGGGAAAGTGAAGCCTGTGAGTTGAGATAAAGACAGTTTATTAAGACAGGAAAATAATAATAACAATAATAATAATAATAGTGATAATGGTAATAGTATTAACAATAATAATGTGTAAGAAAACAAGTGATGCACAATGCAATTGCTCACCACCCGCTGACCGATGCCCAGCCTATTCCCGAGCAGCCGGCCCCCCCACCCCGGCCAGCCACCCCTATATATTGTTTAGCATGACGTCAGATGGTATGGAATACCCCTTTGGCCAGTTTGGGTCAGCTGTCCTGGGTCTGTCCCCTCCCAGCTCCTGCTGCACCCCCAGCCTGCTCGCTGGCAGGACAGAGCGAGAAGCCGAAAAGTCCTTGGCCTGGTGTAAACACTGCTCTGCAACAATTAAAACATCAGCATGTTATCAGCGCTCTTCTCATCCTAATCCAAAACATAGCACCCTACCAGCTACTATGAGGGAACATTAACTCTGTCCTAACTGGAACCAGGACAAGCAGCTAGCCCTTTCTTCAAAATCACTTATTCACTGACTCTGCCTCACACTTTTACCAGACCATGTTACAAAATAAAACATATTTCATATGAGGCTTCACCAAGTCCAGAAGATCAAGAGAGCTGCCTGATATGAATGCAATTTATCTGCCTAAAAAATGAAAGGATGGCATTTCCCTTTTTAAATGATGTTTAGTTTGTGGAACCTTAACAATCCAAGACCCATTCCTGCAGCACAGTTGCCTAAAGAGTTATTTCACATTAGATTTGCACATAAACATGTTAAGTAGCAGACATGAAAACAGAATATATTACCTTCAGCTGATTCCATTTTAAATTTTGAATCTACACAGAATTAAGAATTAATTTACAAGTCAAAATATCTATCCTAGAAAACAAAATAGTTTGAGTTCCTGAAGACAAAGCAACCACCAACTGTATGTTTTTTAAAAGGATTCTTTATTTTGTAAGACTTCTTTTGAAAGCACAATTTAATATGCAGAGAAAGCACAAAATAGAAAGGTTACAATCAAGCTAAAGTATTTAGAAACATCAGGAATAATATTTTTATTTACTTAGATAATTTCTAAAGTCTAAATTGGTACCAAACTTGCAATTTTAATTTCTCTAAATTTGCAATTGAATTTGCTTTCTCCCTAACCAAATCCTTACAATTCCTCAAATTTAAAAATAATTTTTTTCATTACTGGCTTTTTAACAGGAAGGTATCTTGCACAAAGCTGCCCAAGGGATGAGTCAGCAGAGAGTTACCTTATGCATAACAGATAACTGATTTTTCTTTCACTGAGACTGGAACAACACTCCAGTGGAGAAGCAAGCATGCTCCTGCATGCTTCTTGAAGCTTTCTGCCTCAGTCTGTCAAGTCTCAAGTGGCTACCTGATGAACCATTATACACAGGAAGACTGAAATGCAACAACCCTTTCAACCAACAAAAAGATCTCAATTTAGTTAACTTCAATTTACGTGTAAGTAGGGCCCATAATATAATATCAGACTGCATAGATTATGATGCATTTTTCTAAGGACCCTTATAAATATTGATTTTCCAATTTAAAACTTCATTTTAGAATTTCCCTAGAATACCATCTTCTAAGATATTTCTCCCAGCTCCCTCAGCCATCAAGCATTTAAATGAGAAGCGATTGTTCTTCCTGAAACAAGACAATGCAAAAGCCATCAAAATCAGTTTTCATCTTCTGCACAATTTACTTTTTTCCCCCCTTGTAATGTGCAAACTATAGAAAAATAAACAAAGTACTCTTCAAGTTAGAATTGATTTCTTAAAACCAAGAAGTACACTGTAGATAACATTTCACCGGGCAGCAACAAGGCTATTCCTTTCTATTAGAAGTACAAAATTATGAGTATAAATATCCCTCCTAAGACCACATTTGCTGTTTGACTGCATCTGCAGAGCCTTTTGTTCGTACAAAGAAATCTGCTATGTCGCAGCAGAGTGATGAAAAGCATGGTATATTTGGCAATGAGGGTGCTGAACAATGACACCTTGCAAATTTAGCTGTGCTAACGAAAGACATTATCACCATCAGATGTCTTCTCCCCCCTCCCCTTTCTTTCTCTCCTCCCACCCTTCTGCAAGATGTTGAAGTCCCCAAAGAGTAACTCAGTGGCAGTGAGCACATTGCACACCTTGCCTACACTGGTACAAAACCTTGAGTCATGTCCAACTCCCTTCCACAAACAACTTCAAAGACAGTAATTTGCCCTGCAGCAGGAGAGGTGCAGGGCGCACGGCCTGTTCCACTGGCAGGGTTGGGACACTGAGCCATACCTCTCAGGGTATCTGGTGCAGCTGTCCCCAGGCCTTCATCCCATAGACCAGCTTTCCACTGAAAATTTGCAAGGACAAAGGAAGATCAGCTTTAAGATGTCTTCTACGTGCAGTCCATTTTCATGAAACAGAATGAATATTATTTTCTTTCCCCCATGAACATTCCTCAAATAAATATTTGATTTTGTAACAGGCCATACTGACAAGAACACACGATACAGGAATTTTAATACTAACGACTTCCTGGTATACATTAACACATACCAGAGTATTTCCTTACTCATAACCCTGATGAAATCAAAGCTAATCACATCTGAGTGTCATTTCTGTTATCAGCAAAAATGTTTCGTCTGTTATACTCTACTAGACTATATCATGACTTTTTGCACTTTATAAAAAGAAACATCTCTATAAATAGAATTAAAATGTCCTTGTAAGGTTTTAATGAAAACAGTACCAATTGTGAAAATTGCGTACTACCTAAATTACAGAGCTGTCACTTTTGCTATGCAGATTTTGCAAAATCTCAAGCAAGGTAAACTTCTACATGAGTTTATTTTCTTCCAAAAATAAACTTCCATGAACACTTGCTTACCAAATATCTTGTCAGATTTATATGTAATATTAAAGAAACACTGTAGTATACGCTTGATCAGAGACTGTTAATCAACAAATGTATTAAAAAACATCAGAAGCGTGTTTTTCAATAACTCACCTAGAGGGACTGTTGTACCCCTAAAAGGGTATCAACAGAAGAGCAACAGCCAAGGCACTGAACTAGATGGCCCCTTAACAATTCACAAATGTAATGAAGACAAGGACTAACCAAAAGGGAATAAAATAAGCTTTTCATAAATATTTGTTTCTCGTATCTTAACAAACGTTCCCCCTTCTCTTCTGGGAAGAACCAGTTTTGTAAAACAGCTTTTCATAAGGCTTTGTATTAGTTGTTTGGATCCCTCAAGTAGCGAAGAGACTGCATCTGCTAGAGATTCCCCTGAAGTTCATTTTAAAATTGAAAATATGTTTACTATTGAATCGAAATAATGTCATGGGGCTTAGAGCAAAGATTTATCTATTATCTCCAATGGATGCAATCCTGAGTAGCACTTTATTTGTTTCACATCATTCACGTACCTTATGTCACTTACTGCCTGAGAGAGAAGCAGAACCTTATTTAAAAGATCTCAGTCTCTCATCCACAAACCATGCTTTCAAGAAACCACAGCCTAATAAGTACATATATACCTATATATCAGCTAAATATGCATTGTTCTTACCTAGCGAGTTTGAAATACTGCCAAATACTCTGCAAGATCAGGAACCAGGTCACTGAAATTCTCGTTTTTATGCCTTTTTTTTTTCAGGGGGAGATTTTTCCAGTCTTCATACATCAGAGATGGGACTGAAAAATGTGTCAACTAACTTAAAAAAAATCTATAACACAGCAAGAAGACCCTGATTTGCTAATAGACAGGGAGAGGAACACATTACTGTCTCTTTCCAGGTTGTGCTTCCTTGGCAGCTGAAGGCAGGCTAACAGCCGCTGCTGCAGTCCCGCCTTTCTATCACTTCCTGGCACTTGTCAGCTTCTGTGATGAGCTCTTTCAATTTGCTAAGCCAAACAGCTAACAAAAACATTAGCTGAGGTTAGATTTCTGGCGGTTTGGTGAACTGAAATGGTTTACTCTAGGTCAGAATATAGGACAGAGTGAAAGGAGCACAGGTTGCATTAAAAGTCAGCATTTGTTTTTGCTTCTGGCATTTGTGGGGTGATGGGTCAAGGTGTGAATTAGCACAGAGAGTTTGCAGGTGAAATGGGATGGGAGGAACCCATAGCACAGACAACGTGACATAATGACGAGAATTGCTGTTCCTCAGCTATGCTTTTGGTTTTGCTTTTTTGTTTGGTTGTAGGGTTTTCTTTTTTTTCTTAAATAAAATAAAATAAAATAAAAATAAAATAAAATAAAATAAAATAAAATAAAATAAAATAAAATAAAATAAAATAAAATAAAATAAAATAAAATAAAATAAAATAAAATAAAATAAAATAAAATAAAATAAAAGGAAGAATGTTCAGGTGCAAAAACTTCAGCTGCTTTGACAATTCTAGATTTAACAAATTTAGCCTGACTAATTTCAGGCAGCACTTTTAGGGTTGACTTGGAGTTTAATAACCTGTTGGAACTGGGGTATTGCAAACACCTGTTGTGAGGGGCTGTACAAGAGCAGTTAATCTTACAGCAGGCCATGACTTCCTAATCTGATGCTCATGACACAGCTCAAGAGATATTCAGATATTGTGTAGGTAAGTGCAAGTAGTTGGTTAAAGAGGTTTTTGGTTGCTTAGTGCATCTTCTCCCCCCCTCCACCAAGTTCCTTTTACTGTAAATGCCCCTCGCTTTCAGTACTAGTTGAAGTTTTGTTAGGTGTGGAGAAAAAACAGATACAAAAAAATAAGATCAAGATCATCTCTCCACAGACTTTTGTGGACATTGCCCTCAATACAAGTCTCCCTATAGAGAGATGTTACAAATGAATTCATGTGTGTCACGTTCATTACATGCCCAAACACATCACACATTCCTCTACCTCCAATACCAAAAGGATTATTACTCTACATGGAAAATTATTTTTAAAACCTAAAAAAAGCGATCTGCTTCTGACTTCTTCCACAACTTCAGTCTACCAACACTCGGGGTTACGCCACAGCATCCCAAACGGCAACACCTAGCCACAGGATCAAAACTAAATATGTTTGGGTTGTGTCCATGTTTTGTATAGAGGCTCTTCAGCCCCATGCAGCACTACTCACATCCACTGAGCTAAGCTCCTGGACCCTCTCCTCCTCACGCTGTTCAGACACTATAGCAGCAGCCACACTGACCCCAGGAACAGCCCCAGACCATGCTAACAACCAAAAAGATTCTCAGGCAGTCTCTGGAGAAATAAAAGTAGGCCTGAACCAAAACTCAGACCATGCATCATCGCAACAATTTAACAACAGTTCAGCAAAATGAACAAGTCACATGCCAATGCTCATACTACACTTTAACCCAATTTAGTTTGCTAATGCAGACATAGCCTTAGTATCTACATGGTAACAAAGAAGTACAGATCAATTTTTACATTTTTTTTTCTTTTAATCCTTTTAGCACCTCCTACTCTCCACCCCCTTGCCACCCTCTCAGGGGGGTGAAAACAATGGGTCAGCCTGGTGCTTTTATATGCAGCACAATGTAGACTTCTTATATTACACAGGAATGAAACACACTAATGTCTCACCAAAACAGTGAAAGGTTCTACAGCACCTGGCAATAATTTCAGGAACCAAGATCCACAGAGTGAATTTATTACCAACATTTAAGAGCATACCAACAGCAATGGCTACTTTCAAGTACATACTTTGAAGCAATACTCTTGAGCCTCACAAAGACTGTTGGCTTTGATTTCCTAATAGACATACCCATACATCCATGTGTATAACATTTGATCTACAGAAATTTTAGAGCCTACTTTGCTGAAAACAGAGATCAATATGAAGCTAGCACTTGAGAAGCTGGTCACAGAACAGATAACCTTAGAGAAGAAAAGAGCTCTTTGTAACAAAAGGGAATTAAAAGAAAAGAACAATATACTACATTCAGTAGAAAAGAAAACCACCAGTAGACTACATGGCTATGAAAAAACAGTAGAAGTTTTTATCTTACGTATTTACTGTTCCATTATATTAAGATAATCATTCATGGTCTTTGGGAAACTTCCCATCCATATGCAACAAGTTTCAAGTTTCTCTTTTGATACCATCTGATCAACACACTCTAATAGAATTAATAGGTTGTTCAGAAAAATAGTTGAAAATGGCAAGAAAAAAACAGGGATAGGATTAAGACTGTCAATTTTAGTACTAGGTATCCTATAAAGAGGTATTCTTTTTTTGCTGGACATGACTAGCATCAGCTCAGTGATAAAAATCAAACCGTTCACCTCCCCCTTTCACTGCTCAGCCCAACATCTTTTCCCTCATCAGGCTTATCCTTACCACCATCAATAATAATTTTCTGCACAGCAGAAGTATCACTAGGCTTGTAGTCACTGCCAGGCTCCTCTGGCAGAAAAATCGCTCTCTGACTCATTCTAACAGCTTCAGAGAGGTTGTGACAAGCATGGCAGTGATATGTTGACAAACCATTTTGAAACTTTAAGAGCTGGTTATAGACATACACTAGAAGAAAAAGTAATTTACTTGTTTTAAAAATACAGATTTTATTTTTTTTAAAGAAAGAAATATTATTCCCACTCAAGTCAGTAGACAGAGAAAAAAAGAAAAAAACACTCTTTCCATCTGTAAGAAAGAAAGGATGAAGAAACTACATGATGGAATAATTCAGTAGAATCTCATATAATAATGTGTCTTGAAGTAAATGTTTTTTCTCATTAATACTATTTTCATCGTAGGTAGGGAGGAAAGTGCAAAATGTAATTTTAATGAAAAACTATTTGTTTGAGCATTCCAGGCTGAGTAGAGAATGGTTTTCTAACTCTGTAATGAAAAATATTCCATTGACTAGGATTTCAGCTACCACGTATCAGGATGCTGGCTGGGTACAGAAGCCAACACAGGTTCACGGCAAGGAACTGAATAGGCTACAACAGGCTTGGTGGTATACATCATACAGAGGAGATAAAATAAAGATGATTTATATCCCCAGCGTTCAGATGAGCGCCACCAGTAAGTTTCAGTTTGGGAGTATACATACACCACTGTATATCCATCCTTATGCCCCTTAGGCTAAAACTGAAAAAGCTGCTTCATTTCTTCCAAAAGGAAAAATAAATAAATAAATAAATAAAAAAGTACAAAGATACGCTAAGACACAAGATCTATTTCCGTCCTGCATGTTGCACATTTCTGAAGAACAACTGCAAGCCCATATGATCACAGCCCTTCGCTAACAATGCCTTATGGCAGCAGATAGGACTTTGTAGAGTACAGAAGACTGTAACAAGGCTTTGGAGAATGCTCGCTGGGATAATTATGGGCTCAGACAACAAAGGAACTGTATAAAAGCTGTAGCAAGAGTCAAATATGAAGGGTTCAGGTGAGGTTTTACTACTGCCAGAATTCATCAAAAAAGACAAACACAAGAGGAAAGTCTCTACATATTCATATAGATATTTAAAGTAGTGGATTCCCTTCTATCTCACAGATTTTTTCTTGCAAAAATATTAAGGGAAACAAAACCACCCGCAAGTGTCTAAACATACCCAATCTATACAAGAACTTCCTTCCCTTTTGTTTGAAGAATGCAGCACTAAAGATGGCCTGAAGATATTTTTTTAAATGATGAAATATTCTCAAATTGTATTTTATTTTAATGATACAAATATTTCCAAGCTACAGAATTTTTATATAATTTTTCCTTCTCTCATTCTCACTATATAAATTTTTAGCATCCTCATGGAAATGGTATAGACCATCCAGAAACTCATTATACCACAATTAAAAACAGTTTTATTACCTATTTCTTGCCATATGCTCAAGTAATTATAATCAGTGTTAAAATCTTGTAATTATAGTTTGCACAAAATTAACTGTATGACAGACTTTTTTATGCCTCATATTTTAGTAATACTAGTTATTAATTATTTGCATTTCTGCAATGCCTATAGGCTATTTCGGTAGGAAAATACATATAGTAAAAAGATCATGATGGACATCTTTTAAAAAGTGTGTTGTATTTTTTTAAAATTAATTCAGTCTAATCTAAGATCAGAGAAACCAAGCTGTGAGATTACTGACATCACTAGTAAAGGGCAAAGTTAAACCAAGTTCACTTGTAGACCTTTTTTCCGTATTTCCATGCTTTGACAAATTTAATTCAGATTATTCTTAATTCTGATTGTATTATATCATACCTTGAAAGAATTAGACCATTAAGGTTATTTTCTTGAACTTCTACCTGTTGTCCTTGTCCTTAGATCTGTTGGCACCTATTCCAGAATAAATAAAATGCTTCCCCTCCTGCATTTCCTTGTATTTTTATTTTTAAATCCATACTTTTTTTTTTTTTGTAAGAGATGCAATTGTAAATTGCATCAACACCCCCTTCCCAGTATGCACCACTTAATACCCAAATTATATTCTTGAGAAACTAAGGGTATTTATATTAGATATATATATATATATATAGTGCTGCACTGTGCCATATCAACAAAATAAAATGGCATTAACATAGTTGTAAAACATTTTTTTTTTATTTTACCTCTGAACAAACAGAATTGGCATGGATTCCATAGGAGAAGCAAGAATTCACTTACCTTTCTGAACTCAAATTACACAGTTCATTGTTACAAAGGCTTTAACAAAGACAAAGCACAAGTGACCAGCATGAAGTAGGTCCTTGTTTCCTTTACATCAGCGCCTGTGCAGAGAAATCCTTAGAACATTCACATTTAGGTTTCAGTATTGTTGTTTCACGAAAATGTTGTAGCTGTCGTTGTGTAGGACATGTTTTTAACAGCAACACAGGCAGCATTAAGAAATTAGATCCCTCGGGTTTCTGTTTTTTTTTTTTTGTTTATTTATTTTCTTAAAAATAAAAAAAAACAACTGAAATTGCTCAAACTACTTTTGTCTTCTTTGTTTTAAATAACAATTGAACAGGAAAACTACCTACAGAAATTGTGCTGGTATGATTTTTTTAAACTATTTAATAAAAATCATCTAAACGCAAATGCATAAAAAGGCAGTAGCAAAAATTGAATACCATAAATTCCTCAGACTCTTGAAGAAGAAAGCTCTCTACACTTTCAAGAATGAAATAGCATTTTTATTTTTAGGAAACCTTCCCATACATTGTCTGCACATTGACCCTTTGGTTCTTGCACATTTTCCTGTTAATTTTCATTAGGAATGTTTCCAGCTGATATAACTCTGGCATACACTTAAAGTTTCAATTATATACACATAAAGTCCATCACCACATAATGGAATAACATTTAAAAAATAGAACAACCTGCAAGTATTCCCTTCTGAAATGAGAAAATTAGCTAAAGCATAATGAATTCACTGAATCTTTGGTACCTCTGAAGTAGCTCTATTACCAACACCTGTTCTCAATGACATAAAAGAAGTTTTAGTGATTATCTGATTGTGTAATCAGATTGAACTCTGAACTGATAGGACTTCTCAGAAACAATGTTCTTTTTCAGGCTTCATAAAAAGATCTCCCAAAGACAGCGTAAAAACCGCAGACCATCAGCTAAAATATAAATTCCAAGTCAAACGTTCCCCAAATCTTTATCATAACAATCTATTATCTATCCCTATGCACACACACTGAAGAGACACCAGAAACTTCAGACTACCACTTAGTTCACTGTTTATGAGATACAGAATACATTAGCCTGATCTTATGGTTACCTTGTAATGAACTTCTCCATTTTTATTCTGAAATTAATAATTATTTCACTATTCCATATATTTAAGCTCAAAATTTTCAGAGAGTCTCTCAATTTTTTATTTGCTATACTTCCATTTTTCCTTTGGAATACACTTTAGAAGCAGAACAAATGCTCAACACTGCAAAATGGGACTAGAGAGACACTTCTAAATAAAGCGACATGTAATACTATAATAAATAACAAATAGGAAGAGCATCCCAGTCAGGAACACAATTGCGTTAGGGATATATTAAGAAACACCACTGCATCATTACATGTTGTTACTCTGAGATGGCCCCCTGTCATTATGGTTGGGTCCACTGCACTCTTGCGCTAGAGCAGGGTTTACTATGGCATGCACTTCCCACATACAATTTCTCTCAAGAATTTCACCTTCTAGGTTTTGTTATTTAATTCCCAGAGTCACAGAGACAGCTCTGAAAATTTCTAGCAGACATTTAGCACTGCATCTCCTAGCACTGAGCTGAATTAAAAACAGTGAGCTGCCTACATCCCCAATCAGATTCCACTGCTGTAGAGGTTGACATTTCTCCTGAATAAGTCTGTAAGCTGGATGACTGACATTTGGGAGTTTTCCGTCTTCTTGCCTATGTAGAACTTACCCTCTGGATACTTGCTGCCCTCCCCCTTCAGTGAGCTCTACCTCACGATGTCAGGCTGAGGAGCAGCCAAAGCTGGAGTCTGAACTGCACCCCAGAAAGAAGAAAGGCAGAAAACAGCTGCTACGTCCAGGTCCTGCTGCTGCAGAGCACGCTGGCTTCAGCTGCAGAATGGCCTTGTTGTACACACAGGGCTTTCACCATGCAGAATAAATAAATACTATGGTCCCTCTTAAACAGTTTCCACCATGCTCTAGCACATACCTATACCTTTTACAGCCAGAAGTTAATTATACTCTCACCTACTAGGCATTACTGAAACTGAAGTGAACGCTGGAGAAATCAACAGGTTGATCCTTCATGATGCTATCAAAGCAAGCAAGTTATGCTGCAGGTAGTGACATGCTGGCTAAGACACTGTGTTAGGGCTGCAGGCAGATGACTGGGCTGCTATTGAGACCTTGCCCTGGGGCCAGGCTAACAGGGTGTGAGAAATTGCTGGATGTGGAATGAGAAAATTCAAGGAGGTGACAGCTCATAATGTGAGAAGCTGACAAAAGTTACAGACAGCAACGTGAGGAGCTGGCCTTCGCGGGTGGTTAGAGGGTTGCAACAAGAAAAACAACCAAAGTGCACAGACAGTTGAAGAGGGGGCATTGGAGAGCTTTAGGGGCTGACCGAGCATCTTGTCCTCATCTTTCTGATGGCAGAACCAACATCTTCCCAATCATTTTCTAATACATTGCAGTATCCTATCCACATAAGATTTAATCATCTGCTAAATGCTTTTTTTTTTTCTTTAGGAGGGAAAGTGAGGTTACTACAGTTAGTTTACAAATTACTACTCTGACATTAAAAAAAAAAAAAAACAAACAACAATTAGATTTTCCATAGTAGGCTGATTTAACATTCAGAATATTTTTCTTGCTTCAGTTTATGACAGAAATGCACTCTACAGTCTTGTCATTCAATGCAAAACAGATTAATTTACTGATTTAGTTTCATTATCATTCATGGGGTTATACAACAATAAGAATACGACATGAATTATACACTAGCTAATCAAATACCTGATCAATTAAACTGTGATTTAAATTAGGATTTGCGAATTTTTGGAAATATACTCCCTCTAAGAATACATACTTCTAATACCTTTTTTTAGACTACCTCTAAATAAGTTATTGCTATATTTAACAGGTAACGTGTATGACATGGATCCTACCGTTGGCAATTTTTTTCCCTGTTAAGCATCCATAGATATGAAAAATCTTCTGATTCACTGTAAAAGATGCAAGGAATTACTGTGTTGTTTTCTGTTGCAGACACTCTCAGAATGACCCTTTCATTCTAGAGTTAACCTATCTGAATTACACACCCATTAAATTAAATGAATTGTCAAAGCAGAATCTGACAATCCTGTACAAAAAGCTATTCATCAGAAGATTTGTAATGTAACTGTTAAGAGAACAATGAGAACTTAAAGTAGCAATATTAAGGTCTGTAAAAGCAGTGCCAATTAGTGCTGTAATTTTTCTAATGTCATACTGTTGTTGCAGCTCCTAATAGTGCTCTTCATTTAGCACATTTAGGTAGGACATGGGCTTAAGCTGAAAGCTTTATGGCAAAAATCATGAACTTTGAAATAATTCGAAGTATCTTTTATTCTGTTTGTATTTTTAAAGATTAATTACTCCTATAACTTGCAAATTCAAATATAGTATCTTAAGCATACAGGCAGAAACCTTTCACAGCTGAAGTATCCTTCAATACCCAGCTACTATATAGCCGATTCCCATGAACATAGCTCTTTAGAAATTCTCGAAGCTTCTTCCTTCTCCGCTCCCAAACTGCTTCAAGTACTGCAAAGACTGTCTCCTACTGCCAAAGTGAATTCTGCTTGTAGAAATAACCTAATACAGGATTAGAAAAACATTAGGAATTAGGGCAGTTTTTTTTTTTCCTGATACAAAAAACACATTCTACTTTTTGGTTTCTTTGAAACCTGGAAGCTACAAGCAGCTAGAAAAATGAACTCTTATCTATATTGTTGCTCTCAGCTTCTTTGCATTTCAGACATCTGAAATATCATATTTCTTATTCCCTATTTTGTTGCCAGCCTGAAATGAAGTCCTTGGTCCTCCAGCTGTACAGCCTGTTGGTATTCAGCACCTGTACCTTTATGAGTCAGTCACTGTGGTGCTTCCAAGGTCATGGACAAGGTGACATTTTCTTGTCACACATACATGTGCAGTACCTCTGAACATCTATGATTTCAACTGTAGTACTGCTTTTGCATCCCTTTGTCCTTCAGGAGATTCTAACCAACTGATGCCAAAAACTAAAATATGATTTTACCTAATAAAAGCTAAGGCCACATGACTAAATGTAAAATCTTATTCCTATTGAAAACACTCCTACATTACCATGGAGTTCTTCAAAGAGTTACTTAGGAGGAACTAAAGAACATGAGAGCAACTCTCGTTAGTCCTGACTATGGTTTGCATGTACCTGCACATGGAAATGATAGTCCTCATCAGCATTACTAACGAATTGCTCCCTTTGGGCTGAAGAAGCAAGATAGCCTCAAATTTCCTAAAGGAAAGTCAGGACAACAGCCCTCTCTCAGTTCACATCAAGGATGATATACTGTGTGCCTGGTACACAAGCAATGATGCACAGAGAGGGAGGATGGGGAAATATTCCTTAAGGTTTAATCAGGTCACCTTTTTCTTCCTGATGTTAGTTCATTAATTTCTGCATCTCTTCAAATCTGTCACTACAGAATTTTCTTCTCAACTGTTGATTTGTTTAATGAACACAGATATGTATAAACCATTTTTGTTTAGCTAAATTTGTCTGGAATATTCATGGTTTAATATAAATCTCAGGTGACTTAATGGTTGGTTGCTAGATCACACATTAAGATGTCCTATAATCGCTAAGCATATGTAAAATAAAGTCATCCAGCTAAACTCTAGCCTCTACATAGTAAAGCTGCTTTGGTAAGCTCAAGTTCAAACCAAACAAAAATAAAATGTCAGTCCACTAAATAAACAATGAAAAAAAAAAAAGGCTTAATCAAATTCCTGATCGTTTCATCGATGTTTTTCAGATTTTTCATTCTGAGAAAGAAAATATTTAATTTCATGTAAAAGCAAAAGAAAATACAAAGTATATCTTGTTTCATATAGAACTCATGAAACCTCTCCCCAAAAACGACACAAGATGTTGTTGATTTCACAACAGATTTCAACCCATGTTAATAGGATGATTTAGTAAATATATTAACAGAGTAGGCTTTTAAACATCAGTTAGAAGCAAATATCCTTCTTTTTCTATTCTTCATTCTGCAGGAAATCTGCATCCCTATATTATTTTCAGTTTCTGTATTTTTTCCCATGAAAATAACATTTGATTTCTTTTAATTCTTGGTTTGTTTAGTGAAAAAGAGAAACAGGAATTACTTTTGATTTCAATAAATCAGTAAAAAAACTTGCTAGCTTTCTGCATAATTTAATATAGAATATTTATAGCTTCAAATGAATTAATCACACAAGCAAATTACAGACATCATTAGTCAATTATGCATACCACCACAGGGCGTGCAAATGCAAGACTCCAATCATACAAGATGTCTTCAAGTGTTACTGAAAAGAACATTATAAACCATGGGTTAGAGTCATACTTGCCATGAATATATGTAATTCCTCTAAGTTTATAGGATTGTTTCTCGGTAGAATGAAATCAGAATTTATCCACTTACCTCTAAGCTCTTTAATGATTCCATTCCTTACAGATCTGATCTGTTTGCAGAATGTAAGCACAATTAGCTCCTCAGCTACAGATTGTTTGGGGGTTTTGGGCAATAGAAGCCTTATCTGTACATTTGTTTAAATAATTATTCCTTCAAATGCTGAATATTTCAATGCAATAGCAATTCTTTAGAGAAAAGCATGTGTGGGGTGTGCGTCTCAAAGCAGATTCTCTAAGTTACCCATTAGAACTAAGAACTCATGTTTAGATGTGTATAATTAAAATTTTTATTTAAAGAAAAGAATTAGAGCTTTGTTGCTACATTAAAATTGAAAGGTTTTTATGCACACAAGACACTTATCCTTTCTGTAGCATAGCTACACTAACTAGAAGTACTGTATATGCATATATACAATTGGTCACTTGGGGTCAGTGATTCATTTTTATCAACACCAGGAGGCAGGAGAAGGACTTTGGGGCATGCTGACACAATCCAGAGAGTTGCAGAGCAGAGATCTCATCCATTTCTGAGGACGGTACAGATACATGGGATGACAGCAGCATAAGACAGCAATTCTGCATTGGGTCTCAAAAATGAGGCTGCTTGCCTCTGGCACAGCCTTACACTGATACAGACATACTCCTCCTGAAGCTAGTGGTGCTTTTTCTGCAGTCAAATTGTTTTTCTGCATCCTTTTAACAGCACCTGCAGTTAGGTGTCCTACCACAGCAACTGTGCAGAGAGCAACATGTACACAACGCCCCTACGTGAATGTAGTACAGCATGCATGCTCTACTAAACTTGTCAACAGCAAGGGTATAGAGGGCTTTATGAAGCACATTATACACAAATATCAACTAACTAACAAGCAAGAAAATACAATCCACCTCTGTGAAAGAAAACCACCAGACAAAAGCTGCACTTGGCTGCAAAGCAGCACAACAATTAGATGATGGCAGAAAGTGACAGATGAGTAGAAACTAAATGAGACTACAGAATTTAGATTAATTTCTTTATACTCCTTTCCCCTCCTTTTTGGCCTTAATGTCATCATCTTCATCCTCACAATCATGTAATGAAGTCTTTCTCCAAGTGATCAAAACACTGTCTCCATGGGAAAGATGCTGGATCTAAACATTAATAAACTCCCATCACGAAGCTGAAATAATCAGGTTGGTACTGGTTCAGAAAGGCTAAGCATTAGGTAAACAAGACAATACTCATTCTTCATATATTTTTCATTTAGCTGTTTTCATCAATACTTGCATAATGGCTTTTATTATGAATCTGTTTAGCAACATACTAATGTCTTATCTCTCCTGTAGAGAGCAAGAGCTCTATCGTTGCAAAAGCTCTCATCACATAACCTCCCTTCATTATTCCTCAAAAGCTCTGCTGTCCCGAGTGAAGTCAAACAGATCTGTTAAATGATGTTAAGGTCAAAACACCTTGAGGCCACTTCTAAGTAAGTCCTCTAGACTCCATTTCTCTTATGATCTCTTCAATAACTAAAGCTGTGCACCATTATCCTCTTGAAAAACACAACTAGAGTCGGAGAGCTGTGTTCCAGATGTGACCTCTTTGTGCAGGAGCATGTAGCGGTACAGCCCAATTCACATTCCTTACATTTCCCTACACCATTTCAAGAAGTGTGACTGCAAGTAACCACAGCCCATCATTATCTTATCTGAACTCAGGCTCAGAGCTTCTCACTCATCTTTTATTCTGAAATCAGTCTTCCCACATTATTTTCAAAGATTATCCATCCAGCCATATTTCTTATTCAAGCGGTAGTTTCAGGACCATGCTTCACAAGCTTTAACAAACAACTTCTAATTTTCAATAACAATCTTATGCTGGCTCTGATGAGTTCTTCAGTTTTCTTCCTGGTTCACGCAAGGAACTGGTTTGCCCACATGTCCCCTCTAAAGGACAGACTTGAAGGTTGTCAAAATAAACAACTAAAGCCTTGGTTGAAGGCAGTTAGTAACAGTTGGGAAGGATCACACTGCAAATAATTTTTGACTAGTCAATGCCTTGCCACCATACTCTGCATCAACTCTACTGAAAACTGAACTTTCTCTACATATTTCATATGCCATATAAAGACTTTGACAGTGTCCAAAACATCACAGCAGGCACCACATGAACTCACGGAAAGATAATCTTTGCTGCTGGGAGCTCATGATCTAAATTGATTCATTACTTCTGAAACCAGGGGAAAAATTCCTGTTGGTAGTAGCTTACTGGGTCCATCTGAAGCATTCCAAGTGATTCTGCTAAAAAAAAAAAAAAAAAACAGGAAAAAAAAAAAAAGAAAAAGTCTTGTTCAGAGAATCAGGGAATATTCCTACTCCCGGTCACAACCATGCTTTTTTGCACAAAGATGTGTAAGTAGTCTCAACCTGTAGCAAGGCAATCAGAACTGAAGGACTGCTCAGAGGTGGAACAGATAACTGCCTTTCTACACATCACTTATTAGCAAATTAGGGGCGGGGAGAAGGATAAGGGAGAGGGTCTCTGAATTTTTTTCAGATGCCTGGCATTGCAAGAAAGTAAGAAATGGAAACAAAACCTCTGTGGCACCTCCAGAAACTTGCAACCAGAGATGTGTTTTCCATCTACATTGATGTAATTCTCTCTTAACCTTTTATGTTGTTCCCATTACTCAAAATTGGATGAGTTGTAACATTGATGTGTTTTGTGGCTACTGTGTTATGTTGAAGCCAAAGCACAGAAGAAGCCAATGAGATTAAATTCAGATCTGCATTTAATCAAATTCACCACAGTTTACATATTTTTTATTTTTTTTACCAACTTGCTGTGTTTTCTCCTGCTTTCTTCAGATAAATTTCATTCTTAAATTTCCTCTTTTTCCTATTATTTATAATGTCAGCTATATTTTTCCAGTCATATTGCTAAATTTACAAAGAGAAAATAGTGAAGTGAGAAGCTGTCTGACCAGTTCAGCTTTTGTATGAAGTATAATCATCAAAATTGCTTAAATTGTGTGCTTTTGCTCTAGTACCTATGAAAGCAACTATGCATTACAAGGGAGTTCTCATTTCCTTTGATCACTCCTCCTTGTGAATTGAGTCTTTTAGGCATGTCAGAGTAACCAGACAGAATTTACTTTTATTCACATACTTTCCACCACAATGTAGCACGCACACTCCACTGTATTTGAAAGCAATACTACGAAAGCAAAGTTTCAAAGTATTTCCTCTCATTTCATGCATGAGTCAATAAATCACTTAACATTAAAAATTAGTCAGCCTGTGTTGCAAAGTGAGAGAAGCTAAACAGCTCTGCAACAATAAGTGTTAAAAATGAACTTGTTAAAGTTCACAGGAACAAAAAATTAAAGATTGATAGCAGTACTAGTTCTGAGACCCTGCACATATCTACCAGCTTAGAGCACAGCTTAAAACAGTCTGTGTAAATTAAATTAGCATAAGAGCTGTGACTTAATTATTTCATGAGGTGTTTTCACATTCATTATTCAAACTGAGGTAAATATACTAAAAAGACATGAAGAAACAAAGAGGGCATATATCTTAGGTTTGCATTATATGCTATTATTGCTATAGGCTGTTTCATATGAGTTTTGTGTCTTAACATGGTTTGGACATGTTAAAAAGCACAAAGTTAAGAAATAGCTTGATATGACATTCATTTGGAGTGGCGGAATTTACCTTGATGCAGATGGAAAGTCACTTAGTCTATTAAAAAACAATTAACATGGACAGATTAGCAAAGATGCTCAACCAGCTCATCCTCACTCCGTATCTCAATGATTAAATAGATTTTACCCAGCTGACTTTGTTTAAAGCAAAAATGTTGACAGAAGGAAATAAAAGTAATAAATCTATTAGTTGGGGAAGGGAAATGAGGAAAAACGACTATAGACAAACTCATTTGTGAAAGGTTCCACCAGACTGCAGCCAGCCTTCATTTTCGCAATTGCAAAAGACTGTATTTGTAAACCTAAGCACTTCTTGATTTTGACCACATAATTCAATCTGCCTGTTTTCTAGGGCCCTGTGCTGAAAGCTGAGATGTATGGAAATTCTGAGTTCATCTTTAACAGCGAAGACCTTGAAATGCTCACTTAAATATCATAAGAGTTAATTTTTTGAAACCAGTGTTTAACTTTAGAAAGTGACCAGGAGATGGCAGCAGTACCCACCAAATTTATTTACGTGGCTGAAATTACAGCATATTAAATTCAAAACAAATATGGAACATACATGAATTAGAAATATGAAATCGTAAATCCTACAGACTCTCTTAAAACATAATACTTCATCAGGGACTGTATTATATGCATATTTCTATTTTACTTGCTTTGTGATCATTTGCTTCTGGGTCACCTTCAGAAATGAATTAAAAATTGATATATTTTCATATACCATGCCATATTCTTCTTAAGCCAGAAATCAATGATTTATTTCCTTATTTACAGGTTCAGTAATAATACAGTGCAGAACAGAGTGATCTGTGTGTAGTGGTGGATAAAACTTTAAAAATGTGATTTACAGCTGTAAGGGAATGACCACAAGTCAAGGATATGGATAGGGTATGAATCCCAGGTATGAGGGTGTTACTAGTCCAAAGGAACAAGGACAGGAAAGAAGGGGGGAGGGCAGAGTGTTCACTATTGGAAATTAGGATGAAAGATCTAGGGTGAGAAGAGGGAAGACAAAAAGAGAACAAAGAAGGCACTCTGTAAGCTCTCTAAAAGATAAAAGGTCACGTAAATCCCAAAAAGCTGCTTCAAGTCATGACCAGCATGCAAACGTGTGAACAAGAAATAAAATTAAGAAATTTAAGAAAAATTAAGAAAATTAATTAAGAGAATTAAGAAAATTAAGAAAAATTTAAGAAAAAAGTAAAATGGATTTTAAGGTGAAGTTCATTAGTGAGTATTGCTGGAGGAGAAAATGTTATTGGAATTGAGAGGACACTCAAAGCTGTTCTACATGTGAAAAAGTTATAATTTCATCTACTTTCAGAAGCTTCTTCATTATACCACTGCAAGCCTGTCAGTTATTATAATCACTAACGCAAGAATTCTCTGACAGTAACAACGTTCCTGTTAATAAATTTGATTCAGTTCCAACCAACATTTTATACTCTAAGTGAAATAAATATTATCCTCATTTAACAGTCAAAGAAACTCCATCTCAGAGTTGCTCATTATTTCAGGGCAGGTCTGGAAACAGTATGAATCCCTAAGTCGCTCCTACATGTTTTCTACCAAAACATACTGATATCTAGTGGAAAGGGCATGAAACCCCATTGTAATGATGCAACTTTTCCTGACGTCCATTCAGAGAAGACAGATAGATCCCTGGACTTGAAGATACCCCTGAGACTTCTAGACCTAACAGAAGCTGTACAGTGTAAAAATAAATACTGATGTTTCAACCATTTTCTGGAGGAAAATTAAATACATTTTGAATTTATATTCTCCACAATAGACAAAGCACACCTTGTAGGGTTAGTCATCACCACAGTGAGGCAAGGCAAAACTCCTCAGTTTTGTTGAAATTGAACCGTGACACATCCTGCAGTGGGGACCAGGACAATCCAACTGGTGGAAGAACTCACAGGGAAGTACCACAGAGCTGGGCTCAATGCTCGTGTCAGTAAGTGGAGATGAAGTCGAACAGGAGATACAGCTGGCACCAGTCTCTGGCCCAGGCCAGGCTTTTTCCCAGATAGACACTTTTTTCCCCTATCCTCAGCAGTCTGCTGACATAGGTGGCTGCCAAGTGCACCTACATGTAGGTGGAACACTGCCTACCACAATAGACCAATACCTAGAGCATAGCCACATAAATCCAAGGAGTCACACTGAGGCATATTAATAAGGGCTGGAAAATTCTGCTTCTCAGGCAGTGTAAGTACTGACTAGCAGTATCTTAGGTATCATCATCCAACAGTGGCTTAGAAGCATGCCATGAGTGCAGAGCTTTTACTGGCCTCTGTCCAGCTTGAGGAGGCTGTCCACCCTGGCCATATTGAATGGGAGCACTTACAGAGCTCCTACACACATAAGTGGAGGGACAAACAATATTCAGCTGCACCTAGTCATTCTGCAAATATTGGCCAGCAGTTCCACATGATCTTATTTTCTACATACGTAGATTAGCAGAGCACTCCAGTTACACCAGAAATACAGGAGCTTCTTCACAGTACGAACAAAATGCTGGGAATATATAATGCACCTGTTTACTTGTGCTGCAAAGCATTTTTGGAGGAACAGAAGTATAACTGATCAAGGGACTTTTTCTTCTTCTAATCCTAGACAGAAAACACTGGCTCCTTTCTAAGGCTGGCTGTTAGGAAGTTAGGTTTTCTGTGGAACAAAAAGCTGTCCAGCCAGAAAAATGTAACTTTCAACCACGATGTCCATCTTCAGTTTGCTCTCCAAATTATTCTTATAATCCTTTACATCACACCACCATGAGAGACTGTATTATAATTTTTGTAAGCCTAATCAGACCAAAACAGATATAGAAGGTGGTGTACAAAGAGATCAAATAATACATCTGACTTGGTGTAAGTTCCACATGCAGCATTCCCATACTATGATTATCGAATAGTACAAAAGAAGGTTGCTTTTTAATGCAGAAGAGCAGGAATTCTGCAGTCTGTATGAACCAATATATTTACTCGGGTATAACTTTTTAAATAACCTAAATGGTTGTTCCCTTTTTCCCAGAGATCACTTAACTTGGAGGGAATGGCTACAGATTCCTTACAATAAAGAGAAAATTTCCACACTTGCAACCAAACTATTAAGACAAGACAAAACAGAACCATTCATCCTGTTAAGAAGGTATCCAACTCAGTGATGGAATGAAATCTTCAGTAGAGATCTCTTCCTACAATCCTTTTCTCTTCCCAGGAAGGGGGATGAGGGGGAAGGCTGTTCTGCTTTAAAAAACACCCAAAAAACAGAAACACAGCCCAAACCAGAAGCCTCCATGGTGAGCTGTAGTTCACAACACCTTCCCTAAGATGACAAACAAATCCAAACCCCAAAGGCAGCACCCAGCTCATAGTTAAGGGATAGTTGTCCAATGTTTTCCCATGGATAACATCGTCTTTGTTTAACTTAGCATCTTGCCTCTGCTGATGCTGTATGATTGCTCAAAACATGCTTTTAATGTCAGCCTCTTTTACCAACCCAGATTTCCTCCCAGTAGATTCATAACTGGTGTTTCAGTTCTGTAGGTTCTAGAAAAGATGAACCACAGTGGACACTGGAGAAGATACAGCTGGAAGTTTTCTGTATGCTACTTGCAGAAACAAAAAATTAAATTGCCAGAAAATCCAGTGTATACTGTTTCAGCTCCTTTTCTGGAAGAAAAATATTTTGGCTCCTTAATTTAGGTAACTACTAAAAATATGAATGTAGTTGAGAACAGGGAAAGCAACCTTTAACAACCAGATAATCCAATATTCTTCAAAATGTAGTTAGCATGAGCTGGATGTGTCTGTCAGCTGTTGAAAGGTTTAGGCATACTCAGAGAGCACACCCAAAGAACAATTATCTTCAGGATGACATATCAGTGGTCTTATGTATTTGCTAAGAGTGCTAGACCTCCAGATACCACTGAAAAATAAAAAAAAAAGCTTCCACATCTTGCTATCAAGGTTTTATTATTATTTTTAAATTAGAGGGTGCCTAATCTGTCATATCTGATGAGCCTGAAAGCTTGTCACATCAATTCTTTACTAGTCAAATGAAGCAAATGAAGGGCACGTTATAAGATAGTCCAGAAAATCATCAACATTCTGACAAAAAATAAAAAAGAAAATCAGTTTTTAAGACCTCTCTTTCTCTGGCCTCAAAAGGAGCCACTCCATTATTCTGGCAGAGAGAGAGACCAGAAGAGTAGACAGCTGGCTGACATGCAGTCCAGATAACAGGAGGGTCATGCTGTTTTGGCAGGTGGCAGCATTCTGAAGAATGGGCAGAATTTACAAACACTGCTTCTTCACATGAATGCATCTGCCAGCCCACTGGTAGAGCAATGCATCTTTCTGTACGTGTCAGACTCCGCTCAGTTCATCCGGTACCCTCCTTGCAAAACAAGTTCACATAACTAAGATATCATGTGGCACTTCTGCAAGGCAAAAATATCGCATGCATTATTTCAAGACTGATCTGATGCGTATTTGGGACAATCCATAAAACCTGCTCAGCATTCCAGGTAATGGAAGGGGAAGCAACCTAACAGACAGCTCCAGCTGTGCAAAAGGATATCAATCAATGTGCAAGCAAAGTGCAAGGTCCCAGTCTTATATAGCAAGTCAGAGGGGTCTCTATCTGCTTTTCATGTGCATGAGTGGTAAGCTACTTTTCTCAGAATGCCATTTTTTTTTCCAATATGAGCAAAACTTTTCCGTTTTTGCCTCGTTTTTCTTTTCACTCATCTCCCTGCCTCACACACCTTTGCAAAATCCTATGTTTTAGAATTATCTTATACACCAATGCTGTGAAGAAACAAGAACACTGAGATTTTTTGCACTCTCTTGACAGAAATACAACTTCAAAGTTAATCTTCTGTAATGCATTTCACTATGTCCTCATCAGTAGAGGACAGTCACATGATTTCTGATCTGGTGTTATTTGGTATCTTAGATTTAGGTCAATATTTTTCATTCATAAGTCTTTATTGAAAACTCAGTTATCTCCCACTAAAATAATTTGACAGTTCACAGAATCAGAGAATTGTAGGGGGTGGAAGGGACCTCAAGAGATCATCAGGTCCAACCCCTCTGCTAAAGCAGGCTCCCTAGAGCAGGTTGCCCAGGTAGGCATCTAGACGGGCCTTCAATGTCTCCAGAGGAGACGACTCCACAACCTCCCTGGGCAGCCTGTTCCAGTGCTCCATCACCCTCACCGTGAAGAAGTTCTTTCGTATGTTGTTGCAGAACTTCCCGTGATCATTTATCAGTTTATCATGTTACTTTAAAAAAAAAGCGATTACTCAAAAAAAAAAAAAAGCTTTAATAAGCATCACTGCTGTCAAAAAAGGCTAAAACACAAGTTCAAGAAACAGTTCTCTTGGTGAGTTGTCATATCAGTGCAGTTGAATTAATATTGATGTTGAAATTCTACATCCATGGCAAATGATGTATGTGTCTCTCTATATAAAACCAACACCTGTTTCACTTTTAAACTTAATTTTCTGTTCACCTGTCTCCTGTTACGTATGATAGCAGAATTTCAGCAGACCAGTTTGCCATTCTTATTCGGTTATTTGCAGAAAGATCTTCCAACCAGTATAGGAACAGAAGCTTTATTGCTGACTGCCTTAATTTTAAATCTATAAGTGAAATTTTAAACATCTGTAATTTAACTTACTGAAAATTATTTCTATCCCCTCAAAGAGCTAACATCTATTCTTCATCTCTTCAGAAAGGGATGCTTTCTCCGTTTGCTTTCCTGAGGGATTATAAAACCATATATTAACATATTCTTGACCACATGATAATAAGAATCATCTACTGCATTCCCAATAAACATTCGTAACTGGGGTTGAGGGACAGGAACGATTTTATTTATTTTTTCTTGTTTTTATCTTTCAAACATAATACTATTAACTTTTTCAAGATAGTTTCTCAAATGCCCTGGTGCCTAAGTTTCAAAATGCATGATAGCAGTCAACAGTTTGAATTATGGGTTTTTCTGGCGGGTGGTGGGGCTGTTTGTTCATTCATTTTTTCCTTACCTCTAAGAATCTTTGGAGCAGTATTCAAACTAAGAGTAAACTAAAGTTAGGTTTTTTTCATCAAAATTACAGTATAATGCAATTATCAAGGTGGGTTTTTTTTTTTTTTTTTGGGGGGGTCTGTGGAACAACAGAAAAGATTACTGCATGTATCCAGTAGAAGTTTCCCCCTCTAATATATAAACTATTTTCTGTATTAATATGCAAATACATTCCTATGTTTGGACATTTAAAAACTTTAGAATCATGAAGGCAAATTTTTACTTAAATTTCTATCTTAAAAACATTTTTTCTTTCATTCCATCATTCACTCTCCTTTCAATAACGAGCAAGGCATGCATGTATCCTGAGCATCTTTTGCTAACGTGACACAGATACAAGAAGCCAAAGAGCAGACAAAGCAACAGAAATGGAAAAAATAACTACACCAGAAACCTAACAAGAAGTTGATAGCTAGTTGTTTTTCTTTTCTTAAGTAAAATAACAAGTATTTGAGTTATTCAAATGTGACAGGTAAGTGATAAGAGAAAATGATAAGAGAAAAGGTGTGTGCAACAAAACTTTCTTTGAGCTTTCTTTGCTGGGAGGCAACTGCAGTAATAACCAAGTGACTCAACCTCCTGCTAAAAAGGCTATTTCCATCTCTGCTTTTCAAAAGGATCCTTTTGCAGAAAATCCACACATCATTCAGCTTTACTGAATGTTGAAATGAAAAATAGATGCCTACTGTCACACAGCTATATTGATTATGAGTGAAAATGTGATCATTTTGCATTAACTTGCCCCACAGCACTGGAATTCCATCAAAGCATCAGAAGGAAATTAATGTTTTCATATAGTGCCTAAGAAAAATATGAGATGTTGTTCACTTTGCCCTCTAGACAAAGAGGTATATGCCAGTAGCTGAGAGGTAATAGCTTTGAGAACAGAACATGAATGCTAGACTTTTATTAAAATCATTATTTAATGTGCAAAAAAATAATGAAGCCATAGCCGTGGCATTTAAAACAAGCAATTTGTAGTCATTACATCTTAGATCATGAGGCTTATTTTGTAAAAAGACAGTCTCTTGAATTAAAAATTCATCAACTCCCCCAGATTATGTAGTCCTTTAAATGATGCCATTTCATACAGATTTATTCTAGCTAAACAAAGACCTAGTAAAGTGGCACACACAAAACATCTGTTTCACGGTTTTCTCTCCCAAAGGACCTTTCTTCTCCTTAGACTGTTGGAAATCTCACACTAGAGTTGACTAACGCATAGATATTTTAATAATTTTTCCTTCCAGGGACATTTGGGATCTTAACTCGCCATGATCTTCAACTACACTGTACAGTAAACTGAAAAAAATAATTTAAAAATCCAAGTTTATTCTCATTAGAATGGCAGACCACACAGAGAATAAGAGTGAAGATACTGGATATTAACAGGCTCAGACAGATACCCTTAATTGATTAACATTTAATCTATTATGACAAATAGATTCCTTTTTGATTGAAAAATAGGCAGTAAAAACCTGTTCCTCTCCAGGAATAATCCTGCTTAGAACTTGTGTAGCAAAGTGATGAAGCCCTATGTAACTGATGTTTGTTATTCTGCTTTATTTCAAAAAGCGTTAGGCTTCATTCTCGTTAAGCATGAAGTGACTTTTATTAAGTCATACAACAACATAGCACATGTAGATTTTAATGTTTTATATAATAAATCTTTTGGAAAAATCACTATAGCCTGACAAGAAGTTACAAGGTAGAACATTTGTTTTGTCTTACTAGTGAGAGACTTTACTGTGTAACTTTGAGAAATTTAAATGAAATGTACACGTGTTAACAGCAGGAGAACAAAAATGCACCGCACATTTTGACTGCTTCCTGCTTCAAGACTTCTTTAATTATCCTTTGAGCTATAGCAGTGTCATCCCTTTTGAAAAGGGCATTGAAAGAGTCTCAGTTCCTCCCATAAATTAATTTAACGTATGGACTTGAATCGGCATGTAACACCACCTGTAATTTAATTTTTGTATGCTGAATAGGTATGCTGATTTCAACCCCACTTCTCTTTTCAACAGAAACCGTACATTTAAATTAACTTCTTTCAGAGTACGTCCCCTGTCTTCCAAATATCTATATTCAAAACACCTCTCCCATGGAGCATTCCACTTATAACAACAACTTGTTTTTTTTCCTATAAGCTTCTTGTGATCTCTACACCTACCAAATAAGATTTTGAGCAAGGGATAGCAAGGGTCTAACTGTTTTATTAAGGGACTAAAACACAAGATGCATTACTACACTTTCCCTCTTAATAAAAAGCTTGCTCGTTAGCTTTATCTGCCAACAACTGTCTCTCCAAGATTCAGAGACTTATCCCCAGATGCCTTTGGTACATAAAGATTAAGTGAATACCTTTGGTTGGGTTAACAGAAGTTTCACAGAACCCTACAATGTTTCAGGAAACTTCCCAGGAAGCCTAGATCTATATGCAAAGCCAACAGACCTCACATTCACTGAATTGCTGTTTTCCAGAGATTTATGCAAAACTGTAGAATTTATTTAAAAAGTATTTTCCAATTTAAAGACAGAAGACTGTGGGAATCTTCAAGATATCTCCAATATATGCAGTCTGTATGATGTACAAATTTAATCAGAACAAGCCTCAAACCACCAGAAGTACAACAGCTTGCTTGTAACAATAACCATTTCAGGAACTTGAAAATAAAGGATGGCCATCATGACAGGTGGTTGACTGAAAAGATAATAAAATCAGGTGCTTTGTTTAGGTTACTGATAAGTTTTTAATAATCAAATTGTACTTTTGGATGGATATTGGTATTATGTAAAATCAATTTGGTATATATAATGAAACATACCACTTAAAGCAAAAATGAAAGTTAAGAAATTTAAAGTCTCTAAATGGAAAGAGAATCTCATAGTTACTGCACATTACTTCAATTTGAAAAAATTGACAATGAAGTCCCCATAACCCTGCACAAACTCGGAAGTGCTATTGTATAGGCATCGCTGACCATTAATTCCTTACTTCATTAGTTTGTTACTCAAAGTTGGCATCTTTAAAGCAAATATGAATATAATCTCTACCCATTACAGAGAAATTAAGAGAACAGCCAACGAACCTCAATGCTTCAGGAAATGAAGCCCTAATTAGAGGCTGTTGAAGAGTTTCAAGTCTGGACAACATTCCTCCTCAAATTGTTGTTATTTATTCTGACATTAGTGGTAGCTTTGTCTCCAAATTTCTGAATTTATCTGCAGAGTTGAGAAAACATGCTGAATGTGAAAGCATTATCTGTATGATTAAAAAGGGAGCTTTCTCAACTGGAAGAGCTTGATGCCTTTTCAGGGAGAACAGGCAGGCTTCTGTCATCTTCAGAACAGTTTTGCCTGCCAGCTACTGTTTCACCACAACTTAAGTTGAATACTTATATTCAAACCCAAAGCATCCTTCCTCAATAACTCTCCATCCTCTATGGATGTTTAACAAGGCTCTGAATCCTCCAGTGTAAGAATGTATATCAAGCTTCATATGCTCTTCATCTTATTCACCTGCTTCTCTCACCTGCAGTTATATGACCCCAGGCTAAGGCAGGCAGGCTTTGTATGACAGGGTCACTGCTCTTTTAAAAGAAGCATCTTTACATGTAATGCAAACAGCACACAGATGAAGGTCTGCTTCCTTACTGCCAACAGTTTCTTGATGATTTGCACTGTTTACTTTCTTTAATGCCTAAATTCAAGCTAAATATTAAAATTATGTTCTTTCTTGCAAATTCAATGTGGGAATTCTAAGCTAGTAAGCACAAAAAATATTAAAGGAGTTGAGCATTCAAATGAAAAATAAAATTATTTTTAAAAATCATGAAAAGTTGTTTATTCAGTAAAAGCAAACAGTGGATTGTCAGGCAGGCTTTTTTTAATCCTCAGTACATTCTTTCTTCTACATTGTGCTCACCTTTTCTCCCAAAGCCCAGCAAACATTTGAAATGATTATGTATTCAAGAATGGTCTATTTGCTGAAAGAAAGACAAATACTTCTTTAGCTTGAAACTCAATTTGTGGTTGAATGACTAATGTCATCTAGGTCTTGCAATTACATAAGTTTGGATGTCACCCTGGGGGTTTGGGTTGTCATGCCATTGCAAGTACACACATTTCTTCTCCATTCAGTACACAACAGGGTATGTTTCCCTAGACAGAGTACAGGCTCCCTCTATAGTTACAGTCTAGCAATCAACATTGTCAGGTCTGGCTGGTACAGCTTTCTTTTAAATAGTTTCTTTATTGTAAAAGGAAACAAAGAGCAGCCATTCCTGCATAACCTGTTGCATCATCTCTTCCAGCAACAGTTAACATTGGCTGATGCTCAATCACGCTTACTTTTTCAGAGGTACTTAAGTTGCTAAAAATAACCCTAAAGTATACAACAAAAAGTGATTAACAAAATACAGGATTTATATTTGGTAACTTTGATCAAGTTTTGCTTCACATTAACATTTCAGGTGAAGTCAACTTCATCATTCTCATCAATACAGTACAAATATCAGTCTTAATTAACAAGCTGTTCATACCTTTTGTTCTCTTTCCTCCAAGTTATTTTTATATATCAGCCCAGTTGTTCTGGACAGATGAGCCATATTTAAGTTCCCGACCTCTGAACTTCAAATGTTTGGCTAGCATGCTGGATATGTAAATGAAAGTGCTGGATTAGCATGTGCTTCTGACAGCTACACTCACAGGGAGGGATATGCTGAAGACTAGGAGAAGCAGTGAAGAAAGTTTCCTCATCTGCATCTCATCTACCCTTGACAGCCTGAGTGCTTCTACTCCACCTTATGGCAAAGTCACACAGGCCAGTTTAAATCCCTACGCTCAGCTGTTGACCTTTGCTCCACGATGGACCAAAAGCATTTGCTCAGCTAGGGACACTTAAGAAGGTGTTTTAGAAACAGACCCTTATTCCTGTGGGCAATGACATGCACCTTGATGAAAGCTCATGTGAGATCACTTTTAGTTCCTTCCAGGGAAGAGTCAAAGAGATTCAAGTACCTAAAAGGGCCTTTAAAATAATATGTCTAACTTCACTGGATCTCAGTGAGAAACCAACAAATAAACTTGAGATGTATCAAAGAGCAGAAACTCCGATTGCCTCAGTACCTACTTCCCTCCCAGCCTGCAGCAAGTGGAGTATTGCAGAGCTACACAGATTTCCCACCAAAGTAATTTCTGCCCCATCTCAAGTACTGAGGGCCTCTTCCTAAGCATCTGCCATGGATTGGGCTCTGAGGCTGCTAAGCCTCCAGCGATGACCTTCCCAATCTGGTGGAATGCTCCTGGGGCCACATCCAGAAATAACCCATCCCTCTGTGACATCTCTGAGCTTCACAAGCCTCGTTCACTGCAGCATGAACCCTCATGCTACCATCCATTTACTTTTAGCACTTACACTTTGTCATCTGCTACCTCAGCTGGTACATCCCTATCACAGTGTCTCACAGCAGATACCTGAACAGACTCCTTCCAGCACAATAGGTCTTTTACAGTTAAGGCATCCTCAGTGTTGTATCCATAAGACACAAGAAGCTAACTTATGGTTCTGCTCCAGTTTGCGGGCCTGCTTGAGGTTACACATTCATGAGTAAGACATTTTTCAAACCTTGATTAACCCCTCACGAGTGAGCTTTCTGTACCCCAGGAACACCACCAACACCAGCGAGTCACGTGCAGACAGAGGGGCTGGCAGGAAAAAATTTCTAGATCCTCAGTAATACTGCTAAAGACTGAAAATTAAATATATTTATATATATAAATATTTTACAACTGCCATTTCATTTGCCCGCTCACAAGTGAAAATAATAATTGCTAGAACTTTAATACTAATTGTTATTTTGTATTTACTGGGGGCACCTAGTTCCCTACAGCTTGGTGTATTTTCCTGGATGGTGCTAAAATTCACAAAAGCCAGAAGCTTGTCTGTGTTCCAATTCACCCCCAACAAGAAAAATAAAGTTCCTTGAAGGGTATCAATCTATTTCTTAAAAAAAGTAGGATGTAAACCACTGTAGTATCATCAGCAAGTCTTTCTGCCTTCTGCTGTCTTGCAGGAATTGTAAGTATATCCCCCTTGTTATACATGTATGTTGCAGTTACCTTAAAAAGCCATTTAAAAATACAAAGCTAAACAAAATAACACTAATAATAATAAATATCAAAGTGCAAAATCTGATCTCAAAGTGTGAATGTTGTCAATGAATTATAATATCTGCCAAACAGCTTCGCTAATACAGTCACTTCAGTTTTCTTGTCATCTTCCACAGGACACAACTCAGCAAATAAGCAGCAAAGGGTATCCAACAAGACAACCTTAGCCATTTTTATGGCAAAATGCCTACCTAAAAAGGGGAAAAAGCTTATATTAGCATCCAAACAACAACAACAACAAATAAAAAAAAAAAAGAGCTGGTCAGCACTCAGCAGTCTCAGCCTCAACATTGCTCCATTGGTTGTGTTTGTTACTTCTGCAATAGACAGAAGTTTAATCTTTACTCACAAAGCATGGCATTTTTGCAGATCACACAAAGCTGGAGAGAGCAGTTGACTCACAGGAGGGGTGTGCCATTCAGAGGGGCCCCAAGAGGCTAAAGGAGTCGGGCGACGCAAACCTTATCAAGTTCAACAAGGAGTGCAAAGCCTGCGCTTGTGGAGGAATAAAGCCCCATGTACCTGCACAGGCTGGGGGCAAACCAGCTGGAAAGCAGATGGGCAGAGAAGGCCCTGGTGCTCCTGGTGGCACCAGGCTGACCATAAGCCAGGAATACTCCTTTGCAGCAAAGAATGCCAAACATTCCTTGGGGCTGATTCCTTGGGGCTGCATTAAGCAGAGTATAGCCATCAGGTCAAGGGAGGTGATTCTTCCCTTCTGCTCAGCTCCAGTGAGGAACATCTGGACTGCTGTGCTCCCCAGTACAAAGAGAAACAGGAACATACTGGGATGAGACCAGGGAAGGGCCACAAAGATGATTAAAGGACTGAAACATCTTACTGGCTGAGAGCTGGGGACTGTACAGCCTGGAACTGAGAAGTCCCAGGGGCATCTTATCCACCCGTAATAAATACCTGAGAGTAAAGAAAAGGGAGTCAAACTCTTTTCAGGGGTGCCAAGTGACAGGACAAGAAGCAACAGGCAGAAAATGAAATAAAGGAAATTTCACCTAAAAATAAGAAAGCATTTTTATACTGTGCATTTGGCCAGACACTATCACAAGGGCTGCAGAGTCTCCATCCTTGCTGATATTCAAAACCCAGCTGGACACAGTTCTGGCAACCCTGGCTCTGAGCATGGGCTTGGACTAGACGATCTCGAGAAACACCTTCTTGCCTCAGAAATCAGACCAACACAGCATGGTTATCTGTCTCAGTTTAGCCTGTTTCTGCCATCCTGACAATGATTACTGTAAGCTATGCTTACTGTGAGTGAGACATCAAAAGTTGGTTGAAGAAAACAAAAAATGTGTTTGCACACCACAAAAAAAAAAGTCAATGAGGCCACTTCTATGAGACAATACCTAGAATTAGGCAACAGAGAATTTTTCTTTCTCCAACAGGAGTAAGTGGACTCTTCATCCAAAACAGGAGAAACAGTTGTTCATTGCTTGAACATCTTAATATTTCCAGTTTTAGGGAAATAAATGAACAAATCCCTAATGTGTTAATATTCCTAAGAATCACAAGCTCATCTAAAATATTTCTCCACATCGACTAGGAATGAACAAGCCTTAGGAAATTCCTGCTGAAGCAGTAAGCTGCACCATCCAACCAGACCAGTCTACAACTTGGCATCTAAAGTACAACAAAACAAAGAAGTACTTTGAACTCCTGTCAGAAACAGCTTAACAATTGTATTTCTGAGACAAAAAAGAAAGGTAGTCTTACACCCATGAGCCCGTGCTTGTATACTACCCACTAGTACAAGTCCTTGATTGAATAAGGTTCTGTATTCAATCCATGAATAACATTCATGTTTTACATATGAAATTATTCCCTTTCTACTAGTAGCATCGCTAGAAATATTATTGACACTTACATCATAGCACCTCTGTTTTCTGTATTTCAGAAACCATCTCATGACAGCAAAGTCAGCATCATCCACATAATCACTCTTCCAGTCATCACCTAATTTCCCTTAGATAACATTGCAAGTCTTGCAGATGAAGTTATCAGCATACAACATAAATACAAGAAGCCCCTAAAAACATATTGCATTGTAGCAAACAGTTGTAAGCTAGATTTGACAGGAGAAATATTGGCTGTTCTGATGTCTGGAAATGTATTCAGTAGTCTTCCTTGATGATTAATATTTCCCACATGTAAAAAGCTTGCATAAAAGACCAAGCAACAGCTGTAATTTACTGAAGGAGGTAGGACAGCTCAGCAGTAGAAGCCATCCAGGTTGTAAAATGACAGTGTATTAGTAGTTCCCATCCATTTAATTACAGTTTAAACTTTCCGATCTGACACAGTAATAAATTGAAAAATGCTGCATTACTGGCTATTTTTTTTTTGTCCTTCTCGAAGACAGATGTTGTACATGGTATACTGTGGACCTTTTCCATCTCTTCTTTTCTTTCTAGTTATTGCCTGGCTAACAGGATGTTTCATTTTAATGAAAAATACATTAGTGCATTAAGATAAGGTCATCAGTTGTTAAGTTAAATGCAATTTCTGTAATAAAATTAATTGTATAGCCCACATAAAATTCTTTATGTGGGTTAAACACTTTTAATTACTACCTGAATTTCATTCAACTGAATGTATAAGTGGAGTATTCCCCTATAAAAAGAATGCATACACTGTAAAATGTCTTTACAGTTCTTTATGACATGCCTTCTCTATGTTATACTATAACACAGTAAGTGGCCATTAATGTTAAAGGCTATATAAGTCTCTTGAGCAAGTCTGAGGGGAAGGAGGCAGGTGAAAGAACTAGAAGGCTATGCAGCCCATGAAAACCCATGGGTTTGAGGGTGGCCCTTTACCCACTAGAGGTCTCCCGCAACCTTCTGTGCAAATCCCAGATTCAGGTTCCAACAAGAGGACAACATTGCTTATTCTACATACACAAACAACACAGGAGTAGTATTAGTTTTGAAGGAGACTAAAGGCTCATTCCCATGCAAGAAGAAGGAAAGCATACTCGTATTATCTAGGGAACAGGGGTGTCCAGCTCCTAATAGAGGGCAGCAAATCCCGCTTCTCAACCCAGGTGAGAGCTTTCAAGACAGCAAACATGGGCCTGAAGCAGCTAATTTTGACCAGCCTTATTTGAACGGCAACCCAAAACCATGGTGAGCCAAGAGCCAAGGTATTAGGTGTGTAGGTGCACATTTGCCTGCAGATGTTTGCCAAAATATGCGAGTTGTTACTTCACTTTACTGCAGAAAAAAGTAATGTTTCTATACTTAACTGTTATTTCTGTTTTGCACAGTGGCTCGCAATGTGGACAAAATACGAAATAAAATACATTTGCACTTCTGTCCTTATTTAGCTATATACAAGCCTATTTTTTTTTTCTAGATACTAGAAAAGTATCCAAGCAACAGGTATCACGGAGACATAGAATACTTTAGGTTAGAAAAAACTGACCCTCTGGTCCAACCCTCTGCTCACAGCAAGTCATCCAACTAGCTGAGGTTGCTCAAGGCTGTGTAAAGTTTGTCTTGGAATATTTTTAAGAATGGGGAATCCACAGCATGTCTGGACACTCTGGCATATAACATTGTAAAATGGAAAACATTTCATGCAGTTACTTGTAAATCCTGCTCTATTTCATGTATATATCATACATTATCCTCACTGTAGCTGAACTTTGAGCACAGGCAGGCCATCTCTCAGATTAGTGTAGTAACCTTGGGCTATTAAAAATGTGCTCAATAATATTTTAAAACTTGCATGAAGTGGAACAGCTCACACTTGAAAGATGACATCAGGACGACCATCTCAATAGTTATGAACTTATTCTGAAATGCAGGACAAAACACTAAAATTCTCCATCCCATTCAAAAGCAGGGATTCAAGCCTTGATCTTCTACATCCTTGATAGCTTAGATGGTTGTTAAAGGACTTAATCTATTACGTTTCAGGAATGGTGCATTGTCCCTTTTTAAAATCCATACAGCATGAAGTAGTTTGTATAGAATAAGGGACTTTTTTTAACTATTTTTTTTTAATTCATCTCCCGAACCTCCAAAATAATCAAATATTAATTCACCTCATTTTACATTTAACAACATAATGATAGGCTCTGGGACTTGACCCATGGATTTATGGTTTAATTCAAGGTACATCCTTCCTCTAGAATATTGTTATGCCTACAACTCAATGTACATTATTCAATCCACTGATTTATGAAAACAATACTCCTATACTAGAGTGTTTTTCCATATTTCAAAATCAGATTAAATTTGGCATTTTATGGTCTCTTCATTTTAACTGAACTGGATTGTGTCAACAAAAAATATCTTCCTACATAGAAAAGAGAATTATTTTAATTAAAGGAAGCTTTGAAAATACTTCCTTATTGTCGACTCAGATCCAATCATTATATTAACTGATTGTATAATATTCTATAACAGAAAAAGTTAATACAAGCATCTTTTTCTAGATTGTTCTTCATTGTGCTAAGAGAAGTGTACTTTACCTAAAAAAAAAAAGACAAAAAAAGCACCCACTTTAATTTGTTTCAGATTTTTTACACATTGGGGTCATTTTTGGAAGCTCTTCTTCCTTCCTTCACTCATTAAGTCAAAAATCAAGTGTACAAGTTTGTGGTACTAGTTCTGAAATTTTAACTACATTGCTAAGTTAAAAACTAATGAAATAAAATTTCATAGCAGCAGCAGCAGCCAGCACAGATTATTTTCTATTTGAAAAATATCAGTCCTAGAGGATTTCATTAAATTGTTTAAACCTAACAGGTGTTTCAAGAATTATGCATGTTTATAGGCAAGTCTAACAAGATTGTTACACATTCAAAAGATTTTTAAAACTCCACCCACATCCTTTTGGCTGCAATACATTCTCATTCCCTTACCAAATTACTGTCATTTGGCTACTTCCTTTTGGTCTCTTGCCCAGAATAATTTATCCAAACAAAATTTCACAGGTGCAAGATTTACAGAGCAAAATATATTTTAGACATTTTTAATAATCTGCAAGCTTTCTGCCCATAGTGTTCTTTAATAAAGTTTGAATCTCCATACATTTTTGCCAAGGCTGTTCAGTTATACTTAGATCTGAAAACTTTGGATGTTTTATCAACTATACCAATTTCTCTTGCTCATTGTAAAATTACACTGATCCACAAAAAAAAAAAAAAAAAGACCTATAAGAATTCTGTAATATGCTCTCCTTTTTAAAAATAATTTATTTTTGCTTGTGACTGAAATGGCTAGTACCATGAAAGTATTGTAGTGTTTTCCAAAACATCGGAAACTATTTCAAAAGCATACTAGTAAAGACAGAGGTTCGCAGACAGCTTCTACATTAACAGATTATATTCACTCTACCATTAGTGAAATTTGCATATGAACATGCAGACTTGTGTGAGCAGAAGCAGGGAGGCCTTGGCCTGATTGAAAATCCCAACTTTTTTTCCCCCTAATCCGTTGCCACCCCTTCTCCAGCCTAAAACGTTTCAAGGCTTTCAAAGTCAAGCTGCATTGTTCTCACCGTGAAGGACAATGCAATGAATATGAACCTAAATATATTTCAAGTGAAATTGTATTTGTTTTCATATATATTCTTTCCTTCGGATTTTTGACACTCCAGGATTTGCAAGATTGCCGAGGACCTCAGCCCTGTGTTTAGTTTTCAAAAAAGCATCTCTGACTACAGGTTCCATTTTAAACAGAAACCAGCTCTGAGCTCCGGAGGAAGCTATCCTGTGCTTCACACAGCAATGCTTCCTAGCTTTTATTACACCCAAAATGATACAGAACCTGAAGACACCAACACTGTAGCAAGCCTTCTCAAGAATCAAGTGACACAGGTGAAAAGTTATGTGCACCAGCACCACCTAGCGATAGCTACAATGCTAAGGCTCAACTGTGCTTAGCAGTTTTCTAAGTGTCTTTTTGTGTGTTCATTAAGTAGCACAGAAAACCATAAAGTACTTTAGGCTGTGTAAACCCAACACCCTGTAATTGCCCAGCATTGGCAACCGTGAAACTCACTATTGCCACTGCCAGTACCACAACACAAAGCCTGTGGCCTGTTCTCATAAGCTTGTGTCTGAGGCTTGCATTGCTTAAATTTGACTTGGGTGGAGCTTCGTTTTTGCTCAATTTAGATATAAATAACAATGCCTCTTCTCATCAGCTGGCTACAGCTTTATTCTACTTTTGCTTCCCACTGCAGGGTACAAAACCAGATTTATACAGGTGTAGTCACAAGCAGTTATTTTGCTCAGAATGAGATATTTGTGACCAACACAAAAAGCCTAGTATCTAACAGACATAAACACACACTAAAAATAGTATATTCAGTTGCAAAAGTTGCAAACAAGCGTATGAAAATGTATGAAACATTAACAAACATACAAATGACCAAGTGGGTCCTATAGTGAGTGTCCTACCACTTCCCACCAGATTGAACCCACAGAGCTGATTTCACATTTCACTTCTAAAGAAATTTGATTCAGGCATCAGATCAAAAACACTACCAAAAGTTTCTGAGAGCAAAAATCCTGTGAGAAGGCCTGCTGTCATCACCACTGACTACTACAGGAATATCAGTTTCCTTGGGTACCTGCTACATACCTAGGAGGGATATTTCTAGAAGTACCTGCCAAAGTTTGAGAGTACAGGGCTACAGGCTGGGTTTGGAGCCCCAGAAGTGCTTAGCACAGTCTGCCTGCCCACTGCATCTTCAGCAGATACAAATGCTCAAAAACAAAACAAAACAAAAAAAAACCTTCCAACAAAATTCCAACCAGGGCTATCCCGCTGCTGATCTCATGCGGTTGACAGACCTGCTGTAAATTGATAAATTAGTTTTTTGGGAAGGTAATAGATTTCTCCAGAGATATGACAGATTGCTCTCTTCTTCAGCTTCCCATATATTTATGAACATATTTGTTCAGGACAGGACTACAAACCTAAGCTCATGATGAACTGTGTTAATTTTCTAGTCTCAAAAGAGCAGCAAAGCAGCAAACCTGGTCACTGTCTTTGATCTTCTTTACTTGTAGACAAGCTGTAAGAGATTAAGCTCATTTCCCATTACTTAACCACTTAAAGTGATACTCTAAGATTCCCCAAGGGTAAATGCATTAGCTACTGATCGGTCAGGGCTTTTTATTTTATTTTTTATTATTTTAAGGAGATTGTTAGA
Source organism: Anser cygnoides (assembly GCF_040182565.1). NCBI lineage: Eukaryota > Metazoa > Chordata > Aves > Anseriformes > Anatidae > Anser > Anser cygnoides. The sequence goes on along the minus strand of NC_089873.1, from coordinate 81,620,728 downwards.
TTTATAGAATACTGTTAGCTTAGATGGTCTGGATTAGAATTTCAGAAAATCCTTTGATAATTTAGTGGCATAAAAATATCCTGCTTCTATCAATGTGTGGAGAGAATTCATATGGCTACTTTAAGTACCATTTAAACTGATCATTTTTATGATTGTTTTTTCTTCTCGAATTTTAGATTATGTAAATAAGAATAGTCAGCAAGTTGAATTAAATTCTTTGATTAATGTTGTGCTGTACAGTAATAACTTAAGATAAAGGGGTGCAAAGCTTCGCACCATTTCCCTACATACTCTATGTCTGCTGTATCCTAGCTCCAGTTGTATTAAGCTCCAGAGTTTCTCAGTCTAGGAAATAATTGATTCCTCAAGAATAGTGCCTGCATAGTTCCCAAAATACCTGTATATATATTCAACCTAACTGCATTTATATATTTATAGAACTGTTACATTCTTCCCAGAAAAGCCATATGAAGGCTAAGGAAAAGGAGGAAGTAAAGAAGTTGGGTTTTTTGTTTGTTTTGGTTTTTTGTTTGTTTGTTTTTCTTTTTTCTTGTTGCTGTCGTCATCATCACCCACCCTCCCCTCTGCCCCAATCCTAGACAGTGACAAGCATATAATATAGCACTGGCAAATATACAGGATTACTGCTAGACTCCCATTAAAGGCACTCTAACATCTTCATCTAGTCAAATATGTTCTCCAAATAAGATTATGTTATACAGAGCAAATGAATGTTATATTGCTGATTATAGCATGAAACCATAGTTGTGTTTTTTTGTTTGTTTGTTTTTAACCTGAGAAGTCTGCAATGGTTCAGGATAGTAATTGAAGTTGCACATTTTGCATTAAGTGACCTTCTTTCAAGGTCTTACAGAATAATTCATCTCTAAAATGACCATTCTATGATAAACAAAAAACTACCACACAAAAGGTCAGTACTGGTTAGATCGTGTAAACGTTTGTAAGACCATTCTTAAAAATCACAATATTCAAGCATTTCCAACAGCCTTTCAAGTAGATCTTCTTTTAACTCAAGAAAACTTTATTGCTAATACCCCTAAAGAAGTCTTCTTTGAGAGGTGTGACTCGATAATCACTAAAACATACCCATGCAAATCCCAGGCTTAGTGCTTGTAATGATATGGTACAAAAACTGGCACAGCAATTCCCCTTTCCTATTCTTAGGGAGATCACACCTAAGAGAAAGTCTTAGTAAGAGGAGCCATTGCCTTTGTCCTTCATAAATGTAACACTGAAACTGAGAGTCACAAGCACTCAGGGAACTGTTACTGGATCTAAACTGGAAATATAGTCATGTCTGAAAAAAATATTTTAAAAAAGACTTTAAACCATATCAATATTATTCATTTAAGTTTCATTATTTCCAGGGGAACTCAGATATTTTCTGAAAACATACACAACACATTTATCTTGTGCAGCACTGAATAACTGTCTGAATTTAGGTCTTAGGGAGCAAAGAGGGAGGGGAAGTGAAGAGAGGGTGGGAAGGGAAGAGAGAGGGAATAAGCTTGAGAGTAAGTCTTACAACTAAGAGTTCCCACACCTCTAATTAAATTAGGACCATCATATTTCATTTATCCCTGTTAGTAAGATGAGTGGAAGTCACAACTGCCATCTGCATAAGAAAGAAGTCATCAAGTTAACAACGTGGTAAGTTATTGTCAATTTGCTCTTCAACATGGAGCAAAAGGAAAAAACTGCATCAAGGTAAATAAAATGAATTATTACTAACTGTAAGCAATCTTACCTTTAGGACAGGATGTAATAGGTTTGAAGCAGTAAAGGAACCAGTAAAAACAATAAAAGTGGGCATAAAAATTACTAACCTTCTCGGTCCAAATAAATGAAAGCAGGTAGTAAAGAAGGTATCAATAGTTCGGAGCAACACAATGCCTTATAATAAGGACTATGCAGTGTAAACATCTGAAGTCTAAGCAAACTTTTAGCTCTGTTACTATTTCTAAAAGGATTGAGTTGTCATTATTTTGCCAGTTATTTCTGTGAAAGTACTGCAAACAGCCTCCCTGTCCTACTTCATTGATTTTACAAAAAAAAAAAAAAAAAAAAACCAAAAAAAAAACAGATGATTTAAGAAAGCAGAACACCATAACCTTCAGGAAAGATCAAAATATTTCAGCTGTCAGCTAAGTTCACTGTTTTTCTCTGTCACCCATTTCGCACAGCCCCTCCCATACCTTGAGTCAGGCCAGCTCTTCCTCCCAGCTCCCAAGTGAGGGTGAGGGAAAGCAGGAGCACAAGAGCCCTGCCCAGCAGCTGTGCCTCTGGCTCCCAGCATGGCCATGACAACCCAGAGAAATTGCAGCTTAAACCTACTGCAGGAACAACTGCTTTTGAAGTCCTAGAACTGACTCAGAATCAGGCTTAAAATACAACATGTTGCCGTGCCCTATTAATCATTTAGCTTTCCTTTGTTTTACCCTTCAATTTCTTTAATCTAGACAATATTGTTAAAATGAATTAAAAAAAAAAAAAAAAGATTTGCATCATAGTAAAGAAGTTTCTAGACTGATAAAATGAAGTTTGCATGAGTTGTTACAACAAAACCATATTCCAAAAAAAATCATGAACAGCAGTAAGGAACTCTTGGAGGTCAGGGGACAGTTTGTAAGTGTACAAACTTGCATCAACCTTGAAATTTAAAGCCAATCACCAGAAGTGTACCAATACTGTGTTCTGTCAAAGGAAGTTAGTAGTCGAGTACAGGAGTAACCCGTTACTACATCTGTAGTATTTGCCTCCACTAGGGGAATTGAAGTCTGCTGCGTTTCAAGTGGTCTCCTATTTGTTTGCTAGGTTTTATTTCTTTCTTTTCTGAGAGCTGGCTTTTCAGTCTCTTGACCAGTAAGTTGAATTAGAAAAAGGCTTCAGGAATCAAAAAAAAAAAAAAAAATTGTGAGAAATCTTATTTTCTTTATATAAAAGATCAAATAAGAATGCCTTTCTGTTCCAGAAATCAGATATGATTTAAAAGGATTCCTCGCTCCCCAGCAGGAGGAAACTGTTCCAAACCTCTACAAGAGAGACCAGCACAACTTCTCGACGCTGTGATCCTCATTTTTATTCTGGATTTAGACAGGGGACTAAAATTTCCAAGTGTTCAGTTAACCATGCTGGTAACAACCCTTGAGTTATTCTGAAGTAAAGCTCTCTTATTTGGCCTAATGTTGCGAGTCTTCTTCCTGACTAACTCCCATGAAAACTGCTAAGCATACCAGAGACATCAGAGCAGCAATAGTCAGAAATGGCAAAGTTCTCACATTTACTGTGAGAAAAACAAAATAAGATGCTTCTTTTCAAGATGGATGGATGCAGGAAGGAGAAAAAGCAGCACCACACCAGAGACAGAGTTTAATATAGAACTGAACCTCAACAAAATGTTTCCCTTCGGTTCAATATACAAAAATTAAGTCTTTCATTTTGTATGATGCAAAAAGTTTGACTCATCTGAAAATGTTGAAAACAGATTTACATTAAATTTTATTTTTCTTTCACAAATCAAAATAACCCTTTTATTTTTCAACACAGGTGGCATAGAAGACCAATGATTATTGCTTTGGTCTCTTAAATTTCTCCCTTGAAGAAAAATTCAGATTTTGGTCTGTATCTATGGAATTTTTTCATAGTATAGTGCTTGTTTTCTAATATGTACTTAGTCATAAAAATCAGTCTTAACACAATTCTTCTGAGCTTTATAATTCTAATTCTGTGTAAGAAACATTAATTTGATAGTTTTGACTCAGCTGATGGGTTTACTCAAGTAGATATTACTGCACAATTATTTTTGTACTTCCTCATCTGCCTGCTTCTCTCCCTGTTCTGACTATAAACTTAGATTGCGGGCTAGGCCAGGGATCTTTTGTTTGCTTTGTTAGAATTTTGAGTGATATATAAATATATATATATATGTATTTACTTATTTAATCACAAACCTGCCCCCTGTTTTGGATTCTTTGGATAAGAAGAGTTCACAGAAGTAATAACTGCCATTTTAGAGTTAACTGTAATGCTTGTCTACAATAACTCATAACGTGAAGGAGAGTAGACAAATACAAAGCATACTTCAAGTACGAGAATTAATAATCAAGAGGATTAAAAATTAACCTGTGACTGCTTTTGTCATTCATCTAAGCTTTTTATTTCACCTTCCTTTACCACATACGACATTAATTGCCTCAGTACTTCAAGTTATTTGTGTATAATTGCAGGTACCCAGGAATACCTGTATTTCATAGATAACCCAGCTTCCCTCATAGATAGGGTTCATAGATAGCCTTGAGCATCAGCAACTCCAACAACTTCAAAAAGTTAAGACAAAAAGAAGGGGTTGTTATAGATTACCCTATTCCTTGTTCATTTACTTACCTTCCCACTTCAGTTCTTGTGTTCATGTCACTACTATTCAACCAAATTAAAAGACAAAGTCAGCAGTAGACATGAACTATTTCACCTGAAGATCTTAACTGATTTGTTTTCTGCTCCTGCATTCAGTCTGTGCATCTGCTATAGAAGAATACAGTACTCAGAATACTTGAAAAAGTTGTCCATTATCAGACTACAGTGTAAGGCATTTTGATCAAGATCCCAACTAATCAGTTTACTTTCAAAATGTTAATAAATTTCCCTTTTCAGAAGAGCTCTCATTATGCTTGGGTTTAAGATTTTAGATGATACACTATTAACACTTTTTGAAATGCAATTGGTTTATTGTTTTCAGTTACTGAATTTATCACATTATCCAATAAATATGATTCATCATAATATTCTATAAATATTGCAACAAATTATTAAAGCAATAAAATCTCATGGCAGAAATTTAATGAGATCACATCACATTTGTGTTAAAGCCAAGTGATAAATTGTGACATCTGCAGTGGCTGTCACCACCTTAAAAAAGGAAGCATCTACACATTCAAATCTTGGATTCTCCTAGCACAAAGTCTAAACCTTCATTTGGAGCTACTAGACAGAGAAAGTGCAACGGAAAGCATTAAATGTTAGTAGTGTGCAACTGTGTTTTCCTCGAGTAATGGATACCAGTCTTGTCTGGATTTAGTGTGAAATTCAAATATACAAAAGTTCAGCAATATTCTGTAGACCTATATTTACAGATTTATTTGGCTCATTTCCTTCTTAATTCAACAGATTTCAAATAATTAATTCAGGCAGTTTCTATTAAAATACTTTTGTAGTACTATAATTCCTTAATTTTCTACCAGATAGAGCCAATATAGCCTACTGAAAAGCTAATAACTGTTGTCTTATTGCCAAGCAAATAAAAAATATTTGATTGGAAACAGACAACAGGAAAGGATGACAGAAGTCTGGAAAGGAATTTATATTCATATGTATTATATTAGATGATAGTTGTAGGAACTGCTTATGGGGCTAGCTACTCTTTTTGTAGAAGTATACACAGGCAAACATGCAATTACTTACTGCAGATAAGCTTAACAATAAATTGATATTTATTGTTCTGACATGCAATTGGGAATTTCTTCCCCCACTCTCCTACCCCCCAGTTTTACATGCGCAACCAAGGTAGGTTGGGTCTCTCAGATTTACTCAATTTTATAAATGGAACAAAAGAAGATTTATTAGGTCTTGCCATTATTCAGCCTGAGTACTACATATTTTATTATTAAACATTCCCCTGTTCTCCTAATTGTCTCCTAGGAGAGTTCAAAATTCCAGTGATTCATTCAGAATCTGTTCCTACTCATTAAAATTAAGTCACCCAATCAAAGAGCAGTAAGCAAGGCAAGTGAATTACAAACCCAGCCCTCACAAACTGAATGGCTTTTAAAAAACAGACTAAAATCCATTCATAGATTAATCAACAAGTCTTAAATTCACCACAAGCCACACATCTTCACTTGATTAGATCAACAGCAAACTATTACATCCTCTGTCAACCAAATTCTGGTACAAAATTTAGCACATACAATTTAGAAGCTCATTGCAATACTCAAACAGGTGTTAGTTTTACACACACTATAACAGCTCTTTAATGTCTCAAGGACTACTATTTTAAAAATAAACAATCACAACCATGAGCCAGTTATGAAATGGCAGAGAAGAGCTTTCTGAAATATACACATTTGATCATGTTAGAAAGAGAATGTAATGAAATACACATTCTAATATGCAACTGCAAATTCTAAATCAATGTTTGCTGCACTTATTAATTTAATTATAAATTTTCACATGTATATTAATATTTGCAGCTTTATCCTATTCCTTTATCATGCTAACACTGCAGCGTATTTCTGTGCATCACAGCAACTGCTAGCCAGCCCTGTCCTCAATGCTTTCAACAGCTCAGTAACTCTTCAGTTTGGGTTATCAGAATAAACCATTACCTTCTGTCACAAGAAATTTTTTGTACCACAGTAAAGACCAAAAACATTTCATTCAGAAGCAGGCTTATCTTACAATATCCTTAAGAAGACCTAATTATAACCAAGGGCACCTAAAACTAGAAATTTAATAATAAAAACAAAAAAAAAAAAAACAAAAAACTGAGGTTGGCTTATACCCTCCGACACAAACTTACACCCACTTGTGCTTTCCTTCTCAGGGCACAACCTAAAATCTGCAAAAAGACCTAGTCCTTGCGTTTACCTGCACATCTATTGGGTTTCGTTTTTTAATGTTACCACCCCGTGGACATCCGTGGCAAAGGCAAAACTCTTCACAAAATCTATTAGGGAAACACGTTGGAAATTCAAAGAACAACATTTTATAGTTTAAGAATCTAGAAATCAGAGCTTTAGATAAATTTATGTGGACAATCCCAGTTTCAGAATAAGCATTTCATTATCATAGAACAGTTTGGACGGGACCTTAAAGACCATCCAGTTCCAGCCCCCCTGCCATGGGCAGGGACACCTCCCACTAGACCGGGTTGCCCAAAGCCCCATCCAGCCTGGCCTTGAACACTTCCAGGGATGGGGCATCCACAGCTTCTCTGGGCAACCTGTTCCAGTGCCTCACCACTCTGAGTGAAGAATTTCTTCCTTGTATCTAATCTAAACCTACCCTCTTTTAGTTTAAAATCATTAGCCTTTGTCCTATCACTGCACTCCCTGACTAAGAGTCCCTCTGTTCAATATCTATGGTTCTGTAGGAATCCGATGTGTTGACTTAAATCAAGTGATTTTTTTTTTTTTTTAACGTTAGTTGAAACATCCTGTTTAAATACATCAGCAGCATAAGGGAGACTAAGGAAAATGTGGGTGTGCTGCTAAATGAAGTGGGTGCCTTGGTTAACGGCAGATACAGAGAAGTCTGAGTTACTGAAGGCCTTCTTTGCTTCAGTCTTCACTGCTAAGGCTAGCCCCCACACGCTACTGAGCCCAGAAACAAGAGAGAAAACCTGGAGAGAGGAAGACTTTCCCCTGGTTGAAGAGGATTGGGTTAGAGGCTATTTAGGCAAGCTAGACACCCACAAATCTATGGACCCTGAAGGTATGCACCCAAGGGTGCTGAAGGAACTGACAGGCATTATTGCTAAGCCACTCTCTATCATCTTTGAAAGGTCTTGTAGAAACAGGAGAGGTGCCTGAGGACTGGAAGAAAGCCAGCATTACTCTAGTCTTCAAGAAGGGTGACCCAGGAAACTACAGGCCACTCAGTCTCACCTCCATCCCCAGAAAGATGATGAAGCAGCTCATGCCATCTCTAAGCACGTGGAGGAAAAGGTGGTGATCAGAAGCAGTCAACACAGATTCAACAAGGGGAAGTTGTGTTTAACCAACCTTATAGCCTTCTACGATGAAATGACTGGCTGGATAGAGGAGGAGCAGTGGATGTTGTTTACCTTGACTTCAGCAAGGCTTTTGACACTGTCTCCCATAACATCCTCCTGGTCAAGCTCGGAAGTGTGGGATCCATGAGTGGACAGTGGGTTGACTGAGAACTGGCTAGATGGCCAAGCTCAGAGGGTTGTGCTCAACAGTGCTGAGCCTAGTTGGAGGCCCGTGGCTAATGGTGTCCCTCAGGGGTCAGTACTGGGTCCAGTGATATTCAACTTATCCACGACCTTGATGAAGGGACAGGGTGCACCCTCAGCAAGTCTGCAAACAATACGAAGCTTGGTGAAGTGGCTGACACACCAGAGGCCTGTGCTCCATTCAGAGGAACCTGGACAGGCTGAAGAGTTGGGTGGAGAAGAACCTCATGAGTTTCAACAAGGGCAAGCGCACCGTCCTGTACCTGGGGAGGAACAACTCCAGGCACCAGCACAGGTTGAGAGCTGGCCTGCCAGAGAGCAGCTCCGTGGAGAGGGACCTGGGGGTCACGGTGGACAAGTTAACCATGAGCCAGCAGTGTGACCTTGTGGCCAAGAAGGCCAATGGAATCCTAGCCTGCATCTGAAAGAGTGCCGAGGCAATCGGCTCCAGGGCAGACGCGTTCTGCAGCGGAGCAGGGAATTGAGACAGACAGGGTTTTCTTTGGCATTGAGGCCACTCGAAGCAGCCGAGGGATCCGCCAGGACCCGGCAGCCCTCGCGAGGGAGGCTGACGAGGCGTAGGCGGAGCCAGCAGCACCCCCTCCCCAGCCGTTCAAAAGCAGCCCATAGGGAGCGCGAGTGACCAGGACGGGCAACAGGGCGTGGTACGTCAGAAGGGCAGGGCGTGGCAGTTTGTTTGGCAGTTCGTGCAGGCAGGGCGAGCAGGGAGGGCCCCTCGCCGCTCTTTTGCAGTGGTCTTTCCCTTCGGTACCTGTAACCTTCCTGTGAGGAACCTGGCCATGGTATCAACCAGGCAGAAAACCATGGCCTCCGCAGCTCCTGCAGCCTCTCCAGCTGCAGTCACCCATTTGGCTACTCAGACGGAGGGCTCGGGGAAACACACCGCCATCCAGGTCTTGGGCTGCAGGGTGCGCCCGAGTCCTCTGTCCGTATCCGACAGCAGCAGCGAGCAGTATGCCTGTGGGAGGTGTGCCCAGATTGAAGAGCTGCTCAAACAGGTAGCGGAGCTTCGGGAAGAGGTGAGCAGGCTCAGGAGCATCAGGGAGTCAGAGAGGGAAACTGACTGGTGGAAGTGTACTCTACCCTCTCTGAGGCAGACTCACGAGCCTGCCATAATAGCACAGGTGTCTCATGCTACGCAGAAGACAAAAGTTCCCTCATCCCACCAGGCAGTAGGGCAAGACCTAGGCCAAGGCGGGGAATGGTGGCAGGTTCGTGTTCGGGGTGGTAGGCAAGCCCTATCCCTGACCACCTCACCTTCCCATCTACTCTTATATAACAGGTATGAGGGTCTAGAACATGACAATCAGAACAACGAAGTAGACGAAAGCCTGTCCCAGTTGGAGAGGATGCCTAAGGCAAGGCAACCTATTCCCTGCATTGCTACATCAACTGTCAGAAAAGAAAGAAGGGTTATTGTCATGGGGGACTCCCTTTTGAAAGGGACAGAGGGCCCAATATGCCGACCAGACCCAACCCACAGGGAAGTCTGTTGCCTCCCTGGGGCTCGGGTGAGAGACTTCGCTAGGAAAGTCAAGTGCCTGGTACGGCCCACCAACTACTACCCGCTACTGGTCTTTCAGGCTGGTAATGACGAGGTAGCAACGAGAAGTCCGAGAGTGATCAAAAGGGACTTTAGGGCGACTACTTAAAGGATCAGGGGCACAGGTTGTGTCTGACTCTGTCCTTCCGATAGGGGGGAATCGATGCTAACAAGCAGACTCATCACATTAACACTTGGCTTCGGGACTGGTGCAACCGCCAGAATTTCAGGTTTTTCGATCACGGGAAGTTCTACGCGACACCGGGCCTGCTGGCACCAGATGGGATGCACCTCTCTCAGAGAGGGGTGAGGATTTTTGCTCAGGAGTTGGCAGGGCTGATAGATAGGGCTTTAAACTAGAGTCGAAGGGGCAAGGGGATAAAACCAGGCACGCTGGTGATGAGGATGAGCTAAGGGATGGTGCGCTAGAATCAGAGGGACTGTATCCTAGTGAGGTCCTTCGGTCAGCTCCACAAGGTGCTGCGTGTAGGGAGGTGCATTTGAAGTGCTTCTACACAAATGCACGCAGTATGAGGAATAAAATGGATGAGCTAGAAGTCTTGGCCCAGTCCCGCAGCTACGATGTCATCGGCATAAGCGAAACCTGGTGGGATGAGTCCTGTGGCTGGTGTGTTGCAATAGATGGTTACAGGCTCTTCAGGAGGGACAGGCAGGGTAGGCGAGGTGGCGGGGTGGCAATGTATGTGAAGTATGGGCTGGACTGTGTGGAAATTCAAGTTGGCAATGGCAAAGCTGAGAGCCTCTGGGTAAGGATTAAGGGACGAACAAATAAAGGGAATGTTGTTGTGGGAGTCTATTACAGACCACCTGGCCAGGACAACAACGCCGATGAATTATTCTTTGCAGAACTAAGAGATGCCTCAAGACCAACTCCCCTTGTCCTTATGGGGGATTTCAACTTGCCAGACGTCAACTGGGATCACCACACGGCTGACATGAGCAAGTCCAGGAGGTCCATAAAGCACCTAGATGATAACTTCTTGGTGCAGGTGCTAAGAGAGCCAACTAGGAAAGGTGCCCTCCTAGATCTGTTGCTGGACAACAGAGAGGGTCTTGTGGGGGACGTGGCAATTGGCGGCCGTCTCGGTCATAGTGACCATGAAGTGGTTGAGTTTAGAATTTATGGTGACAGAAGGAAAACTGCCACCAAAACTTCAGCCCTGGATATGGGGAAAGCAGACTTCAGGCTGCTCAGGGAACTCTTCAACAAGGTCCCCTGAGAAACTGCTTTTGAAGGCACTGGCGTCCACCAGTGCTGGTCAATCTATAAGCACTGCCTCCTAAAAGCACAAGATCAGGCGATTCCAAAATATCGGAAGTCAGGCAGGCGGGGCAGAAGGCCAGCCTGGCTGACCAGGGATCTTCTGCTGGAGCTTAGGCGAAAAAAGAAAGTGTACGGCTGCTGGAAGGAGGGTCAGGCAATGAGGAAGGAATACAGGGATGCTGTTTGTGTTTGTAGGGAGAAAATTTGTGTGGCCAAAGCCCAACTAGAGTTGAAGCTGGCCATGTCTGTGGGAGACAATAAAAAAGTTCTTTTTAGATATGTGAACAGAAAAAGGAGAACCAAAGAAAACATAGGTCCGCTACTAGATGGGGAAGGTCTCCTCACAGACAATGACATAGGCAAAGCAGAGATGTTTAACGCCTTCTTTGCCTCTGTCTTCAACACTGATGATGGGCTTCGGGACCCAGAGTACCCTGAGCTGGAGGACCATGACGGTGGGAAGGACAAACTCCCAACCGACCCTGAACGTGTGCGGGATTTGCTGCTCCACCTGGATCCATACAAGTCCATGGGTCCGGACAGAATTCATCCCAGGGTGCTTAAAGAGCTGGCTGACGTCATCACAGGACCTCTCTCAATTATTTTTCAACGATCTTGGGAATCTGGAGAGGTCCCAATAGACTGGAAGGTGGCAAATGTTGTGCCAATTTTCAAGAAGGGTAAGGAAGAAGACCCTAGCAATTACAGGCCTGTCAGTCTCACGTCAGTGCCTGGTAAAATTATGGAAAGGATGATCCTTGAGGTTATTGAAGCACACCTGGGGGACAATGCAGTCATTGGTCCCAGCCAACATGGGTTCATGGGGGGTAGGTCCTGCCTAACAAATTTGATTTCTTTTTATGATAAGATCACCCATCAAGGGAAACCAGCTGATGTGATCTTTTTGGACTTCAGCAAAGCTTTTGACGCGGTTTCCCATAGGATCCTACTGGACAAAATGTCCAGCATACAGCTAAACAAAAACATCATACGATGGGTGAGCAATTGGCTGACGGGCAGGGCTCAAAGGGTTGTGGTAAATGGGGCCACATCTGGCTGGCGGATGGTCATTAGTGGGGTCCCTCAAGGCTCCATTTTAGGGCCAGTCCTCTTCAATGTTTTTATAAATGATTTGGATGTAGAACTAGAAGGTGTTTTGAGCAAATTTGCCGATGACACCTGTTGAGGTTTAACCCGGCCGGCAGCTAAACACCACACAGCCGTTCGCTCACCCTCCCCCCTCCCTCTCTGGGATGGGGGAGAGAAATGGGAAAGTGAAGCCTGTGAGTTGAGATAAAGACAGTTTATTAAGACAGGAAAATAATAACAATAATAATAATAATAATAGTAGTAGTAATAATAATGTGTACGAAACAAGTGATGCACAGTGCAATTGCTCACCACCTGTTGACCAATGCCCAGCCTATTCCTGAGCAGCCGCCCCCCCCCCCCCACCCCCGCTAGCCACCTCTATATATTGTTTAGCATGACGTCAGATGGTATGGAATACCCCTTTGGCCAGTTTGGGTCAGCTGTCCTGGGTCTGTCCCCTCCCAGCTCCTGTTGCACCCCTAGCCTGCTCGCTGGCAGGACAGAGCAAGAAGCTGAAAAGTCCTTGGCTTGGTGTAAGCACTGCTCTGCAACAATTAAAACATCAGCATGTTATCAGCACTCTTCTCATCCTAATCCAAAACATAGCACCCTACCAGCTACTAGGAGGAAAATTAACTCTGTCCTAACTGAAACCAGGACAATGCCAAACTTGGAGGAGTTGTGGACTCGGATGAGGGTGGAAAGGCCTTGCAGAGAGATCTGGACAGACTGGAGAGCTGGGCGATCACCAACCACATGAAGTTTAACAAAAGCAATTGCCAAGTCCTGCACCTGGGATGGGGCAACCCTGGCTATATGTACAGACTGGACGATGAGATGCAGGAGAGCAGCCCCACAGAGAAGGATCTGGGGGTTGTGGCTGACAGCAAGCTGAATATGAGCCAGCAGTGCACCCTGGCAGCCAGGAGGACCAACCGTATCCTGGGATGTATCAAGCACGGCATTGCTAGTCGGTCGAGGGAAGTGATTGTCCTGCTCTACTCTGCGCTGGTGCGGCCTCACCTCGAGTACTGCGTGAAGTTCTGGGCACCACAGTACAAAAAGGACATTAAACTGTTGGAGAGTGTCCAGAGGAGGGCGACGAAGATGGTGAAGGGCCTAGAGGGGAAGACATATGAGGAGCGGCTGAGGTCACTGGGCCTGTTCAGCCTGGAGAAGAGGAGGCTGAGGGGGGACCTCATCGCAGTCTACAACTTCCTCGCGAGGGGGAGTGGAGAGGCAGGTGACCTATTCTCCGTTATCACCAGTGATAGGACCCGCGGGAACGGTGTTAAGCTGAGGCAGGGGAAGTTTAGGCTGAACATCAGGAAGAGGTTCTTCACCGAGAGGGTGGTTGCACACTGGAACAGGCTCCCCAGTGAAGTAGTCACTGCACGAAGCCTGTCTGAATTTAAGAAGCGATTGGACTGTGCACTTAGTCACATGGTCTAAACTTTTGGGCAGACCTGTGCGGTGCCAGGAGTTGGACTTGATGATCCTTATGGGTCCCTTCCAACTCGGGATATTCTATGAGTGTGGACAGCAGGTCGAGAGAGGCAATCCTCCCCTTCTACTCAGCTCTGGTGAGGCCACACCTGAAATATTGCGTGCAGTTCTGGGCTCCCCAGTAGAAGAGGGACGTACAACTTCTAGAGAGGGTCTACCATAGAGCCATGAAGATGGTTAAGGGATCGGAGTGTTTGTCTTATGAGGAAAAACTAAGCAAGCTGGGCTAGTTTAGCCTAGGGAAGTGGAGGTTGAGAGGGGATCTTAACCTCTACAAATACCTGAGAAGACAATGTAAAGAGGATTGGGCCAAACTCTTCTCGGTGGTGGTCAGCGATAGGACAAGGGGTAATCGGTATAAATTGAACGACAGGATGTTTCATCACTATATGAGGAAGAACTTTACGGTTCGGGTGACAGGGAACTGGAACAAGCTGTCCAGAGAGGGTGTGGGTCTCTCTCTCTTGTCTGGAGATATTCAAAACGTGCCTGGATGCCATCCTATTTAACATACTCTAGATGACCCTGCTTGAGCAAGGGGGTTGGACTAGATCTCTGGAGGTCCCTTCCGACCTCAAACATTCAGTGATCCTGAACCTACAGTAGAGACATTATTTGCAGGAACACCTCCAGCATGAAGTTCATTGTCTCACCTGCATCAGTTTTTTCAACAACTGTTCTTATGGGCATAGATGATTTTTCCCCCTCTTAAATTGCCATCAAGAAAAAAATAAATAAAATTAAAATAAAATTAAAAAAAAAGAAAACCTATCTTGACCTTACAGTTTCTTCCACTCATTCAAAGAGTAAATCTCCCTATTCTATACACAGGGCCATGAACTCTCTATGCTCATGCTTTTTTTCCTTTCCTTTTCAGTATGCAGAGGGAATTGACAAACTCAGTCTTGTTTTCAGCAGTTCCAAAAGAAGCGTAATCTCTCAGTCTAGTTATACAATGTATTGTAAAAACCTAGCAATGAAGACATTCATTTAAGTGCTATAGCTAGTCATTTTGTTAGGCATAAAAAAACTGTACTCAATGTATCTTTAGACTAGTTCCCATACCATTATTTACTGTTATTACAGATTATCTTGCAAATTTTAATGCTGAGATACTTGTTTCCAGCTGCTGTGATCCTAATTACAACAGGAAGGAGATGGTGGGGAACCCACACAAACCTACATCTAAATTTCACTCTGGTACGGCTGTATAGGTACCAGGAATAAAGCCAACACTATCCTAACTACCATCTAGACCTCCATAAAAGGTCTAATGCAGAAAACTGAATTATATCATTTTATTTCGCACTTTTCTAGTTTTGCAGCATTTGTAATACAGAATAATATAAATAATGAGCATCCTGATAGCCTGTACAGTCCTCTTAAGTGTGGGACAACAGGGTTTCCCTGAGTAAAGCAGAAGCAAACTGAAAAACACTTTTCAGCCAAGGATTAGGGCATTCACCTGCAAGGTGGGAGGAGATTCAAACAAAATCAGTGATGTCTTGCACATCCCTGCATAACTGCTCTAAACGCTTTATTCCCTTACTAGGCAAAATCAGAATAAAGCCATTTTTATCCGTTCCCATTTCCTTTGTTTCTCTCTGAAATTCCTGATCAACAACATGCCACCACATTAGGACTATGCTTTTTTGTTGTGTCTAAAGTACAATTTATTTTCACATACTATACAGAACCAATCATTTCAGGCTGGCTTCACCCAACAATTTTAAAGTTTTCTGTCCACCTGGTAATCTTAAAAATGAGTTATTCTTACAGCCTGAATGAACCTCTCCATCAATATCCTACACAAGTTCTATCTTCACAAGTTCTACAAAGTTAAGTGATAGTCTTTTGTGTTTCATTTGTATATGTTTACAAGGATGTGGACCATTAATGAAATAATGAAGTGTTGTCAAATACTTCTACTTCCTTCATTAACACAAAAATATCCAGTGCCATCTGCAAAGCTAGACCAGAACACTTTATATTTTACAACATCAAAAGTTCATATAATTTTAGGAAATTTGTATAGAAAAAGGAATACAGCAAATTCTCAAAAATCAGAAGTACTAATGAAGTACCATGAAAGCGTTGCCAGATTTCTTGGCTGAAATCAGCTAAGGACTGGATCTCTTCTCATGCATTTTCATCTACTGGACACTTTTAGATATCTGTCTAATTCCCCAATCATCAAGAAGGTGCACCGACTCTCAGCTTTTCCAAGCTGTAACTTCAATTACATTAGTCGGTGGAAAAAAAAAATAAACTTTCATAGACTACAGCAATAATATGAAAGAGGATGGAGATAAAGGAAGTGTAATGATGGTAGACTAGTAAAAGGACTAACTATGAATTAGCCTAAAAACCACCTCTTCTCATTTCCAATTTCATTTATTCAAAATTTCCATTATTGTTTTTCTTTAACGTCATCAGTAAATAGCATTCTGATACTCAAAGTCAGATGAGGCCCACAAGTTCATTTCCTATATCATTCACATAAGGCATTCATTATTCTACCTATTTTATCACCCTTTTCCATTGATACATAACAGAAATACTCATTCACATCACTAACAAATAGTACCTATTAAGTAAGACTAAGTCTGTTGCTTAATCCAAATTAACAGAGAGCCAAACCTTTCTTCCACTCAGCTGGAAGAATCTAATACACAGGGAAAAAGAGGATGCATGAATAAAAGCTTCAGGGATTTGAGCCTCTTAACCCAGACATCTACTGGCAACGTATCTGAATTTGGATCAACAAGCATAACAAAGCCTAGCAAAAACTGGTCATCAGTAGCAGATTTTAAAAAAAGTTACACATTCTTCAAACAAAAAGGTTATGAAATTCTAGAAAGTGTTTTTATCTCCATTACAGAAAATGCCATGTACCTCAGAACTCTGCAAATGTTTTATAGTAGTTTTAATAACAGTGTATTTCACATAGTAACACTGCATTATATAGAAAATAGTTTTTTGCTGATTTCTTTAATCATTGTAATAGTATCTATACTGTACACAGCCATATGGCTCTATCCAGAACCAAGCTTACTGTGTACGATATTATATATAATACAACACACTGTACAATATTTAGTGTGCTGATCTGATTGACTTTGGAGAAGACAGCATCCAGGAAAATGGAAAAAAAAAGGTAAAGAAGCTGTTGAGCTGAGCAGGTGATTAGACAAAAGATAGAACTTTAGTGTTCCCAGGAAAAACGTTATAAAAGAACACTATCAAATTGAACTGTTACTTCAACAAGGAGAGGAGAAAGATAAAGGACACTTGGTGAATATTAGCAAAAAGCTAGTTTTATTGGTAGACAGAAGTGATCTACAGTTGTGCATAATAGGATCCCAGCTCTATAAATCTGCTCTGCTCTGCAGCAGTTTCCTGAGAACGTGATATATTTCAAAGAAGCTCCATCTAAATGTCACCCTGAAAGCTTGCTGTGCTGAGGACCATTCTAAATGTCAGAACAGTCTCATGCGACCTATGACTGAATTTAGGATTAGTCTACATCATGTTTTCCTAAAATGAATTTTTAACACTGTTATGCATCTGGAATTTGGATTTTGATCTGTGCTGTTATCCAGTCTCCTTGCCTTCAAAAGCTCAGGCTTTTGTCAGTTTACCTTAGTTTCCAGGCTCAATGCACTTGGGAAGAGCAGAGAGCAATCATACAGTGCAATGCATTCCTAACACATCCTTTGAAATAATCTGAGTCTTGACTGCATTTTGGATTTTTAGCTTCGCACAGATAAAAATTCTTTTCTTTTACGCTGTTTATATTATTAGGAACTTCAGAGTCTGGCCATGCTTCAATGAAGCTGAAACATGCAACAGTGATGCACGTAAGCATGCTACAGTGGTTTAAAATGATTCAAGTTTTCTCCTCAGCAAAACACGGATTGTGAAGAGCATGAAGTGGCTACAGACACTATGGTCAGGAAAGGCACTCACATTCTCAAGAGCTGTTTCCCCTTTCTCTGCTTTGTTTGGCTTTTCCAAACACTTTCCTACAAGACCACCTGTCTTTTAGAGGCCAGTGGGTAACAGTCCTGTTCGGTTGTCAAAATATGGAAGAAATGTGACAGCAAAATGCTGTCTCTGGTCTCAGAGTCTAAGGTTAATCTACCTGAAACATGCCAGCCATCACTAAAAGATGTTAGGCTTCTAGAGTTTTAATAAAAAATAAGCACTCATGAAGGATCTATACTGGTTCTGAGAAAGCATACATCTACGTAGAGGAGAGAGGTTCTGTGAGCGACTTCACTGAAGAAAGTGTTCTCGTGACCCAGATTAGATACAAGAGGAACCACATTATCAAGAATTGTTGTGAAGTTCCTTACTATAGAAAAACATTTAATCATTTTTTTGCATCTTGCTAACAGACAATCCAATTTCAAAATAGAAGGCAGGGAAATACTCATTAGCTCCACTGTCCACAGTACAAAATATGAAGAGATATAAAAAAGCTGGATCTCTACAGCTCTCATAACACAAGTAACACAGTCTTTAAACACATAAACACATTTGGGGAAAAAAGTTATTGAAATTCATTAGACATCTGAAACGTGACCTAACAGAGATGAAGAGGCTATTCCTGCATCAAAATGAAAGCACAAGCATATCAAATGGAAAAACAAGATTTCTGAAAACAAGTAGGGAATTAAAGATTGAAATTCTTAAAATTTCACAATTTGTACTCAGATGAAGGAAATGCATACTTGAGCTTACAGAAGAATACCACCTTTTTCAACTGATTTATTAAATGATTAGTGCAATGTTCACTCTTTTGTTGGGATAATAACTAGCACTCACTCACTCTTTTTTGTCAACTCATCCTATGTTAGTTCTTGGAAAACTCAAAGCAGGAGAAAACCTTTGACAGAGAAATGGATTCTTTGGTAGAAGAATGCAAATAGAATACAAATTCTAATAAACATTTTCTGGGTTTTGGTACTGCTCAAATCTTTCTTGTGAAATTGTGTGTTTTAGTAAGAAATTAAGCTAAAACTTCTCTTTTGAGAAAGATGATTCTCTTTTAGAAGGCATTTCACAAAACTTCTAGTTTTGCTATGACTATTCTACCACTATCCATATTCTGACTGAAATTTATTATACAGTTTAAGAAAAGCTTAAAGAAACCTTACAGATACAAAAAAAGATTAATTTCTACAAAAATGCATTTAGATTGCAAAAATATCTTATTACATAATTTATTACCATCTAACTAAAGAATAACTCTTGGGCACATATTTGAAGGAGCACAGTTGAGGATTATGCTAGGTAGAGCTTCAGCAGCAACTTGTGATCGCTGAACCGCATAAATATCATGTTCTCAGAATAAATTCATAAGAAAAGAACTACAGTTAAGAAAACAAACAGTGCAAAACTATAGTATTGTAATCTGAACTTAATTGCTGTATAAAAATCTTCTAAATAAAACACCAAAATAAGGCCTTAATAGGACTTAATGTAGTCATAAGCCATATATGCTGGCCCTCTGAAATGAGGCTGATTTTGTCTTAAAGACTATACATGTCATTCTCATAACAGTTTGGATGGCAAAATTGAATCAGGTGGCTGCTTCTTATCTCATAATGCTAACAGTAGTCCCTACCACTTATCACGGTAATCAAAGGTAGCCCTCAAACTAGCAAGGGTATATAGAAAGGTTAATAGCACAATCATCTAAATGTACAGTTAGTACTCTGCCAAATTCACTGCATTAGATTTTATTTAGTGTTACTCAACTGCATCCTGCATTACCAAGTGTAGAATAAATTGCACTTTTATAGTACACTGTAATTGTTTTCATGACTATTTATTAGAAATAAGTACTTTTACTGTTTTCAGACAAAATATATAAAAATTACTCCAAAATGCACGTGTTGTTAGCCCCTTACCTTTGTTATAACATACCTAGTAATAAAACATTTGAAAAAGTTTAAAAACTTGCTTTGCTTGTTTCTATTGGACATGGGGATTGGATCAAAATGGTAGGCAATTCCACAAATTTGACCTTCCAATTGATTGTGTTAATATAGAAATACTACATGTGATTTTTCAAGAAGCTTTTAAGATTTTTTTTAAGATTTCTTTTTTTGTAATAAAATGTCAAGTTGCTATGTTTTATATATACTGACCATGCTACAAGTAGTATCAGATAACTTGATAACTTGAGTGAGAGCAGATGCCCCAGTAGCCATGGTGGCAGGGGAAGCCAGGCCCATCTCACATCCCAATTTTGGGCACCCCACACCTTGGCCCTGCCCACCATGGGGCTGCGGCTGCTTCAGGGCATTGAGAGGGCCCAGTAGCCCCGCATCATAGCATCTCAGTAGCCTACTGCTTCATTTGTACATGCTGCCTGTCACAAAGTATACTTCTTCAATAATGGCAAGGAAAACATCTCCCAAGGGCAGGACTTGGCTTTTTAACCTGCTTCTGAAACAAAGTGCATCTACCAATGTCTTCTGTGCCCTCTCCCAGCCCCACAGGGTACCTCAGAGGAGCCCATGGATTACCCCTTTCGTCAGGGACTTGGTACAGAGCTGTCCTACCTCACTGCTTCTGCTCAGCTGGACCCCTTGCAGCCACCAGAAGCTCCCCTCCTGTTCCAGCCCAGCCCACCTGGCACAGCCATGGCACCACAGCCCTGCAACCCAGCAGAGCTCCTACTGCCTCGGGGGTCTCCAGAGCTGTGCTGCTCCCTTTACACCTGGGTAAGGAAAAGGGATTTAATCTCAAACTCTTCTTCTAAAAATAAGGGCAGTCTTTATCTTCCACCTTTGCTTTTCTTATACATTTCCACACTCCCTCAACTTCCTTCTGTATTCCTCACAGCCTTTTCTCTTATCTAATGTTTTATACCTCTCAACCCCCCCCCCCGCCCCTTATCTGTGATTGCATTTTGTACATACTTGTTTATCTACCTTGGGCTTTTTTTCCTCTGCTCAGCTCATACTGTATTTATTGCCATATGACACACATAACCTGTGGGCAGCCACATTCATCTTTCAACACTTTCCATTTCCCTTCTGTGTTCCTCCTATTTTTTTACTCTGTTTGATTTCAGCCAGCATTTCACACGTTCTGACCAACCTTTGATATTCTCCTTTGTCTAATTCTTTATAGTCCTAACAGAAGATCAAAATAGATCACAGCTACCATTTACATACTAGTATCCCTCCTCCGCCTTCAAAATGCATGCACAGTGCTTTCATTGTGCCCCCTTAATGCCCAGCTGCACTGTGAAGTATGTAGGCAGACAACAGTAAGAGCAGACTTCTACCTGGCAAACATTTGTGATGCAGAGGAAATACTACTTGGACAAGTTTACACAGACTACTGTAGACAGTGCAGATATGGTGACCAGGGAAAAACAGCAGATAAGAAAATAGAAACCAACAGATGAGCCCAAGAAAGTAAAAAGAAGAAAAGTAAAAGTGAATACAAAGAATAAAACAGAAAAGCAAGAAGAAATAGAACAGACTCAGCAATATTATCCCACAAGAACATGTTTCTACCTTAAAGCTAAACAAACCAACCAAAAAAAAAAAAACACACACAAGAAAAAACACCACCTCAACTCCATACAAAAAAAAAGTGTAGAAAATTTGGGTAGTTCTAAAACATTTTGGATTATGTATTTTAAAATTTGGTCATAACCCCAAATATGTGCCCACCCAAGCTATTGCAATACCTTGTGCTAATGACAACTCCGGATCATTAGGCATTGTTTTATATCACGCATTTTGCCCTGTTACTGTACGCTGCCGGCTCTTCCAGGGAGACCTGCCTCTGACCAACAAGGTGCTCAGGTTTCTCCAGCCACCACCTGGCCACCACCACAGCTATCACCCAGCATCTGAGCATCTGTTCTCTGAAGCTGACCCAACCACAACATGCAACTCTCCAGCAGCCAAAAGTCCCCAGACTAGCAACTCTGGCTCCCCTTTTAAAGGTGGCACATACTCTTACTAGACCCTTACTCTTAAAGGTCTTTTACACCAATTCCTATTTATTTATCGAGCTTGATAGTATACTCAGATGATAATCAGGCATACGGGAGTATGTGTAACAATTCATAGGCTGTTCTTATTACTGTTGAAGTGGGGGGTGAGTAATGAAAAAAGTGTAATTGATTTTATGGTTTATTCAAGTACTGTTCTTGCTTCTGCTTTTAATTTTGTTCCAGTCTGCCAACATTACCCGTGTCAGTGTTAAAATACCAGATCAAGGTAATTGGCAGCACAAAAATCTGACATTGGAATTTTCACCAATTAACAAGTTAACAGTTAATTAGGCTTAAACAACAAGTGAAAAATCTCATTATCTCTGATGCTCCCACTACCTGAATTTCTTAATTACGCCATAGTAGCCTACTTGCAAGGAGCAGGGCAGGTAAAAAGGTATGAGACGGGTCAGATTGGAAAGCTCAGGATCTGCAAAAGACAGATGCCAACAGCATGATTGTCAATAATATAACAGAATTCATGCTGGCAGTCCTTCAAGGAAAAGCTTCCACCTGAGGTTCCCCTCCCCAGGTGCTAGTCAGTGTTTTCTTGCATTTATTAAGCCAAGAGCCATCTAAGAGCAAGCACATAAGGCAACAGCTATGTGAGAAAGTTATATGCAACCAGAAGCAGCAGTATCTAGAGATATCTAGGTGGATATATCATAATGTGCCAAATATCTGTAGCAATAATTTAAGAAAGTGTGTATTTTTTCAGCAGAAGTCAGAAAAAGGCTAAATGAATGCAAGTGATAAACATTCAGAAAAAAATAATTATCAGAAAAAAAGTTACTTATCAGATTTTTTTTTTAATTTTTTTTTTTTTTTTACTAAGGGGTTGAATAGTTGTCTTTGTCAAATCAACAAAACTAGTGTGATTTTAAGTTTGTGAAATCTTTCATTAAATGAATTAAGATAATCACTGGGGTGAGTTGATAAAAATAGCCAAGTCAGCACTTCACACTCAAGCCATAGCAAATGATACATAGCAGCAGACTTAATCTAAACAGGAAAATCATCTGTTTTCTATTGGGTTTAAGCCATCTGAAAAGCAAGGCTGGAGAAGACTGAAACAAATGCTTTGCTCTAACCATGACAATGGCTCAAGCTGGAAACCAGAAGACTATTGGAGAAACAGTATTATGAACCAGCAGTAAGTGGGACACGGAGCAAATAAATAAAAAGACAGGAACACCAAACTATGTTAATGTATAGAGAATTAAGAAAGGGGTATGTTCAAGAAGGAAACTGGTATCTTTTGCCAGGGAAATCTTTTTCAATCCTGCATCAGGCACTTCTTGTATACAGAATGCACGAAGTACTATAACACAGCTATAGATCTGAGTACACATTTGGACCAAATCACCGACTACTTCCATCACTCATTGCTATAATGAAAACAGCCTCAATTCATTTTTAGAAGCACACAGAATCCTTTGTTTCACTCTGCAATTTGGACATTTCCACCCCTCACCCCAGAAGTGCTGGGGACATCTTCCAAATTCCAGCAAATGAAGGCTGCATCTAAGGTGTTCTCTTTTCTTCTCTTTCCAAAGAGATGATGGGTTTGATACCAAAGACTAAATATTTATTTTTACAAATTTGGTAACTTTTTTGTAATACAAGCAAAATCTCAGTAGTCTATGTACAGTTCTTTAGAGATATTGTAGTAACAAACTAAACAATCATCCATCGAGGATTTCCAGATTAAATAAGACTGCGTTTGTCCATCTGAAGTTTTTCTGTCTGTGCTCCTTAAATATTTTTGCATTGTTGGGAAGGGTTCGAGCACACTTCCATTTTCAGAGTCAGCTTAGCATTATTAAACAGGTATAACACAGTCAAAAAGTGGTAGTGTTCATATCCTATGGTATATTTAATGTCTGTTCCTCTCTTTAAATAAACAGCTAAATATCTCAAAATTTACAGTCATTCAGAGGCTGTGTTCCTGTGTTTTTCAATCTCACCAGTACAGCATAGAACAGAAAAGGAGGAAAGAGACCCCCCAACATGAAGGCAAGGTGAATCAAGACTTTAGGAATCTAGCTCAAGTATAACAGTTTGGGCTGCAATTAGATTAGACCACTATTACCTGAGTGGGTGGCACCATAATGAGTTGTTTTTATCATATTTTTACCTTCAAGAGAGAAAAGAAAGGATTTGCTTTGCCATAACTGACACACAAGGTTATCATTAGTATTTAAGCAAAATGCCTCTTCAGCAAATCAGAACAGCAGCTTTTTTACTGTAATCCCTTTCTGCTACCATCAGCATGCAAAGAACATCTTTGTATGGATTTGAAATTACACAAATCCACTGAAATTTATAGATCTAGTGGCATGTTCTTTGAATTAAAACTGCAGGCATAATTACATGTTCATCTCCAGAGGTCCCACAAGTAATGCACAGTGTTGAGACAGCAAGCATCATACTCAACCAGTCAAAGTGAGAGACAAGAGAATAAAACAGTCTTAGCTCTAGATTAATTTTGAACTTCATTTTGGAGAAAACTTCTGCCTTAATTACAGACTTGCTTTTCCATTAATCAGGGTAATTGAATCATGACTTCTTAAAAGCTTCTAGCTTAACATCTCCCAAAGTAGAAGCTTTTGCTTTTCTCTTTTTTCTTTTCTTTTCTTGCCAATGTTAAACCTTGAAAAACTTCTGGTTTCATATTCTGCTGGGTAATGGCACTGCATAATGTATCTTTCTTGTAAGGACTTGTGACTGAAGTATAATTTAACTCTGTTTGTTTTCCAGCTCCGATTGTTCCAAATAAAATAATTAAACTGCAGATGGCAAAAGAAAATATCCTCTTCTTGATCATTCTAAACTGACAGAAGCAAGCTGCATGGAAGCAGAAATTTCTCTACTTAAAACTTATTTTATATTTTTAAATCAGACATTAACAGTAACATTAATATATATATATTTTTTCCCTTAACATATTTCAGTCACATACAGCAAGGTTTTTCAACTCCATATTAAGTAAAATGAAATGCTTCCATCCAGTGGTTATCCCCAGCATTGCAGACATAAGATCAGAAAGTAAAACAAAAATCTTTGCACTGAAGTAATTGTAAAAATGACCTAACAGCATAGAAAGAGCAGAATTTAAACAATAAATATTTAATACAGCAGCACTGCCAGATCACAATTATAAGATATCTATTTGTAGAACACATAATTGAAAACATTTATCTAATACCAGCATTCTGAATTAAAATGGAATTTACTGGATTTCATAATTACTTTGTACAAAAATGAGTACTGCCATATTGTGAGATTATAAATAACTCCATCTTAAAAACCTGTCTTCTGTCCTGTTACTTATCACATGCAGCACCCAGAGCATCCAATACAGAGCTCACTATGCTAGGAAAAATACAAAGGCACAAACAAAGAGCTTCTCTCTTAGGAGCTTTCAGCATTGTTTATATTTCCCAAATGTTTCAACTGAAAGCGTCACCTCCAGATGTATTGGTCACAGATGACTGACAGCACTTTCTGTAGCACAGATACAACCGGGGAAAGTGCACCCCCCTTTCTTTTTTTTTTTTTTTAAACCATTACTCTGACCACCGTTCTTGCAGCATTTGAAAAAAAATGCTACCAACACGTCAATGGACTCTATTTGGCATCTTGAATGAGAGCAAATATTTCTCATGCACATAATGCAGGTAGTCACACAAAGAACCGGTGGATTTTGCTAACTTGCCCTCAAATTAGAAATGCACCACAGGAGCTAACTATGAGGCACGGCAGCCATGCCATGTTCTACAAGCTAAGTAAAGCACTGCACGTTTTTATGTCATGTCAGCAACTTCACCACTGTATTCATAAATAGTAGCTGCTGTTAACTCTTTCTGGGGTTCTGAATAACCTTCCTCTGACAGCAACAGTTTCTGCTTGCCCTGCTACAGGTCATTAAGATGAGTCAAATTCACAAGACACACAGATCATGACCTTGTCATATCCACTCATTCAAAAGACAGCTTCAGTTAGAGGAAAAAAGCAGTACATGAACTGCTATTTTCATGTTCCCTATGTACTAGCATAGTGTCTTTGTTACTAAACAGGCATAATGCTCCCCACCCACGACTGCTCTGCACTATTACAGCAACCCATATGGTACCATTCATCTCTTCTCCCTGTCCTCCCCTTTTCTTGTGCTGTTCCAAGCTGAAATACATGAGATCCATGCACAGAATGAATTATGAATTAAGGCTTTCTTTATTCATAAACACTCACTCCTCCCTATAAGCCCAGCTACTAACCTTAAAAGCTATTTCGCTAATGAGAGATCAGCAAGCAAAGTTCCCCTAGTAGTGTAATGGTGCTAGCGCTTTTATACCAGCAGCTCAGCTTTCTGAGCAGTGAAGAGCTTTCTGAACAGCTTCTGCCTGGCTTTTGGAAAGCCCAAAAGGTATTTCTTTCAGAAGATAAACATCAAATAAACAGCACAGTCTGCCACTAACTGAGATCTTTGACCCACAAGCTAGCCATATTTTACATCAGGAAGTACAACTTTTAAAAAATTGGTCAAGTTCAGCCACTGGGAGGAGTATATCAGTGCAGGTTTGTGCAGAAGTGAGATGGAGAGAGCAGACCAAATTGCTGAAGAAAGAAAATTGTACCGCAAAAGCCATTAAAAATTTACTAGTTATTTTCTTTAAGATGAGGAGCTTGAATGGGTTTTGGACAAAGACTATCCCTATCCCAACACATCCAAAGCCCTAAGAACAAGGCAGGGGAAAAATGTATTCTTGATTTTTCAGGATTGAAGGAGAAATGTCTCAGAACGTAGATCATCCTGGTAGCAGCACAACCATCCTAGGAGGTGCTGCTATGACAAGTTCTCTTGACCAGATCACCCTGACTCCACCACTCCCATGGGGCCGTCACGGCTCTGGAATACAGGGTCTGACCTCTCTGCAAATGGCAGGCACCACACGCTTCCCAGGCACTCTTTGCATTTCTCATCTCATCATACCAGGTCCCCAGTGTAGCATCTGGGCATCTTAGTACCTCGCAGATACATATGACAAGCCTGTCTACTGAGTGGAGCATTAGGCACAGAGACATTAAAGGTCTAACAGAGGGCATCCATTAAAACACTCATTGCTGGTAAGCCTTAGTATTTGGTGAGTGCCTTGTAGACAACTCTGAAAAATTAAACGTTCTGACATTCAAAAAAGAAAAACAAACAGAGCCACAGACCTTAGTAACCACTACTCTGAGTAGGATGCTAACAGGTATAGCTAATAGGAACCTATAATAAGAGCAGCAGTTTTTGTCCTCCCCAGACATTAGATCCCATTCCTGTCTCTGGAATTCTGACCTACAGGAATGAACCTCAGATATTAGGCACATAAACACTTCAAAAGCTAAAAAAGTACCAACACTTTAAATATATAAACAGGGTGAAAGAGAAATAGAATACATTAATACTACCAGCACGGTATAAACAACGACAAAAATAAACTCAACAGCCCTTGAAATAGGGGCTGAAACTTAAGATTTCCTAACAAAAAAGTAAGCAAGCCATGTAGATTATCCTGTCTACTTGATATCACAGCCCAATAAATATTTTTAATTACTTTATATGAAGTAATATAATAACTTATAACTTCATATGAAGTAGAATAGTTTTAAGAACTATTCTACGTGTGAGGTAATTGTGGAGTCCTTCTGGAGCAATATCCTAAGAGAGCTCTCATTTTTGGTCTTCACAAGTAATACAAGAGGTGAGTGAATTCTGGACTCCAGTTGTCTGTGCACAATCAATAAGTCTTGTCAAGCAATCTTGAAGTTTAACTACTTACAATGTTGTATATATAAATGTTGAAGCTTTCAATTCAGATGTAATTTTGTATGTTTCAATAGATGCAGAGAGGGATTATTTCCCAAAGGCTTTCAAATATGAGTTATTGATCGGTTAGTAATGAATTGGTACTCTAAGGCAAAAGCATAGTTCAGATTTATCATTTTATGAACTTCATGTGATCTGGAATGTACTATCCTGTCAAAAGTAGATCAGGTATTCCAAGGTACTCTTCCCCCTCTTCCAACCACAAACAAAAATACCCTAATTCATTAGCTGTCCGTAGTACATCAGCGTACCTCTAATTCCTAAGAAAAGAATCAAAATTAAGTAGAAAAGAAAGAGGTATCTGGAAATCATTACAGTCAAATATAT
The DNA here is from genome assembly GCF_040182565.1 of Anser cygnoides. Lineage (NCBI taxonomy): Eukaryota > Metazoa > Chordata > Aves > Anseriformes > Anatidae > Anser > Anser cygnoides. The sequence continues at coordinate 81,593,060 of NC_089873.1, read as the reverse complement.
ACTGGAAATGAAAGAAGAGCTGAAAATCTAGATGGAAAGATTTTGTGTTTGTGGTGGCACAACATAAGTAAGTATCCATTTCATATTTAAACTTTAAAATTTATATTGTTTATTTATAGACAGTGGTTTGAATGTTTATTCTTTCAGTAACAAACAATATTCTTATTTCTCTTTGGATTAAAAAAAATCCACCAATCTACCTCTCAACAGCATTTATGTAACGAATTATGTGTCTCTAATAAATACTTCTGCTCAATAGCTGTTCTATGACAAAATTCCTTGTTCATCCCCAGAATTTGCTATTATTCCTTAATCTTAAGTATTTCAGAGACAAGTGACAAGTTTCACTTAATTCTTTCATATTAAAACTTGAGTAGACAAAAAAAATATTAAAACTGACAAAAAGATGTATTATAAAATTATTACCATATAAACAGTATCTCTGAAGTCCTAATCCATTTAAGAGTCTGAGGAGCACGTATTCTTGCTCCCTTATAATTTTATAGATCATCACTGTTTATGCTATATATATTAAATACTTAATAATATAAACACTAAAGCTTCAAAAACTCCAGCTAAGAAGAAAATAAAGAACATGGAGTCAAGAACATGGAGCACATTCTAGGTTGTGGATGAATATGTGCTCTTTTAGCAACTGACTTTTCAAACAATTCATATCCCCCACCATACCGTCTTCCACCCCATAACTCAAATGTCACAGTCACATAGTTTTCCCTTTCTAAATTTCATTTTTCCAATTCTCTACTTCTTATTAAAACTCCAAGATCTCCTTCTACTCCAACCTTACCCCCACTCTTTCAACACATCACCTTGATCTTCTATTAGAGGTTTTTAGTTCAACATCCTACCCTCCTCAGTCTAGCCACCTTACGTCCATCATTTTCATCTTCACTAATACTTAAGTTTTGTTCCCTAAGCATCAGCTAACTTCGGTGCTTCCTTCAAAGAACACTACTCCCAGCTTCAGTTTCCCAAGTGTTCCCATCTATCCAGACCTCCCCTAAAATCAAGAGAATATTTCACCTCGACCCCGGCTGCTATACCACTATGTTATCTTCTTATCCCAAGTACTTTCGACAGAGTACATTATGGCTCACATTCTTTATGTCTGGGTATGGTACAACTCAGAATCAAACTCATTACCAAGTCAGCTTTTCTTCTGTCAAGATCTGTTTCAGCTAGCCTGCATTCAACTTGGGATATCTCACACTTGGCTAAGTGTTCACAGAAGCAAGCAAGCAAGCAAGCAACAACAAAAAATTACCTTCTCCAGCTTACTGCTTAAGTCAAATATTAGTTAATATTTCTAATTTCATCTTTGAACTGAAAAAAAAAAAAAGGAAATTACCCCCCAAACACATTTATGAATACAGAATAAACTTGAGATAATCTTCCAAAGACAAGCATTTTCATATTCAATATATGAATATATATTAACAAAACACATAAAACTTGAATTTCACTTACTAATTTTAATGAGGAAACCACAAGTCTCACAGAACATACCACTACATAAGGAAAAACGCCCATTCATCTGCATAGCAGTAAATGTGATATTATGCTTTCTCCCAAATGCAATTGGAAACATGACAAAGCATCACTATGATGCTGACAGGCCTCAGAAAAGAAACACTTTTAAAAGAAAACAGTGGGGAGCATATCCTCAGATATACCCTGTTTTACCTGCATACCTGAGAAGTCTGAAAGACAATAAGGCAGCTAATCAGAATATTTGTTCTAGTTAGATTCCAGGGGCTGAAGCTGATTTGTTGAGCTCCTCAAGTAGCACACAACATATGTAAGTAGCCACCTCTGTTAAGGCTACACCCTTAATGCAATACACCCATTAATCTGTATTTAAATAGCAAATGTGGTTGGGGTAGCAGAAATTGCCTGCCAGGCCGTGATCAACTCTGCCAGCTGACTACTGCCATTGTCTCCTTCCATAGCAAGACATGTTTGAGTCTGTATAACCTCATCTCCTCCTGGAATTTTGTACTGGCTTTGCTCAACTACCTCAGCAGCAACTGGAATGTGAGCTTCCTCAGGTGCCTTCCCTACTCGAACTGTTCACCCATATAGCCACCACATGGTGGCACATGCCCAAAGGGTGCCTCCTATTTCTAGTGTACCTCCTCGGAGTATATCCATGCCAATTATATACTCCTCAACTTCAGCAATCATGACTTGATAGTTCCATGATATTGTCAGCTATTTCCATACATGATTCTGTACTGACCCCAGGGTGATGACAAGGGTACCAACGAGAAATGCAGTGCTTTCCCCAGTCACTGGTTTCCTGGAGGAAGGAGTCGGCAGGCACAATGCTTAAACGGGTGTCCCTGTTGAGGCAACGCTGTCCTCAGCAGTGTCTGACTCTCCTCTGGGGGAGTCCCAGTTTTATCCCCTCCTACCCAGTAGCTATTCTGACACACGGGGCCAACATGTCACAAAAGCCACCAGGCTCCTCCTTGGTAACATGTCTACAAATGTTCATGGAAGTGCCCCATCTGAGCTGGGGGCTGCACCGGCTCCATGAGGGTCATTACTTCATCATAGTCTTCCTCTGCTGCCCTTTGGCCAGCTTTTCCTGATGCAAGTGTCATGGGCACAAGCCAAGCCGCAAAGTTTTACCAGCCTTTCCACAGTCTCGTCAGCATTGTCTCAAACCTTGGTTAGTTCCACATTTTTCTCTCTTCCCCTGCATACATGCCCAGAAACCTACACCGCCCCGTGCCAGGCACTTGAGGACGAGCTGTTCCACAATAGATCAAACAACACAATCGCAGCCATAAGATCACTATGCTCTTACACATGCCACTGCGTGGTCTGTTGTTGGAACATGCTGACATTCCACAACCTGTATTACACACTGTTGAAACAGAAAATCTATTACTGATCACAACAGGGACAATATACATGGAACACAGCATGCAATGCATAGGAAAGTTACACATAAAAAGCAACCAAATAACTGTAGTTTTTGTAGCCACAGCTACCCCCATGTCCCATCTCAGAATAGGTTCCATCATCATTCATCTTCAGTTGTTTGGTTAATTCTTCTAATTCCTGGACCTTTGCAGGTACCGACTGGGAATGGTCACTCAGGTTCATACAACGCTGTTCTGCAGCATAGCAAGACGAGCCCATAGTATCCTGGCCTGTGACATTAGCCAGGGTCACCCATATGTTCTGTTGAGGCTCTGAGATGATCCATGCTGACCGGGACTTGGTCTGTACCTTATTCAGTTTTACTCAACAAAAGCTTAGACAGGTTCATTCCCCAGGGTCCCACTCCAGGTTTGTAACTAGAGCCTGGACCCAGGGACCACACCCCTCCTGCTCTCCCCTCTGTCTCCTATGTCAATTTGCTAACTCAACCGTGAATTGCTCTGCCAAGATCACACACTTGCCCTCCATACTACCCTTCTGTTTAGTTATTACCAACAGCACCCATTGCCGCAGAATATTAGCACTCTCATGCTCTGGCAACTGTTGCTCTAACGCAGCTATTCTCTCTATCAATTCTCTGTTGGTACCCACCTGAACCTTATAGGCAAGTAAAAGGGTCCCGCACACTCATCCTGCCCAATACAGCCAGTCTTTATCTTTTGTGTGTGCATGTGGTTTCTGCCAATTGTTCCCAATACTTTAAAATCTCCATTGGTTCAGTTCCTGTCCAAGGTTCGGGACAGACCCAGCTGCAAGTTTTCCATTTATTCCATTATCCATCCCAGATACTCAGTTTGGGGAGCTGCAGCTTCTCTGCCCTCCTTAGGCTTACTTGTTTAAGCCATGAAACCAATACCTAACCCTATATATTTGCTAACAAACACCACGATAATAGTACACCACAGGCATCCCCTGCTCAGCAAACAGTACGCTCACAGCACACACTCAAAGCACCAGGTCTCAAGCAAAAGCAAAATTTTCTGGGAACACCTAACTCACTACTCAACAGGTCCCCTCCCACTTACAGGTGGCAGCACAGCCCTAGAGCAGCTGTGCTCTCCACTGACCGTGTCCCTTTAAGTGTTTGCTCCTTGCTAGATACCCCAGACCTCCATCCTCATCACTGGTTTACGTTCTAGTTAGTTTGCAGGGTCTGAAGCTGATTGGTTCTGCTCAGTAAGGAGCAAACAAGATATCTATCTATATAAAGTAAGCAAGCTTTACTGTAAGCTTTTTACATCCATACTGACCCCAGGGCGATGACAAGGGTACCAACGAGAAATGTGGTGCTTTCCCCAATCACTGGTTTCTTGGCAGAAGGAGTTGGCAGGCACAATGCTTAAACAGGCATCCCCCCTGTTGAGGCAACGTTGTCCTCAGCAGTGCATCTCCCTCTCCTCTGGGGGAGTCCCAATTTTATCCCCTCCTACCCAGTAGCTATTATGACATGTGGGACCAACATGTGTCACAAGGGCTACCGGGCTCCTCCTTGGTAACATGTCTACAAATGCATATGTAAGTGCCCCATCTGAGCTGGGAGCTGCACCGCCTCCACAAGGGTCATTATTTCATCATCATCTTCCTCTGCTGCCCCTTTCTTTTCCTGATGCAAGTGTCGTGGGCACAAGCCAAGCCAGTCTCGCCAGCATTGTCTCAAACCTCAGTTAGTTCCACATTTTTCTCTCCTTTCCTCTGCATACATGCCCAGCAACTTACATGCCCTGTGCCAGGCGCTTGAGGATGAGCTGTTCCACAACAGACCAAACGACATAATCATAGTCAAAAGATCACTATGCTCTTACGCTATGTCCAACTGCAGGTGAAATCACAGGCATCAAACCCATGTGATGGAATCAGCCTAAAAACACATGTAGACGACGCATTCCATAAGGAATGGAAAGTGCAATAGCAAAAACCAGTGGCAGGGGCAGAGAGGAAGATCAGGACTAGGGCTTTGAATTCAGAAGCTAGTGGGAGGGAAGTTGCCTCTCTCAAAAGGAGATTTTTCTCCTCTTCACCAGGAGGCAAAGAGAAGCATTTCCAGGACAGCTGCCTGCCCAGCAGGGCAAACCATGTGCTCCTCACCATAAGCTCCTGTCCTCCCCATTCCAATCCTCACTCCCTTGATTTTTAAGCTATTTTCCCCACTTTGAGTGAAGTGTCTCATCTCCATAAGCAGAAGAGCCTCCAAGCACTCACTCCACCAGACGGCTGTGTGATCCCAGTGTCTCTGCCTGGTACACAGCAAAAATCTTGCTGCTCATCACTGTCATGCAGCTGTGACAGGCATTGGCTCCAGAGCGGGGCCTTGGGAAAAATCAAAGCTCGTAAAGGAGTGTCAACCGGTAAAACAGAGGCATGTTGATACAGCATATCCATGCCAGCTGCCTGCCTTTGGGCACTGCAGAAGTAACAGCTAGCGTTACCTTCAATAAATTCCACCAACTGCTCTGGTAAGTTTCTGAATCTCAGGGGACTTTACCCATGGCAGTGTTAGGCAGGGCCAAAAGTGATTAATATGAAGTTTCATCATCACAGTATCAAAGCATCTTGCAAACTCACCATTTAAAATAAGATTCTGAGTAAT